>NC_091062.1:84380097-85068141 GCF_000393655.2 Nicotiana sylvestris | reverse complement strand
GTCATTAATGACTGTTCAACATTGTCAACAAAACTTTTGGTCCATTCTCGTGATGAGAGAATGTTCAGTACCAAGGATAAAACATTAAGGTTTTTTAATGATTTCTAAATTTGATACGGGGTATATCAAATAGTGTATCTACGGGATGACACGTTTAGAAATCACCTATGTAAGTGTGAAGTGTTAGCCGCTTCAAGGAGAACTTTGTAAGGCCAGTTCTCTACGCACTTATGAAACCAGGCGGTGTTCATGGCTGAAACGAACAAAATAATGAGAACCAAAGGCGGTTAAGGGTTGGTTGTGTGACTTGTGGTTGTCTAGGTATACACCAAAGTTTGACGGTTCAAAGATATCAAATCTATCGATTGATCGAGTATATCCGACATAAGTTCACTACGGAAAGTTCAAAGGGAAACCTACTTATCCAGATGCAATTAATCCTTGCTTGTGAATCACAAGTTTTTCATGCATACTTCCGTGATATAGCCATTCCCCATTTATGTGCGGGATTGTTGGGTTTTTTTATGTATTTAATGTATTTAACACATAAAAGAGGGTGAATGAAAAATGGAGGGAAATTAAATTTTTGAGTGAAATTTTAAGTTTCCTCCCTTGGCAAAGGGACATTGTCCCATATTGGAAGTGGAAGAGGTTTTTATGGGTATATAAGCAATTGCTTTTCTTCTAGCTCTTAAAGAGTTGAGAAGAAGGCAAGCCTTGCGCCGTCGTCATCGCTCGCTCGCTCGGCTCGGATTCGGCTTCGGCTTCGGCTTCGGCTTTGGATTTGGATTTGGTCAAATGATCGATTGATTGATTAATTTTTTGGACCAAATTTATTTGTTAATAGTAAAATATTAACAGAAATGTTATTAAATATTTGTTTTCATAATAGAATATTAATATTAAAATAATTATTAATATTAAATCCTCCAATCCGTTTTTCTGTTTTGGTAACAGAAAATTAACTACCCTCTTCAATTTTCCCTCTTTATTGTTGAGTAAATAGCCATTTATGTAATGACATTTATGCTGTGGCCGTTTTGCATAAACAGTCATTCTGAAGAGTTGCAACTCTTCAGATTTCAACCCAACTTTGGCTATACAAGGCTAATTCTGCTCAGAATTTCAATACGATTTTTCTGAGTTTCTCCTCCTCCTTCTGCATATATACTTTTAGCATCAAACATAGCAACAGTAAGTGTGATTTGCTACCGAACTTTGTATTCGCTGAAACACTGGGGTTTGAAATACCACTACACCAGTGTGTAATTCGTTCTATCCTGGGAGGAAATAATCCATAACTTTGAGTACTAGGAGGGAATTAAATTCATTAAGGAAACACTGTGAATTCAGTGGGCTCGAATTTATTTTCTGTTATTTCGTTGTTCATTTCTGTTTCTATAATTATTTTACAAATACAGTTTATAACCGTAGATTCGTAGTAATGATTGCTATTCCAAACGCAATAACCGTGGCCATGACACACTTTACCTTTTCCAACTTCCTTCTTTGTACTTTTTGCTAGGTTGGTCTTGGTGAGAGAAGGTTTAAATTGTGCCTCTTAAATAAACTTTCCAGGACGCTTTACATAATGTTGAGAATACGTTTATACAAATTATTTTACTAAAACATTACCAAATAATCCACGTACTAGCTAGTTTCCTACCGAAAATAGCAAAGGGTAAACAGTACATTCATACACATAGGTATTTATTTATTTATTCAAATAAACATGTTTAGATGTTGTGGAAGGCCCAGAATCTAACAATTTATTATGTAAATATATATCAAATATTTTATTGGTCAATGAAGCGTGGGAGGAGAACAATGAGTTCTTACTTTCAAATCCTATGGAGGGCAAAAAGTATATCTAATTTCTTCTCATTTGTCTAAGTTAGTATGGTATCTACGAGTTCAATTGAAGCCATAACTTTTGATACGGAGTAGAAATTTATGTATAAAAATTCATTAAAGTTGCAAAAATAATAAATTTGAACCCATAACTTTAAAAATATAATGAGTTCAATGTTAAAAATCTTAAAATTTGAACCCATAAACTTTAAATCCTGAATCCATCTCTGACACCATCATATATATATATATATATATCACTCCCCTCTACTTTAATAACCACCCACCTTCATTATTGCACATTGGCAGTTAGTGGCTACTGAGGCTCTATAAAAAGTAGGCACATCAGTGTCTGTTCCCATGCACACTTTAGCCCTCTGCTAAGTCTTTCAAATTCAAAAAACAAAAGCACCATTAGTTGTATCCTATAAACTGCTGGTTTTTGTTTGAAATCAAACGAATGGTATCCAGAGTGGAAGAAGCAATGAACATAAGGCAACAGCAGCAAGAGGTCAAAAATTACCAAGTCCAGAAGCAGATGCAATGCAACAAAGGAAAAACAATTAAGTTCAAGCGGAGCAGTTCCAATGTTGAAGAAGATGGTGCTTCTTCTGCTATTCTCTTGCTTGCTTGTATTGCCTGTGCCTCTTCCCACCTATAGAATATAGATCAACTTGTTAGCCAGCTGATAATTAAATGCACGCATTAATTATTAGTGTTATTATTATTATTAGGTTTATCAATCTGCCCCATGTATGTTCCAATTATTAGTCATATATGGAATGGTATAAGTACCTTTTCTGGACAAATTATTGTTAGATCTTTGGGTAAAAATTTAGTCCAACTTTTACAACTTTTACAAACGAAAATATTTTGTTAAAAACTGAAAATATTTTTTTCTGTTTTTACAAAAAAAATATTTTGTTGAAAAAATGATTTTTGCATTTTTTTTAAATTTTATAAAAAGAAAATTCTTTAAAAAACTGAAAAATGAAAATATGGTTCGGTTTGTGGGGTTTTTGTAAAACTGGTTGGGTAAAAAAAAAATGAGTCATTTAATCTGGTGCTGCCACGTGGCACTCCATTCAAAATAGGATTATTTTTATTCCAAAGTATGACGGTAGGGGTATGGATAACCCAATATTATAAGGTAGGGGTATGGATAACCCAATAGTATAACGAAAGGTACAGGTAAACAATATTTGAAAGTAGGAAGGTATATTTGGCCCTTTTCCGAATTACTAATTACAAGTAAATTTCAATGATGAACACTAATTAGTAATTTCGTAAAAATGATGTTATACTACTTATAATCTGCGATCACAAATGAAACTACCCATATCTACTTGTTTTTTCTTTCGAACGAGGAAGATTGGTATTTAGCCAAGATATGATATATTTTTTTTGTTAGCTGTAGTGCAACTTTATTTTATTTAGCGAGGAACCATTTCACTAACAATATAAAAATAATTCAAATCATGTGAGAAAATCATGTGAAAATAGCAAATAATATATAAGTAGCAGAAAGCTAAGCAAGGGGTGGGACAATCTGTTTAACAACCTGCGCATCGGATCATGCATATGGCAGAATCTGTTACTCACATCGACCGCATATGGCATTGGGACTATCCATTTTAGCAAGTCCAATAATTAGGTACATGCACTAGCTATGTCGTCATTATTTTGAGAACAAGTGGATATTGCTTGCTTTACATCCACAAATACGAACTTCAATTTTTTTGTTTCTTTGTCCGATCATGCATTGTGGTCAAACTAAATTCGAATTCGCATCAACAAAGATAATTTCATATGCCGGGTTCGAATTCGAGACCTCTAATTAAAGATTGATAAATATTTATCACTTTATTACAACCCCTTCTACGATTTTAAGAACATGAATGCAGAATGATCTTTAGGATAAATGTTTGGTTCGATAAAATTTTATGGTGATAACAAGTCGACGAGCACGCTACAATTGTTTTCAACGAGTTTTTATACTTTGAAAATATTCAATAATAACCTTACGGTTTTAAATATTTTCCTGTCACGAACCAATTTCCACCATAGACCGTGATAGCGCATAACGTTGCCGTTAGACAAGTCAACGGTAAACCACCAACACAATCCTCCGTTCATAACACTTTTAAAATCAAGAATTTCATTATTAAAGCAGAATTAAGTTTAGGAAACCATAGTAAAATACTTTCATTACTAATAAGTATGAAAAAACATTAGCGTAATGATATAAATATTAGGTAAAACCATGATCATCTACTAAAAATCCCTAAAATACGGTGTCGCAAGTGCATGAGCATCTAGTATAATATACAAAACCACTACAACTACTGTCTAGAATGAAATAGACAGAAATAGATAAACATAGTGTGGGAAGGAGACTCCGGGTGTTGCAGGTCGAAGCATGAAAGACAACTCACTACTAAGTCTCCAGCAAATGCGACTACATGCCTGAATGACCAAGTGAAGTACTTGTCTTAGTACATGCACTGTGCATAAGTATAGTATGCGTACGTAAATCAACACATACCTAGTAAGTATCTAGTCTAACCTCGAAGAAATAGTGACGAGGGGCCGACATCAACACTAATGATCCAATAACAGTGTACATAAGTAGACAAGTATGAAACACATCAAATAGAAACGAAACAGATAGATATAAGTAATATGATTTTAGGTAAGAAGAATTCCAAAATCGTCAAATACCATAATCAACCACCCAAGGAAACCTACGTCAAGGAAACTCATATGTACGTTGACTCCCTATCGTATATTACGCATGAGTCTGCCGAGGTGAATGGCCTGATCTGAATAGTATTACACAATATCATCGAGGCAAGCGACCCAACCCCATAATGATACTTCATAACACTAGCGAGCCGAACAACCTAATCCCATAATAATATTTCATAACTTTTTTGGAGGGGAATGACCCAATATCATAATGATATTTCACAATACTCCCGAGGCGAATGTCCCAATCCCATAGGAATAGAGACCGCGAAGATACATGCGAGTCAAGAACACACGGAACTACTGATCACATAACACAACACGAGTATAGTAATGCAAGAGAAAACATTATTGTTACCGATCATCAAATATCCCATAAAATTTCAAAGTAAAGAGGCTCGGTCAATACATAAATTCTAGTCTCAATCTCAGTTATAAATTCAAGTACTCAAACAAACAAGTTTAATTCAAGTAGTACAGTTAAGGCATGTTGAAGGTCTAAATCTACCCGAACATAAACATAAATCTAGCTACGCACGTACTCTTGTTACCTCGTGCTTACGTAAAATCCATAACATGTAGAATACATAATTAAAATACCTACATGGATAATTTCCTCTTACAAGATTAGGCAAGAGATTTAACTTGCTTCCAAGCCTACTACTCGGCTCCCACACCTCAGTAGTCACCTCAAATCGACACAGAATAACCCGAAACTAGTCAAAGGACGTACATACCTATCAATATATGCTTCAAAATTCACAATTTAACTATTAGAGTCAATTCTCAACCCCACTCGGAAAGTCAACAAAAGACAATCCCGGGCCTATGTGCCCAGATTATGGAATTTTGTAATGAAAATATTACCCATGGCATTACAAACTCAAATAAATTATTTACACCGAATGCATAACCAATTTCATAGTCAAATCATATTTTTACCAAATTCTAAATTTCTCAACAAAATCGCAAAATTCTACTGATTTCTATGTTTAAATTCACATCTAATCCATATATTTAACTTATAATATGTAGAAATAACTTACCTTATGATACTTGATTAAAATTCTCCTTCAAAAATCTCCAAAATCGCCCAAGAGAAGAGAAAAATAGGTGAAATGAGCCTAGGTCCAATATTAAAAATCGTATTCTACCTGGGGGTTCTTCATCACGATCGCTAGGGCTAAACTTCCCCCGGCCATGAGATCCTTCATTGAGTTCGTGATTCCCATGTCACGCTCACGATGCACACTGCCCCAACCCTATGCGTTTGCAGTCAACACAGCCGCATTTGCGAAGGCCTAACGTCGGCCAGCCCATCCGTCCTCTTTCTTCTTCGCGTTTGCGATGGGACCTCCATGTACGCGAAGACGAGCTAGGTCCTCTATTGTGTTCGCGTGGACTTCTTCGCATTCACAAAGAACAAAACTTTTCCTCTCCAAAAATCCTTCTTCACGATCGCGGAACACCCTTCCCAATCGTGCAACCCACCAGTACCAACAAAATCTACCAACTTCGACATTGCTCTGGGTGGTCCGAAAGACACCTGAGCTGCTCGGGACCTCGTCCAATTATACCAACAAGTCCATAAATATAAGCCGAACCTATTCGAAGTCTTAGAACCCATAAAATAACATTGAAACTAGGAATCGCACCTCAAAATCAATTAATCAACTTCCAAACTTCAAACGTCTTCCAATGAACTCCAAACATGACAACTTATACTTAGACAAACCGGAATGACACCAAATTTTATGCACAAGTCTACTACTACAAAACTAACCTACTCCCATGGTCGTAGTACCAAACAGGATTCGATAATACCAAAGTTACATTAAGTACAAACTCTAAAACCATCAAAAAGCCAACTTCCGATAATAAGCGACGAAACGCTCCCCCTCAACCCAAAACCCTATCTGAACATGCACCCATGTCCAAATTCACCATACAAATCTATTAGAACCTTCAAATCCCAATTCTGAGGTTATTTACTCGAAGTGTTGACTCAAAGTCAAACTTGGCCACTATTATGGAACTAAGTGTTCCAAATTTAATTCGAACCCTTCCAAAACTAAATCAACCATCTCTGCAAGTCATAAATTAGGAAAAGCAGATACATGGGGTCTTAAATATTTGAATGTGGATCTAGAAAAAATAAAGTGACTGGTCAAGTCGTTACATTCTCTACCTCTTACACAAACGTTCGTCCTTGAATGAGTTTAGATCATACCTAAAGTGACAAATAAGTGTGGATATCTACTCCAGATTTCTTCCTCGTCCTCCCAAATCACCTCCTCGACTGGATCGCCCCTCCACTATTCCTTTATAGCTGAAATCTCCTTGGACCTTAACTCTCAAACATGCATCTCAACAATGGAAACTGGCTCCTTCTCGTAACCCAAGCTCTCATCCATCTGAACTATACTGTAATCCAACACATGGGACCTGTCAGCATGGTACTTCCGAAGCATAGACATGTGGAATACCAGATTAAATCCCGATAGGCTAAAATGCAAAGAAAGCTTGTATAAAATCGCAACAACTCGCTTCGAAATCTCGAATGGACCGATGAACCTCAGACTCAACTTTACCCTCCATCCGAACCTCATGATACCCTTTATCGATGAGACTTTCAAATGTATCTTCTCTCCCACCATAAATGACAAATCGCATGCTTCCTAATCCACATAACTCTTCTGCTTGGATGTGTTGTGCTGTACGAAGTCGCTTCTGAATCAACTTTACCTTATCCAAGGCATCATTTACTAAATTTGTACCTTATAACCTAGCCTCGCCATGCTCAAACCAAAGGTTAGGGAAACAACATCGTCGGCCATACAAGGACTAAAATAAGACCATCTTTATACTGGATTGATAGCTATGATTATAACCAAACTTGACCAACACTAAGAATCGATCCCACTGCCCTCCGAAGTCAATCACACATGCTCTGAGCATTTCCTCTAGAATCTGAAATGTCTGCTCCGATTGCCCATCGGTCTGTGGATCAAAGGTTGTGCTAAGCTTTACCAAGGTACCCAACTCACTCTGTACTGCTCTCTAGAAATGCAAAGTGAACTAAGTGCTTCGATCTAAAATAATAGAAATAGGCATGCCATGCAGTCGAACCATCTCCTGGATATAAATTTGGGCTAATCTGTTTGAGGTATATGTACTCATCATCAAAATAAAGTGTGCAGACTTGGTCAGTGTGTCGATAATGACCCAAACAACATCAAATGTCCTCAATGTCTAAGATAAACCAGCCACAAAATCCATAGTGATGCGCTCCCATTTCCAACTTCCAACCACAAAATCCATACCTGATCTTTGGTGCTTGTACTAACCTGCTGGCAATTCAAACATCTCACCATATACTCAACTATCTCCTTCTTCATTCATCGCCATCAGTAATTGTGCCTCAGGTAGGAACACATAAGCGGCCCTAGAGTCATAGAACACTATCATCCCTGATAGTAACCTCCTTGGCATCACCTCGTAGTACCATATCTCTAAGAACAAACAAGTGCATATCATCATACAGATGAGCCTTAATCCGCTCAAATAAGGAAGACTGAGCCATAACACATGCTAGAAATTTACTTGCTCTGAAATGTCCAGCCTCATAAGTTGGTTAACTAAGGACTAAAATGTCAAAAGACAATGGCCTCTCTTCTGCTGGAATGAACGCAAAACCCATACTCTCGGTTTTTCTGCTCAAGGCATCCGCGACCACATTAGCCTTGCTCTGATAATAAAGAATGGTAATATCATAGTCCTTCAGTAACTCAAGCCACATGCGTTACCTCATATTAAAATCCCTCTGCTTAGGTAAATGCTACAAACTCCAGTGACCAATGTAAACCTGACATGACACTCCATAAAGATAATGCCTCAAGATCATGAGAGCATGAACAATCACAACCAATTGTGCATAGGGTAATTCTTCTCGTGGGCCTTAAACTGAAGTGATGCATATGGAATAACTCGCCCCCTTTGCATCTAAGTCTCCAGAAGTTTATCAAGGAAGATGTTTCTGTGCTGGCCGATGAAACTTCAGAAACTGAACGCTTTCTCGTGATTGAGGCGTGGAAGCATTCAGATGTTTTGTACAAGAATTATATTCTAAGTGGGCTGGAGGATGCTTTGTATAACGTCTACAATGGCGTAGAAGCGTCAAAAGAACTGTGGACTCCGCTTGAAAAGAAATACAAAACCAATGATGTCGGGTTAAAGAAGTTCGTTGCTGCAAAATTTTTGGACTACAAAATGGTAGGTAGCAAGTCTGTTATTACCCAAGTCCAGGAATTGCAAGTGATTATTCACGATCTCCTTGCTGAAGGTATAAATCAAATTAATGTTGATGTTGAAAATAGTAATCTTAGTATTTTTACTGACAGAAATTTCATTGAAGGTCTTGTCATCAATGAAGCATTCCAAGTAGTAGCAATGATTGAAAAGTTTCCTCATTTGTAGAAGGACTTCAAAAACTACTTGAAACACAAACGCAAGGAGATGTCCCTTGAAGATCTCATTGTTCAGTTGAGAATACAAGAGGACAACAAAGCTGCTAAAAAGAGAGGCCACAAAAGTTCAACAATCATGGGAGCAAATATTGTTGAAGAGAACAAAAAGAGGAAGAAGGCTTCTGGACCGAAATACAACCCAAGCAAGAAGCGGTTCAGTGGAAATTGCTACATTTGTGGAAAAACTGGACATAAATCTACGGAGTGTCGTGCTCCGAAGAAAGACAATAAGAAGGGTCAAGCAAACATGATTGAAAAAGATGATGATGTTGATGACTTGTGTGTCATGCTTTCCGAGTGCAATTTGGTGGGCAATCCTAAAGAGTGGTGGATTGATTCTGGAGCCACTCGCCATGTGTTGTGCTATTAGAGAAGATTTTTCTACTTATGCTCATGTTGGATCCGATGAGACGATTTCTATGGAAAATGCTGCAAAGGCCAAGATTGAAGGATGTGGGAAGATATTTCTCAAAATGACTTCCGGCAAAGTGGTGACTTTGAACAACGTCCTTCATGTTCCCGAGATTAGGAAGAATTTAGTCTCTACTGGACTTCTTGTTAAGAATGGTTTTAAATGTGTTTTTGTTTCCGATAAGATTGTAATAAGTAAGAATGAAATGTTTGTAGGAAAAGGTTACCTCACTGAGGGCCTTTTCAAGCTGAATGTAATGGTTGTTGAAAATAATAATAAAATTTCAGCTTTGTCTTACTTACTTGAGTCAAATAAATTATGGCATATACGTTTGGGTCATGTTAATTATAAAACCTTGCGGAAAATGATTAATTTGGAAGTATTGCCTAAGTTTGAATGTGATAAATCAAAATGACAAGTATGTGTGGAATCTAAGTTTGTTAAACATCCTTATAAGTTAGTTGAAAGGCATTCAAATCCGTTAGACTAAATTCACACAAATATTTGTGACATGAAGTCAATACCATCTCGCGGTGGAAAGAAGTATTTCATAACTTTTATTGACGATAGTACACAATATTGCTATGTTTACTTACTTAATAGTAAAGATGAAGCAATAAATTCAAGCAATACAAAAATGAAGTTGAAACACAACTTAACAAGAAAATCAAAATTATAAGAAGTGATAGGGTGGTTAATATGAATCTCTTTTTGAACAAATATGTTTAGAATATGGAATTATTCATCAAACAACGGCCCCTTACACGCCCTAATCCAATGGAATTGCAGAAAGAAAGAATCGTTCATTAAAGGAGATGATGAACGCATTATTCATAAGTTCTGGCTTGCCACATAACTTGTGGGGGGAAGCCGTTCTTATGGCTAGCCGAATACTAAATCGTGTACCCCATAGCAAAATACAATCCATTCCATATGAAAAATGGAAACGAAGGAAGACCAACTTGAATTATTTTAAAGTGTAGGGGTGTTTGGCAAAAGTGCAAGTTCCTAAACCCAAAAGGGTAAAAATAGGACCGAAAACTGTTGATTGTGTTTTCATAGTATGTGCAACTAATAGTAAAGCATATCGATTTCTTGTTCATAAATCAAAAAATCCCGGCATTCATAATAATACGGTTATAGAATCAGATAATGTTGAGTTCTTTGAAAATATATATCCATATAAAAAGGAATGTCAGTCGATTGGTGAAGGATCTAAATGACCTCGGGAAGTAACAAAAGAAAGTACACTTAACCAGGAGGATCCAAGACGTAGTAAACTTCAAAGAACGTCTACTTCATTTGGACTAGATTTTGTGACTTTCTTATTGGAAAATGAGCCTCAAAATTTAAAGAAGCTATGTTTTCTTCGGAATTATTATTATGGAAAGAGGCAGTCAATAGTGAAATAGAATCCATATTGAACAACCATACATGGGAATTGGTTGATCTTCCTTCTGGAAATAAACCGTTGGGTTCTAAATGGATCTTTAAGAGGAAAATGAAAGATGACGACACTATTGACAAATATAAGGCAAGACTTGTCGTCAAAGGGTATAAACAACGAGAAGGTCTTGACTATTTTGATACATACTCTCCAGTTACAAGAATTACGTCCATACGAATGTTAGTAGTGTTGGCTGCAGTTTATGGTCTTGAAATTCATCAAATGGATGTTAAGACGGCCTTCTTAAATGGAGAGTTGGAGGAAGAAATCTACATGGAATAACCTGAAGGGTTTATGGTTCCAGGTAAATAAAAGAAGGTCTGTAGACTTGTTAAGTCCCTTTATGGATTAAAACAAGCACCCAAACAATGGCATGCGAAATTTAACCAAACAATGTTGTCAAATGGGTTTAAGATAAATGAATGTGATAAATGTGTATACATTAAAAATGTTCCAAATCACATAGTCATTGTTTGCTTATATGTGAATGATATGCTCATAATGAGTAATGACATTGCCAAGATAAATGCTACTAAGCGTATGCTAACTAGCATGTTTGATATGAAAGACTTGGGAGTTGCTGATTTAATTCTGGGGATTAAGATCCATAAGACTCCTTAAGGTTTGGCATTGTCACAATCTCATTATATTAAGACAGTTCTTGAAAAGTTCAAGCACTTAGGGTTTAAAGTTGCAAAGACTCCAATTGATATGAATCTTGCATTAGCAAAGAACAAAGTCCAAAGCATATCACAATTGGATTATGCTCGTGTGTTGGGATGCTTAATGTACATCATGAATTGTACACGACCAGATATAGCTTGTGCTATAAGTAAATTGAGTCGATACACGAGCAATCTAGGTCAATCTCATTGGATGACAATGAAACGAGTTTTAGGGTATTTAGTAAATATCCAAGACTTTGCTTTGCACTACAGTAAATATCCTACGGTCATTGAGGGAAACTGTGATGCAAATTGGATCACCTGATCAATTGATTCCAAGTCCACAAGTGGATATGTAGTCACTATTGGTGGAGGAGAGGTATCTTAAAAGTCGTCTAAACAAACTTGTATTGCCCGCTCTACAATGGAGGCTGAATTCATAGCCTTAGATAAAGCCGGTGAAGAAGTTGAATGGCTCCGGAATTTCTTGAAAGATATTCCATTTTGGCCCAAACCGTTGGCACCAATATGCATATATTGCGATAGTCAAGCGGGAATTAAAAGGGCTGGGAGCATTATGTATAACGGTAAATCTCGTCATATACGACGAAGACATAAAATCATTACACAATTACTCTCCAGAGGAATTATCACGATTGACTATGTAAAGTCAAGTGATAATGTGTTGGATCCACTTACAAAAGGCCTAACTAGAGAGGTAGTTGAGAAATCATCAAGGGGAATAAGACTGTGGCCGAGAACAAGTCATAGTGGCGGTAACTCTACCTAGAAGACTGGAGATCCCAAGATCTAGGTTCAAGGAGATCAAACAAAGTCATTAATGACTGTTCAACATTGTCAACAAAACTTTTGGTCCATTCTCGTGATGAGAGAATGTTCAGTACCAAGGATAAAACATTAAGGTTTTTTAATGATTTCTAAATTTGATACGGGGTATATCAAATAGTGTATCTACGGGATGACACGTTTAGAAATCACCTATGTAAGTGTGAAGTGTTAGCCGCTTCAAGGAGAACTTTGTAAGGCCAGTTCTCTACGCACTTATGAAACCGGGCGGTGTTCATGGCTAAAACGAACAAAATAATGAGAACCAAAGGCGGTTAAGGGTTGGTTGTGTGACTTGTGGTTGTCTAGGTATACACCAAAGTTCGACGGTTCAAAGATATCAAATCTATCGATTGATCGAGTATATCCGACATAAGTTCACTACGGAAAGTTCAAAGGGAAACCTACTTATCCAGATGCAATTAATCCTTGCTTGTGAATCACAAGTTTTTCATGCATACTTCCGTGATATAGCCATTCCCCATTTATGTGCGGGATTGTTGGGTTTTTTTATGTATTTAATGTATTTAACACATAAAAGAGGGTGAATGAAAAATGGAGGGAAATAAAATTTTTGAGTGAAATTTTAAGTTTCCTCCCTTGGCGAAGGGACATTGTCCCATATTGGAAGTGGAAGAGGTTTTTATGGGTATAAAAGCAATTGTTCTTCTTATAGCTCTTAAAGAATTGAGAAGAAGGCAAGCCTTGCGCCGTCGTCGTCGCTCGCTCGCTCGGCTCGGATTCGGCTTCGGCTTTGGATTTGGTCAAATGATCGATTGATTGATTAATTTTTTGGACCAAATTTATTTGTTAATAGTAAAATATTAACAGAAATGTTATTAAATATTTGTTTTAATAACAGAATATTAATATTAAAATAAATATTAATATTAAATCCTCCAATCCGTTTTTCTGTTTTGGTAACAGAAAATTAACTACCCTCTTCAATTTTTCCTCTTTATTGTTGAGTAAATAGCCATTTATGTAATGACATTTATGCTGTGGCCGTTTTGCATAAACAGCCATTCTGAAGAGTTGCACCTCTTCAGATTTCAGCCCAACTTTGGCTATTCAAGGCTAATTCTGCTCAGAATTTCAATACGATTTTCTGAGTTTCTTCTCCTTCTTCTGCATATATACTTTTAGCATCAAACATAGCAACAGTAAGTGTGATTTGCTACCAAACTTTTTGTATTCGCTGAAACACTGGGGTTTGAAATACCACTACACCAGTGTGTAATTCGTTCTATCCTGGGAGGAAATAATCCATAACCTTGGGTACTAGGAGGGGATTAAATTCATTAAGGAAACACTGTGAATTCAGTGGGCTCGAATTGATTTTCTGTTATTCCGTTGTTCATTTCTGTTTCCATAATTATTTTACAAATACAATTTATAACCGTAGATTCGTAGTAATGATTGCTATTCCAAACGCAATAACCGTGGCCATGATACACTTTACCTTTTCCAACTTCCTTCTTTGTACTTTTTGCTAGGTTGGTCTTGGTGGGAGAAGGTTTAAATTGTGCCTCTTAAATAAACTTTCCAGGACGCTTTACATAATGTTGAGAATACGTTTATACAAATTGTTTTACTAAAACATTACCAAATAATCCACGTACTAGCTAGTTTCCTACTGAAAATAGCAAAGGGTAAACAGTACATTCATATACATAGGTATTTATTTATTTATTCAAACAAACATGTTTAGATGTTGTGGAAGGCCCAAAATATAACAATTTATTATGTAGATATATATCAAATATTTTATTGGTCAATGAAGCGTGGGAGGAGAACAATGAGTTCTTACTTTCAAATCCTATGGAGGGAAAAAAGTATATCTAATTTCTTCTCATTTGTCTAAGTTAGTATGGTAGCTATGAGTTCAATTGAAGCCATAACTTTTGATACGGAGTAGAAATTTATGTATAAAAATTCATTAAAGTTGCAAAAATAATAAATTTGAACCCATAACTTTAAAAATATAATGAGTTCAATGTTAAAAATCTTAAAATTTGAACCAATAAACTTTAAATCCTGAATCCATCTCTGACACCATCATATATATATATATATATATATATATATATCACTCCCCTCTACTTTAATAACCATCCACCTTCATTATTGCACATTGGCAGTTAGTGGCTACTGAGGCTCTATAAAAAGTAGGCACATCAGTGTCTGTTCCCATGCACAATTTAGCCCTCTGATAAGTCTTTCAAATTCAAAAAACAAAAGCACCATTAATTGTATCCTATAAACTGCTGGTTTTTGTTTGAAATCAAAAGAATGGTATCCAGAGTGGAAGAAGCAATGAACATAAGGCAACAGCAGCAAGAGGTCAAAAATTACCAAGTCCAGAAGTAGATGCAATGCAACAAAGGAAAAACAATTAAGTTCAAGCGGAGCAGTTCCAATGTTGAAGAAGATGGTGCTTCTTCTGCTATTCTCTTGCTTGCTTGTATTGCTTGTGGCTCTTCCCACCTATAGAATATAGATCAACTTGTTAGCCAGCTGATAATTAAATGCACGCATTAATTATTAGTGTTATTATTATTATTGTTGGGTTTATCAAGCTGCCCCATGTATGTTCCAATTATTAGTCATATATGGAATGGTATAAGTACCTTTTCTGGACAAATTATTGCTAGATCTTTGGGTAAAAATTTAGTCCAACTTTTACAACTTTTACAAACGAAAATATTTTGTTAAAAACTGAAAATATTTTTTTTCTGTTTTTACAAAAAAAAATATTTTGTTGAAAAAATGATTTTTGCATTTTTTTTAAAATTTTATAAAAAGAAAATTCTTTAAAAAACTGAAAAATGAAAATATTGTTCGGTTTGTGGGGTTTTTGTAAAACGGGTTGGGTAAAAAAAATGAGTCATTTAATCTGGTGTTGCCACGTGGCACTCCATTCAAAATAGGAGTATTTTTATTCCAAAGTATGACGGTAGGGGTATGGATAACCCAATAGTATAACGAAAGGTACAGGTAAATAATATTTGAAAGTAGGAAGGTATATTTGGCCCTTTTCCGAATTACTAATTACAAGTAAATTTCAATGATGAACACTAATTAGTAATTTCGTAAAAATGATGTTATACTACTTATAATCTGCGATCACAAATGAAACTATCCATATCTACTTGTTTTTCTTTCGAACGAGGAAGATTGGTATTTAGCCAAGATATGATATATTTTTTTTGTTAGCTGTAGTGCAACTTTATTTTATTTAGCGAGGAACCATTTCACTAACAATATAAAAATAATTCAAATCATGTGAGAAAATCATGTGAAAATAGTAAATAATACGACAAAATAATATATAAGTAGCAGAAAGCTAAGCAAGGGGTGGGACAATCTGTTTAACAACCTGCGCATCGGATCATGCATATGGCAGAATCTGTTACTCACATCGACCGCATAGGGCATTTGGACTATCCATTTTAGCAAGTCCAATAATTAGGTACATGCACTAGCTATGTCGTCATTATTTTGAGAACACGTGGATATTGCTTGCTTTACATCCACAAATACGAACTTCAATTTTTTTGTTTCTTTGTCTATCTTGCATTGAGGTCAAACTAAATTCGAATTCGCATCAACAAAGATAATTTCATATGCCGGGTTCGAATTCGAGACCTCTAGTTAAAGATTGATAAATATTTATCACTTTATTACAACCCCTTCTACGATTTTAAGAACATGAATGCAGAATGATCTTTAGGATAAATGTTTGGTTCGATAAAATTTTATGGTGATAACAAGTCGACGAGCACGCTACAATTGTTTTCAACGAGTTTTTATACTTTGAAAATATTCAATAATAACCTTACGGTTTTAAATATTTTCCTGTCACGAACCAATTTCCACCATAGACCGTGATGGCGCATAACGTTGCCGTTAGACAAGTCAACGGTAAACCACCAACACAATCCTCCGTTCATAACACTTTTAAAATCAAGAATTTCATTATTAAAGCAGAATTAAGTTTAGGAAACCATAGTAAAATACTTTCATTGCTAATAAGTATGAAAAAACATTAGCGTAATGATATAAATATTAGGTAAAACCATGATCATCTACTAAAAATCACTAAAATACGGTGTCGCAAGTGCATGAGCATCTAGTATAATATACAAAACCACTACAACTACTGTCTAGAATGAAATAGACAGAAATAGATAAACATAGTGTGGGAAGGAGACTCCGGGTATTGCAGGTCGAAGCATGAAAGACAACTCACTACTAAGTCTCCAGCAAATGCGACTACATGCCTGAATGACCAAGTGAAGTACTTGTCTTAGTACATGCATAGTGCATAAGTATAGTATGCATACGTAAATCAACACATACCTAGTAAGTATCTAGTCTAACCTCGAAGAAATAGTGATGAGGGGCCGACATCAACACTAATGATCCAATAACAGTGTACATAAGTAGACAAGTATGAAACACATCAAATAGAAACGAAACAGATAGATATAAGTAATATGATTTTAGGTAAGAAGAATTGCAAAATCGTCAAATACCATAATCAACCACCCAATGAAACCTACGTCAAGGAAACTCATATGTACGTTGACTCCCTATCGTATATTACGCATGAGTCTGCCGAGGTGAATGTCCTGATCTGAATAGTATTACACAATATCATCGAGGCAAACGACCCAACCCCATAATGATACTTCATAACACTAGCGAGCCGAACAACCTGATCCCATAATAATATTTCATAACTTTTTTGGAGGGGAATGACCCAATATCATAATGATATTTCACAACACTCCCGAGGCGAATGTCCCAATCCCATAGGAATAGAGACCACGAAGATACATGCGAGTCAAGAACACACGGAACTACCGATCACATAACACAACACGAGTATAGTAATGCAAGAGAAAACATTATTGTTACCGATCATCAAATATCCCATAAAATTTCAAAGTAAAGAGGCTCGGTCAATACATAAATTCTACTCTCAATCTCAGTTATAAATTTAAGTACTCAAACAAACAAGTTTAATTCAAGTAGTACAGTTAAGGCATGTTGAAGGTCTAAATCTACCCGAACATAAACATAAATCTAGCTACGCACGTACTCTTGTCACCTCGTGCTTACGTAAAATCCATAACATGTAGAATACATAATTAAAATACCTACATGGATAATTTCCTCTTACAAGATTAGGCAAGAGATTTAACTTGCTTCTAAGCCTACTACTCGGCTCCCACACCTCAGTAGTCACCTCAAATCGACACAGAATAACCCGAAACTAGTCAAAGGACGTACCTACCAATCAATATATGCTTCAAAATTCATAATTTAACTATTAGAGTCAATTCTCAACCCCACTCGGAAAGTCAACAAAAGACAATCCCGGGCCTATGTGCCCAAATTATGAAATTTTGTAATGAAAATATTACCCATGGCATTACAAACTCAAATAAATTATTTACACCGAATGCATAACCAATTTCATAGTCAAATCATATTTTTACCAAATTCTAAATTTCTCAACAAAATCGCAAAATTCTACTGATTTCTATGTTTAAATTCACATCTAATCCATATATTTAACTTATAATATGTAGAAATAACTTACCTTATGATACTTGATTAAAATTCTCCTTCAAAAAGCTCCAAAATCGCCCAAGACAAGAGAAAAATAGGTGAAATGAGCCTAGGTCCAATATTAAAAATCGTATTCTACCTGGGGGTTCTTCATCACGATCGCTAGGGATAAACTTCCCCCGGCCATGAGATCCTTCATTGAGTTCGTGATCCCATGTCACGCTCACGATGCACACTACCCCAACCCTATGCGTTTGCAGTCAACACAGCCGCATTTGCGAAGGCCTAACGTCGGCCAGCCCATCCGTCCTCTTTCTTCTTCGCGTTTGCGATGGGACCTCCATGTACGCGAAGATGAGCTAGGTCCTCTAATGTGTTCGCGTGGACTTCTTCGCATTCACAAAGAACAAAACTTTTCCTCTCCAAAAATCCTTCTTCACGATCGCGGAACACCCTTCCCAATCGTGCAACCTACCAGTACCAACAAAATCTACCAACTTCGACATTGCTCTGGGTGGTCCGAAAGACACCTGAGCTGCTCGGGACCTCGTCCAATTATACCAACAAGTCCATAAATATAAGCCGAACCTATTCGAAGTCTTAGAACCCATAAAATAACATTGAAACTAGGAATCGCACCTCAAAATCAATTAATCAACTTCCAAACTTCAAACGTCTTCCAATGAACTCCAAACATGACAACTCATACTTAGACAAACCGGAATGACACCAAATTTTATGCACAAGTCTACTACTACAAAACTAACCTACTCCCATGGTCGTAGTACCAAACAGGATCCGATAATACCAAAGTTACATTAAGTACAAACTCTAAAACCATCAAAAAGCCAACTTCCGATAATAAGCGACGAAACACTCCCCCTCAACCCAAAACCCTATCTGAACATGCGCCCATGTCCAAATTCACCATACAAATCTATTAGAACCTTCAAATCCCAATTCTGAGGTTATTTACTTGAAGTGTTGACTCAAAGTCAAACATGGCCACTATTATGGAACTAAGTGTTCCAAATTTAATTCGAACCCTTCCAAAACTAAATCAACCATCTCCGCAAGTCATAAATTAGGAAAAGGAGATACATGGGGTCTTAAATAGTTGAATGTGGATCTAGAAAAAATAAAGTGACTGGTCAAGTCGTTACATTCTCTACCTCTTACACAAACGTTCGTCCTTGAATGAGTTTAGATCATACCTAAAGTGCCAAATAAGTGTGGATATCTACTCCAGATTTCTTCCTCGTCCTCCCAAATCACCTCCTCGACTGGATCACCCCTCCACTATTCCTTTATAGCTGAAATCTCCTTGGACCTTAACTCTCAAACATGCATCTCAACAATGGAAACTGGCTCCTTCTCGTAACCCAAGCTCTCATCCATCTGAACTATACTGTAATCCAACACATGGGACCTGTCAGCATGGTACTTCCGAAGCATAGACATGTGGAATACCAGATGAAATCCCGATAGGCTAAAATGCAAAGAAAGCTTGTATAAAATCGAAACAACTCGCTTCGAAATCTCGAATGGACCGATGAACCTCAGACTCAACTTTACCCTCCATCCGAACCTCATGATACCCTTTATCGATGAGACTTTCAAATGTATCTTCTCTCCCACCATAAATGACAAATCGCACGCTTCCTAATCCACAAAACTCTTCTGCTTGGATGTGTTGTGCTGTGCGAAGTCGCTTCTGAATCAACTTTACCTTATCCAAGGCATCATTTACTAAATTAGTACCTTATAACCTAGCCTCGCCATGCTCAAACCAAAGGTTAGGGAAACAACATCGTCGGCCATATAAGGACTCAAACAAGACCATCTTTATACTGGATTGATAGCTATGATTATAACCAAACTTGACCAACACTAAGAATCGATCCCACTGCCCTCCGAAGTCAATCACACATGCTCTGAGCATTTCCTCTAGAATCTGAAATGTCTGCTCCGATTGCGCATCGGTCTGTGGATCAAAGGTTGTGCTAAGCTTTACCAAGGTACCCAACTCACTCTGTACTGCTCTCTAGAAATGCAAAGTGAACTAAGTGCCTCGATCTAAAATAATAGAAATAGGCATGCCATGCAGTCGAACCATCTCCTGGATATAAATTTGGGCTAATCTGTTTGAGGTATATGTACTCATCATCAAAATAAAGTGTGCAGACTTGGTCAGTGTGTCGATAATGACCCAAACAACATCAAATGTCCTCAATGTCTAAGATAAACCAGCCACAAAATCCATAGTGATGCGCTCCCATTTCCAACTATCCAGCCACAAAATCCATACCTGATCTTTGGTGCTTGTACTAACCTGCTGGCAATTCAAACATCTCACCATATACTCAACTATCTCCTTCTTCATTCATCGCCATCAGTAATTGTGCCTCAGGTAGGAACACATAAGCGGCCCTAGAGTCATAGAACACCATCATCCCTGATAGTAACCTCCTTGGCATCACCTCGTAGTACCATATCTCTAAGAACAAACAAGTGCATATCATCATACTGATGAGCCTTAATCCGCTCAAATAAGGAAGACTGAGCCATAACACATGCTAGAAATTTACTTGCTCTGAAATGTCCAGCCTCATAAGTTGGTTAACTAAGGACTAAAATGTCAAAAGACAATGGCCTCTCTTCTGCTGGAATGAACGCAAAACCCATACTCTCGATTTTTCTGCTCAAGGCATCCGCGACCACATTAGCCTTGCTCTGATAATAAAGAATGGTAATATCATAGTCCTTCAGTAACTCAAGCCACATGCGTTACCTCATATTAAAATCCCTCTGCTTAGGTAAATGCTGCAAACTCCAGTGACCAATGTAAACCTGACATGACACTCCATAAAGATAATGCCTCAAGATCATGAGAGCATGAACAATCACAACCAATTGTGCATAGGGTAATTCTTCTTGTGGGCCTTAAACTGAAGTGATGCATATGGAATAACTCACCCCCTTTGCATCAATACACAACCAAACCCAAAACGTGAAATGTCGTAATACACATTGTACATCCCTGAATCGGAAGGCAAAACCAACACTGATGCTGTAGTCAATGTGGTCTTGAGCTTCTAGCTCACCTCACAATCATTAGACCATTTGAACTGTGCACCCTTCTTGGTCAATCTAGTTAAAGGAGATGATATAGAAGAGAAGCTCTCCACAAACCGATGATAATAACCTGCTAGCCCCAAGAAAGTCGTGATCTCAGTGATAAGGACAACTCTAGACTGCCCTCGATCTTCCTTGGATCCACCTTAATACCCTCACCTGACACAACATTTCCCAAGAAAGCAAAAAAATCTAACCAAAACTCGCACTTGAAGAACTTAGCATATAAATTTTGTTCCCTTAAACTCTAAAGCACAATCCTCAAATGTTGCTTATGCTCCTTGATAAGTAGGATTTTAACATGTTTTATACCCATACTTGCCTGCGCTTTGAGTGTAATTTGCTACAAAATAGTACCAAAATGCTTACAGATTGCGCTTGATTGCAGGTTTGAGCTATAAAGTGACAAATCGTCAAAGATCGGCTCAAATCGGAGTGAAACCTGCTCAAGTGTCAAAGATCATTAAAGTAAGGACATTCAGAACTTGGTGTGGACCGCACCATCATGTCATGCGGCCGCACCATAGGAGTTCAGAGACCATGAAACTACAAGTCAAGCTCATGCGGTCGCATCCCACTTCATGCGGCCCGCGTCTCACTCATGCGGCCGCACAATCTTGCTATTCGGTTGCGTCCAAGAAGTTCAGAGAGTGTCATATTCCAGAAGCAAACCACGCGGTCGCGTCCGACTTTAAGCGGCCCGCGTCCCTCTCTATGCGGCCGCACTCTATGGTCACGCGGCCTGCATCAGTGAAGTTCAGAGAAGCTGCCAAAACCATTCATGCGGCCGTACAACAACTTTGTGCGGTCCGCGCCAGTGTTCATGCGGCCGCATTCCAACTTTGTGTGGTCCACATCACCATATTCAAAGAGCAAGATTCAGAGGTCAAGCAACCCAGTGCGGCCGCGTGCCATCTTTGTGCTGTCCGCACTAACCCCGCAGGGGCAGTTTTGTCCAGTTTTTCCAGCCCACTATAAATAGAACATTTTACCATTTTTAGGTTAAGTTGGGTATATCTGATAGCTGTTGCACTCGTGAGACTTATGTTTTGGCCTATCTTGGGCATTTTTAGCTTAGTTTCATCATAGATTATTGTAGTTTGACATTAGTAATTAATTAATATGGTTGCTTCTTCTTCTATTTCTTCAGTTTCTTCTTTAATTATGTCTAGCTAAACCCATTAGCTAGGGTTGTGGCTCAACCCTAGAGTGGGTAATTAATGGGTGCTGCTTCTTAATGATAGATTGATATTGGGAGTTTGTTATTTGGGTTAATTTTATGGTTTAATTAAGGATTGATGGTTGCAAACATTGATTCTAGCTTAGTGGGTCTTGACTCTTCTTGAGAAAGAGAGTCTATGATCCCAAAATTGACCCAACAAGGAATTGGGGTGGACCCATGAGAAATGGTAGTCCCAATTAACGGGTTAAACCTAGAGAGAGTAATCACCCTACTTGAACCCAGTTGCTTGGTTTAATTGGCCTACCCAATTGGTCTCGAGAGAGTCAATTGGGTAAATTCCCTCTCCCTACCGAGAGGTGTGAGAGTGGGTACAATTGTGCAACGGTTATAACCTTGATCCCAAATATGTCAATCTATTATTAGTAGTTTATACCCGTTAGTTAACCACCTAGGTGATGCCACGACCCTAGTGCCTTTCTCTATATTAATCACAACTTAGAACATATCCTTTCAGCATAAATTAGCTTAAATTTGTAGTTGATAATAGTAGTTATTAACAAAACCCCCAAAAACTTTTAGAAGTACAATTAGGAGCAAACACACATTCCTAGTCTGAACAAATACGCAATTCCATTCCAAGATCCCTGTGGAAATTGACCCCGATACCACTATTCGGGTAAAAGTCTTAGCACCCGCTCTTCCTACCGTTGTGTGAGGTTGAGTTTGCTGCGATCAACTTTTTGGCGCCATTGCCGCGGAGTTTTGCGGTGTTGACTATTTGTGTAGCTAGTTTTGTGTTTTGCTTCTCTTTCCTTCTTGTTTACTAATTTTGTTTGTGTCGATCAATCAGGTGCAATGGCTCTTAATGCAAATGACCCTCTCGGCAATGTGATAACGGGGGAGGAGGTAGAGGATCTAAAACAAGATGAGGTCTTACATCAAGTTCCACGGAGGGGACGACATCTCAATATAAATGCAAATGAGAACAACAATATTCCAGACCCTCCTCCGACACCACCGAGAGTGGCTCCCAGAGTTTTACCAAATCAAGGATACGGCAGTGCTATTGTTCCTCCACGAATCCGGGCGGGGAACTTTATAATAACAAATGTTATGCTGACCTTGCTCGAGCAGAGAGGTTATTTCACGGGTGCCTCTGATCAAAATGCCTACAAGCACTTGAAGGGGTTCGTGGATACATGTTGGGGTAGCAAGCAGACAAACGTGTACAAGGATGCGTTGAGATTGAGGCTTTTCCCGTTTTCTCTTCGGGGTAAAGCATTGGATTGGTTAGAAAGGCTCCCAATCATTCTATTACAACATGGGATGAATTGGCGGACAAATTTATTGCCAAGTTCTTCTCTCCAAGTCATATGGAAGCTCTTCGGGATGAAATTCTAGCTTTCAAGCAAGAGCCGATAGAACCTTTGCATGAGATATGGGAAAGATATAGAATGTCGTGCCATTTCATTTACATTATCATGTGAGGATGAGAGTAAAAGCACAAGAGTGATGTTGTGACATTGTTATTATATTATCATATGTCCATGGCATGAATGGTATTTCCGTACAGGCGAGGACGAGAGACATGCATTATATTGTGATATCTTTTCCGTGTGTATATATTCATGCCTTTATCTTGAGATGTTACTGTTGCACCTATGTTTTCTATGTGACTTGTCGTTGTTGTTCTGTCTTTGTCCCCTACTTCAATTGTTGATATATTATCCATGCCTTCTATCTATTTAACTTGCAAATATCATGCTTCAATTCTTGTTTGACGTATCTACATTTATGCCATTTCTCATTTGTTACACTTTCGTGTAAGTCTTCTACCATGTTAGTTTTTCATGTCTTCTATTTGTTTAGCTTATAACGATCATGCTTTCTCTCTTGTTGGTTATATCTACATCTAAGCCTTCTACTATGTTAGTGAAATTTATGTTCTTCTATCTTAATTGCTGTCATTACTTCTATGCCTTCTACCTAGTCTGTTATCGTTGTCTATATGTACTGCCTTGTTCGTTATTACTACCTGTGTATCTCCCACTTTGTTGTTACTATTATTGCCATGTCTTTCACCTAGTTGGCACCGTTATGCGTATGCTCTGTGAGGATGAGATAAATGCACGAAGGGTATTGCCGTGCCATTTAATTTGATATCTTGAGTTCATTTCTCTCACTATGAAAGCTGGATTTACTACCGTAGTTTGATGGTTATTGATTTAAGGAAATAGTGGTTGGTGATGTTGAGAAATATTAACCGTAATTTCTTCTAGTAATCATTTATTGCTTCGCATATTTAATCTTGTACTATCTTCTGTTATGTTACTAGTATTGTTTCTATTATAATTTCACTACACAAGTTATATTAGTCAGTATTTAATTAAAAAGCCTCGTCACCACTTCACCGAAATTAGTCAAGATACTTACTAGGTACATGAGGTCAGTTGTACTCATACTATACTTCTGCACCTTGCGTGTAGATCTTGATACTGATGTTGATGTGTATGGCGGGAGCTGGCATTGAAGAGGTACCTGTGTTCCAGTTACAGCCGTCTCTTGTTCTTAATTGGCAGCTTTAGATTTGTAAATCTGTTTATGTATGTTCTGATCAGATGATGTAATTACTTCGTACCAGCTTTGTAAACTCTAAGTCTTAGAAGGTAATGATTTGTACTACCAATCCTTGGATTGTTGTATAAAACTTCAGTTATTTCATCATTTATTTCTCATTAACCTCAGTTGGATTGTGTTATTGTTAATTGGTTTACCCAGCAGGTTGGGTTATGTGCCATCACGACTAGTTCGATTTTGGGTCTTGACAATAATGCATATACGTGGCTTGCTAAGATTCAAATGTCAACTGTCCAACTTTGAAACAATCGATGCGCATTTCATTCTAAATGCATGTACTCATGTAGAGTTACAGGTGAATCCCCTCTTAGATCTTTGCCCAATTGGATGAATCTCATCTTCGTGCTGCTTGTATGGACCAAAGGAGTTGAATCTCTTTGTTTCCCAAGTTAGAGACTGCAACATTTCCTGCTAGTTCTGTGTCACGTTGACTGAAAAACAAAAGGAGTATTTCAGAAAAGAAAAATAACGAAATCAAGAAAAAGAAAATTTCCTTATTCAATTTATTTGTCTATTTATTTCTAGCTTTGAATTTTGAAGGAAAAGAAAAGTTGCCTTAGAAATAAGGAGTCAATTTCTAAAGAATATTATTATGTGTCCTCCCAATGATACATAATAGTAAACGATAAATTACACTCATCTTGTAGTTAGTATGGTAAGAAACTAAATCTGGGATTATAACAGAAAGAAAGAAAGAAAGAAGAAATGAATTAAGTTGTTGGCTGTTATTGATATGATTCCTCCCTCCTCCCTATATATATTTTATTTTAATAAGTGAAGTGGTAGATGTTGGTTTTTTTTATGTATTTAATGTATTTAACACATAAAAGAGGGTGAATAGAAAATGGAGGGAAATAAAAATTTTGAGTGAAATTAAGTTTTCCCCCTTGACAAAGGGAATATCGGAAGAGGAAGAGGTTTTTTATGGGTATATAAGCAATTACTCTTCTTCTAGCTCTTAAAGAGTTGAGAAGAAGGCAAGCCTCGCGCCGTTGTCGTCGTCGTCGCTCGGCTTCGGATTCGAATTCGGTCAAATGATCGATTGCTTGATTAATTTTTTGGACAAAATTTATTTGTTAATAGTAAAATATTAACAGAAATGTTATTAAATATTTATTTTAATAACAGAATATTAATATTAAAATAAATTTTAATATTAAATCCTCCAATCCGTTTTTCTGTTTTGGTAACAGAAAATTAACTACCCTATTCAATTTTCCCTCTTTATTGTTGAGTAAATAATCATTTATGTAATGACATTTATGATGTGACCGTTTTGCATAAACAACCATTCTGAAGAGTTGCGCCTCTTCAGATTTCAGCCCAACTTTGGCTATAAATACAAGGCTATTCTGCTCAGAATTTCAATACAATTTTCTGAGTTTCTCCTCCTTCTTCTGCATACTTTTAGCATCAAACAAAGCAACAGTAAGTGTGATTTGCTATTGAACTTTGTGTTCGCTGAAACACTAGGGTTTGAAGTACTACTACACCAGTGTGTAATTCATTCTATCCTGGGAGAAAATAATCCATACACTTTACTAACAAGTTTAAGGAATTTATATATTTTCTGTATTTGTACTTACTGTTTCTGGAGAGTAAAACCTTTGTGGTTTTGTACTCTATTGGAGATTAAAATCTACGTGATTTTAACGTTTGTGTCATTCTTTTATAGATATGACTAATAATAATGTGAATCAAGCTGTTCCAATGCCTCAACGAGCCGAACAAGACCGGCAGCATTGACACCGGCAGAGAAACCTGGAAAATTTTTCGGGATTGATTTCAAGCGCTGGCAGCAAAAGATGTTCTTCTACTTGACTACTCTAAGTTTCCAGAAGTTTATCAAGGAAGATGTTTCTGTGCTGGCCGATGAAACTTCAGAAACTGAACGCTTTCTCGTGATTGAGGCGTGGAAGCATTCAGATTTTTTGTACAAGAATTATATTCTAAGTGGGTTGGAGGATGCTTTGTATAACGTCTACAATGGCGTAGAAGCGTCAAAAGAACTGTGGACTCCGCTTGAAAATAAATACAAAACCGATGATGTCGGGTTAAAGAAGTTCGTTGCTGCAAAATTTTTGGACTACAAAATGGTAGGTAGCAAGTCTGTTATTACCCAAGTCCAGGAATTGCAAGTGATTATTCACGATCTCCTTGCTGAAGGTATAAATCAAATTAATGTTGATGTTGAAAATAGTAATCTTAGTATTTTTACTAACAGAAATTTCATTGAAGGTCTTGTCATCAATGAAGCATTCCAAGTAGTAGCAATGATTGAGAAGTTTCCTCATTTGTAGAAGGACTTCAAAAACTACTTGAAACACAAACGCAAGGAGATGTCCCTTGAAGATCTCATTGTTCAGTTGAGAATCGAAGAGGACAACAAAGCTGCTGAAAAGAGAGGCCACGAAAGTTCAACAATCATGGGAGCAAATATTGTTGAAGAGAATAAAAAGAGGAAGAAGGCTTCTGGACCGAAATACAACCCAAGCAAGAAGCGGTTCAGTGGAAACTGCTACAACTGTGGAAAAACTGGACATAAATCTACGTAATGTCGTGCTCCGAAGAAAGACAATAAGAAGGGTCAAGCAAACATGATTGAAAAACATGATGATGTTGATGACTTGTGTGTCATGCTTTCCGAGTGCAATTTGGTGGGCAATCCTAAAGAGTGGTGGATTGATTCTGGAGCCACTCGCCATGTGTTGTGCTATTAGAGAAGCTTTTTCTACTTATGCTCATGTTGGATCCGATGAGACGATTTCTATGGAAAATGCTGCAAAGGCCAAGATTGAAGGATGTGGGAAGATATTTCTCAAAATGACTTCCGGCAAAGTGGTGACTTTGAACAACGTCCTTCATGTTCCTGAGATTAGGAAGAATTTAGTCTCTACTGGACTTCTTGTTAAGAATGGTTTTAAATGTGTTTTTGTTTCCGATAAGGTTGTAATAAGTAAGAATGAAATGTTTGTAGGAAAAGGTTACATCACTGAGGGCCTTTTCAAGCTGAATGTAATGGTTGTTGAAAATAATAATAAAATTTCAGCTTTGTCTTACGTACTTGAGTCAAATAAACTATGGAATATACGTTTGGGTCATGTTAATTATAAAACCTTGCGGAAAATGATTAATTTGGAAGTATTGCCTAAGTTTGAATGTGATAAATCAAAATGTCAAGTATGTGTGGAATCTAAGTTTGTTAAACATCCTTATAAGTTAGTTGAAAGGCATTCAAATCCATTAGACTTAATTCACACAAATATTTGTGACATGAAGTCAATACCATCTCGCGGTGGAAAGAAGTATTTCATAACTTTTATTGACGATAGTACACAATATTGCTATGTTTACTTACTTAATAGTAAAGATGAAGCAATAAATTCAAGCAATACAAAAATGAAGTTGAAACACAACTTAACAAGAAAATCAAAATGATAAGAAGTGATAGGGGTGGTGAATATGAATCTCTTTTTGAACAAATATGTTTAGAATATGGAATTATTCATCAAACAACGGCCCCTTACACGCCCTAATCCAATGGAATTGCAGAAAGAAAGAATCGTTCATTAAAGGAGATGATGAACGCATTATTGATAAGTTCTGGCTTGCCACAGAACTTGTGGGGGGAAGCCGTTCTTATGGCTAGCCGAATACTAAATCGAGTACCCCATAGCAAAATACAATCCATTCCATATGAAAAATGGAAACGAAGGAAGACCAACTTGAATTATTTTAAAGTGTAGGGGTGTTTGGCAAAAGTGCAAGTTCCTAAACCCAAAAGGGTAAAAATAGGACCGAAAACTGTTGATTGTGTTTTCATAGTATATGAAACTAATAGTAAAGCATATCGATTTCTTGTTCATAAATCAAAAAATCCCGGCATTCATAATAATACGGTTATAGAATCAGATAATGTTGAGTTCTTTGAAAATATATATCCGTATAAAAATGAATGTCAGTCGATTGGTGAAGGATCTAAATGACCTCGGGAAGTAACAAAAGAAAGTACACTTAACCAGGAGGATCCAAGACGTAGTAAACTTCAAAGAACGTCTACTTCATTTGGACTAGATTTTGTGACTTTCTTATTGGAAAATGAGCCTCAAAATTTAAAGAAGCTATGTTTTCTTCGGAATTATTATTATGGAAAGAGGCAGTCAATAGTGAAATAGAATCCATATTGAACAACCATATATGGGAATTGGTTGATCTTCCTTCTGGAAATAAACCGTTGGGTTCTAAATGGATCTTTAAGAGGAAAATGAAAGATGACGGCACTATTGACAAATATAAGGCAAAACTTGTGGTCAAAGGGTATAAACAACGAGAAGGTCTTGACTATTTTGATACATATTCTCTAGTTACAAGAATTACGTCCATACGAATGTTAGTAGTGTTGGCTGCAGTTTATGGTCTTGAAATTCATCAAATGGATGTTAAGACGGCCTTCTTAAATGGAGAGTTGGAGGAAGAAATCTACATGGAATAACCTGAAGGGTTTATGGTTCCAGGTAAATAAAAGAAGGTCTGTAGACTTGTTAAGTCCCTTTATGGATTAAAACAAGCACCCAAACAATGACATGCGAAATTTAACCAAACAATGTTGTCAAATGGGTTTAAGATAAATGAATGTGATAAATGTGTATACATTAAAAATGTTCCAAATCACATAGTCATTGTTTGCTTATATGTGAATGATATGCTCATAATGAGTAATGACATTGCCAACATAAATGCTACTAAGCGTATGCTATCTAGCATGTTTGATATGAAAGACTTGGGAGTTGCTGATTTAATTCTGGGGATTAAGATCCATAAGACTCCTCAAGGTCTGGCATTGTCACAATCTCATTATATTAAGACAGTGCTTGAAAAGTTCAAGTACTTAGGGTTTAAAGTTGCAAAGACTCCAATTGATATGAATCTTGCATTAGCAAAGAACAAAGGCCAAAGCATATCACAATTGGATTATGCTCGTGTGTTGGGATGCTTAATGTACATCATGAATTGTACACGACTAGATATAGCTTGTGCTATAAGTAAATTGAGTCGATACACGAGCAATCTTGGTCAATCTCATTGGATGACAATGAAACGAGTTTTATGGTATTTAGTAAATATCCAAGACTTTGCTTTGCACTACAGTAAATATCCTACGGTCATTGAGGGATACTGTGATGCAAATTGGATCACCTGATCAATTGATTCCAAGTCCACAAGTGGATATATATTCACTATTGGTGGAGGAGCGGTATCTTAAAAGTCGTCCAAACAAACATGTATTGCCCGCTCTACAATGGAGGCTGAATTCATAGCCTTAGATAAAGCCGGTGAAGAAGTTGAATGGCTCCGGAATTTCTTGAAAGATATTCCATTTTGGCCCAAACAGTTGGCACCAATATGCATATATTGCGATAGTCAAGCGGGAATTAAAAGGGCTGGTAGCATTATGTATAACGGTAAATCTCGTCTTATACGACGAAGACATAAAATCATTAGACAATTACTCTCTAGAGGAATTATCACGATTGACTATGTAAAGTCAAGTGATAATGTGTCGGATCCACTTACAAAAGGCCTAACTAGAGAGGTAGTTGAGAAATCATCAAGGGGAATAAGACTGTGGCCGAGAACAAGTCATAGTGGCGATAACTCTACCTAGAAGACTGGAGATCCCAAGATCTAGGTTCAAGGAGATCAAACAAAGTCATTAATGACTGTTCAACATTGTCAACAAAACTTTTGGTCCATTCTCGTGATGAGACAATGTTTAGAACCAAGGATAAAACATTAAGGTTTTTTAATGATTTCTAAATTTGATACGGGGTATATCAAATAGTGTATCTACGGGATGACACGTTTAGAAATCACCTATGTAAGTGTGAAGTGTTAGCCGCTTCAAGGAGAACTTTGTAAGGCCAGTTCTCTACGCACTTATGAAACCAGGCAGTGTTCATGGCTGAAACGAACAAAATAATGAGAACCAAAGGCGGTTAAGGGTTGGTTGTGTGACTTGTGGTTGTCTAGGTATACACCAAAGTTCGACGGTTCAAAGATATCAAATCTATCGATTGATCGAGTATATCCGACATAAGTTCACTACCGAAAGTTCAAAGGGAAACCTACTTATCCAGATGCAATTAATCCTTGCTTGTGAATCACAAGTTTTTCATGTATACTTCCGTGATATAGCCATTCCCCATTTATGTGCGGGGTTGTTGGGGTTTTTTATGTATTTAATGTATTTAACACATAAAAGAGGGTGAATGAAAAATGGAGGGAAATAAAATTTTTGAGTGAAATTTTAAGTTTCCTCCCTTGGCAAAGGGACATTGTCCCATATTGGAAGTGGAAGAGGTTTTTATGGGTATATAAGCAATTGCTCTTCTTCTAGCTCTTAAAGAGTTGAGAAGAAGGCAAGCCTTGCGCCGTCGTCGTCGCTCGCTCGCTCGGCTCGGATTCGGCTTCGGCTTCGGCTTTGGATTTGGATTTGGTCAAATGATCAATTGATTGATTAATTTTTGGACCAAATTTATTTGTTAATAGTAAAATATTAACAGAAATGTTATTAAATATTTGTTTTAATAACAGAATATTAATATTAAAATAAATATTAATATTAAATCCTCCAATCCGTTTTTCTATTTTGGTAACAGAAAATTAACTACCCTCTTCAATTTTTCCTCTTTATTGTTAAGTAAATAGCCATTTATGTAATGACATTTATGCTGTGGCCGTTTTGCATAAACAGCCATTCTGAAGAGTTGCACCTCTTCAGATTTCAGCCCAACTTTGGCTATACAAGGCTAATTCTGCTCAGAATTTCAATACGATTTTCTGAGTTTCTCCTCCTTCTTCTGCATATATACTTTTAGCATCAAACATAGCAACAGTAAGTGTGATTTGCTATTGAACTTTGTATTCGCTGAAACACTGGGGTTTGAAATACCACTACACCAGTGTGTAATTCGTTCTATCCTGGGAGGAAATAATCCATAACCTTGGGTACTAGGAGGGGATTAAATTCATTAAGGAAACACTGTGAATTCAGTGGGCTCGAATTGATTTTCTGTTATTTCGTTGTTCATTTTTGTTTCCATAATTATTTTACAAATACAGTTTATAACCGTAGATTCGTAGTAATGATTGCTATTCCAAACGCAATAACCGTGGCCATGATACACTTTACCTTTTCCAACTTCCTTCTTTGTACTTTTTGCTAGGTTGGTCTTGGTTGGAGAAGGTTTAAATTGTGCCTCTTAAATAAACTTTCCAGGACGCTTTACATAATGTTGAGAATACGTTTATACAAATTGTTTTACTAAAACATTACCAAATAATCCACGTACTAGCTAGTTTCCTACCGAAAATAGCAAAGGGTAAACAGTACATTCATACACATAGGTATTTATTTATTTATTCAAACAAACATGTTTAGATGTTGTGGAAGGCCCAAAATCTAATAATTTATTATATAGATATATATCAAATATTTTATTGGTCAATGAAGCATGGGAGGAGAACAATGAGTTCTTACTTTCAAATCCTATGGAGGGCAAAAAGTATATCTAATTTCTTCTCATTTGTCTAAGTTAGTATGGTAGCTACGAGTTCAATTGAAGCCATAACTTTTGATACGGAGTAGAAATTTATGTATAAAAATTCATTAAAGTTGTAAAAATAATAAATTTGAACTCATAACTTTAAAAATATAATGAGTTCAATGTTAAAAATCTTAAAATTTGAACCCATAAACTTTAAATCCTGAATCCATCTCTGACACCATCATATATATATATATATATATATATCACTCCCCTCTACTTTAATAACCATCCACCTTCATTATTGCACATTGGCAGTTAGTGGCTACTGAGGCTCTATAAAAAGTAGGCACATCAGTGTCTGTTCCCATGCACACTTTAGCCCTCTGCTAAGTCTTTCAAATTCAAAAAACAAAAGCACCATTAGTTGTATCCTATAAACTGCTGGTTTTTGTTTGAAATCAAACGAATGGTATCCAGAGTGGAAGAAGCAATGAACATAAGGCAACAGCAGCAAGAGGTCAAAAATTACCAAGTCCAGAAGCAGATGCAATGCAACAAAGGAAAAACAATTAAGTTCAAGCGGAGCAGTTCCAATGTTGAAGAAGATGGTGCTTCTTCTGCTATTCTCTTGCTTGCTTGTATTGCCTGTGCCTCTTCCCACATATAGAATATAGATCAACTTGTTAGCCAGCTGATAATTAAATGCACGCATTAATTATTAGTGTTATTATTATTATTATTAGGTTTATCAAGCTGCCCCATGTATGTTCCAACTATTAGTCATATATGGAATGGTATAAGTACCTTTTCTGGACAAATTATTGCTAGATCTTTGGGTAAAAATTTAGTCCAACTTTTACAACTTTTACAAACGAAAATATTTTGTTAAAAACTGAAAATATTTTTTTCTGTTTTTACAAAAAAAAATATTTTGTTGAAAAAATGATTTTTGCATTTTTTTTAAAATTTTATAAAAAGAAAATTCTTTAAAAAACTGAAAAATGAAAATATGGTTTGGTTTGTGGGGTTTTTGTAAAACGGGTTGGGTAAAAAAAAAAAGAAATGAGTTATTTAATCTGGTGCTGCCACGTGGCACTCCATTCAAAATAGGAGTATTTTTATTCCAAAGTATGACGGTAGGGGTATGGATAACCCAATAGTATAACGAAAGGTACATGTAAACAATATTTGAAAGTAGGAAGGTATATTTGGCCCTTTTCCGAATTACTAATTACAAGTAAATTTCAATGATGAACACTAATTAGTAATTTCGTAAAAATGATGTTATACTACTTATAATCTGCGATCACAAATGAAACTACCCATATCTACTTGTTTTTTCTTTCGAACGAGGAAGATTGGTATTTAGCCAAGATATGATATATTTTTTTTGTTAGCTGTAGTGCAACTTTATTTTATTTAGCGAGGAACCATTTCACTAACAATATAAAAATAATTCAAATCATGTGAGAAAATCATGTGAAAATAGCAAATAATATATAAGTAGCAGAAAGCTAAGCAAGGGGCGGGACAATCTGTTTAACAACCTGCGCATCGGATCATGCATATGGCAGAATCTGTTACTCACATCGACCGCATAGGGCATTGGGACTATCCATTTTAGCAAGTCCAATAATTAGGTACATGCACTAGCTATGTCGTCATTATTTTGAGAACAAGTGGATATTGCTTGCTTTACATCCACAAATACGAACTACAATTTTTTTGTTTCTTTGTCTGATCTTGCATTGAGGTCAAACTAAATTCGAATTCGCATCAACAAAGATAATTTCATATGCCGGGTTCGAATTCGAGACCTCTAGTTAAAGATTGATAAATATTTATCACTTTATTACAACCCCTTCTACGATTTTAAGAACATGAATGCAGAATGATCTTTAGGATAAATGTTTGGTTCGATAAAATTTTATGGTGATAACAAGTCGACGAGCACGCTACAATTATTTTCAACGAGTTTTTATACTTTGAAAATATTCAATAATAACCTTACGGTTTTAAATATTTTCCTGTCACGAACCAATTTCCACCATAGACCGTGATGGCGCATAACGTTGCCTTTAGACAAGTCAACGGTAAACCACCAACACAATCCTCCGTTCATAACACTTTTAAAATCAAGAATTTCATTATTAAAGCAGAATTAAGTTTAGGAAACCATATTAAAATACTTTCATTACTAATAAGTATGAAAAAACATTAGCGTAATGATATAAATATTAGGTAAAACCATGATCATCTACTAAAAATCCCTAAAATACGGTGTCGCAAGTGCATGAGCATCTAGTATACTATACAAAACCACTACAACTACTGTCTAGAATGAAATAGACAGAAATAGATAAACATAGTGTGGGAAGGAGACTCCGGGTGTTGCAGGTCGAAGCATGAAAGACAACTCACTACTAAGTCTCCAGCAAATGCGACTACATGCCTGAATGACCAAGTGAAGTACTTGTCTTAGTACATGCACAGTGCATAAGTATAGTATGCGTACGTAAATCAACACATACCTAGTAAGTATCTAGTCTAACCTCGAAAAAATAGTGATGAGGGGCCGACATCAACACTAATGATCCAATAACAGTGTACATAAGTAGACAAGTATGAAACACATCAAATAGAAACGAAACAGATAGATATAAGTAATATGATTTTAGGTAAGAAGAATTGCAAAATCGTCAAATACCATAATCAACCACCCAAGGAAACCTACGTCAAGGAAACTCATATGTACGTTGACTCCCTATCGTATATTACGCATGAGTCTGCCGAGGTGAATGGCCTGATCTGAATAGTATGACACAATATCATCGAGGCAAACGACCCAACCCCATAATGATACTTCATAACACTAGCGAGCCGAACAACCTGATCCCATAATAATATTTCATAACTTTTTTGGAGGGGAATGACCCAATATCATAATGATATTTCACAACACTCCCTAGGCGAATGTCCCAATCCCATAGGAATAGAGACCGCGAAGATACATGCGAGTCAAGAACACACGGAACTACCGATCACATAACACAACACGAGTATAGTAATGCAAGAGAAAACATTATTGTTACCGATCATCAAATATCCCATAAAATTTCAAAGTAAAGAGGCTCGGTCAATACATAAATTCTAGTCTCAATCTCAGTTATAAATTCAAGTACTCAAACAAACAAATTTAATTCAAGTAGTACAGTTAAGGCATTTTGAAGGTCTAAATCTACCCGAACATAAACATAAATCTAGCTACGCACGTACTCTTGTCACCTCGTGCTTACGTAAAATCCATAACATGTAGAATACATAATTAAAATACCTACATGGATAATTTCCTCTTACAAGATTAGGCAAGAGATTTAACTTGCTTCCAAGCCTACTACTCGGCTCCCACACCTCAGTAGTCACCTCAAATCGACACAGAATAACCCGAAACTAGCCAAAGGACATACATACCAATCAATATATGCTTCAAAATTCACAATTTAACTATTAGAGTCAATTCTCAACCCCACTCGGAAAGTCAACAAAAGACAATCCCGGGCCTATGTGCCCAGATTATGGAATTTTGTAATGAAAATATTACCCATGGCATTACAAACTCAAATAAATTATTTACACCGAATGCATAACCAATTTCATAGTCAAATCATATTTTTACCAAATTCTAAATTTCTCAACAAAATCGCAAAATTCTACTGATTTCTATGTTTAAATTCACATCTAATCAATATATTTAACTCATAATATGTAGAAATAACTTACCTTATGATACTTGATTAAAATTCTCCTTCAAAAAGCTACAAAATCGCCCAAGACAAGAGAAAAATGGGTGAAATGAGCCTAGGTCCAATATTAAAAATCGTATTCTACCTGGGGGTTCTTCATCACGATCGCTAGGGCTAAACTTCCCCCGGCCATGAGATCCTTCATTGAGTTCGCGATTCCCATGTCACGCTCACGATGCACACTACCCCAACCCTATGCGTTTGCAGTCAACACAGCCGCATTTGCGAAGGCCTAACATCGGCCATCCCATCCGTCCTCTTTCTTCTTCGCGTTTGCGATGGGACCTCCATGTACGCGAAGACGAGCTAGGTCCTGTAATGTGTTCGCGTGGACTTCTTCGCATTCACAAAGAACAAAACTTTTCCTCTCCAAAAATCCTTCTTCACGATCGCGGAACACCCTTCCCAATCGTGCAACCCACCAGTACCAACAAAATCTACCAACTTCGACATTGCTCTGGGTGGTCCGAAAGACACCTGAGCTGCTCGGGACCTCGTCCAATTATACCAACAAGTCCATAAATATAAGCCGAACCTATTCGAAGTCTTAGAACCCATAAAATAACATTGAAACTAGGAATCGCACCTCAAAATCAATTAATCAACTTCCAAACTTCAAACGTCTTCCAATGAACTCCAAACATGACAACTCATACTTAGACAAACCGGAATGACACCAAATTTTATCACAAGTCTACTACTACAAACTAATCTACTCCCATGGTCGTAGTACCAAACAGGATCCGATAATACCAAAGTTACATTAAGTACAAACTCTAAAACCATCAAAAAGCCAACTTCCGATAATAAGCGACGAAACACTCCCCCTCAACCCAAAACCCTATCTGAACATGCTCCCATGTCCAAATTCACCATACAAATCTATTAGAACCTTCAAATCCAAATTCTGAGGTTATTTACTCGAAGTGTTGACTCAAAGTCAAACATGGCCACTATTATGGAACTAAGTGTTCCAAATTTAATTCGAACCCTTCCAAAACTAAATCAACCATCTCCGCAAGTCATAAATTAGGAAAAGCAGATACATGGGGTCTTAAATAGTTGAATGTGGATCTAGAAAAAATAAAGTGACTGGTCAAGTCGTTACATTCTCTACCTCTTACACAAACGTTCGTCCTTGAATGAGTTTAGATCATACCTAAAGTGCCAAATAATTGTGGATATCTACTCCAGATTTCTTCCTCGTCCTCCCAAATCACCTCCTCGACTGTATCACCCCTCCACTATTACTTTATAGCTGAAATCTCCTTGGACCTTAACTCTCAAACATGCATCTCAACAATGGAAACTGGCTCCTTCTCGTAACCCAAGCTCTCATCCATCTGAACTATACTGTAATCCATCACATGGGACCTGTCAGCATGGTACTTCCGAAGCATAAACATGTGGAATACCAGATGAAATCCCGATAGGCTAAAATGCAAAGAAAGCTTGTATAAAATCGCAACAACTCGCTTCGAAATCTCGAATGGACCGATGAACCTCAGACTCAACTTTACCCTCCATCCGAACCTCATGATACCCTTTATCGATGAGACTTTCAAATGTATCTTCTCTCCCACCATAAATGACAAATCGCACGCTTCCTAATCCACATAACTCTTCTGCTTGGATGTGTTGTGCTGTGCGAAGTCGCTTCTGAATCAACTTTACCTTATCCAAGGCATCATTTACTAAATTAGTACCTTATAACCTAGCCTCGCCATGCTCAAACCAAAGGTTAGGGAAACAACATCGTCGGCCATACAAGGACTCAAATAAGACCATCTTTATACTGGATTGATAGCTATGATTATAACCAAACTTGACCAACACTAGGAATCGATCCCACTGCCCTCCGAAGTCAATCACACATGCTCTGAGCATTTCCTCTAGAATCTGAAATGTCTGCTCCGATTGCGCATCGGTCTGTGGATCAAAGGTTGTGCTAAGCTTTACCAAGGTACCCAACTCACTTTGTACTGCTCTCTAGAAATGCAAAGTGAACTAAGTGCCTCGATCGAAAATAATAGAAATAGGCATGCCATGCAGTCGAACCATCTCCTGGATATAAATTTGGGCTAATCTGTTTGAGGTATATGTACTCATCATCAAAATAAAGTGTGCAGACTTGGTCAGTCTGTCGATAATGACCCAAACAACATCAAATGTCCTCAATGTCTAAGATAAACCAGCCACAAAATCCATAGTGATGCGCTCCCATTTCCAACTATCCAGCCACAAAATCCATACCTGATCTTTGGTGCTTGTACTAACCTGCTGGCAATTCAAACATCTCACCATATACTCAACTATCTCCTTCTTCATTCATCGCCATCAGTAATTGTGCCTCAGGTAGGAACACATAAGCGGCCCTAGAGTCATAAAACACCATCATCCCTGATAGTAACCTCCTTGGCATCACCTCGTAGTACCATATCTCTAAGAACAAACACGTGCATATCATCATACTGATGAGCCTTAATCCGCTCAAATAAGGAAGACTGAGCCATAACACATGCTAGAAATTTACTTGCTCTGAAATGTCCAGCCTCATAAGTTGGTTAACTAAGGACTAAAATGTCAAAAGACAATGGCCTCTCTTCTGCTGGAATGAACGCAAAACCCATACTCTCGATTTTTCTGCTCAAGGCATCCGCGACCACATTAGCCTTGCTTTGATAATAAAGAATGGTAATATCATAGTCCTTCAGTTACTCAAGCCACATGCGTTACCTCATATTAAAATCCCTCTGCTTAGGTAAATGCTGCAACTCCAGTGACCAATGTAAACCTGACATGACACTCCATAAAGATAATGCCTCAAGATCATGAGAGCATGAACAATCACAACCAATTGTGCATAGGGTAATTCTTCTCGTGGGCCTTCAACTGAAGTGATGCATATGGAATAACTCGCCCCCTTTGCATCAATACACAACCAAACCCAAAACGTGAAATGTCGTAATACACATTGTACATCCCTGAATCGGAAGGCAAAACCAACACTGATGATGTAGTCAATGTGGTCTTGAGCTTCTAGCTCACCTCACAATCATCGGACCATTTGAACTGTGCACCCTTCTTGGTCAATCTAGTTAAAGGAGATGATATAGAAGAGAAGCTCTCCACAAACCGATGATAATAACCTGCTAGCCCCAAGAAAGTCGTGATCTCAGTGATAAGGACAACTCTACACTGCCCTCGATCTTCCTCGGATCCACCTTAATACTCTCACCTGACACAACATTTCCCAAGAAAGCCAAAAAATCTAACCAAAACTCGCACTTGAAGAACTTAGCATATAAATTTTGTTCCCTTAAAATCTAAAGCACAATCCTCAAATGTTGCTTATGCTCCTTGATAAGTAGGATTTTAACATGTTTTATACCCATACTTGCCTGCGCTTTGAGTGTAATTTGCTACAAAATAGTACCAAAATGCTTACAGATTGTGCTTGATTGCAGGTATGAGCTATAAAGTGACAAATCGTCAAAGATCAGCTCAAATCGGAGTGAAACCTGCTCAAGTGTCAAAGATCATTAAAGTAAGGACATTCAGAACTTGGTGCGGACCGCATCATCATGTCATGCGGCCGCACCATAGGAGTTCAGAGACCATGAAACTACAAGTCAAGCTCATGCGGTCGCATCCCACTTCATGCGGCCCGCGTCTCACTCATGCGGCCGCACAATCTTGTTATTCGGTTGCGTCCAAGAAGTTCAGAGAGTGTCATATTCCAGAAGCAAACCACGCGGCCGCGTCCGACTTTAAGCGGCCCGCGTCCCTCTCTATGCGGCCGCACTATATGGTCACGCGGCCTGCATCAGTGAAGTTCAGAGAAGCTGCCAAAACCATTCATGCGGCCGCACAACAACTTTGTGCGGTCCGCGCCAGTGTTCATGCGGCCGCATTCCAACTTTGTGGGGTCCACATCACCATATTCAGAGAGCAAGATTCAGAGGTCAAGCAACCCAGTGCGGCCGCGTGCCATCTTTGTGCGGTCCGCACTAACCCCGCAGGGGCAGTTTTGTCCAGTTTTTCCAGCCCACTATAAATAGAATATTTTACCATTTTTAGGTTAAGTTGGGTATATCTGATAGCTGCTGCACTCGTGAGACTTATGTTTTGGCCTATCTTGGGCATTTTTAGCTTAGTTTCATCATAGATTATTGTAGTTTGACATTAGTAATTAATTAATATGGTTGCTTCATCTTCTATTTCTTCAGTTTCTTCTTTAATTATGTCTAGCTAAACCCATTAGCTAGGGTTGTGGCTCAACCCTAGTGTGGGTAATTAATGGGTGCTGCTTCTTAATGATAGATTGATATTGGGAGTTTGTTATTTGGGTTAATTTTATGGTTTAATTAAGGATTGATGGTTGCAAACATTGATTCTAGCTTAGTGGGTCTTGACTCTTCTTGAGAAAGAGAGTCTATGATCCCAAAATTGACCCAACAAGGAATTGGGGTGGACCCATGAGAAATGGTAGTCCCAATTAACGGGTTAAACCTAGAGAGAGTAATCACCCTACTTGAACCCAGTTGCTTGGTCTAATTGGCCTACCCAATTGGTCTCGAGAGAGTCAATTGGGTAAATTCCCTCTCCCTACCGAGAGGTGTGAGAGTGGGTACAATTGTGCAACGGTTATAACCTTCATCCCAAATATGTCAATCTATTATTAGTAGTTTATACCCGTTAGTTAACCACCTAGGTGATGCCACAACCCTAGTGCCTTTCTCTATATTAATCACAACTTAGAACATATCCTTTCAGCATAAATTAGCTTAAATTTGTAGTTGATAATAGTAGTTATTAAACAAAACCCCTAAAAACTTTTAGAAGTACAATTATGAGCAAACACGCATTCCTAGTCTGAACAAATACGCAATTCCATTCCAAGATCCCTGTGGAAATTGACCCCGATACCACTATTCGGGTAAAAGTCTTAGTGCCCGCTCTTCCTACCGTTGTGTGAGGTTGAGTTTGCTGCGATCTACTTTTTGGCGCTATTGCCGCGGAGTTTTGCGGTGTTGACTATTTGTGTAGCTAGTTTTGTGTTTTGCTTCTCTTTCCTTCTTGTTTACTAATTTTATTTGTGTCGATCAATCAGGTGCAATGGCTCTTAATGCAAATGACCCTCTCGGCAATGTGATAGCGGGGGAGGAGGTAGAGGATCTAGAACAAGATGAGGTCTTACCTCAAGTTCCACGGAGGGGCCGACATCTCAATATAAATGCAAATGAGAACAACAATATTCCAGACCCTCCTCCGACACCACCGAGAGTGGCTCCCAGAGTTTTACCAAATCAAGGATACGCCAGTGCTATTATTCCTCCCCGAATCCGGGCGGGGAACTTTCTAATAACAAATGTTATGCTGACCTTGCTCGAGCAGAGAGGTTATTTCACGGGTGCCTCTGATCAAAATGCCTACAAGCACTTGAAGGGGTTCGTGGATACATGTTGGGGTAGCAAGCAGACAAACGTGTACGAGGATGCGTTGAGATTGAGGCTTTTCCCGTTTTCTCTTCGGGGTAAAGCATTGGATTGGTTAGAAAGGCTCCCCAATCATTCTATTACAACATGGGATGAATTGGCGGACAAATTTATTGCCAAGTTTTTCTCTCCAAGTCATATGGCAGCTCTTCGGGATGAAATTCTAGCTTTCAAGCAAGAGCCGACGGAACCTTTGCATGAGATATGGGAAAGATATAGAATGTCGTGCCATTTCATTTACATTATCATGTGAGGATGAGAGTAAAAACACAAGAGTGATGTTGTGACATTGTTATTATATTATCATGTGTCCATGACATGAATGGTATTTCCGTGCAGGCGAGGACGAGAGACATACATTATATTGTGATATCTTTTCCGTGTGTATATATTCATGCCTTTATCTTGAGATGTTACTGTTGCACCTATGTTTTCTACGTGACTTGTCGTTGTTGTTCTGTCTTTGTCCCCTACTTCAATTGTTGATATATTATCCATGTCTTCTATCTATTTAACTTGCAAATATCATGCTTCAATTCTTGTTTGACGTATCTACATTTATGCCATTTCTCATTTGTTACACTTTCGTGTAAGTCTTCTACCATGTTAGTTTTTCATGTCTTCTATTTGTTTAGCTTATAACGATCATGCTTTCTCTCTTGTTGGTTATATCTACATCTAAGCCTTCTACTATGTTAGTGAAATTTATGTTCTTCTATCTTAATTGCTGTCATTACTTCTATGCCTTCTTCCTAGTCTGTTATCGTTGTCTATATGTACTGCCTTGTTCGTTATTACTACCTGTGTATCTCCCACTTTGTTGTTACTATTATTGCCATGTCTTTCACCTAGTTGGCACCGTTATGCGTATGCTCTGTGAGGATGAGATAAATACACGAAGGGTATTGCCGTGCTATTTAATTTAATATCTTGAGTTCATTTCTCTCACTATGAAAGCTGGATTTACTACCGTAGTTTGATGGTTATTGCTTTAAGGAAATAGTGGTTGGTGATGTTGAGAAATATTAACCGTAATTTCTTCTAGTAATCATTTATTGCTTCGCATATTTAATCTTGTACTATCTTCTGTTATGTTACTAGCATTGTTTCTATTATAATTTCACTACACAAGTTATATTAGTCAGTATTTAATTAAAAAGCCTCGTCACCACTTCACCGAAATTAGTCAAGATACTTACTAGGTACATGAGGTCAGTTGTACTCATACTATACTTCTGCACCTTGCGTGTAGATCTTGATACTGATGTTGATGTGTATGGCAGCAGCTGGCATTGAAGAGGTACCTGTGTTCCAGTTACAGCTGTCTCTTGTTCTTAATTGGCAGCTTTAGATTTGTAAATCTGTTTATGTATGTTCTGAGCAGATGATGTAATTACTTCGTACCAGCTTTGTAAACTCTAAGTCTTAGAAGGTAATGATTTGTACTACCAATCCTTGGATTGTTGTATAAAACTTCAGTTATTTCATCATTTATTTATCATTAACCTCAGTTGGATTGTGTTATTGTTAATTGGTTTACCCAGCAGGTTGGGTTATGTGCCATCACGACTAGTTCGATTTTGGGTCTTGACAATAATGCATATACGTGGCTTGCTAAGATTCAAATGTCAACTGTCCAACTTTGAAACAATCGATGCGCATTTCATTCTAAATGCATGTACTCATGTAGAGTTACAGGTGAATCCCCTCTTAGATCTTTGCCCAATTGGATGAATCTCATCTTCGTGCTGCTTGTATGGACCAAAGGAGTTGAATTTCTTTGTTTCCCAAGTTAGAGACTGCAACATTTCCTGCTAGTTCTGTGTCACGTTGACTGAAAAACAAAAGGAGTATTTCAGAAAAGAAAAATAACGAAATCAAGAAAAAGAAAATTTCCTTATTCAATTTATTTGTCTATTTATTTCTAGCTTTGAATTTTGAAGGAAAAAAAAGTTGCCTTAGAAATAAGGAGTCAATTTCTAAAGAATATTATTATGTGTCCTCCCAATGATACATAATAGTAAACGATAAATTACACTCATCTTGTAGTTAGTAAAGGTAAGAAACTAAATCTGGGATTATAACAGAAAGAAAGAAAGAAAGAAGAAATGAATTAAGTTATTGGCTGTTATTGATATGATTCCTCCCTCCTCCCTATATATATTTTATTTTAATAAGTGAAGTGGTAGATGTTGGGTTTTTTATGTATTTAATGTATTTAACACATAAAAGAGGGTGAATAGAAAATGGAGGGAAATAAAAATTTTGAGTGAAATTTTAAGTTTTCCCCCTTGACAAAGGGAATATCGGAAGAGGAAGAGGTTTTTTATGGGTATATAAGCAATTACTCTTCTTCTAGCTCTTAAAGAGTTGAGAAGAAGGCAAGCCTCGCGCCTTCGTCGTCGTCGTCGCTCGGCTTCGGATTCGAATTCGGTCAAATGATCGATTGATTGATTAATTTTTTGGACCAAATTTATTTGTTAATAGTAAAATATAAACAGAAATGTTATTAAATATTTATTTTAATAACAGAATATTAATATTAAAATAAATTTTAATATTAAATCCTCCAATCCGTTTTTCTGTTTTGGTAACAGAAAATTAACTACCCTCTTCAATTTTCCCTCTTTATTGTTGAGTAAATAATCATTTATGTAATGACATTTATGATGTGACCGTTTTGCATAAACAACCATTCTGAAGAGTTGCGCCTCTTCAGATTTCAGCCCAACTTTGGCTATAAATACAAGGCTATTCTGCTCAGAATTTCAATACGATTTTCTGAGTTTCTCCTCCTTCTTCTGCATACTTTTAGCATCAAACAAAGCAACAGTAAGTGTGATTTGCTATTGAACTTTATGTTCGCTGAAACACTAGGGTTTGAAGTACCACTACACCAGTGTGTAATTCATTCTATCTTGGGAGAAAATAATCCATAACCTTAGGTACTAAGAGGAGATTATATTCCTTAAGGAAACACTGTGAATTCAGTGGGCTCGAATTGGTTTTCTGTTATTTCGTTGCTCATTTCTGTTTATGTTCATTTATATTTCCAAAATTATTTTACAAATACAGTTTACTAACAAGTTTAAGGAATTTATATATTTTCTGTATTTGTACTTACTGTTTCTGGAGAGTAAAACCTTTGTGGTTTTGTACTCTATAGGAGATTAAAATCTACGTGATTTTAACGTTTGTGTCATTCTTTTACAGATATGACTAATAATAATGTGAATCAAGCTGTTCCAATGCCTCAACGAGCCGAACAAGACCGGCAGCATTGACACCGGCAGAGAAACCTGGAAAATTTTTCGGGATTGATTTCAAGCGCTGGCAGCAAAAGATGTTCTTCTACTTGACTACTCTAAGTTTCCAGAAGTTTATCAAGGAAGATGTTTCTGTGCTGGCCGATGAAACTTCAGAAACTGAACGCTTTCTCGTGATTGAGGCGTGGAAGCATTCAGATTTTTTGTACAAGAATTATATTCTAAGTGGGCTGGAGGATGCTTTGTATAACGTCTACAATGGCGTAGAAGCGTCAAAAGAACTGTGGACTCCGCTTGAAAATAAATACAAAACCGATGATGTCGGGTTAAAGAAGTTCGTTGCTGCAAAATTTTTGGACTACAAAATGGTACGTAGCAAGTCTGTTATTACCCAAGTCCAGGAATTGCAAGTGATTATTCACGATCTCCTTGCTGAAGGTATAAATCAAATTAATGTTGATGTTGAAAATAGTAATCTTAATATTTTTACTAACAGAAATTTCATTGAAGGTCTTGTCATCAATGAAGCATTCCAAGTAGTAGCAATGATTGAGAAGTTTCCTCATTTGTAGAAGGACTTCAAAAACTACTTGAAACACAAACGCAAGGAGATGTCCCTTGAAGATCTCATTGTTCAGTTGAGAATCGAAGAGGACAACAAAGCTGCTGAAAAGAGAGGCCACGAAAGTTCAACAATCATGGGAGCAAATATTGTTGAAGAGAATAAAAAGAGGAAGAAGGCTTCTGGACCGAAATACAACCCAAGCAAGAAGCGGTTCAGTGTAAACTGCTACAACTGTGGAAAAACTGGACATAAATCTACGGAGTGTCGTGCTCCGAAGAAAGACAATAAGAAGGGTCAAGCAAACATGATTGAAAAACATGATGATGTTGATGACTTGTGTGTCATGCTTTCCGAGTGCAATTTGGTGGGCAATCCTAAAGAGTGGTGGATTGATTCTGGAGCCACTCGCCATGTGTTGTGCTATTAGAGAAGCTTTTTCTACTTATGCTCATGTTGGATCCGATGAGACGATTTCTATGGAAAATGCTGCAAAGGCCAAGATTGAAGGATGTGGGAAGATATTTCTCAAAATGACTTCCGGCAAAGTGGTGACTTTGAACAACGTCCTTCATGTTCCCGAGATTAGGAAGAATTTAGTCTCTACTGGACTTCTTGTTAAGAATGGTTTTAAATGTGTTTTTGTTTCCGATAAGGTTGTAATAAGTAAGAATGAAATGTTTGTAGGAAAAGGTTACATCACTGAGGGCCTTTTCAAGCTGAATGTAATGGTTGTTGAAAATAATAATAAAATTTCAGCTTTGTCTTACTTACTTGAGTCAAATAAACTATGGAATATACGTTTGGGTCATGTTAATTATAAAACCTTGCGGAAAATGATTAATTTGGAAGTATTGCCTAAGTTTGAATGTGATAAATCAAAATGTCAAGTATGTGTGGAATCTAAGTTTGTTAAACATCCTTATAAGTTAGTTGAAAGGCATTCAAATCCATTAGACTTAATTCACACAAATATTTGTGACATGAAGTCAATACCATCTCGCGGTGGAAAGAAGTATTTCATAACTTTTATTGACGATAGTACACAATATTGCTATGTTTACTTACTTAATAGTAAAGATGAAGCAATAAATTCAAGCAATACAAAAATGAAGTTGAAACACAACTTAACAAGAAAATCAAAATGATAAGAAGTGATAGGGGTGGTGAATATGAATCTCTTTTTGAACAAATATGTTTAGAATATGGAATTATTCATCAAACAACGGCCCCTTACACGCCCTAATCCAATGGAATTGCAGAAAGAAAGAATCGTTCATTAAAGGAGATGATGAACGCATTATTGATAAGTTCTGGCTTGCCACAGAACTTGTGGGGGGAAGCCGTTCTTATGGCTAGCCGAATACTAAATCGAGTACCCCATAGCAAAATACAATCCATTCCATATGAAAAATGGAAACGAAGGAATACCAACTTGAATTATTTTAAAGTGTAGGGGTGTTTGGCAAAAGTGCAAGTTCCTAAACCCAAAAGGGTAAAAATAGGACCGAAAACTGTTGATTGTGTTTTCATAGTATATGCAACTAATAGTAAAGCATATCGATTTCTTGTTCATAAATCAAAAAATCCCGGCATTCATAATAATACGGTTATAGAATCAGATAATGTTGAGTTCTTTGAAAATATATATCCGTATAAAAATGAATGTCAGTCGATTGGTGAAGGATCTAAATGACCTCGGGAAGTAACAAAAGAAAGTACACTTAACCAGGAGGATCCAAGACGTAGTAAACTTCAAAGAATGTCTACTTCATTTGGACTAGATTTTGTGTCTTTCTTATTAGAAAATGAGCCTCAAAATTTAAAGAAGCTATGTTTTCTTCGGAATTATTATTATGGAAAGAGGCAGTCAATAGTGAAATAGAATCCATATTGAACAACCATATATGGGAATTGGTTGATCTTCCTTCTGGAAATAAACCGTTGGGTTCTAAATGGATCTTTAAGAGGAAAATGAAAGATGACGGCACTATTGACAAATATAAGGCAAAACTTGTGGTCAAAGGGTATAAACAACGAGAAGGTCTTGACTATTTTGATACATATTCTCTAGTTACAAGAATTACGTCCATACGAATGTTAGTAGTGTTGGCTGCAGTTTATGGTCTTGAAATTCATCAAATGGATGTTAAGACGACCTTCTTAAATGGAGAGTTGGAGGAAGAAATCTACATGGAATAACCTGAAGGGTTTATGGTTCCAGGTAAATAAAAGAAGGTCTGTAGACTTGTTAAGTCCCTTTATGGATTAAAACAAGCACCCAAACAATGACATGCGAAATTTAACCAAACAATGTTGTCAAATGGGTTTAAGATAAATGAATGAGATAAATGTGTATACATTAAAAATGTTCCAAATCACATAGTCATTGTTTGCTTATATGTGAATGATATGCTCATAATGAGTAATGACATTGCCAACATAAATGCTACTAAGCGTATGCTATCTAGCATGTTTGATATGAAAGACTTGGGAGTTGCTGATTTAATTCTGGGGATTAAGATCCATAAGACTCCTCAAGGTCTGGCATTGTCACAATCTCATTATATTAAGACAGTGCTTGAAAAGTTCAAGCACTTAGGGTTTAAAGTTGCAAAGACTCCAATTGATATGAATCTTGCATTAGCAAAGAACAAAGGCCAAAACATATCACAATTGGATTATGCTCGTGTGTTGGGATGCTTAATGTACATCATGAATTGTACACGACCAGATATAGCTTGTGCTATAAGTAAATTGAGTCGATACACGAGCAATCTAGGTCAATCTCATTGGATGACAATGAAACGATTTTTATGGTATTTAGTAAATATCCAAGACTTTGCTTTGCACTACAGTAAATATCCTACGGTCATTGAGGGATACTGTGATGCAAATTGGATCACCTGATCAATTGATTCCAAGTCCACAAGTGGATATGTATTCACTATTGGTGGAGGAGCGGTATCTTAAAAGTCGTCCAAACAAACTTGTATTGCCCGCTCTACAATGGAGGCTGAATTCATAGCCTTAGATAAAGCCGGTGAAGAAGTTAAATGGCTCCGGAATTTCTTGAAAGATATTCCATTTTGGCCCAAACCGTTGGCACCAATATGCATATATTGCGATAGTCAAACGGGAATTAAAAGGGCTGGTAGCATTATGTATAACGGTAAATCTCTTCATATACGACGAAGACATAAAATCATTAGACAATTACTCTCTAGAGGAATTATCACGATTGACTATGTAAAGTCAAGTGATAATGTGTCGGATCCACTTACAAAAGGCCTAACTAGAGAGGTAGTTGAGAAATCATCAAGGGGAATAAGACTGTGGCTGAGAACAAGTCATAGTGGCGGTAACTCTACCTAGAAGACTGGAGATCCCAAGATCTAGGTTCAAGGAGATCAAACAAAGTCATTAATGACTGTTCAACATTGTCAACAAAACTTTTGGTCCATTCTCGTGATGAGACAATGTTCAGTACCAAGGATAAAACATTAAGGTTTTTTAATGATTTCTAAATTTGATACGGGGTATATCAAATAGTGTATCTACGGGATGACACGTTTAGAAATCACCTATGTAAGTGTGAAGTGTTAGCCGCTTCAAGGAGAACTTTGTAAGGCCAGTTCTCTACGCACTTATGAAACCAGGCAGTGTTCATGGCTGAAACGAACAAAATAATGAGAACCAAAGGCGGTTAAGGGTTGGTTGTGTGACTTGTGGTTGTCTAGGTATACACCAAAGTTCGACGGTTCAAAGATATCAAATCTATCGATTGATCGAGTATATCCGACATAAGTTCACTACGGAAAGTTCAAAGGGAAACCTACTTATCCAGATGCAATTAATCCTTGCTTGTGAATCACAAGTTTTTCATGCATACTTACGTGATATAGCCATTCCCCATTTATGTGCGGGATTGTTGGGGTTTTTTATATATTTAATGTATTTAACACATAAAAGAGGGTGAATGAAAAATGGAGGGAAATAAAATTTTTGAGTGAAATTTTAAGTTTCCTCCCTTGGCAAAGGGACATTGTCCCATATTGGAAGTGGAAGAGGTTTTTATGGGTATATAAGAAATTGCTCTTCTTCTAGCTCTTAAAGAGTTGAGAAGAAGGCAAGCCTTGCGCCGTCGTCGTCGCTCGCTCGCTCGGCTCGGATTCGGTTTCGGCTTCGGCTTCGGCTTTCGATTTGGATTTGGTCAAATGATCGATTGATTGATTAATTTTTTGGACCAAATTTATTTGTTAATAGTAAAATATTAACAGAAATGTTATTAAATATTTGTTTTAATAACAGAATATTAATATTAAAATAAATATTAATATTAAATCCTCCAATCCGTTTTTCTGTTTTGGTAACAGAAAATTAACTACCCTCTTCAATTTTTCCTCTTTATTGTTGAGTAAATAGCCATTTATGTAATGACATTTATGCTATGGCCGTTTTGCATAACAACCATTCTGAAGAGTTGTACCTCTTCAGATTTCAGCCCAACTTTGGCTATACAAGGCTAATTCTGCTCAAAATTTCAATACGATTTTCTGAGTTTCTCCTCCTTCTTCTGCATATATACTTTTAGCATCAAACATAGCAACAGTAAGTGTGATTTGCTACCGAACTTTGTATTCGCTGAAACACTGGGGTTTGAAATACCACTACACCAGTGTGTAATTCGTTCTATCCTGGGAGGAAATAATCCATAACCTTGGGTACTAGGAGGGGATTAAATTCATTAAGGAAACACTGTGAATTCAGTAGACTCGAATTGATTTTCTGTTATTTCGTTGTTCATTTCTGTTTCCATAATTATTTTACAAATACAGTTTATAACCGTAGATTCGTAGTAATGATTGCTATTCCAAACGCAATAACCGTGGCCATGATACACTTTACCTTTTCCAACTTCCTTCTTTGTACTTTTTGCTAGGTTGGTCTTGGTTGGAGAAGGTTTAAATTGTGCCTCTTAAATAAACTTTCCAGGACGCTTTACATAATGTTGAGAATACGTTTATACAAATTGTTTTACTAAAACATTACCAAATAATCCACGTACTAGCTAGTTTCCTACCGAAAATAGCAAAGGGTAAACAGTACATTCATACACATAGGTATTTATTTATTTATTCAAACAAACATGTTTAGATGTTGTGGAAGGCCCAAAATCTAACAATTTATTATGTAGATATATATCAAATATTTTATTGGTCAATGAAGCATGGGAGGAGAACAATGAGTTCTTACTTTCAAATCCTATGGAGGGCAAAAAGTATATCTAATTTCTTCTCATTTGTCTAAGTTAGTATGGTAGCTACGAGTTCAATTGAAGCCATAAATTTTGATACGGAGTAAAAATTTATGTATAAAAATTCATTAAAGTTGCAAAAATAATAAATTTGAACTCATAACTTTAAAAATATAATTAGTTCAATGCTAAAAATCTTAAAATTTGAACCAATAAACTTTAAATCCTGAATCCATCTCTGACACCATCATATATATATATATATATATATATATATATATATATATATATATATATATATCACTCCCCTCTACTTTAATAACCATCCACCTTCATTATTGCACATTGGCAGTTAGTGGTTACTGAGGCTCTATAAAAAGTAGGCACATCAGTGTCTGTTCCCATGCACACTTTAGCCCTCTGCTAAGTCTTTCAAATTCAAAAAACAAAAGCACCATTAGTTGTATCCTATAAACTGCTGGTTTTTGTTTGAAATCAAACGAATGGTATCCAGAGTGGAAGAAGCAACGAACATAAGGCAACAGCAGCAAGAGGTCAAAAATTACCAAGTCCAGAAGCAGATGCAATGCAACAAAGGAAAAACAATTAAGTTCAAGCGGAGCAGTTCCAATGTTGAAGAAGATGGTGCTTCTTCTGCTATTCTCTTGCTTGCTTGTATTGCCTGTGCCTCTTCCCACCTATAGAATATAGATCAACTTGTTAGCCAGCTGATAATTAAATGCACGCATTAATTATTAGTGTTATTATTATTATTATTAGGTTTATCAAGCTGCCCCATGTATGTTCCAATTATTAGTCATATATGGAATGGTATAAGTACCTTTTCTGGACAAATTATTGCTAGATCTTTGGGTAAAAATTTAGTCCAACTTTTACAACTTTTACAAACGAAAATATTTTGTTAAAAACTGAAAATATTTTTTTCTGTTTTTACAAAAAATAATATTTTTTTGAAAAAATGATTTTTGCATTTTTTTTAAATTTTATAAAAAGAAAATTCTTTAAAAAATTGAAAACTGAAAATATGGTTCGGGTTGTGGGGTTTTTGTAAAACGGGTTGGGTAAAAAAAAAAGAAATGAGTCATTTAATCTGGTGCTGCCACGTGGCACTCCATTCAAAATAGGAGTATTTTTATTCCAAAGTATGACGGTAGGGGTATGGATAACCCAATAGTATAACGAAAGGTACAGGTAAACAATATTTGAAAGTAGGAAGGTATATTTGGCCCTTTTCCGAATTACTAATTACAAGTAAATTTCAATGATGAACACTAATTAGTAATTTCGTAAAAATGATGTTATACTACTTATAATCTGCGATCACAAATGAAACTACCCATATCTACTTGTTTTTTCTTTCGAACGAGGAAGATTGGTATTTAGCCAAGATATGATATATTTTTTTTGTTAGCTGTAGTGCAACTTTATTTTATTTAGCGAGGAACCATTTCACTAACAATATAAAAATAATTCAAATCATGTGAGAAAATCATGTGAAAATAGCAAATAATTTATAAGTAGCAGAAAGCTAAGCAAGGGGCGGGACAATCTGTTTAACAACCTGCGCATCGGATCATGCATATGGCAGAATCTGTTACTCACATCGACCGCATAGGGCATTGGGACTATCCATTTTAGCAAGTCCAATAATTAGGTACATGCACTAGCTATGTCGTCATTATTTTGAGAACAAGTGGATATTGCTTGCTTTACATCCACAAATACGAACATCAATTTTTTTGTTTCTTTGTCTGATCTTGCATTGAGGTCAAACTAAATTCGAATTCGCATCAACAAAGATAATTTCATATGCCGGGTTCGAATTCGAGACCTCTAGTTAAAGATTGATAAATATTTATCACTTTATTACAACCCCTTCTACGATTTTAAGAACATGAATGCAGAATGATCTTTAGGATAAATGTTTGGTTCGATAAAATTTTATGGTGATAACAAGTCGACGAGCACGCTACAATTATTTTCAACGAGTTTTTATACTTTGAAAATATTCAATAATAACCTTACGGTTTTAAATATTTTCCTGTCACGAACCAATTTCCACCATAGACCGTGATGGCGCATAACGTTGCCTTTAGACAAGTCAACGGTAAACCACCAACACAATCCTCCGTTCATAACACTTTTAAAATCAAGAATTTCATTATTAAAGCAGAATTAAGTTTAGGAAACCATATTAAAATACTTTCATTACTAATAAGTATGAAAAAACATTAGCGTAATGATATAAATATTAGGTAAAACCATGATCATCTACTAAAAATCCCTAAAATACGGTGTCGCAAGTGCATGAGCATCTAGTATAATATACAAAACCACTACAACTACTGTCTAGAATGAAATAGACAGAAATAGATAAACATAGTGTGGGAAGGAGACTCCGGGTGTTGCAGGTCGAAGCATGAAAGACAACTCACTACTAAGTCTCCAGCAAATGCGACTACATGCCTGAATGACCAAGTGAAGTACTTGTCTTAGTACATGCACAATGCATAAGTATAGTATGCGTACGTAAATCAACACATACCTAGTAAGTATCTAGTCTAACCTCGAAAAAATAGTGATGAGGGGCCGACATCAACACTAATGATCCAATAACAGTGTACATAAGTAGACAAGTATGAAACACATCAAATAGAAACGAAACAGATAGATATAAGTAATATGATTTTAGGTAAGAAGAATTGCAAAATCGTCAAATACCATAATCAACCACCCAAGGAAACCTACGTCAAGGAAACTCATATGTACGTTGACTCCCTATCGTATATTACGCATGAGTCTGCCGAGGTGAATGGCCTGATCTGAATAGTATTACACAATATCATCGAGGCAAACGACCCAACCCCATAATGATACTTCATAACACTAGCGAGCCGAACAACCTGATCCCATAATAATATTTCATAACTTTTTTGGAGGGGAATGACCCAATATCATAATGATATTTCACAACACTCCCGAGGCGAATGTCCCAATCCCATAGGAATAGAGACCGCGAAGATACATGCGAGTCAAGAACACACGGAACTACCGATCACATAACACAACACGAGTATAGTAATGCAAGAGAAAACATTATTGTTACCGATCATCAAATATCCCATAAAATTTCAAAGTAAAGAGGCTCGGTCAATACATAAATTCTAGTCTCAACCTCAGTTATAAATTCAAGTACTCAAACAAACAAATTTAATTCAAGTAGTACAGTTAAGGCATGTTGAAAGTCTAAATCTACCCAAACATAAACATAAATCTAGCTACGCACGTACTCTTGTCACCTCGTGCTTACGTAAAATCCATAACATGTAGAATACATAATTAAAATACCTACATGGATAATTTCCTCTTACAAGATTAGGCAAGAGATTTAACTTGCTTCCAAGCCTACTACTCGGCTCCCACACCTCAGTAGTCACCTCAAATCGACACAGAATAACCCGAAACTAGTCAAAGGACATACATACCAATCAATATATGCTTCAAAATTCACAATTTAACTATTAGAGTCAATTCTCAACCCCTCTCGGAAAGTCAACAAAAGACAATCCCGGGCCTATGTGCCCAGATTATGGAATTTTGTAATGAAAATATTACCCATGGTATTACAAACTCAAATAAATTATTTACACCGAATGCATAACCAATTTCATAGTCAAATCATACTTTTACCAAATTCTAAATTTCTCAACAAAATCGCAAAATTCTACTGATTTCTTTATTTAAATTCACATCTAATCAATATATTTAACTCATAATATGTAGAAATAACTTACCTTATGATACTTGATTAAAATTCTCCTTCAAAAAGCTCCAAAATCGCCCAAGACAAGAGAAAAATGGGTGAAATGAGCCTAGGTCCAATATTAAAAATCGTATTCTACCTGGGGGTTCTTCATCACGATCGCTAGGGCTAAACTTCCCCCGGCCATGAGATCCTTCATTGAGTTCGCGATTCCCATGTCACGCTCACGATGCACACTACCCCAACCCTATGCGTTTGCAGTCAACACAGCCGCATTTGCGAAGGCCTAACATCGGCCATCCCATCCGTCCTCTTTCTTCTTCGCGTTTGCGATGGGACCTCCATGTACGCGAAGACGAGCTAGGTCCTCTAATGTGTTCGCGTGGACTTCTTCGCATTCACAAAGAACAAAACTTTTCCTCTCCAAAAATCCTTCTTCACGATCGCGGAACACCCTTCCCAATCATGCAACCCACCAGTACCAACAAAATCTACCAACTTTGACATTGCTCTGGGTGGTCCGAAAGACACCTGAGCTGCTCGGGACCTCGTCCAATTATACCAACAAGTCCATAAATATAAGCCGAACCTATTCGAAGTCTTAGAACCCATAAAATAACATTGAAACTAGGAATCGCACCTCAAAATCAATTAATCAACTTCCAAACTTCAAACGTCTTCCAATGAACTCCAAACATGACAACTCATACTTAGACAAACTGGAATGACACCAAATTTTATGCACAAGTCTACTACTACAAAACTAACCTACTCCTATGGTCGTAGTACCAAACAGGATCCGATAATACCAAAGTTACATTAAGTACAAACTCTAAAACCATCAAAAAGCCAACTTCCAATAATAAGCGACGAAACGCTCCCCCTCAACCCAAAAACCTATCTGAACATGCGCCCATGTCCAAATTCACCATACAAATCTATTAGAACCTTCAAATCCCAATTCTGAGGTTATTTACTCGAAGTGTTGACTCAAAGTCAAACTTGGCCACTATTATGGAACTAAGTGTTCCAAATTTAATTCGAACCCTTCCAATACTAAATCAACCATCTCCGCAAGTCATAAATTAGGAAAAACAGATACATGGGGTCTTAAATAGTTGAATGTGGATCTAGAAAAAATAAAGTGACTGGTCAAGTCGTTACATTCTCTACCTCTTACACAAACGTTCGTCCTTGAATGAGTTTAGATCATACCTAAAGTGCCAAATAAGTGTGGATATCTACTCCAGATTTCTTCCTCGTTCTCCCAAATCACCTCCTCGACTGGATCACCCCTCCACTATTCCTTTATAGCTGAAATCTCCTTGGACCTTAACTCTCAAACATGCATCTCAACAATGGAAACTGGCTCCTTCTCGTAACCCAAGCTCTCATCCATCTGAACTATACTGTAATCCAACACATGGGACCTGTCAGCATGGTACTTCCGAAGCATAAACATGTGGAATACCAGATGAAATCCCGATAGGCTAAAATGCAAAGAAAGCTTGTATAAAATCGCAACAACTCGCTTCGAAATCTCGAATGGACCGATGAACCTCAGACTCAACTTTACCCTCCATCCGAACCTCATGATACCCTTTATCGATGAGACTTTCAAATGTATCTTCTCTCCCACCATAAATGACAAATCGCACGCTTCCTAATCCACATAACTCTTCTGCTTGGATGTGTTGTGCTGTGCGAAGTCGCTTCTGAATCAACTTTACCTTATCCAAGGCATCATTTACTAAATTAGTACCTTATAACCTAGCCTCTCCATGCTCAAACCAAAGGTTAGGGAAACAACATCATCGGCCATACAAGGACTCAAATAAGACCATCTTTATACTGGATTGATAGCTATGATTATAACCAAACTTGACCAACACTAAGAATCGATCCCACTGCCCTCCGAAGTCAATCACACATGCTCTGAGCATTTCCTCTAGAATCTGAAATGTCTGCTCCGATTGCCCATCGGTCTGTGGATCAAAGGTTGTGCTAAGCTTTACCAAGGTACCCAACTCACTCTGTACTGCTCTCTATAAATGCAAAGTGAACTAAGTGCCTCGATCGAAAATAATAGAAATAGGCATGCCATGCAGTCGAACCATCTCCTGGATATAAATTTGGGCTAATCTGTTTGAGGTATATGTACTCATCATCAAAATAAAGTGTGCAGACTTGGTCAGTCTGTCGATAATGACCCAAACAACATCAAATGTCCTCAATGTCTAAGATAAACCAGCCACAAAATCCATAGTGATGCGCTCCCATTTCCAACTATCCAGCCACAAAATCCATACCTGATCTTTGGTGCTTGTACTAACCTGCTGGCAATTCAAACATCTCACCATATACTCAACTATCTCCTTCTTCATTCATCGCCATCAGTAATTGTGCCTCAGGTAGGAACACATAAGCGGCCCTAGAGTCATAGAACACCATCATCCCTGATAGTAACCTCCTTGGCATCACCTCGTAGTACCATATCTCTAAGAACAAACAAGTGCATATCATCATACTGATGAGCCTTAATCCGCTCAAATAAGGAAGACTGAGCCATAACACATGCTAGAAATTTACTTGCTCTGAAATGTCCAGCCTCATAAGTTGGTTAACTAAGGACTAAAATGTCAAAAGACAATGGCCTCTCTTCTGCTGGAATGAACGCAAAACCCATACTCTCGGTTTTTCTGCTCAAGGCATCCGCGACCACATTAGCCTTGCTCTGATAATAAAGAATGGTAATATCATAGTCCTTCAGTAACTCAAGCCACATGCGTTACCTCATATTAAAATCCCTCTGCTTAGGTAAATGCTGCAAACTCCAGTGACCAATGTAAACCTGACATGACACTCCATAAAGATAATGCCTCAAGATCATGAGAGCATGAACAATCACAACCAATTGTGCATAGGGTAATTCTTCTCGTGGGCCTTCAACTGAAGTGATGCATATGGAATAACTCGCCCCCTTTGCATCAATACACAACCAAACCCAAAACATAAAATGTCGTAATACACATTGTACATCCCTGAATCGGAAGGCAAAACCAACACTGATGATGTAGTCAATGTGGTCTTGAGCTTCTAGCTCACCTCACAATCATCGGACCATTTGAACTGTGCACCCTTCTTGGTCAATCTAGTTAAAGGAGATGATATAGAAGAGAAGCTCTCCACAAACCGATGATAATAACCTGCTAGCCCCAAGAAAGTCGTGATCTCAGTGATAAGGACAACTCTAGAATGCCCTCGATCTTCCTCGGATCCACCTTAATACCCTCATCTGACACAACATTTCCCAAGAAAGCCAAAAAATCTAACCAAAACTCGCACTTGAAGAACTTAGCATATAGATTCTGTTCCCTTAAAATCTAAAGCACAATCCTCAAATGTTGCTTATGCTCCTTGATAAGTAGGATTTTAACATGTTTTATACCCATACTTGCCTGCGCTTTGAGTGTAATTTGCTACAAAATAGTACCAAAATGCTTACAGATTGCGCTTGATTGCAGGTTTGAGCTATAAAGTGACAAATCATCAAAGATCGGCTCAAATCGGAGTGAAACCTGCTCAAGTGTCAAAGATCATTAAAGTAAGGACATTCAGAACTTGGTGCGGACCGCACCATCATGTCATGCGGCCGCACCATAGGAGTTCAGAGACCATGAAACTACAAGTCAAGCTCATGTGGTCTCATCACACTTCATGCGGCCCGCGTCTCACTCATGCGGCAGCACAATCTTGCTATTCGCTTGCGTCCAAGAAGTTCAGAGAGTGTCATATTCCAGAAGCAAACCACGCGGCCGCGTCCGAATTTAAGCGGCCCGCGTCCCTCTCTATGCGGCCGCACTCTATGGTCACGCGGCCTGCATCAGTGAAGTTAAGAGAAGCTGCCAAAACCATTCATGCGGCCGCACAACAACTTTGTGCGGTCCGCGCCAGTGTTCATGCGGCCGCATTCCAACTTTGTGTGGTCCACATCACCATATTCAGAGAGCAAGATTCAGAGGTCAAGAAACCCAGTGCGGCCGCGTGCCGCACTAACCCCGCAGGGGCAGTTTTGTCCAGTGTTTCCAGCCCACTATAAATAGAACATTTTACCATTTTTAGGTTAAGTTGGGTATATCCGATAGCTGCTGCACTCGTGAGACTTATGTTTTGGCCTATCTTGGGCATTTTTAGCTTAGTTTCATCATAGATTATTGTAGTTTGCCATTAGTAATTAATTAATAAGGTTGCTTCATCTTCTATTTCTTCAGTTTCTTCTTTAATTATGTCTAGCTAAACCCATTAGCTAGGGTTGTGGCTCAACCCTAGTGTGGGTAATTAATGGGTGCTGCTTCTTAATGATAGATTGATATTGGGAGTTTGTTATTTGGGTTAATTTTATGGTTTAATTAAGGATTGATGGTTGCAAACATTGATTCTAGCTTAGTGGGTCTTGACTCTTCTTGAGAAAGAGAGTCTATGATCCCAAAATTGACCCAACAAGGAATTGGGGTGGACCCATGCGAAATGGTAGTCCCAATTAACGGGTTAAACCTAGAGAGAGTAATCACCCTACTTGAACCCAGTTGCTTGGTCTAATTGGCCTACCCAATTGGTCTCGAGAGAGTCAATTGGGTAAATTCCCTCTCCCTAACGAGAGGTGTGAGAGTGGGTACAATTGTGCAACGGTTATAACCTTGATCCCAAATATGTCAATCTATTATTAGTAGTTTCTACCCGTTAGTTAACCACCTAGGTGATGCCACGACCCTAGTGCCTTTCTCTATATTAATCACAACTTAGAACATATCCTTTCAGCATAAATTAGCTTAAATTTGTAGTTGATAATAGTAGTTATTAAACAAAACCCCCAAAAACTTTTAGAAGTACAATTAGGAGCAAAAACGCATTCCTAGTCTGAACAAATACGCAATTTCATTCCAAGATCCCTGTGGAAATTGACCCCGATACCACTATTCGGGTAAAAGTCTTAGCGCCCGCTCTTCCTACTATTGTGTGAGGTTGAGTTTGCTGCGATCAACTTTTTGGCGCCATTGCCGGGGAGTTTTGCGGTGTTGACTATTTGTGTAGCTAGTTTTGTGTTTTGCTTTTCTTTCCTTCTTGTTTACTAATTTTGTTTGTGTCGATCAATCAGGTGCAATGGCTCTTAATGCAAATGACCCTCTCGGCAATGTGATAGTGGGGGAGGAGGTAGAGGATCTAGAACAAGATGAGGTCTTACCTCAAGTTCCACGGAGGGGCCAACATCTCAATATAAATGCAAATGAGAAGAATAATATTCCAGACCCTCCTCCGACACCACCGAGAGTGGCTCCCAGAGTTTTACCAAATCAAGGATACGCCAGTGCTATTGTTCCTCCCCGAATCTGGGCGGGGAACTTTCTAATAATAAATGTTATGCTGACCTTGCTCGAGCAGAGAGGTTATTTCATGGGTGCCTCTGATCAAAATGCCTACAAGCACTTGAAGGGGTTCGTGGATACATGTTGGGGTAGCAAGCAGACAAATGTGTATGAGGATGCGTTGAGATTGAGGCTTTTCCCGTTTTCTCTTCGGGGTAAAGCATTGGATTGGTTAGAAAGGCTCCCCAATCATTCTATTACAACATGGGATGAATTGGCGGACAAATTTATTGCCAAGTTCTTCTCTCCAAGTCATATGGCAGCTCTTCGGGATGAGATTCTAGCTTTCAAGCAAGAGCCGATGGAACCTTTGCATGAGATATGGGAAAGATATAGAACAATGGCGAAAGAGTGCCCTAATAATGATATGACCAAGGCTATGATTCAACAAACCTTTTATCGAGGCATCAACACCACAAATCAATGCATCGTGAACCAATTGGCTGGAGGGAACTTTATGAAACTTTCTTACCAAGAGGCATGTGATGTACTGGATGAAATGGCCGACACCTCTTCGACATGGCAAAGCCGAGCAAACGTGCCCCAAGGTGACCCCACATTCATCCATTTGCACAAGGAATTGCACGATCATGGCCAAGCTATCCCCGAGCTTACAACAACTATGAATCAATTAGCAAAGGCGCAATTACAACAAGTCCAAAACCCGCGCCAAGTCAACGCAATAGAAGGTGTTTCTATGTTGAAAAGGAGGCAAAGAGGACAACAACCTCAAGGTAATTGTGAACAATATGACAACAACAACGATGGTGGTGGTTATTCAAATTAGTGCTATGATAATCAAAGCGAAGAAGTCCAATATGTCAACAACTATCAAGGGAATAGAGGTAATTCTTCAAATCAACAATGGCATCTTCAAGGTAATTGGGGCAATCAACAACAAGGCGGAGGTAATTGGAATAACAACAACCAAAACAACAATTGGGGTAATCAAGGCGACCAAGGAAATTGGCATGGTAGTAACAATAATTGGGGCAACAACAACAATCAAGGAGGGTGGAACAATAGCGGGAACTAAGGCAACCGGGGTCAAGGTTTTCAAAGGCCCCCCATGTACCAACAACCGAACAATCCACCCCCTTTCCTTCTCAAGGTCCGAGTTCGTCCGGAAGCGAGATGGGGAGAATTGAAAGAATGTTCGAGCAAATGATGAAAAAGAACCAAGATTCCGAGGCCCAATTAGCTTCGCATAACACATCTATCCGGAACTTGGAAGTGCAATTAGGCTAAATCTCTCAGTCTTTAAATACTCGCCCAAAGGGTGCTCTACCAAGTGATACGGTAGTAAACCCCAAGGGTGGGCATAATAATCATGTGATGGCGGTGACAACGCGAAGTGGAAGAGGCGGTGATGTGTATGCCTCAAGAGGAAACCAAGTTATGGTGGATGAAGATGAGTTACGAGATAATGAAATGCCTTTGGTGGTTGAAGATGTAGTTGAACCAAGTGTGAGAGATGATGTGCCGATTGATGTTCATGAGGTTGAGGAGGAAACACAAGAGGTCGTGAATCCGTCTAGGGAACACGTGATTGATATGCCTGAGCCGGTGGTGCCCAAAGCCCAAGCACCCTTAGCTCGACCTCCTCCGCCCTATCCTCAACGGTTGGCCAAGCAAAAGGGTGACAACCAATTTAAGAAATTCATTGAGATGATGAAGAGTTTGACTATCAATGTGCCTTTGGTGGAGGCACTCGAGTAAATGTCGGGGTACGCAAAGTTCATGAAAGATTTGGTTACAAAAAAGAGATCAATGGAGTGTGAGACAATCAAGATGACCCATCAAGTTAGCGTAACTGCACATTCTATGGCTCCGAAACTTGAGGACCCCGGTGCATTCACTATCCCATGTACCATTGGAAATGCCAACTTTGCAAAAGCCCTTTGTGACTTGGGGGCAAGTATCAATTTAATGCCATATTCGGTCTTCACGACCTTGGGAATCGAACAACCTCGTCCAACTTCTATGAGGCTTCAAATGGCGGACCGGTCAATGAAGTGGCCTTTGGGGATTATTGATGATGTCCTTGTTCGTGTTGATAAGTTCATATTGCCGACCGATTTCATTATTTTGGATTGTGAGGTGGATTTTGAGGTGCCAATTATCCTTGGAAGACCTTTCCTAGCTACTGGGAAGGCTTTGGTAGATGTTGAGGCGGGAGAGTTGACCTTCCGTGTTGGTTATGAAAAGGTGGTGTTCCATGTGTGCAAATCTATGAGGCAACCGAATAGCACCGAGGTGTGCTCGTTTGTTGACATTGTCACGACGGTGATAGTGGATGACATAAGCGCAATGGTGAATATTGAGGACTCACTTGAAACCGTGCTCTTGAACATGGATGTTGATGATGATGCTGGGAGAGTTGAATGTGTAAACGCTTTGCATGGTATGGGCTCGTATTCTTATGAGCCTAGGAAGTTATCCTTGGATCTTGAGAATCGCAAAACTCCCCCAACCAAGCCATCTATTGAGGAGCCGCCGGTGTTGGAGTTGAAACCACTTCCTCCTCAACTCAGGTATGAATACTTGGGCCCTAATTTCACTTTGCCTGTTATTCTTTCGTCTTGCTTGACTAACGTGCAGGTTAACGCCACTTTGGCGGTTCTACAAAAGCGCAAGAGGGCAATCAGATGGACATTGGTGGATATACGAGGTATAAGCCCCACCTTTTGCATGCATAAGATCATATTGGAGTAGGATGCGAGGCCCTCACTTGAACACCAAAGGAGACTCAACGATGCTATGCAAGAAGTGGTCAAGAAGGAAGTTATCAAGTGGCTTGACGCCGGTGTGGTGTATCCTATTTCTGACAGCTCATGGACTTCTCCGGTGCAATGCATACCAAAGAAAGGCGGGATGACTGTGGTAACCAATGCTAACAATGAGTTGATTCCTACTCGGACGGTAACAGGATGGAGAGTTTGTATGGACTATTGAAAGCTTAACAAGGTGACTCGAAAGGAACATTTCCCATTGCCGTTCCTAGACCAAATGCTTGATCGCCTTGCGGGTCAGTCATTCTATTGCCTTTTAGATGGGTATTTGGGGTACAATCAGATTCTCATCGCCTTGGAAGATCAGGAAAAGATGACCTTTACTTGTCCCTACGGCACATTCACATTTTCGAGGATGCCGTGTGGATTATGTAATGCCCCAGCGACCTTTCAACGATGTATGATGGCAATTTTCACCGACATGGTGGAAGATATATTGGAGGTCTTTATGGATGATTTTAGCGTGGTGGGAAACTCCTTTGAGGAATGTTTGACAAATTTGGACCGTGTGTTGGCCCGATGTGAAGATACAAACCTAGTTCTCAATTGGGAAAAATGTCATTTTATGGTATAAGAGTGTATTGTATTGGGTCATAAGATTTCGAAGAGAGGTATTGAAGTTGATAAAGCCAAGATTGAAGTCATTTCAAGGTTACCTCCCCTTACTTCTGTCAAAGGGGTGAGGAGCTTTTTGGGGCACGCAGGTTTCTACTGAAGGTTCATCAAAGATTTCTCTAAGGTAGTTAATCCATTGTGCAAGTTGTTAGAGAAGGAGGCCAAGTTTGTTTTTGATGAGAAATTCATGGAAGCTTTCGAGCTTCTAAAACACAAGTTGACAACAACCCCTATCATTACCGTACCCAATTGGAGCTTGCCATTTGAGCTCATGTGTGACGCTAGTGATGTTGCGGTAGGGGCGGTCTTCGGCCAAATAATCAACAAGATGTTCCATCCGGTGTACTACTCAAGCAAAACGATGAATGAAGCTCAAAGAAACTATACAGTCACCGAGAAGGAGTTGCTAGCTATTGTGTTTGCCATGGAAAAGTTTTGACCATACCTTATGGGGGCCAAAGTGATTATCCATACCTATCATGCCGCCCTTAGGTATTTGATGACCAAGAAAGATTCAAAAGCAAGGTTGATGAGATGGGTGCTACTTCTTCAATAGTTTGATCAAGAAATTGTGGACCAAAAAGGAAGTGAAAATCAAGTGGCGGACCACTTGTCCCGCTTGGAAGAAGAGGGGAGGCCTTCTGACGGCCTTCAAATCAATGATGCATTCCCGGATGAACAACTCGTGGTATCTATGCATGATATGCCGTGGTTTGCCGATGTGGCAAATTATCTTGTGACCGGTATAATCCCGTATGAGCTCTCTTCTAACCAAAGGAAGAAGCTCAAGCGGGATAGTTTGGATTATTATTGGTATGAGCCATATTTGTTCAAGATTTGCACCGATGGTGTGATTCGCCGATGTGTCCCGGAAGAAGAACAATTGAGTATTTTGGAGGCTTGTCATTCCTCTCCCTATGGTGGCCATCATGGCGGGGTGAGGACGACTTCTAAGGTGCTTAGTTGCGGTTTCTATTGGCCCTCCTTATTTAAAGATGCCGGTGATTTTGTCAAGAGATGTGATGAATGCCAACGAGCCGGTGGGATTTCTAAAAAGGATGAGATGCCTCTCAACACAATTCTAGAGGTGGACATTTTTTATGTGTAAGGTATCGACTTTATGGGGCCGTTCGTGAGTTCTTGTGGGAACACCTATATCTTGGTAGCGGTTGATTATGTGTCGAAAGAGGTCGAAGCCGTCGCTTTGCCCAACATTGAAGCTCGAAGTGTGGTGGCGTTCTTGAAAACGAGTATCTTCACAAGGTTTGGCACTCCACGTTCTATCATTAGTGATGGTGGTTCTCATTTTTGTAACCGGGAATTTGATTCATTGCTTGCCAAGTATAGTGTAAATCACAAGGTGACCACTCCTTATCATCCTCAAACGAGTGGCCAAGTTGAGGTTTCCAACCGAGAGATCAAGAGTATTTTGTCCAAAACTATCAATGCCAATAGGACCGATTGGTCGAAGAAACTAGATGATGCTATTTGGGCCTATCGGACAGCTTACAAGACTCCGATTGGTATGTCTCCGTACCGGTTGGTGTTTGGGAAAGCTTGTCATCTTCCGGTGGAATTGGAGCATAAGGCTATGTGGGCCTTGAGAAAACTGAACTTAGAATGGGATGTCACTGCGAATTTTCGGGTTGAGAAACTCAATGAGCTAGACGAGTTTAGATTTCATGCCTACTCCAGCGCGTCCTTGTACAAGGACAAGATGAAGTACCTTCACGATAAGTATGCCCGAGGGAAGGAATTCAAAGTTGGTGACATGGTTCTTCTTTTCAACTCCCGGTTGAGGTTATTCCCGGGAAAGCTTAAGTCTAAGTGGAGTAGTCCATTTGAAGTTGTTGGTGTAACCCCATTTGGAGCTATTGATCTCAAAAATAAAAATGGTTAAGTTTTCCGGGTCAATGGGCATCGTGTTAAGCATTACTTGGGAAATTTTGATGACACCCCCGTGGTGGCACTCATTCATTTGAAGTGACTTTGATGGTAACATGCGTCGTGCCGGGACGTTAAATCAGGCGCTTCTTGGGAGGCAACCCATGTCTTTTTCTTTCTTTTTGATTTCTGTTGTAGATTAGGATTTTTGAGCTAATGGTTTGTGAGATGTTGCAGGAATTGTGATTGAACCAGTGCAAAACAACTGTGCAAAAAGTGCACAGTCTCTGAATAGCGATCGTGCGGCCGCAATCCCACTTTGTGCGGTCCACACCGGTGAAGGCCAAGAATGATCAGTCTCTGAACTGCGTTCACACGGCCGCGTCCCACTTTGAGTGGCCCGCGTGGTTCTCATGTTGCCGCAGCTCGTCTCATTCGGTCCGCGTGCCTTTTTTTCAGCACCAGGTAAATGGTAAAGTCCCAGTGCAGCCCGCGGTTGTATTCACGCGGCTGCACTGGACGGTAAGTGATGGGCCCCACTGTGTTTCCTATAAATAGACCATTAGGATCTTCATTAGAACTTTTCGCCAAAATTAACCCCCGAGCCCTAAAAGTTACTGTTCATATTCAGAGACCCCTCTTAGTGTTAATATCAAGAGCATTTCTTCACTTTCCTGGTAACATATCTCTCACATTAGTCTTTACTTAGTATTAATTTAAACTTTATACATGTTTCCCTAGTCATAACTTCTTCGTTTTTCTTTTTTGTTCTTCGTCGTTTCATGATAGGATAGTTTTATATTGTTCTTGTTGTTCTTTGAAATTATGGGCATGTTATAAATGAGTAGGGACAAAGTAGGATGCTAAAACGTGACAGACTTGAGTTTTTTTGCAAAACCCTAATTGCCCCTGTAATGAAAGCCCAGCGCGGCCGCACTCCCTGATTATGCGGTCCGCATGCCTTTTGTTACGCGGCTGCATCATTCTGTTACGCGGTCCGCGTAAGCCTTGAGCCTAAAGGTTGATACTTCCCAGCGCGTCCGCACGCCTTGTTTGTGCGGTCCGCTCCATGCCCCATACGGCCACATCCCATGTTTGCGCGGTCCGCGTGGGTGAGGTTCAGAGGGCACTAGGTTTTAATAGTATGGCCAATGCGGCCACATGACTAGTTTGTGCGGACCGCGTTGGCCCCCACGCCGCCGCATCCCATGTTTGCGCGGTCCGCGTGGGTGAGGTTCAGAGGGCACCACTTTTTAATAGTATGACCAATGCGACCGCATGACCAGTTTGTGCGGACCGCATTGGCCCCCACGCGGCCGCACCCCTTGTTCATGCGGTCCGCATGGTTCCTAATCAGAGAGGTGTTCATTTCCCAATTTGGTCAGTGCGATCCGCATGCCTTGTTTGTGCAGTCCGCACTGCTATCACCTGTTCTCTGTCTGTTTTTCTGTTCTGTATATAAACTCTGCAATTGCCTGAACTAACAATGTTAGAATTATTTGTGTGCAGGAAATGGTTAAACAACGAGGGCGTGGAGCTAAAAAACCCAGACGAGGAGCTGACCCCTCCCGGGGAGGTAAAGCAAAATTGAAGAAACTCACTCCCCAACCAAAGCTAAAAACAAGAAAGCAGGTGATGAGTGATGAAGAGTAGTCGGGGAGTGAGTACCTCCCATCCCAGGATGTCTCAACTGATTCGGGGAAAGCCCCCGCAGGCCCAACTAAAGCTCCAACTGTTATACAACCTGAGTCGTCTGAGGGCTCAGAAGCAGGCAGTGCCAAATACTCCACCTCCCCCACAGCTTCAGAATCCGGGGAGGGTGCAGAAGATAAAAACAAGAGTGATGAGGAGGTCCCGGACAGTGGGGTACTTAGAGTTGGGGGAATTGAAATAACTAGAAACCCACTTGTATGGCAGGACAGATTTGTCAGTGAGGTGGCCTTTATAAATTCTGGGAAGTGTGGCCCAAGAAGAAGGCGATTCCAGAAAGAAGAGTAGTCACCCGGGATTTGTTACCCTACCTTCCCCGAGTCCATGAACAATTTCTTACTAGAGTGGGGTGAGATTTCTTTAAAGATGAGCTAGTCGATGCAAATGAACATATTGTGAAGGAATTCTACAGTAATGTGGCCCATACAAAAGAAGGGTCAATTGCAACCAAAGTGCGGGATAAGAAGATAGTGTTCTCGGGAGAGGCGTTGAACGAAAGTTTGGGTTTCAATGAGGAGGATGACTCTCTATACAGAGAGAAGTTAGCATTGAAAGAGGAAGCTCGTCCTTGGGTGGTATAGTTCTTAGCTCAGCCGGGTACTGTTCCGGAGTGGATTTAGGTAGGGAAGAAAATACTGCGAAAGGACCTCAATTTTGAGGCGAGAGGATGGTTAACTTTTGTATGCAATAGGTTTGACCCTTCGTCCCATGACCAGACCATTCCAATTGCTCGAGCGGTTCTTATTGCATCCATCATGGCAGGTTTCTCCATCAATGTGGGGAATGTTATGTACAGTGTGATCACATCCATTGGCATTGATACGGACAGAAACTACCCCTACCCGGACACCCTAACAATGTACTTTGAAGATGCAAAGGTGAAAAAATACCCCATCGATGCTGGAGTCCGGTCGGTGTCCCCATTCTCATGGTTTAATATTTAGGGTCCGGACAACCCGAAGGGGGATAAAAAGGGAAAAGCATCCACCTCTGCCCCGACTGGCCAGTCTGAGGAGCCAGTTGCGGCAGAGGCCTCTATTGAGCCACCTACTCCTGCTGCCACTACTGTTCCGGACATCCCATCCTCCTCTGCAGGTCCTAGTTCATCAATTGGTCCAGTGGTTCCCACATCCACATCCAACCCCCTCACGGCCCAGCAGTTAGCAAAGACATTGGCTAGTTTGAACAACTGGATGTCAATCTCGACATCCAAATTGTCCACTTTGGCTACCACAGTTGCGGCCCAGTCTGTTCCAGCCACCGTTGAGATTCCTCAGTCCATTGAGGAGACATTAAAGACACTCCTGGCCAACCAGGAGAAGATTTTGTCTACTCAAGCTGCCTTGACAAAGGCAGTTGATGCACAGGGCAAAGCTCTAAAGGAGCTTGCCAGAGAACACAAGAAGATGAGAAAATCCCGGGCATCTAAGGAAGAGGTGAAGGAGCTCCGAGCTGAGGTTGACAAGCTAAAGGTAGACCAGCTGCCTTTAGACTTGTTCTTTGATGAGTTAGCACCTCCACCAGCAGTAGTTGTACCGGGGCCACAGCAGGAGGAGGAGCCTAGGCACCGAAGGAAGAAGAGGAAGCTTCCTAGCACTGAGGGTGTTGTGATAGAGGTAGCACAGGTTTAGGAGGATACTTTCAGTGCTCCACCAGAGGTTCAGCCGGTCCATGACTCGGCCCCTGTCCCAGCAGCAGAGCAGCAGCAGGCCGGGAACCAGTCTGAGGTTCCCGCCAGTACAGAGGACCAGGGGACCACTGATCAGCCCATTACGACGGATCAGGCTTGAGGAGCCACTCTATATCCTTTCTCTGTTCATATGCTTATTTTGGTAGTTGGCATTGGGGATAATGCCAGCTTTTATTCATGGGGGTGTGCCCTACTATTTTATATTTTGATGGTTGATACATTTGAGATGACTGTACATATTTATTTGACTCTTAACTTATGTTGCTAGTTGATAGTTGGCCTGTACATAGCTTTTCATTCTAGTTAATTTTCTAATCTATGTACATATTCATTCCCCCCCGTTGTATATTCTACTCCCCTATTGTACATATTCATTCGGTTTTTCTATTTTCGTTAAAAATTTTCGTTTTTAGTTTCATAGCAGGCTCGTAACCTTTTTTGTTTTGTGTTGGCGTTTGCAATAAGCCCTTGGTTTTCTTAATGCCACGGTTCTTTCCAAGGGTAGAGTGTTGTGTGAACCGGGTGGCTCTTCCCAATGAGAGATAGCGTGACAACCTTCTTAAGGGTTTGAGTCCGTTTTTTATTTTTCTTTTGATTTTCAAGTTTTGTAGTCAAAGGTACCTCAGGCAAAGCTTCACTTGGGCCTAACACTTTTGCCTTTGATCCCATGGTCAAAGACATAATGTTGTGCTTAGGATGGTGAAAGTCGTGGCCTTGAGACTCTTGTGGTGACCAAACAGTCATCATGTGGTCGTATTGGACCATTGTGCGCTTGAATCATAACTAAGGTCGTTGTGGGTCCTCGACTCAATATCTTTGGCAATCCTTGAGTGTGTGTGGTGAGAATTCGATTTGCGAGTCCAAGTCCCAAGCCGATGGTCTAGAACTTGCCCCGAATATTTGTTGAGGCAAAATCTTAGGTGAAATTTGGCTTGAGAAGTGATTGTAGGCTCTCCTTGATACAAAATGCTAAGATTGAACAATTCCATGACCTACCAATGAAATGATCCCTAGGTAACCCTTTTGAGCCTTGAACCTTCTTCTTTCAAGAACCAAAGCTACAAGCCTATACCCGTTCTTAATGATACCCTCTCTTGGCACCCAAATCTTCCCTTGAGTAGATGGAAAATATCTAAGTTTGGGGGGAGACAAGAAAGGAAACAATGTGGTAAAAGGTACAAAAGCAAAAAGAAAAGAAAGGTAATGAAAGAAAGAAAAGATAAGACAAAAAGAAAGACCTAATTGAATAAGGTCAAAAAAGGGGATTCAAATAAAACAAAAGTGAAAAAGGGTGTGGAAAAAGTAGAAAAAGGAGAAATGTGTTGAATTGCATAAGAAAGGGTGACAATGTGTCTCTCTAACCCCTTGAAAAAGAAGTGAATACTCAAATGAGTCAAGAAAGTGTGCCAAAATGAATCAAAAGAAGTGCTTAAGGGAAGATTGAACCCACTTGAACAAAAATATGTCCTACCCTTACCCAAAAGCCTTCACAATGACTCCACAAAAGCCCTACATGATTTTGAGTTGAAGGGAACCTACATTAGTGGATACTTACATAAGGGGCAAGCATATGGTACTTAGAGCCGGACTTGTGGCCTCTTCCTTGAGAGAGATGAGTGAAAATCCATCAACCTCGGTTTGTGTGTCAATACTTTAAAAGGTGAGGTTCACTTAGGGAGAGTTGAGGATGTGTGAGTTTGGGTTCCACAATGGCCAAAGTAATTGAGAAAAGTTCTTTGATGAAATGTGTCAACTCTTGATGCTCTTGTGTCACACTTGATCCACAAGTTTTCAAAGTTTAAATGTGTTAATGATGCATTCTCTATTGCCTTTGTGGGGTGGGTCTTGTTTTGTTTGCTTGAGGACAAGCAAAGGTTTAAGTTTGGGGGAGTTGATAAGTAGGATTTTAACATGTTTTATACCCATACTTGCCTGCGCTTTGAGTGTAATTTGCTACAAAATAGTCCCAAAATGCTTACAGATTGCGCTTGATTGCAGGTTTGAGCTATAAAGTGACAAATCGTCAAAGATTGGCTCAAATCGGAGTGAAACCTGCTCAAGTGTCAAAGATCATTAAAGTAAGGACATTCAGAACTTGGTGCGGACCGCCCATCATGTCATGCGGCCGCACCATAGGAGTTTAGAGACTGTGAAACTACAAGTCAAGCTCATGCGGCCGCGTCCTACTTCATGCGGCCCGCGTTTCACTCATGCTGCCACACAATCTTGCTATGCGGTCATGTCCAAGAAGTTCAGAGAGTGTCATATTCCAGAAGCAAACCATTCGGCCGCGTCCAACTTCATGCGGCCCGCATCCCTCTCCATGCGGCCGCACTCTATGGTCACGTGGCCCGCATCAGTGAAGTTCAGAGAAGCTGCCAAAACCATTCATGTGGCTGCACAACAACTTTGTGCGGTCCGCGCCAGTTTTCATGCGGCCGCATTCCAACTTTGTGCGGTCCACATCACCATCTTCAGAGAGAAAGATTCAGAGGTCAAGCAACCCAGTGCGGCCGCGTGCCATCTTTGTGCGGTCCGCACTAACCCCGCAGGGGCAGTTTTGTCCAGTTTTTCCAGCCCACTATAAATAGAATATTTTACTATTTTTAGGTTAAGTTGGGTACATCTGATTGCTGCTGCACTCGTGAGACTTATGTTTTGGCCTATCTTGGGCATTTTTAGCTTAGTTTCATCATAGATTATTGTAGTTTGACATTAGTAATTAATTAATATGGTTGGTTCATCTTCTATTTCTTCAGTTTCTTCTTTAATTATGTCTAGTTAAACCCATTAGCTAGGTTTGTGGCTCAACCCTAGTGTGGGTAATTAATGGGTGCTACTTCTTAATGATAGATTGATATTGGGAGTTTGTTATTTGGGTTAATTTTATGGTTTAATTAAGGATTGATGGTTGCAAACATTGATTCTAGCTTAGTGGGTCTTGACTCTTCTTGAGAAAGAGAGTCTATGATCCCAAAATTGACCCAACAAGGAATTGGGGTGGACCCATGAGAAATGGTAGTCCCAATTAATGGGTTAAACCTCGAGAGAGTAATCACCCTACTTGAACCCCAGTTGCTTGGTCTAATTGGCCTACCCAATTGGTCTCGAGAGAGTCAATTGGGCAAATTCCCTCTCCCTACCGAGAGGTGTGAGAGTGGGTACAATTGTGCAATGGTTATAATATTTATCCCAAATATGTCAATCTATTATTAGTAGTTTCTACCCGTTAGTTAACCACCTAGGTGATGCCACGACCCTAGTGCCTTTCTCTATATTAATCACAACTTAGAACATATCCCTTCAGCATAAATTAGCTTAAATTTGTAGTTGATAATAGTAGTTATTAAACAAAAACCCCCAAAAACTTTTAGAAGTACAATTAGGAGCAAGCACGCATTCCTAGTATGAACAAATATGCAACTCCATTACAAGCTCCCTGTGGAAATTGACCCCGATACCACTATTCGGGTAAAAGTCTTAGCCCCTCTTCCTACCGTTGTGTGAGGTTGAGTTTGCTGCGATCACTCCTCCATGCTATGTGAGTAGATCAATATGTTATCAATGCAGACAATGACAAATGAGTCAAGATACGACTTGGACACTTAGTTCATCAAATCCATAAATACTACCAGAGCATTAGTCAAGCCAAAAACATCACTAGAAACACTTTATGCCCATATCTAGTCGGGAAAGCTTTTTTCGGAATATCTGAAGCACGAATCCTCAATTGATGATACATAGATCTTAATTCGATCTTTGAGAACAATCTAGCACCCTGAAGCTGGTCGAATAAATAATCATTGCGCATCAACAAATACTTATTCTTGATGGTGACCTAATTCATCTAGCGGTAATCAATGCACATATGTATACACCCATCCTCTTCTTCTCAAATAATACCGGTGCACCCCAAGGAGACACACTCGGCCTAATAAATCCATTCTCGAGAATCTCTCGAAGCTATTCCTTTAACTCTCTCAACTCTGATGGAGTCGTACGATAAGGCAAATAGAGATAAATTGGGTTCCTAGTGCGAAATCAATCCCGAAATCGATATTATGATCCAGTGAAATGCTTGGTAAATTAGCAGGAAACCCATCAGAAAACTCCTGCATTACATAAGAGTCTCCACATCAGTATCTCGAACAAAGGCCAGGTAGGTCAAATAGCCTTTCTCGACCATATGTTGATCCTTCAATAAAGAAATAACCCAACTTGATGTATTAATAGATGAATCTCTCTATTCCAGCCTAGGCAACTCTAGAATCACCAAGGTAATTGTCTTGGCATCGCAATCGCGAATGGCATGGTACGAAGAATAAGAAATAAAGAGATGAGACAAGATAACCCAACAACCAGTCCATGCCAATGATAACCTCTAAGTCAACCATATCGAGTAATAGAAGATCCGTTCTATTCTCATTCCAATAGAAGTCACTACACAGGATTGGTAAACCCGATCTACAACAACAGAATCACCCACTATCGTGGATAAAATATAGGAGCACCTAAGGAATCACGACATACATCTAGATAAGGAGCAAAGAGAGAAGATAAATAGGAATAGGTAGACACTTAATAAAATAGTACCAAAGTATCTCTATGGCAGACATAATTATTAGCAGTGATAACGCCATCTGTGGCTACCGTATCTAGTCTGGCTGAAAATGCATAGAATATAGCCGGAGCGCCAATTGACTAGCCTCCACCTCTAGGGCAACCCCTACCCACCTTCCCTCCATATCTGGCCGGTCGATCAGGCGATTCAACAGTTTGTACAGTAATCATGGGCAAATGGTCATGCTGCACTATCTTGCCCCAAAGTCTATGACAAAACCTCTTTAACTAACCAAACTCCCCGCACTCAAAACAACCTCTTGGAGTGGAAAATTGCTGACTCTTGGTCTAACCCTGATAACCTGGATACCATCTAGAGGAACCCCGAATAGCCTGTGGACGGTAAGTGCTCTTTGGAATGGCGCTGAAGTAGGGCCACACTGGAGTACCCCGAATAGGCTGTGGTGATGAATGCATGGGCCTGCTAGTATGGCCCCTTATGAACTGACCTCTACCCCAAGACGGGGCACCACTAATCCCACCAGAATGCCCAGGCCATTTATTCCTCAACTTGAACATTCTGCTCTGGTTGCAGTTATGCTTAATTCTCCGAGCTATCTCCCCAACCTAGAAGTAAGGAGTCCCCATATCTGCCTTTCGGGCCCAAGAAATATGAATCCTATGGTGCAAGACCATAATAAACCTTTGCACTCTATGTATCTATGAGGAATATGATAGTTGCATGATGAGACAACTTATTGAATCTCGTCTCATTGTCGACCGCGTATATCTGACCATGCTGGAGCCGCTCGAACTAAACCCGTAGCTCCTCCCTCTGAGAATCTGGAATATACCTATCCAAGAAAAGGTGTGTGAATTGATCCCAAATCAAGGGTGGTGAACCTACTGGCCTACTCAGGAGATAATACTACCACCATCTATGGGCATTCTCCTCTAGCTGAAAAGTGGTGAAGTCCACCCCGTTGGACTCCACTAGTGCCAAATTATGTAGCCTCCCTACAATGGTCAATGAAATACTATTGTTCCTCTAATTGTTCAGTGCCAAATATGGGAGGATGAAGCCTAGTAAATATGTCCATCCACTTCTGCTCTTCAATGATCGCGACTAGTTTGACCTATGCCCTAGTCGCTGCAACCGGCTAAACTTTGCCCATAGGTAGTGCACATAGGGTTTGATAAAGAGTAGCAATGTGCCTAAGAACATGAGCAGTAAGGGTTTGTGGTCCCCCTCCCGCTTGAGATATGACCGGGTGTGCCTGGAATAGTCTGGCCTGAGTCATAGAGTCCATAAACTGCAGCATATAACCTATGACCTCCTGAAAGCCTGGTGTGGTCCTAAAATGTACTACGACCTACTCGGCTGCAGGTACCTCATCTTATCCTCAATAGTAGGATCCTCCACTTGATCCTTTATTGGTACCACTCTACGATGCCCTCATCCTCTAACAGGACATGGGGCTCTCCTTCGGCCTCTACCTCTACATCTAATGACTGGGGAAGCAGCCTCTCTGCCTCTAGGAAATGTCGTCGTGTGAGTTCTAACCATCTATGAGAGAAAAAGAGAAAGATACTTACTATGATAGGAGAAGAAGAAATAGAAGTTTCCTAACACCATATAGACTCTCACAGATTTGTACAGACATCTCCGCACTGATCCACAAGACTCTACTGGCTTTGCTCATGACTCATGATGCTTATGTGAACCTAGTGCTTTGATATCAAGTAGTAACGACCTAATTCCCACCATAGACCGTGATGGCACGCAATGCTACAGTTAGGCAAGCAAACGGTAAACCGCCAACATAATCATCCATCCATAAGACCTTTAAAATTAAGAATTTCATTATTAAAGAAAAATAAGGTTTAAAAAACCATGGTAAAATACTATCATTACTATTAAGCCACAAAGTATGAACAAACATAAGCGTAATGATATAAATATTAGGTACAATCATGAATATCTACTAAAAATCCCTAAAACATGGTGCAACAAGTGCATGAGCATCTAGTAGAATATACAAAATCACTATAACTACTGTCTAGAAAAAAATAACTAGAAAAAAATAAACATAGTGGGAAGGAGACTCTGGGTGCTGTGGGTTAAAACATGGAAAGCAAATCACCACTAAGTTACCAACAAATGCGGCTACGTGCTCAAGTGACCACGTGAAGTACCTGCACACTTAGTGCATAAATATAGTATAAGTACCTAAATCGACGCATATCAAGTAAGTATTTAGTCTAACCTCAAAGAAGTAGTGACAAGGGGTCGACATAGACACTTACTAGTGGTCTAATAACAATGTACATAAAGTAGATAGGTACGAAACACATCAAGTAGCAACGAAACAAATTGATATAAATAATATTATTCTCAAGTAAGAATAATTGCAAAATCATCAAATACCAAAAACTTCCACCTAGGGAAACAAGGACAACCAATATCAAATACAATGTCAAATCTCACGTCTGGAAAACTCATATGTATGCCGACTTCCTATCGTATATTACGCACGAGTCTGCCAAGACGAACAACCTGATCCTATAAGAATAATATCACTCAATACCGACGAGGCGAACAACCTGATCCCATAATGATACTTTATAACACTACCTAGGCAAACGATCCGATCCCATAATGGTATTTCATAACTTTTGCTGAGGCAAATGGACCGATCCCATAATGATATTTCACAATACTACCGAGGCGAACAACCCGATCTAATAGGAATAGAGAAACTTTCTCACCCGCAAAGATACGTGTGAGTCGAGAAGACACGGAACTAACGATCACATAACACAACACTAGGATATAAATGCAAGAGAAAAGGTGATTGTTACTGATCTTCAAATATCCCACAAAATTTTAAAGTAAAGAGGCTCGGTCAATATATGAATTCTGGTCTCAATCTCAGTTATAAATTTAAGTAATCAATCAAATAAGTTTAATTCAAGTAGTACAGTTAAGGCATATGTAGGTCTAAATCTACCCAACAAGGATCTATCATACCAGGAGATTTCAGTGGTTATATTATATTGACAGATCTTTAGGTTGAGGAACAAAAAAGGTAGCCTCTATGAAGGAATTATGGAAAAATAAAACTGCCGAAGAAATGACGTGGGAGGCCGTAGACGAGATGAAATATGAATACCCCACCTATTTCAAACTGAATATATGGCTTGAGATGGGATATTATAGTACAACCCGCTTCATACCAGCATATGATGGGGTGAGCTCTTAGTTTTGACATGCAGTACTTATGATTGATGGTTGTGTGAGGCCAAGTGCTGCTATTTATAGACATTGGCCCTGTGTGGCATGTAGAGTATGTTTTCTAGCTACGTGCATGTTGGTTTTAGTCCAATGTACAGAAGAGACTATGGGAGAATTTTCGCAAGTCTCTAAGAGTTCAAATTCGAGGACAAATGTTCTTAAGAGGGAAGGATGTTACACCCCATACCTTAGTGTTGGAATGAATCTTATATGAATCAATATAAGCTGGAGAGTTTAAGGATATTTACAAAGATAATGTTGAGTTAACATAAGTGTAAATAAAATACCGCGAGGGTTGGATTCTAAACGAATAAAAGGCGTTATAACCCATACTTTTGGGGTAAAACTAGGAGTGATTAATATTCTATGGAGGTTGTGTTTAAGGTAATTGAATCATATAATATTTATATTTTAAGTTTTGAAGTCAAGCAAATTTTAAAATAAAAATCGGCAAAAATGTATCGCAAGTTACGTTCATAATTTTGCTAAAATTTGGGTCTAATATCACTGAGTTTTTCTCCCAATATACTTGGATTTACAGGTTGATCTACCCACTAAATTAAAGATCTAGTAATCTAGTTTCTAATGCATTAAACCATTTGTTGATATGATGTTGGAGTAGAGATATATTTGTATTTTTTCAGACTGTGCAGGCATCTCCTATGGGGCCCGCTTAGGCGGTGATCGACCAACTTCATTTTGAAATTGATTTGGACGATCATCCTTGCTTATTTTTTACCCAAATTTGTCCCCATACTCCTACTAACCCCTAAATAGAAGGGTGATTCCAAAGTGCTTACACCCAACTTGAACACCAAAAGTTAATTCAAGAATAGAATAACATTCCTATAGTGTTATGGTGTGATTGAGGGTTGTTGTGAGCTACACCAACTGGGGATTTCATGTTGCATCTACTCTCTAAGGTATGTAAATCATGTTCTTTATCTTGATTATATTTAATCATGTGTTTGTTGAATTGTTTGAGTGAAAATCTACAAGATAGTAATTAACATGGCATAAGGAACGGTTATTTTTTTTTTGTGGGCTCTGTTGAGGCTATATATTTGGCTTATTATGGCTGGAAATTATGAGAAATAATTTGATTATGTTATGGATGTTGTTATTAAGCTTATGTAAGTGTTAATTAAGTTTAATTAAGAAGCAAACCTGAAAAATAAGAGATTGACGATAAAGTTAAGGTGCAAGGCGTGCGGACTATTTTTTAAGATTATTCTTTATGATTTTTTTGGCTGAAATTAATATGGTAAGCATAAGTATGATGTTATAGATGTTGTAGGAAAATTCATGGAAAAGGAATTAGACTCAAATTATTTTTTGTTAATTGTAAATTTTGCTTGCCGCTAAAAATGGTTGTTAAAGTAATCGGAAAGCTTATTCTAAATTGTATTGTTGTTGTTTGGGTTGTTTGGGACTTTTAGTAACGTATGGGATGTAGTATAAATATAGTAGGTATTGTCTATTATTTGTAGAATATTATTGTCAAAATATGAGAGTTACGACACATAAGTAATGATGACAAAGTCTTTTTACCCATTATAGACGAAGAGGATTATATTGAGCTTGGTTGACAATTGGACAGAAAATTGTAAAGGTATGTTAAGGCTTACTTCCTCTTAAGCCTTAACATCGGTTTACTTGTATTGTTGTTAAGGCTTACTTCCTTTACTATAAATTGTATTGTTGTTGTTAAGGCTTACTAGAGTTTGTCCCGTGCTCCATCGGTTCAGGTTTCTTCCATGCCATGTCCTTCTGCTGGTCATCCCAGTGCCAGGGGTTCCCTCCAGTCCACGTTCCCTGCACCAGGGAGTTGTTACGAGTGTGAAGAGCTTGGACATATAAGGAGGTAGTGTCCTTGTCTTCTTGAGAGTCCATCTTAGTAGAGGGGTCAACCCTCGACTTCAGCTCCAGTTGCTTCTCCACCTGCTCAGGCAACTAGAGGTGGGGGTCGGTCAGCTAGGGGTCGCCCTAGAGGGGAGGTCGATCAGGTGGTGGTCAGGCCCATTTCTATGCACTCCCAGCCAGACCAGATGCTATTGCTTCGGATGCTGTGATTACAGGTATTGTCTTAGTCTGCCATAGAGATGCCTCTGTATTATTTGATTCTGGTTCCACTTTTTCATATATGTTATCATATTTTGCTCATTAGTTGGATAGGCCCCGTGAGTCTCTTGTTTCATCTATTCGTGTATCTACTCCGGTGGGTGATACTATAGTGGTGGACTGTGTATACCAGTCGTGTATGGTGACTATTAGGGGTCTGGAGACCTTAGTGGACCTATTGTTGCTTTGTATGGTGGACTTTGATGTGATATTGGGCATGGATTGGTCATCTCCGTTTCGTGCTATATTGGACTGTCATGCTAAGACAGTGACGTTGGCTATGCCTGATGTGCCACGGATTGAGTGGCGAGGTTCGACTGATTTTTTCCCTAGTATGGTGGTTTCATTTCTGAAGGCACGGCGGATGGTTGGGAAGGGTTGTCTTTCATACTTAGCCTTTGTCAGGGATGTCAGTGTAGAGACTCATAGTATTGATTCTGTTCCTGTTGTGAGGGATTTTCCCAATGTGTTTCCTGCAGACCTGTCGGGCATGCCATTAGACAGGGATATTGATTTTGGTATTGATTTGGCACCAGTGGAGTTGAAAGAGTTGAAGGAGAAGCTTTAGGAACTCCTTCATAAGGGGTTTATTTGGCCTAGTATGTCGCCTTAGGGTGAGCCTATCCTATTTGTGAAGAAGAAGGATGGCACGATGAGGATGTGCATTGATTACAAGCAGTTGAACAAAGTTATAATCAAGAACAAGTATCCTTTGACTCGTATTGATGATTTATTTGACCAGCTTCAGGGAGTAAGAGTGTTCTCCAAGATTGATCTCCGTTCAGGGTATCACCAGTTGAAGATCAGGGACTCGAATATTCTTAAGACAACTTTCAGGACCCAATATGGTCATTATGGGTTTCTTGTGATGTCTTTTGGGCAGATTAATTCCCCAGCAGTGTTCATGCATCTAATGAACAACGTGTTTCGGCCTTATCTTGACTCGTTCGTGATTGTATTAATTGATGATATTCTGGTGTACTCGCGTAGTCAAGAGGAGCACGCAGAGCATTTTCGAGTTGTGTTGCAGAGATTGGGGGAGGAGAAGCTTTATGCAAAGTTCTCCTAAGTATGAGTTTTGGCTCAGTTTAGTGGCTTTCTTGGGGCACGTGGTGTCCAGTGAGGGTATTCAGGTTGATCCGAAAAAGATAGAGGCGGTTCAGAGTTGGCCCAGACCGTTCTCAACCATAGAGATTCGCAACTTTTTTGGGTTGGGGGGTTATTACTGTCGGTTCATTCAGGGATTTTCATCTATTGTATCACCCTTGACCAAATTGACTCAGAATGGCGCTTTATTTAGGTGGTCGGATGAGTGTGAAACGAGCTTTCAGAAGCTCAAGACTGCCTTGACCACAACTCTAGTGTTAGTTTTACCATCAGCTTCAGGTTCATATAACGTGTATTGTGATGCATCAAGAGTTGGTATTAGGTGTGTTTTTATGTAGGAGGGTAGAGTGATTTCTTATGCTTCTCATCAGTTGAAGCCCCATGAGAAGAACTACCACGTTCATGATCTAGAATTGGCTGCCATTGTTCACACATTAAAGATTTGGAGGCATTATTTGTATGGTGTGTCTTGTGAGGTGTTTACTGATCATCGTAGCCTCCAACACTTGTTCAAATAGAAGGATCTCAATTTGAGGTAGCGGAGATGGTTGGAGCTGTTAAAGGATTATGATATTACTATCTTGTACCATTCGGGAAAGGTCAATGTAGTGGTCGATGCCGTGAGTAGGAAGGTGGTGAGTATGGGTAGCCTTGCATATATTCCTGCTGGGGAGAAACCTCTTGCAGTTGATGTTCAGGCCTTGGCCAATCAGTTTGTGAGGATGGATATTTCGGAGCTAAGTTGGGTCTTAGCTTGTGTGGTATCTCGATCTTCCTTGTTTTATCGCATTAGAGAGCGCCAGTATGATGATCCTCATTTACTTGTCCTTAAGGACAGAGTTCAGTACGACGATGCTAGAGATGTGACTATTGGTGATGATGGAGTATTGAGGATGCATGGCCAGATATGTGTGCCCAATGTAGATAGGCTTCGGGATTTGATCTTGGAGTAGGCCCATAGCTCGCAATATTCCATCCATTCGAGTGCCTCAAAGATATATCAGGATTTGAGACAATATTATTGGTAGAGAAGAATGAAGAATGCCTTGGACAAGGTGAAGGTGGTTTGAGCTGGGTGAGGCTAGGCTTTTGGGTACAGACTTGGTGCAGGATGCCTTGGACAAGGTGAAGGTGATTCAGGAGCGACTTCATACAGCACAGTCGAGACAAAAGAGTTATACTGACAGGAAAGTCCGTGATGTGTCTTAAATGGTTGGGGAGACGGTTCTACTGAAGGTATCACCCATGAAGGATGTTATGAGATTTGGGAAGAAGGGTAAATTGAGTCCTTGGTTCATTGGGCCCTTTGAGGTACTTTGGAGGATTGGAGAGGTGGCTTATGAGCTTGCTTTTCCACCCAACTTATCGAGTGAGCATCCGATATTTCATGTTTCTATGCTCCGGAAGTATATTGGCGATCCGTCTCATGTTTTGGACTTTAGCACGGTTCAGTTAGATGGTGACTTGACTCATGATGTGGAGTTAGTAGCTTTTTTGGAGTGTTAGGTTCAAAAGTTGAGGTCAAAGGATATAGCTTCAATGAAAGTGCAGTGCAGAGGTCGGCCTGTGGAGGAGGCAACCTGGGAGACGGATAACTAGGGAATATGATGAATTTTACACTCCTTCTTGCTTAAGTTTTGATTAGAAATATGTACAAAATAGTCCCAAAGGCTCACAAGTTGTGCTTGATTGCAGGTTTGATCAACAAGGTGACAAAGTATCAAACATCAGCTCAAAAAGGAGTGAAACTTGCACAAGTACCAAGACAAGACAATGCTCAGTCAAACAGGGCCAGTGCGGCCACACACCATTTTGTGTGGTCTGCACAAGTGAAGTTCAGGGAGGTTGTTATTCAGGCCTAAAGGCAACGCGGCCGCAAGGGGTTTTGTGCGGTCCGCATTAGGATCATTGCGTCCGCACTCGATTTAGTACGGTCCGCAGAGCCAAGGTTCAGAGAGGTGGTGTTTTGGAGGTTGAAGCTCAATGCGGTCCGCATTCCTTTTGGTGTGGACCACAATGGAAGCCACCGCGGCCGCACTCGATTTCGTGTGGTCCGCATTTCCCGAGTTCAGAGAGTTGATTATTCAAGTTCAGAGCCTTAGTGCGGCCTCACTCATTTGTGTGCGGTCCGCATTAGCCCCGCAGGGGTATTTTTGTCCAGATTTTTCAGCCTAGTATAAATAGATTCTTTTCCCATTTTTAGGTAATCAAATAATTTTTGTACTGAGCTGCGCTCGTGACTTCGTTCCTTTTAGCTATTTCGAGTAATTTTAACGTGATTTCAACATGAATATTCAAGTTTAATTTAGAGATTAATTATTATGAGTTTTTCATCATCTATTTATTTTTTTTCTTCTCTAATTATGAGTAGCTAGACCCATTAGCTAGGGTTGTGGCTCAACCTTAGTGTGGGTAATTAATGGATCTTGTGTTTTGATGCTTGATTGTCTATGGGTGTTGGATATTTGGGCTAATTTAGGGTTTTAATTGTGAATTAGTGGTTGCAAACACTAGTTTATGCCTATTAGACTTTGGCTCTTCTTGAGAAAGAGAGCCTAAGTCCATGAAATTTGTCCAACAAGAAATTGGGGCGTACTCAAGAGATTGATAGCCCCAATTAAAGGGTTAAACCTAGAGATAGTAATACCCCACTTGAACCTTGATTGCTTGCACAAATTTTCATACCCAATTGGTCTTGAGAAAGTCAATTCGGGCAAAATCACTCGAACTACTGAGAGGTGTAGAGTGAGTAGAATCGTGCAATGGTTATATAATACTTCCCAAATGTGACAATCTATCTTTAGACTCAAGAATCCGTTAATTGACCACCTAGGTGAAAGTCACTACCCTATTGCCTTTTAATTCTTTGAACAACTCGCAATAGTTTAAACCTTAGCTTTATTTGGTTTAATTGAGCATTGTAGTTTTATAAAATTAGAATTATAAATCAAACCAAAATGTGTAGAAGTACAATTAAGGGCAAATACACAACTGCGCTTTAGATAGACACCCGACTCCAATATCCAGCTCTATGTGGAAATCGATCCCGACCTTAATCGGGTAAAAGCTGCTTCGACCTCTCTCGCTACTCAATAGTAGTGCAGGGTTGGCATCAATCACTTTTTGGTGCCGTTGCCAGGGAGCTAATGGTTTTGGCTATCTATCTAAATAGTTTTGTGTATTGTTCTTCTTTCCTTCTTTGTTACTAACTTGTTTGAGTCACAGCTTCAGGTACAAAATGACAGCGAATGGTAATGACCCTCTTGGAAATGTGATTCCGTGGGAGGAGGTAGATGATGTTGAAAATGATGAGGTGCCTCTTGTACCTCAAGGACAACGTAGAGGGCGCTAGGTCAATGCTAATTCTAATGACAATATTACAGACCCTCCTCCGCTACCTCCAAGAGTAGCTCCGAGAGTGCTTTCAAATCAAGGCTATGCAAGTGTAATTGTCCCACCCCGGATCCGAGCGGGCAATTTTCAAATAACCAATGTGATCCTGACATTGCTGGAGCAGCGTGGGTATTTCACGGGCGCTGCAAATCAAAATGCTTACAAATATCTCAAGGGGTTCATGGATACCTGTTGGGGGAGCAAGAAAACTAATGTGTCCGAGGATGCATTGTGGTTGAGACTCTTCCCATTTTCACTTAGAGGGAAAGCACTTGATTGGCTTGAGTGACTTCCCAACCATTCCATCACTATTTAGGATGAGTTGGCAAACAATTCATTGCAAAATATTTCTCACCGGGGCATATGGCTGCATTGAGAGATGAGATATTGGCTTTCAAGCAAATGCCCACGGAACCTTTGCATGAGATTTGGGAGCGCTATAGGATAATGGTGAAGGAATGTCCCAACAATGATATGACTGAAGCGATGATCCAATAGACTTTCTACTGGGGCATTAATACAACAAACCAATGCATAGTGAACCAACTTGCTGGGGGCAACTTTATGAAGCTGTCTTATTTGCACAAGGAGTTACATGATCATGGGCAGGCTATAACTGAGTTGACAACTATAATGAACCAACTAGCAAAGGCACAGTTGCAACAAGTTCAAAATCCTCGCCAAGTGAATGCCATGGAGGGTGTTAACATGCTTGTCAATAAAATAAGATAAAGACGTCAACAGAACCAAGAAAATTCAGAGCAATTTGACAATGATTGTGGTGGATTTCAAGACGATGGTTCTGATGGACAAAGTGAAGAGGTGCAATACGTGAATAATTATCAAGGCTAAAGGGGCAATTCTTCCAACCAACAACAATGGAGACCCCAAGGCAATTGGGTCAATCAACAACAACAAGGCAATAGTAATTGGGGGAATAACAGTCAAAACAACAACTGGGGTAATCAGAACAATCAAGGAAATTAGAATGTTAATAACAACAATTGGGGTGGTAACAATAATCAAGGTGGATGGAATAATGGCAACCAAGGAAACCGGGGGCAAAGCTTTCAAAGGCCCCCAATGTACCAATAACCGAACATTCCACCCCCATTTTTATCTCAAGGTCCTAGTTCCTCTAGCAATAATTTAGGGAGAATTGAAATGATGTTCGAACAAATGATGAAAAAGAGTGCGGATTCTGATGCTTAGTTGTCTTCCCACAACACTTCGTTTCGGAATTTGAAGGTTTAGTTGGGCCAAATCTCACAGTCCTTGAATACTCGCCCTAAGGGTGCTCTACCGAGTGATATGGTAGTAAACCCGAAGGGTGGGAAGAATCATTTTATGGCGGTAACTACAAGGAGTGGATGAGGTGGTGATGTGAATGCCTCCAAACAAAAGCAAATTTTGAGTGATGATGTTGAGTTGCAAGAAGATGAAGTTCCTTTGGTGGTTGAAAATGTGATTGATGACAATGTGAATGAAGAAGTGAGGATTGATATTCAAGATGACGAGGTGGAAACTCAAAATGATGTGAACCCTTCTAGGGAACACATAATAGATATGCCTGAGCCGGTTGTACCTAAAGCCAAGACTCTTTTGCCAAGGCCACCTCCACCTTATCATCAAAGGCTCGCGAAACAGAAGAATGAGAATCAATTTAAAAAGTTCATTGACATGATGAAGAGCTTATCCATTAATGTGCCTTTGGTGGAGGCTTTTGAACAAATACCGGGCTATGCTAAATTCATGAAGGATTTGGTGACAAAGAAGCGGTCTATGGATTGTGAAACTATAAAGATGACTCACCAAGTTAGTGCAATAGTGCATTCAATGGCCCCGAAGCTTGAAGATCCCGGTGCTTTCACCATTCCTTGCACCATTGGGAGTGCGGACTTTGCTAAGGCTCTATGTGATTTGGGCTAGTATCAATTTTATGCCCTACTCAGCTTTCAAGACTTTGGGTATTGAGCAACCTAAGTCTACTTCCATGAGATTACAAATGACGGATAGAACGATGAAGAGACCATTGGTATTATTGATGATGTGCTTGTCCGGGTGGACAAATTCCAGCTGACTTTGTGATCTTGGATTGTGAGGTGGATTATGAAGTTCCTACATATTGGGGAGACCTTTCCTTGCTACGGGGAAGTCCTTAGTTGATGTGGAAGCAGGGGAACTCACCTTCCGAGTGGGTGATGAAAAAGTGGTCTTTCATGTTTGCAAGTCAATGAAGTCGCCCAACAGTTCCGAGGTGTGCTCTTTTGTGGATCTTGTCACGACAGTGATAATTGATGATACCAGTGCAATGATCGATGTGGAGGACCCTTTGGAGGCCATATTGTTGACTCTTGATGTCAATGATGATGAGGGTCGAGTGGAGTGTGTGAATGCTTTACATGGAATGGGCTCTTACTTTTATGAGCCTAGGAAACTCTCTTTGGATCTCAAGAATAGGAAGACTCCACCAACAAAACCATCAATTGAGAAGCCTCCGATATTGGAGTTGAAACCGTTGCCTCCACACCTCAGGTATGATTTCTTAGGCCCTAGTTCTACTTTTCCAATTATTCTGTCCTCTTGTCTTACTAACATGCAGGTTGATGCCACATTGGCGGTGCTTCAAAAATGAAAAAAGGCAATTGGATGGACTTTAGCTGATATCTGGGGAATAAGCCCCGCATTCTATATGCACAATATTATTCTGGAAGATGATGCAAAACACTCCTTGGAACATCAAAGGAGGTTGAACGAGGCAATGCAAGAAGTTGTGAAAAAGGAGGTGATCAAGTGGTTGGATGTCGGGGTTGTTTACCCGATCTCTGATAGCTCTTGGACTTCACTGGTGCAATGTGTACCAAATAAGGGTGGCATTTCGAAGAAAGATAAGATGCCTCTCAATACCATTCTTGAGGTTGATATTTTTGATGTATGGGCATTGATTTTATTGGCCCGTTTGTTAGCTCGTGTGGGAACACATACATTCTTGTGGCGGTGGTCTATGTTTCCAAGTGGGTTGAAGCCATGACTTTTCTCAACAATGAGGCCGGGAGTGTTGTTACATTTCTCAAGAAGAGCATTTTTAGAAGGTTTGGTACTCCTCGTGCAATCATAAGTGATGGGGGGTCTCATTTTTGCAATAGAGCTTTTGACACTTTGCTTGAAAAGTATGGTGTCAATCACAAGGTTTCTACTCCCTATCATCCTCAAGCAAGTGGACAAGTTTAAGTCTCCAATAGGGAATTCAAGAGAATATTGTCAAAAACGATCAATGCAAATAGGACTAATTGTTCAAAGAAGTTGGATGATGCTCTATGGGCTTAGAAGACTGCTTACAAGACTCCGATTGGTATGTCTCCGTATCGGTTGGTGTTCGGGAAAGCTTTCCATCTACCGGTTGAGTTAGAGCACAGAGCCATGTGGGTTTTGAGGAAGCTAAATCTTGAATGGGATGTTGCAGCCAATCTTCGTGTGGAGCAGCTCAATGAACTTGATGAATTCTGATTCCATGCCTACTCCAGTTCTTCCTTGTACAAGGATAAGATAAAGTACCTTCATGATAAATATGCTCGTATTAAGTAGTTCAAAGTGGGTGATCTGGTTCTCTTGTTCAACTCTCGATTACGTCTGTTTCCGGGAAAGCTTAAGTCAAAATGGAGTGTACCTTTTGAAGTGGTGTGTGTGACCCCGTTTGGTGCACTTGATTTAAAGAACAAAAAAGGGGAAGTTTTCAGAGTGAATGGGCATAGGGTCAAGCACTACTTGGGAAAAATTGATGACAGCCACGTGGTGGCACTTCTTCATCTCAAATGATTTGATGGTAACCTGCGTCGTGCCGCGACGTTAAATTAGGCGCTTTTTGGGAGGCAACCCATGTGTTATTCTTCTTATTTTTCTTTGATTTTCATTGTAGTATAGGATTTATTTTTGAACTGAGTGGTTGTGAGATGCTACAGAATTGTGTTGATGCAGTGCAGGACAAAATGGAAAAAAATTGTTCAAGTCTCTGAAGTTTGCAATGCGGACCGCACTACATTTTGTGTGGCCGCAAATAACTTAGTGCGGAGGCACAAAGTCAGTGCGGACCGCATTGATGATGAATGTAAAAACCAACTCTCTGAAGTTTGCTACCGCAGCCACATTACATTTTGTGCGGTCCGCGGTGGACCACTGCGGCCGCGAAGCATTTTGTGCGGACCACAGTGGTTGCCTTCTCAAACTTGTATAACTCTGTATGGTGTAGACCACACTGTATTTTGTGCGGTCCGCGGTGGGTAAGTAAGCTAGGCCCCAGGACTTTTTCTATAAATAGTACCTGAGGCCACCAGTTGAAGTTTTCGATCCATTTACTCACAAAGACCTAAAAATCACTGTTCATCAGTAAAATTGCACGAATTCATCTGCATAGTCTCGATTAATCATCAGTACTTCTCACATCTGGTGACTTTAACTTCTTTTTAGTTGTTTAATTTATTTATTTTCTTTTAGTTTTTGTTTTTCTTGTGTCTTCTTCTTGCCTTTCCTGTATTTCTTTTGAATTGGTAGCTTAGGTTAGTTCATTTCTTGTTTAAATTAGGATTAGGTAGTTAAAACAATGGGCAAACACTTAGGGACTCTTTAATTAGTGAAAATTTGGACTAAAAGCGATTAAATCATGAACCCTAAGTTAGTGCTACTAATGGATACTCAGTGCGGACCGTAGTGGCAATTGTGCGGACCGCGGTGCTCCTGTGCGGTCCGCAATGGCATTTTGTGCGAACCACATTGAAGAAGTTCTGAAACCTAATCATTGAGGACCGCGGCCGCATTACATTTTGTGTTGTCCGCGGTGCCTCAATGCAGACCGCATTGCCATTTTGTGTTGTATGCGGTGTATTTATTCAGAGAGTGGGTAGTTTGAACCCCACCTCAGTGCGGACCGTGGTGACATTTTGTGTGGTCCGCATTGGCCTTTGTGCGGCCGCACTACATTTTGTGCAGACCGCATTCTGCAATGTTTTGCTGTCTGCAACTGTTTTTCCTGCAACTCTGAATTACATTGATTATATTGATACTAGCAAAGCATGATTGAATTTGTTTGCACACAATGGCGAAACAAAGAGGCCAAGGTTACTAAACAAGCATGTACAGGAGAGTCCTCCTGGGGTAGGAAACAAAACATAATAAAGTTGACCCCCCAAGCCCGACAAAACATAAAAAATATAAGGAAACTCATCAGAGATGCTGATAGGGCTATTGATCAATCAGGGAGTGAGTACAAGCCCTCCCGGGAGGCATCATCAGATTCAGTGCCAGAGTACATTTTCCCCAATAAGGGAGATAAATATATACAATGTAACATAACTTTTATATACAGACCCAAAGTAAAAAGTACGAAAAATGTACTAAAGTGCTGAAATTATATACATACCAAAGATAAAAAAGAAAGAAATCATAAAATCTGTCAAATATATACAGTCATCCAAATCAAATCAAAGGAGGGCCTACCCCTCAAATGAAAGCTGGCATTGTCCTCAATGCCAACTAAGCAAAATAAGCACCAAAAATAAAGGGAAGATGATACAGAAACTCCTTATGACCCATCTGTCTGCATGGGATCCTGAGCAGTCCTTGGGTCCTCACTATGCTCGGGAACCTGAGACTGGCTCCCTGTGACATGTGGCTCTACTGCTGGGACCTGGACTTGGACAAAGGCCTAGGCTAACTCCTAGGGCTGACTAGAGGAATCTCCCTATGGGTCCTCCAACTATATGACTGCATCATCTGCACGGGGAATCACCCTCTTCTTCTTTGGAGGCCTCTTTGACTGCACTGGCTGGGGATGGGCTGCTGGCACTGGGTCATGTAGCAATAAATCCAAAGGAAGGTGATCTGCCTTCAACCTGTCAACCTCAACCTGCAACTCCTTCACGGACTCTTTGGAAGCCCGAGTCTTCCTCATCTTCTTGGCCTCCCTAGCAAGCTCCTCAAGAACTTTTCCATGAGAATTTACAGCGTCTGTAAGCACTTTCTGAGTGTCAAGAATTTTCTTCTGGTTGTCCAGAATATCCTTGAGGTTGTCCTCAATAGACTGTGGGACCTGTGGAAGCGGAGGTGCCGACTGAGCTGCCACTATAGTAGTAAGGACAAACAACTTAGAGGAAGCTGTCTGCATCCAGTTGTTGATGCTGAGAAAGGCCTGGCTCAGATGGTGGGCAGTCACTGGGTAGGCCAGGGTGGAGGGTATGTCTGGAACTGCCGAAGAGGATGAACCAGGGGGCATGTCCGCTGAGGTGGAAGCAGGCTGAGTAGGAGCCACTACCACTACTAGTCAGACTGGCCAGTTAAAGTAGTGGCTATTCCCTTGAAGTTCTTGCCTTTAGGGTTGTCATTACCCTGTATGTTGTACCATGAGAACGATGCCTTTGCTTTCACTTTGACATCGAATTTCTGCTTTTCTACCTTTAGGTCCCTGAAGTACATGGTTAAGAAGTCGATTAAACCCCCGTCTTGTAAATACTCATTTTACTTTCCACAATTTTTTCTTCCTTAGCTTCTTATTTGTGTTCGTAGCTTCTTGTTTTGGATTTTTGCAATAAGCATTTAGTTTTCTTAATGCCACAGTTCTTTCCAAAGGTGAAATTTGTGTGAACCGGGTGACTCTTCCCAATGATGGATGGCATGACTAGCTTCTTAAGGGTTTGAGTATGTTTTTCCTTTCTTTTTGCTTTTTAGTAGTTAGTTGTTAAGAGTGCCTCAACCAAAGCTTCACTTGGGCCTAGCACATTTGCCTTTGATCTTATGGTAAAAAACAAATTGTTGTGTGTAGGATGGTGAAAGTTGTGACCTTGAGACTCTTGTGTTGACCGATAATCATCAAGTGGTTTTTCGGAACCATTGTGTGCTCAAATCATATCTAAGGTTGTTGTGGGCCCCCGACTATGTGTCTTTAGCGATCCCAAAGCTTGTGTGGTGAGAAAGTTGCATTGCAAGTCCAAGTCCCGAGCCATTAGTCTAGAACTTGCCCTGAATGTTTGTTGAGGCGAAATCCTAAGTGAATCTTGACTTGAGACATGATTATAGGCTCTCCTTGATCCAAATGATAGCTTAAACACTTCCATAGCCTAATAATGATAAAATCCCTAGTCAACCCTTTTGAGCCTTAGACCTTTTTCCTTCAAGAACCATAATACAAGCCTTTACCCGTTCTAAAATATACCCTCTCTTGACACCCGATCTTTCCTTAGCACATGGCAAATGTATAAGTTTGGGGGGAGAGACAAGGATTACAACAAAGTGGTAAAAAGGCACAAAATGAAAAAAAGTAAAGGCAATGAAAAAGAAAGAAAAGCAAAAAGACAAAAAAAAAGAATGTTCAATGTAGAAATGAATAAAGGGAATCAAGAAAAGCAAAGAATGAAAGGTGTGGAAAGTTGAAAAAGGATAAAGTATTTGAAATGAACAAGAAAAAGTGACAATTTGTCTCTTTAACCCCTTAGAAAGAAGTGAAATGACTTAAAAAGTCAAGTGAATGTGTACCAAAATGAAACAAAAGAAATGCTTAAGGGAAGATGAAACCTACTTAGACCAAACATTTCCTACCCTGAACTAAAAGCCTTTACTATGTCTCCACAAAAGCCCTATATGATCTTGAGTTGAATGAAGCTTGCATTAATGGTGACTCACATAAGGGGCAAGCATATGGTACTTAGAGTTGGACTTGTGACTTTTCCTTGAGAGAGATGAGTGTGTTTCCATTAACCTCATTCTAAGTGCCACTATCCTAAAGGTGAGGTTTGCTTAGGGAGAGTTGAGGATGTGTGAGTTTGGGTTCCACAATGACCAAAGTAATAGAAAGAGTTCTTTAATGTGTTGATTCAACTCTTGATGCTCTTGTGTCACACTTAATCCATGGTGTTTAAAAGAGTAAATGTTGTTAATGATTCATTTTTATTGAGGGAAATTGTTAGTCCCAATTGAATCTAGATGAGGTCACTTTGGGACAACTAAATTTTCTTTGATTTTCTCTTAGGAGGTGAGTCTTATTTTGTTTGCTTGAGGACAAGCAAAAGCTTAACTTTGGGGGAGTTGATAACTAGGGAATATGATGCATTTTACACTCTTTCTTGCTTAAGTTTTGATTAGAAATATGTACAAAATAGTCCCAAAGGCTCACAAGTTGTGCTTGATTGCAGGTTAGATCAACAAGGTGACAAAGTGTCAAAAACCAGCTCAAAAAGGAGTGAAACTTGCACAAGTACCAAGACAAGACAAAACTCAGTCAAACAGGGTCAATGCGGCCCCACACTATTCTATGCGGTCCACACAAGTGAAGTTCAGAGAGGTTTTTATTCAGGCCTAAAGGCAATGCAGCCGCAAGGGGTTTTATGCGGTACGCATTGGGATCATTGCGTCCGCACTCAATTTAGTGCGGTCAGCGGTTCTTTTGGTGCGGACTGCAATGGAAGCCACCGCGGCCGCACTCGATTTCGTGTGGTCCGCATTGCCTGAGTTCGGAGAGTTGATTATTCAAGTTCAGAGACTTAGTGAGGCCACACTCATTTTTGTGTGGTCCGTATTAGCTCCGCAGGGGTATTTTTGTCGAGATTTTTCAGCCTAGTATAAATGGATTCTTTTCCCATTTTTAGGTAATCAGATAGTTTTTGTACTGAGATGTGCTCGTGACTTCGTTCCTTTTAGCTATTTCGAGTAATTTTAGCATGATTTCAACATTGAATCTTCAGTTTTAATTTAACAATTAATTATTATGAGTTTTTCTTCATCTATTTCTTTGTTTTCTTCTCTAATTATGAGTAGCTAGACCCATTAGCTAGGGTTGTGGATCAACCCTAGTGTGGGTAATTGATGGGTCTTGTGTTTTGATGCTTGATTGTCTATGGGTGTTTGATATTTGGGCTAATTTAGGGTTTTAATTGTGAATTAGTGGTTGCAAACACTAGTTTATGCCTAGTTGACTTTGACTCTTCTTGAGAAAGAGAGCCTATGTCTATGAAATTAGTCCAACAAGAAATTGGTGTGTACTCAAGAGATTGATAGCCCCAATTAAAGGGTTAAACCTAGAGATAGTAATACCCCACTTGAAGCTTGATTGCTTGCACAAATTTGCATACCCAATTGGTTTTGAAAATGTTAATTCGGGCAAAATCACTCAAACTACCGAGAGGTGTAGAGTGAGTAGAATCGTGCAATGATTATATCATACTCCCCAAATGTGACAATCTAGCTTTAGACTCAAGAATCCATTAATTGATCACCTAGGCGAAAGTCACTACCCTATTGCCTTTTAATCCTTCGAACAACTCGCAATAGTTTAAACCTTAGCTTTATTTAGTTTAATTGAGCATTGTAGTTTTATAAAATTAGAATTATAAATCAAACCAAAATGTGTAGAAGTGTAATTAAGGGCAAATACGTAACTCCGCTTTAGATAGACACCCGACTCCAATATCTAGCTCCCTATGAAAATCGATCCCGACCTTACTCGGGTAAAAACTGCTTCGACCTTTCTCGCTACTCAATAGTAGTGCAGGGTTGGCATCGATCAGAGACCGAGAGAGAGATGCAAAGAAGATATCCTCACCTATTTGAGGCTTCAGGTATGTTTCTTGACTCGTTCGAGGACGAATGTTTGTTTAAGAGGGGGAGGTAACGATCCAGCCAATTGTTTCATGAGTTATAGCTCCATTTCCCCAATTTTTACTTCTTTATATGTTGTTCAGCTTTGTTTTATCATATCATGTCGGTTGGTTCAGGTTTGGAGTAGTTTTGGAGTATTATGAGACAGTTAGTCACTTAAGTTGGCCTTTTAGTTGGAAAAGTCAACTGGAAGTTGACTTGTTTGAAAACGATCTCGAAATTTGATTTTTATGGTTCAGATAGCTTTGTTAGGTGCTTTGAGAATTAGGAGAGTGATCGGAATGTATTTTGGACGTCCGCGGTAGATTTAGGCTTGAATTGGCAAAATTGGAATTTTGGCGTTTTCCAGTTGATAGTGGAGAATTTGATATCGGGGTAGGAATGGAATTTCGGAAATTGAAGTAGGTTCATTGTGTCATTTGTGACGTGTGTGAAAAATTTCAGGTCATTCGGACGAGGTTTGATTGACTTTTTGATCGAAAGCGAAATTTGGAAGTTGTGGAATCCTTAGGCTTGAATCCGAGGGTATTTTGGTGATTCGATGTTATTTTGAGTGTTCTGAAGTTTAGTATAAGTTTGTATGATGTTGGATGACTTGTTAGTACTTTTGGTTTAGGTCTCGGGGGCCTCGGAATGAATTCGGAAGGTTTTCGGAATGTTTGGCTTTGGAAATGAGCAGTTGAAGTTGCTGCCTCTATCATAACCACACCTATGGATTGGGGACTGCAGGTGCATGATTGCAGAAGCGTTGGGGAAGCCGCAGATGTAGCCATATAGGAGTAAGCGAGAAGTCACATGTGCGGGTAATGTAACGCACCAGCGAGACCGCAGGTGTATAAGGTAAGGCGCAGGTGCGGTTCTTCGAACATAAGTGAAAACTGCAGAAGCGGTAGTTTGACCGTAGAAGCGGTAGCCCTGAAGCGGAAAAGTGACCGCAGGTGAGAAATCCCTGGGTCAGAAAGTATATATGGTTTTATTCACGAATTTTTTCTAAGTTCTCCATTTTTGAAGACGGAAATGAGCTAGGGCAGTGATTCTTCAAGGGACTTAAGCTTCATTACTTGTGTTTATGGCCATTTTTCCATTGTTTAATCATGGTGTTAGTGGAAATTAAGGAAGAAATTTGGGGGATTAGGGCTTGAAATTGGAGACCTTGATTTAGGAATTTGAGGGGTCATTTTTGGTCGGATTTTGATGTTCTTGGTATGTATGGACTCGTGGGAGGATAAGGATTTTATTGATGTGACTTTTATTGAATTTCAAGATATGGGCCCGGGGGTCGGGTTTGACCAATTTTGTGATTTTTGATATAATATGATTATTTTCGCATGGGTTACGTTCCCATAGCATATTTTGACATCATGATTCTGAATTTGGATAGATTCGACGCGAGTTTAGGCCGAGTTGAGAGGCGAGGACATCGCAGAGTAGTATTTCATCCGGTTGAGGTAAGTAACCATTGTAAATCTAGACCTGAGGGTATGAAACCCTGGAATTTCGTATTGTTTCGATAAATAAGGTGACAAACATGCTAGGTGACGAGCGTGTGGGCGTGCACCCATAGGGATCGTGACTTGGTCCGTTCCGTGGCGATTGTATAGTTGCATATTTTGACATACTATATATGATATCCACCTATTTTAGAAGTTTGTTTGTTAACTTGCGTTGTATGCCATGTTTGGGGCCTTGGTGCTAACCTGCTTAGACCCTTAGGGGTGTTTTTACTACTTTCCTCACTCTGTTTGATTTGAAAGCATATCCTCAGCCATATTTTACCTGTTATTTATTTAAAACTAGTTTCATCACTCTATTTCTTAATATATGAAAACTTTTTGGGCTAAGTTCCCTAGTTTATAACTGATATGCCTGTGTGGCCGTGAGGTTAATGACTGAGAGAGGTTTAGGACCTAATGGTGAGGATTACATATCTATTATGGATCGGGCTGCACGCCGCAGTGATATTATATATATGGATCATACTGCACGCCGCAGTGATATACATATGGAACGGGCTGCACGCCGTAGCGATATATATTGGATCGAGCTGCGCGCCGCAGCAATATGACGCTTGGGCTGTAGGAGCCTCTCCGGAGTCTGCACACCCCCATTGAGCGTAGTCGACTATAAACTATGGATTGGGCTGCAAGCCGTAGTGGTTACAATTATTATTATTATTATGGGATATCTATTGAGCCGGAGTGTTGAGTGTGAGTACTGATTGATGAGAGTTGAGTCACGAGTGATTGAGAGTCTTGCCCGAGGGGCTATGCTTATGAGTGATACCTTGACCGAGAGGCTTGTGTGTGACATTTTGATGTTTTCACTCTTCTTTTATACTGAGCCTCTTTTGAAGAATGTTGAATAAATGTTTTCCAAGGATTTTGAATTGAAAGTGGAGTTTTACGAGATATCTAGCCATTAAATTGCAGAATTTGACTTGATATTTTTGTTGAGACTTCTTATGTGATTTTAAATGCTCGTCACTGCATTCAGACTTTATTTTGCTTTAGTTACTTACTGAGTTGGCGTACTCACATTACTCCCTACACCTTGTGTGCAGATCCAGGTGCCGGAGCATCAGAGTGAGAGCTTCCAACATTATCAGAGTCTATCTGGAGATCGCAAGGTAGCTGCACGACGTTCGCAACCCTGCCTTCCTCCTTCCTATCTTAGTATTTTGTTATTTCAGACTAATATGTATTATTTAGACAGTGTTTTGGTTTTACTTAGAGGATCATGATTAGTGACACCGGATTCGGGCTATGTTAGTATATTTTGTAATAGTTTCCGTGCATTTCTGTTGATTTATATATTACTTGTGAAGAATACGAGACTTAATCAGTTTTAGAAAATGATTTTTATAAGAAAAAGAATTCGATGTAGTAGATGTGGGATTGACTTGCCTAGTACTGTGATAGGTGTCATCACGACCGGGGCATTTGGGGTCGTGAGGATCAAATAGTATGGTCTGCAGGAAGTCTATTCTTATTATTTGTAAGCTCTATAAAGTCATGTAACGATAACGTTATATAAACAAGAAACTACAAGGAATTTAGTAGTTTGTTACCCTTTTTTCAAATCCAAATCGTGCTATAGAGCCGAGTTATAAAAGTTTGAGTCAGGACTTATGTTTGCTAATGATACAGGGATGCTTGCAATTAAAAAAATTATAGCTAGTCAGAGGGCTAATATAGCAGCAGATAAGGACATTAGTAGAGAGAGAGATAGAGAGAGACAGAGAGAGAGAGAGTTCTTGACGATGTGGCCCTATTTTACCTGCTTAAGACCTAAGATGGGAGTATCTAACACACACAGCGAATAACAGGCCATGGGAGTATCAGAAGGTAAGTGTATAAGTTTTAACAAGTAACAAAAGCAAGGTGAAGAAGGGTACCAGGTACCCAGTTAGTGAATATTATCAGTATTTAAAATCCAGGCAGCAAAAAATATAATATTTCTGAGTTACTTTCAACAAAAATAGAGGTATGTACAATTGGCCACACTCATCTCAGTTATGCCATAAGGGAGTTAACAAATATAGTTTAAGAGAATAATGGGATATCGGGATCCATATGCGATTAGAGTACCCAAAATGGGGGATGGATTATTAGCATTAGCTGACATTCCTGAAGGATATTGCAATCGTGATAATAGTTCTTCTTTCGAGACATCAAGGTGGTGCACTCTAGAATAGTACACGTGTATATGAATACTAGAATATTCAGAAAATCCAAAAGTTAGGCACTAGAATCCTAGAAGGGATAGATATTTACCTTAGTATGACTCTCATTCCTAGTAAAGAGATAATGTTAGCCGAGCCCAAGAGCCAGTGAGATGGATCAAGGGGAGCTATAAGCGAAAGAATATTTTGTTGAAGTTTTAGACTAAGGCGATAGACAAAAACATTAGCAGGAAAATAAGAAAAAAGTAAATGAAGCATTATGATTCAGATGTGATAAATAGGTAGTAACGCTAAATCAAATTATGACAGGATGATAAAGTCTATAGTCAAATGAAGGAAAAGATAAGAGGAGACATGCCTGAAGACTATAAAAGCATATAAGCCATAAAGTTATATCCCCATTTCGAGAAATGAGTTGGAGACTCCAATGTGATTACTAGAAGACTAAGTTAGACCCCTTCGTAGTGATAGAAATCATTATGGGCTAGTAAACAAGATAAACCGAGCAGGAACTAGGGAACAGAGGATTTGATAATAGTGGACATCGTGAGAATTTCAGAGACCACATCGACAATAATAGAATGGACAATAGAAGAATAACCTTTAAAAGTCATTCAGAAAGACACTTTCCTTTATCAAGGGCTATAAGTAGAGTTAAGCTTAAGGGACTAAGTGTGCCAGTTATACTAGATGTCACCCTCGTGCGTAAGAAATTCTGTTATCCCTAATACAGAAGGGTTACCACAAAGTAAGTAAAGGTTGTTGAAAATGTTAAAAGATGCTAAAGATGAAGAGGTAAAACATCTATAGGTAAACCTTCAGAGCATTAAATGTTAGTACTCCCCTAAAGGGGGGAAGATGGTGTGATATGGTATTAAGTTAGAGTTAAGTGGTTCAAGTAAATACATAATTGAAACGGAAAAATGCTGTAAAAAGGCGAAAGGAATGAGGTTGTATTTATTCAGATCCTATAGATATGTTACGACTTTAGAACGCTATGCAAACACGATGTCAGGAATAGGTAATAAGGGTTTCCAGCCAGGATGTTAATTGATGAATAAGTGCGAATGGACGCTTGATACATAAGAAGCCAGTGCGGGAGGTAAGGTAAAAAAAATACATAATACAAGAGAGGTTACACAGAATATAAATATGAGAATTGACCAATGAGTAGTTAGCAGTTGATTAAGGAAGAGTCTAGTTATGGCTAGACAAGAGGTTACCAATAAATCAGAAAATCATGCAAGATAAGCATAGTGAGCCCCAACATAGGGAATTTAGTCTCGCCAATACGAGATCGTAATCCTAGAGAAATATTTTGATAGGTGTTGGGATAGTTAAATGTACCATATAAGTGTTACAGAAATAAAAGAGAGTGCCACTGGGAGATAATCAAAATTAAGTTAAGAAGTAACCCTACGATCACAAGAGCACAAAGGTAAGTAACTAAGGATAATTATAGGCGAGTAAGAACATCAAAAATTCCATCGAGTATTCAATGTAATAAGCTCACAGCTTTACAAGAGTCAGAGAGTCTCCCCCTAAGTACTACAACGAAAGAGTAGTTTAGGAAATAAGGAAGAAGGCTGAGACCTAAGCATATCAACTTGAATTCAATATTATATAAGAAATGATCTTGTAACAAATGTCTCATTAGGACATTGTATGCACCCCGTAAGAAAGTGGCACCCATCACGACTAATAAATGGGAAGTAAAATCAAAAATAATATTCGAGATCATATTAATTGCATGAAATTACATTATGCGTGGGCACTAACATAAGCCAAGTATTCATGCAACAAGTGGCACAATGACCAGAAAAAGAGTAGTTGCGTATGTTTAAACAAAATTGAGAAGGCATGAAAGGAATTATTCGATTTGTGACACAGAGTAAGTTACATTAGGAACACACTTAAGATTTTGGAGTATTATCCATACAACATATATATTGACATTTTTACAGATATACCAGACTTTCGTATAACATTAAAAGAAAAAATCGAGTCTACATCATAGACAAACGCTTGCATTGTTAAAAGATTATAACATGGATGTTCCATAGCATCCATGAAAGGTTAATGTTAAAAATAATACCCAGAGTCGAAGGTTAGAAGACAACTTAAGCGTACTTAAAGGCTGAGAGAGAAGAGGACGCTCGAGAGTTACATCCGCTAAGTAAATCAGGAGTCCGATTATTAGAACCTGATGATTATAGAAATCGTGACTTAGAATATTGCAGAATCACTCTTAATAGAAAAATACAAGAGAGATAGTACAATAACCATATTTTATAACAGCTCTACGATAAAGCCATTTAGAAGAGTACCAACCTTATAGACAACAAAAGATGAAGTAGTGATGACAGGCTAAATATGTGCCTCCCACTGTTGCGGGACTACAAAACATTAATACGGCGATGGAGAATCATTTTTACCATTTAAATGAAGAATACAAACAACAGTAGCATCATAATCTAGAATACTGTAGAAATAAGAAGACATTATCTTAGATGAGTAACATAATGTGGTTGGTACTTCAAAGGCGATCACAGAATATAAAGTATATGTCACGACACCAAATTACCACCTTAGAATGTTGTTATGACACCTAGTATCTAAGACTATGTAAGCCTAACATACATCAAGATTAAGAAATAGCTACACACGTGAGCCTTGCATTTTGTATCTCTGCGTGAGCCTTGCATTTTGTATTATTGAAAACATATTCCTAAAATAGCTACACACGTTTTAGTCCCCTTATCTCGCCACGTGGCATTAAGTAATTCCCTTACTAGCAACACACACATAAATCCCACCTTATATCACCATATGCACATCAAACCATATTCTTATACTGTCGTATGCACATCAATATCACAACACAATAATCAACATGCACCACACATGTCCATATCCTATAGCATTGCAAAAATCAACAATACCGATGTTACCACAACATATAGCCCAAATCGTAATCACAATGTGTACGAGTATCTCAATCACAAAAAAGTAAATGAGAAATAACTCAACAAGGAACGATATATTAATAGTCAACCACTTTAATCTCAATGTGTTATTAGATTTTACAACAACAACTTCAAAAACCCACAAGTCAGGTATTTCCCCGTGGAATAACCTCTTTATATTTAATGTGCAAAACATAAGCTTAATAATGAATAAAATAGCATGAAATAGTAATTAAGTCTAATATATAAGAGAATAACTCAACAATGGAAAGAATGGCATGTAACAACAACTGCATATAAATGCATATGAGAGTAACTTTCACAATAGGAACTAGAACATCTAACGACAACTTCAATTTAAAGAATAGAAGAAGCAGATTGACAACGAAAGGTAGAATAGATAATAATAACGTCAATTAAGTGCATATGAGTAGCCTAAGAGTCTAAACCATTCAAATAACACATATAAGCCCGTGTACACACTCAACACCTCGTGTACACGTCTTTCACATACTTCAATTAGCACAATCAAATAAAATCCTAAAGGGTAGTTACCCCACAAAAAGTCTGATAAGATACTTACCTTGACGAGGCCAAATCAACCCTCAAAATAGCTTTTTCCCTAAAATGCGCCTCCACATGACTAAAATAAAACCAAAAATGACTTAATAACATCAAAAAATGCAAGACAAACCAATTACAATAGGTAAAATTAACCTCGGGCTTGTCTGGTCAAAACTCAAGTCCAAGGGTAGATCTTGACAACCCATAACCATACGAGTTCGTCCAATTCGACTCTCAAAATCCAAATTTTCATTTTTCAAAACTTAGAGAAAAATCCCCAAAATTCCTCTTTAATTCTCATAAAGTTGATGTCAAATATCATATATAATCTTGAAATATAGTTGAAAGTTAATTAAAACAACTTACCCAATGATTGTTGGTGAAAATCCCCTCTCCAAATCGCCTCCTACTGAGTGTAGGGTTCTAAAATGAGGTAAATGAGATGAAGTCCTGACTTTCTAGTTTTTGTTCAGTTGCAGATGTTACAATTGTGACACTGGGTTAACAATTGTGAACCCTCGCAATTGCAAAAAAGCCTCGCAATTGCAGCTACTGACAGCCTATAGGGGAAGTCGCAAATGTGACAATGGCTTTGCATTTACGAAGCATGTCTCCATCGCAAATGCGACATAACAATCGCAAAGGCGAGCCTAACCTTCCCTGCTACTAATTCACAAATGTGATTTAGGCATCGCAAATGTGACACCTAAGACCCCCTTCTAAGATCGCAATTGCGATACTGGTGTTCGCAATTGCGACGCCTGAGGCATCAGCTCACCAGTAACCTGTAATAGGGTCCAAACAATTTCGAAATACGTCTTAAACTCACCTGAGCCCCCGGGGCTCCAAACCAAATATCGACATAAGTCTAAAAACATCATAAAATTTCTCTCGCATGATCAAAACACCAAAATAACATCTAGAACCAAGAATAGAAAATCAAAACATATGAATTTTAAAAGAAAACTTAAGAATCTCTAGAATTGCAACCAAGAGTCTGAATACTATCAAACCAACTTTGAATGAAACAATATTTTGCAGACATGTTCCAAATAGCAAAACGGGCCTATTCCAAGTACCAAAACCAAATTCCTAACCAATAGCAAAAACATCAACATATTGTCAAACTTGGAAAAACTTCTAAACCTCAATTTGCCAACTTTCGGCTAAACAAGTCAAATCAATCCAGGGACATCCAAATTCGATTTCGAGCATATGCCAAAGTCCAAAATTATGATACGAACCTATTGGAGCAATCAAAACATAGTTACAAGGTCGTTTTCACAAAAGTCAAACGTCGATCAACATTTTCAATTTAGGTTTCTAAACTAAGAACCAAAGGGTCCAATTAACATAAAACCTTCACAAAACGAAACTAACCAATCTCGCAAATCATAAAACCACAAATACATATGCATGAAGCATTAAAAGGGGAAACAGGGCTCAGATACATAAAATTACTTGTCAGGTCATTACATTCTTCCCCTCTGAAAGCAAACGTTCGTCCTCGAACATGCATAGAGACATACGTGAAGTGACGAAAAGGTGAGGATACCGACTCTACATGTTGTGCTCGGTCTCGCAGGTCGCCTCCTCGACCGGATGACCCCTCTATTGAACCTTCAATGAAGCTATATTCTTTGACCTCATCTTCCGGACCTGCCTATCCAAGATAATTACCAACTCCTTAACATAAGTCAAGCCCTTGTCTAATTGGACTGGGCTGAAGTCTAATAAATATGATGCATCACCGTAATACTTTAGAGCATGGAAACATGGAACATCGGGTGAACTTGCAATAAGATGGGTGTTTACCGTGAAAATATTAATAACAATTAAATTTGATTTAGTGGTTCTAAAAATACGTGATCTATTTTTATGCTAGTTGTTAGGGCAATAGATGATATGTGAAAGACTTAGAATCAAGATGAAGGCTTAAAAACGAGATGTTAACCAAACCGAATCGCTGCCAATCGGGGCCTCGAGCCTGCTTATTTGGGGACTCGGGGTCGAGTTTGACGTCCTCCGAGGGCGGTCGATGAAGACTAACAGTTACAATAAATCAATGAAGCTCTTTATGGCCAATGATAAGTAATAAATAAAGAACAATAAATGGAGCATAATGAATATAAGTAATAAATGCAAGTAATGAGATCAAGAGAATATGTTAGAGAGCAGAGAGAATATTCTTGTGTATTTAATATTGAGCAACATATGTTTACAAAATGACAAGGATCCCCTTTATATATGAGGGGACATCCCAACATAGTACAAATACATTTATTACAAAGATATGGAGATGGGACAACTAGTTAATGCCATGATGCAGGCTTAGACTAGCCTGACAGACTTTGTCGGTTCTAGCTACACGCCTTGGGAACTCCCCACTTTCTCTCTGCAACCGTCGTTCTATACTACCCTGAGATCGGGCGTCGATGGTCCTCGAGGGATAAAACTCGACTGTGGTCTCAAGCCTTCGAGATGTGCTTACGAGGCATCGTAACGATAGAAAATTGGACCCTCCAATTTTGCCGTATACAATGGGTGGCAATGAAAGTTTGTAGGCCACCTCACCAACTGTCTCAAGGATCTCAAAAGGACCAATATAACTAGGTCTCAACTTGCCCTTCTTCCTGAACCGCATCACACCCTTCATAGGTGAAACTCTGAACAAAAATATCTCTCCCACCATATATTCTACATCACGGGCCCTCTGATAAGCATAACTCTTTTTTCTAGACTGTGTTGTACGAAGCCGATCCTGAATCAACTTGAATTTCTCCAAGGCATCACAATCCAGATCAGTTCCCAATAACCTAGCCTATCTAGGCTCAAACCAAAGAACTTGAGAACGACACTGCCTCCCATAAGGCCTCAAAAAGGGCCATCTAAATACTCGATTGGTAGTTGTTGTTGTAGGAGAACACTATAAGCGATAGAAACTGATCCCATTAACCCCAAAAATCTATAACATAGACACGTAGCATAACCTCTAAGATCTTAATGGTGCACTCGGACCGCGCATCTATTTGGGTGTGAAATATTATGCTCAACTCAACCCGTGTGCCTAACTCACACTAGATAGCTCTTCCGAAATGCAATGTGAACTGAGTGCCTCGATCGAAGATAATGGACACTGACACACTGTGAAGACGAACAATCTTACAAATATATATCTGAGCCAGTTGATCTGAAGAATAGGTAGTCACCACTTGAAAGGAATGTGCACAATTGGTCAGTCTATCCATAATTTTCCACAATGCATCAAATTTCTTCAAAGTTCATGGGAACCCAACAACAAAATCCATGGTCATACGCTCCCACTTTCACTCTGGAATCTCAACTCTTTGAAGAAAATTGCCTGACCTCTGTTACTTGTACTTGACTTGCTAATAGTTCAAGCACCGAGACACATATTCTTCTATATCTTTCTTCATTCTTCTCTACTAATAGTGCCGCCTCAAATACTAATACATTTTGGTGGCACCCGGATGAATGGATTACTGAGAACTGTCGGCCTTCTCGAGAATCAACTCACAAAACCCATCCACATTGGTCACACATATCCGGCCCTGCATCCATAACACTGCATTATCTCCAATAGAAACCTCATTGGCATCACCGGGCTGCGCTGCGTCCTTAAGGACAAGAAAATTGGGGTCATCATACTAACGCGCTCTGATGCGCTCATACAAATAAGACTGAGAAACCATGTGAGAAAGAACCCGATTATGCTCTTCAACATCCGACCTCACAAAATAACTTTCCAAAGCCTAAACATCCATGGCTAGTGGACTCTTTGATACCGGTAAATATACCAAAATGCTCATGCTCTCTGCCTTCCCGCTCGATGCATCGTTCACCACATTGGCCTTCCCAAGATGATATGTTATGGTTATATCATAGTCTTTCAGCAACTCTAACTATCTCCGCTACCGGAGACTCCGACGGTAGCCATAACCTCACATAAAATACCGTACAAATAGTGCCTTTAAATCATCAACACGTGGACAATGGCCGCCAAGTCAAATTCATGCAAATGGTAATTCTTTTCATGAACCTTCAACTGTAGAGAAGTGTAGGAAATCACCCTATCGTGATTCATCAACATTGCGCCAAGCCCAATATGCGATGCATCACAATATCTAATGTAAGATCCTGAACTTGTAGGCTACAACACAGGGTCCGTAGTCAAAGCAGTATTGAGTTTCTAAAAGCTCTCCTCACATTCCACAGACTATCTAAAAGGAGCACCCTTCTGGGTTAATCTAGTCAAAGGTGAAATAATGGATGCAAACAGACGGTAATATCTGGCCAAAATAAGAAAACTACAGATCTCAATAGCTGAAGATAGTCTGGGCCAACTCAAAACTGGCTTAATCGTCTTTGGATCCTCCTTGATCCCCTCACTAGACAACACGTGATGCAAAAATGCCACCAAATCAAGCAAAAACTCACACTTGGAGAATTTTGCACATAATTTCTTCTTCCTCAAGGCCTGGAGCATGATCCTCAAGTGCTACTCATAATATAGCTGGAACACACTATTCATCAAGTGCATAAATGCTATTGGGGAGTTGGTCCACCCAATATGACATCATTAAAAACTCATAGTGACCATACCAAGTCCTAAAAGTAGTCTTCGAGATATCTGAATCCCAAATCTTTAACAAATGATACTCTAACCTCAAATCAATCTTTAAGAACACTCTAGCACCCAAAAGCTAATCTAATAAGTCATCAATGCGCTATCGTGGGTACCTGTTCTTGACTTTATCTTTGTTTAACTGCTTGTAATCAATACACATCCGCGTAGTACCATCCTTCTTCTTGAGAAATAAAACTAGACCACCCAAAAGCGAAACACTCGGCCAGATGAAACCCTTATCAAGTGACTCCTGAAGTTGTTCGTTTATCTCCTTCAACTCTACTAGTGCCATACGATATAGTGGAATAGAAATGGGCTGAGTGCCCAGCAGTAGGTCAATACCAAATCGATATCCCTATTAGGAAACATGTCCGATAGGTTTGCTGGGAACATATTTGGGCAATCTCTCACTCAACAGTAGGAGTATCAGCACAGACATCCCTCACAAAGGCTAGATATGCTTCACACCCCTTCTCAACCATTTGTTGTGCCTTAAAAAAGGACACCATCCTGCTAGGAATATGATCCAATGTACCCCTCCACTCTAACCTCGACAAACCTAGCATAGTCAATGTCACAATCTTAGACTGACAGTCCAGAATAGTGTGATAGGGTGACAACTAATCAACTCTTGTCTATCATATTGAGTAGCAATAGATCGACTTTGGTCTCAAAACCACCAATAATAACTAAACACAACTGATAAACACGGTTCAAAAATAGAATCTCCCACAAGCGTGGACAAAAATATAGGAGCACTAAAAAAATCACAAGATATATCCAAATACGTAGAAGAGTAAGATGGCACATATGAATAAGTGGATCCTAAACTGATGTATCCTATGGTAGACTAGAAAAATACCCATGATGACAACATCCAATGCAACTCTCTCAGTCCTACCAGGAAAAGCAATGAAACGAACCTGGCCTCCCCTTCTAGGGCGGCCTATACCTGCCTGACTTCGACCCCTAGCTGGTGGTGTAGGTGGAGTGGTAACTGGAGTAGCAAGCATGGCCTGTTAACCCTGTGGAATCCGTGGAGCTGGTATAGTCTGTGTAGGTGCACCCCTCCTAAGTCTGGGGATGCCCCACACCATATGTCTGGTATCACGACACTCGAAACAATCTCTTTGTGGGCGTGACTACTAAAATTTATTCTGGCCTGGTCGGCTAGACTAACCACTTAAGCCACCCTGCGCAAGAGGTGCACTAGACAGTGGCTGATCAAAATGGGCGACTTGAGATCTCAAAATAGCCGGAGCACCACTAGTAGCTGGAAGTGATGAATGAACTGGGCATCTTACATATCCTCATCCATGTTAGGCTGAAACTGTAGTCTGGCCACATCTAAATGCTCTAGTGCCTCGAGGCCTCCCTATTCTCTCTCTCTCTCTCTCTCTCTCTCAGCCCCCATACCCTCCAATATTTGAGTGATCTTTACCACCTACTAAAACGAAGTTTCCGTCTCTACCTCTCGAGCCATGATGAAACTAAGACCATAAATGAGCCCCTTGATGAATATGCAGACTTGCTCTCTAACTGTAGAAAACAAGGCAGGTGCATGTCGGGACAACTCACTAAATCTGATGGCGTACTCTGATACTAACATAGAATCCTAACTCAATTGCTCAAACTCCGTGCGCCATGCATCTTGAAGGTATTTGAAACAAACTCTCTTAAAAACATTTCTATAAACTGATCACAGGTAAGTGGGGTTGCATTAGGAAATTCCACTTGTTTTAATTCATTATAATATGGATTTGTTGACTTTAGAATTTGAGCCTTCGTCTTTCTATTCTCTCAACCGATGGTGAGGACACGCACTACTGGATCAGCTGAGTAGAAGCCAGTGCCCTCTGCTAGGGCCACGATGGGCCAATGCCGAGGTAGAGGCCAATGAGGGGCATGTGTTATAGATAGAGCACCTGCTAGAGTAGTAGTTGTGGAGCCACCAATAGCTCTAGTAAGGGAGCATGCACCTGAGATACCTATTACTACCCCTAAACTTCAGGAGATTGTGGCACATTTTCTGTGCATGTTCGGTGCTTTGGCCTAGGCGTGATTGATCCAAGTTACACCAGCTACTTCTCAGGCTAGGAGAGGAGCACAAAATCCTTTTTCCCGTACTAGAATGTAGCGAGCCTATGTTTATCAGGTTCCGTGAGTTATGTCGGTACAACCTGTGATTGTTGATGTTTTAAGCATCAATACCACAGGGGGGGTGATTTGTGTGGTACCCAATTTTCACTATAGAAGAACCTGGTTCTTCTAGGTGTTCTAACTACTACTGTTTGCGGAATAATAAATACATAAAATAAAGAACACAGAGATTTTTACGTGGAAAACACCTGGCTCAAAAGGTGAAAAAACCACAACCTACTACTCAATAGGATTTTCCCAATCTTCCAGTAAAATCATTGAGCCAAAATAGCATTTACAAAAACTCTTGGTAAACCTAAGGATTAACTCTAATCCCGTTGTGGCATACAACCTCAACTGTTGCGACAACTTCAAGTTAGCTATAACTTGAACACTCGAGGTACCTAATACAATTGCTTCTATGAAAGCTAAAAGGTACAACTTTAAACCATCTACTATAATTGAACTAGAATAAAAGATATAAATAATGGAACCAGTTCTTCTATCTCGTTCAAGTAGCTTCAGGAGTGCACACTCAAATCATACATAAATTACTTGCAAAATCGCCTTGCTTTTTGCTCTCAATTTAGTTTAAATTCTGCATTTGTGCAATACCTGTAAACGAGAACAATCACTGTCATTTAATAGGTTAGTAATCAGAGTTTGATTGGGGATCAATTACTGAACTTCTATAGTAGAAGAGTTCATGATGATCTCAAACTCTAACACTATCTTTATCCTGGATCACGTTCTCTTCATATAAGGAGACTTTCTCCCCTTATCTAATATGCAACCTTTTCGATCAGATCAGGAGATATTGCTGCTTGATCAATAGGTCTTATCTCTTTCACGTTCATCTCACATGCATAGATTGATCATGATTGTGCTTCAAATGATGGACCTGGTTCATGATTGAGTTCATTTGTCATTCTTCAAAACTTCACCTGTTCTTGGGCCAACAAATTTCCCCTTTTTGATGATGAAAAACTCTGTGCTTTTTACGGATTTGAATCATGTAAGAACTCAGCTTAACCATCAATACTAAACTTAGTAAATTCACTTATCATCAAGGACCAGGTTAATTAGGTTATAAATATCACTTACTTTCAGAATGTGTAAAGCACAATATCTCTTCCCCCTTTTGGCATCATCGAAAAGTTGCATACGTAGTGTGATACCTAAATTTTAATAAGTACTCATGGCCACTGGGGCAACTGCAAGTGCAATCATGGTGCAATAATCAGTAATCAAACAAACTTATTTAAACAATCAAGGACAGATTAATCATTGAACAAGAGAAAATAACAGTTATCATTGATAGAGATATGTTGCCACTTACAATCCACAAAAAGAAAGAGAGACATTCAAAACATGAGCAAAAAAACAGAAAAATCCTTAATCTGGGTCACTGGGGGTACTGAACAAGTGCATGAGACAGAAGCTAGGAATCCTAAGGCTTGGAGGAATTGGAGGGTTGGGTTTGAGTTTGGAGAAGATTCAGCATGTTCTGAAGAATTCCATCATTCTTCTCCTTTTCTTTGGCAAGTTTAGTTCTGAGACCATTCCTCTCAGTTTCCACTTCAACCACACGAGCCTTGAACCTAGCAATTTCAGCGTCCTTGGCTGCACATTCCTGAACCAGACTCATAACTTTGCTGTTGATGGGTGTCTTCTAGGATGAACCATGTTCAATGGGTATGGCATTGACTGAATAGTCACAGGCAAGAAGAGTTTTGATGCCAAAGTATTCCTTGATCGAAGCGATTTCCCATTTCAGAGGAACATTTAGCCTGTCCAGAACTGTGGTCAGAATGAAGCCATATGGAGTAGCATGAGCTTTGGAGCCATTTATGACCCTGTCTAGCAGTTTGATAATGAAGGCAGGACAATTGATTTGCTTTCCTCTCTCTAGGAAATCCATAAGAACCAGATCCATGTAGTTAGCAGTGTGCCTTCTTTCCTGTCTAGGCAATAAACACTTGTTTACAAATTCAAATACAACCTTGTGCTCAGACCTCATTTCACTTTTCTACATAGCCCTGGCTTCAGTCACTTCTTTTGAATCACAAAACCTCTTGGTGATTTCAAGGGAAGTAGGGAGGGAGTCCAGGCATGGCCACCTTTGCCTTGTATAGTCATCAAACCCTTCAGAGGGTATGTCAAGGATCTCTCCCAGTTTCTCTGCATCAAACTGCACTTGAACTCCTTTCACCAGGCTAGTAACGACTCCATCCTTAACAACAGCATTGGCCATAAATTCAATCAGCTCATTTTGGGCTAGCCTACCATCCATCTAAAGGACCATGTCCTTCCATCTCTGAGCAGCTAAGGCATCCACTAATCTCAATATTCTTGGTTCCACCAGGTCCTTCAACAGTCTACCCTTTAAAATCTTTCTTCTGCCAAAAATGGCAAGCTTGTCCTGTTCCTTCTCAGAATCATTTTCTTCTTCTTCTCCACTCTAGTCATCATCATGAGAAACTTTTGATTGTTTGGTTTTCACTGCAGATCTTGTCCTCTTGGCTAGTGTGGGTTCAGTAGCCACAGGCCCAAAGGAAGACTTCTGGGAAGAGGTCTTGGGCTTTTTAGGCTTGGGTGTAAGAACCTCCACTATTGTACCTTTTTCTTGATGGACCAGTTCCATCTTCTGTTCCTCAACAGCCTTTGAGGATTCTACAATCTTTCCCTTTCCTTTACCCTTTTTCTTTTTCTTACTTTCTTCTAAGGCCCTTTGTAGATCAGCTTCACTCTGTTTCACCCTGCTTCTTGTGGCTCTACCCTTGGAAATGAGGAGGCACTAGGTATTGGAGATGAAGCCTTTCTTTTCTTGGAAGGCTTAGGAACATTTGGGGCTTTTGTTGTGGGAGTTCTGCGTTTCTTTGGGTCATAGCTTGTCCCAACCTATTTTAGTAGATTAGCTAGGGTCTCTTCAGTAGATGAAACAAGTTCATCTCTCCGTGTGCTTAGATGAACCAACCCCTCAGCAGCTTCCCTAGAACCACTTCCCTCCTGACTTCATGCCACTCTCTTCTACCCTTTCATGTCCAACCCTACAGATGGCAGGCACTATAATTTTCCCAATTCCCCTCTCTTCACCACATGCACCCTCTCTCTCTTTTTCTTTTTCAAATTTTTTTTACCTCCACTCCTACGTTTCTCAGGCACTTCAACATCTCTAATTGGTCCAACCAGAACAAACCTAGTCTCTAGCTTTTCAATTACATATGAACTTACCTCAGAAGGAGATTCTTGAATCTTTTCAGAGTCAGAAACCCATGTCCTTCCCCCTCAGTTGAGGATTAATAGGATTCAGACTTAGAGCTGGAGTCTGAATTTGGAGCTTGACTTTCTTTCACTTGGCTTGCTTTCAACCTTTCATTTAAAGCCTTCCTCAGAGCCTCAAATGCTACAGTCTTTCGAGCAAGCCTTTTCACCTTTCGTAGTTTAGGTTTTGGGGATACACTGGGTGGAGTAGATTAGGATGAATTTGAGGGAGATGGTGGTGGAGGAGTTCCAGGATATTCTTCTGGGTTAGACATGATTGTTGATTTCTTGAGAGAATCTGGGTATTTTGGATAAGAGGGAAAGTGAAAGTGAAGAAGAGTTTTTGACAGTTTGGAGTTATGATGAAGGCTGTAGAAAAGATGTGTATTTAAAGGAATTACACATTTAATAAGTAACGGCAGCCTTTTGCAGTGGTCAAATAGGAGTCTAATCAACCTGAAATTCTAGATTTTGAACAATCTATTTGGCTTCCCCAGATATTAGGCAAAATTTACGGTTTAGAGTTCTAGGTGGATAGAACTGGTTCAATGCTAACAGATAGAATTTTCTAGGAATTTAACAAGTATAGGACTTCTGCTCATGATTGAATTATTAACCTTTCTAATTGTGCAGAGTATAGAAAACATACCTAAGCTTTCATATGAACCCATACTGATGAACCAGGTTCTTCATTTAGAACTCTCTTGAACATGCCTCAAATGCCATAATAGAGAAAATTTTGTAAGAGATCAGTAAGTCAAATAAACACATGTCACAGGAGTATACTAATTACAGTATGAAGCTGAGTAAGAATTAATCTAGATATCCACAAGGAAACCTACACAATCAGCATCAGCATATCTTACTACCTTTGGGATGCCAAAGACACGGATCAGTGGGGCCTTTCAAGTATCTTATTATCCTCTTGACAGCAGTCAAGTGAGACTCTTTTGGATTGGCCTGGAAACAAGCACAGAGCCCTACACTGAAGACTATATCAGGTCTGCTAGTAGTTAGATACAAGAGTGAACCAATCATACCCCTATACAACTTTTGATAAACTGATGAACCAGGTTCATCAATGTCTAATTTTGTGGCAGTTGCAATGAGGGTGTCTATTTCCTTTGATTCCTCCATTTTAAACTTTTTGATAAGCTCTTTTGTATACTTCTGCTAATGGATCATGGTTCCATTTGGGCTTTGTTTGATCTGTAAGCCTAAGAAGAAGTTAAACTCACCCATCATACTCATTTCAAAATCACTCCCCATTAATTTTGCAAAATCCTTACTTAGCTTATCAATGGTGGCCCCAAAGATTATGTCATCAACATATATTTGTACCACAAGGAGATCTTTACCTTTTTCCCTTAAGAATAAGGTACTGTCAATTTTACCTTCCTTTTTTGTACCCATGTTCAAGAAGAAATTTGGACAGTCGTTCATAACATGCTCTTGGAGAGTACTTGAGTACATAGAGAGCCTTGTCTAATTTGTACACATGCTCAGCACATTCCTTGCTCTCAAACCCTGTAGGTTGTTTTACAAACACTTCTTCTTTCAGGTAGCCATTCAGGAAGGCACTTTTTACATCCATCTGATAAAGAGTGAAATCCATGTCTGCTGCAAAGGCTATGAGGAGTCTTAGTCTTGCGACTGGAGTAAAAGTCTCATCATAATCTATGCCATCCTCTTGGATGTAACCTTGGACCACCAGTCTTGCCTTGTTTCTTGTAACTGTTCCATCTTCATCAAGTTTGTTTCTAAAGACCCATTTTGTACCAATAACTGATCTGTCCTTGGGTTTTGGAACTGGATGCAAAACTTGACTTCTCTCAAACTAATTGAGTTCATCTTGCTTTGCATTCACCCAGTATGCATCATGCAAAGCCTCAACAACATTTTTAGGTTCAATAAGAGATAAAAAGGCATCAAAAGCACCATATTCTTTAATTGTGATCAAGTTTTTACCCCAGATGTTGGATCAGTGATAATGTTCTCAATAGGATAAGAACTTTGATACTTTTGAGGTTTCACAGCCAACTGGTTTTTGCTAGATGTTTCTCCCATGTTCTGTTGCTGAGTAACAAGGCGATGAACAGGTTCTTTTAAGGGGTTTGTTTCAATTCGTCTTTGATCAGTTCCCCCTGTCAGGTTGCCCTGAATGGAAGAACCTGTTTCATCACCTGTTCCTTCTTTTGGTGCCACTTTAACTTGTGTTGAGGCTTCAGTCAAATCCTTTACCAATCCAATGGCTTCATCTTCATGTTCTCGTCTCTCAAAAAGAATGTTCGTTTCATCAAACACTACATGCACACTTTCTTCTATATGCAAAGTTCTTTTATTGAACACTTTATATGCTTTGCCATGTGAAGAATATCCCAAGAATACTCCCTCATCACTTCTGAGATCAAACTTACCTAGGGAGTCTTTTCCATTATTGTGCACCAAGCACTTGCATCCAAATGCCCTACGATGGGATATATTTGGTTTTCTCCCTTTAAGTAACTCATATGAAGTCTTCTCTATAAGAGGTCTAGTCATGCATCTATTGATAATGTAACATGTAGTGTTTACAGCCTCCGCCCAGAAGCTTTGGGGCAGTTTACTAGAAAGAAGCTAGTCCTAGCCATGTCTTCAAGAGTCATGTTCTTTCTTTCAACTGCACCATTTTGTTGAGGAATCCTAGGGGCAGAGAAGTTATGATCTATATCATTCTCATCACAGAATTTAGCAAACTTAGCATTTTCAAATTCAGTTGCATGATTAGACCTAATGGATGCAAGTTGATTTCCTAATTGTTTCTGAGTTTTTCTACCAAAAGCAGTAAACATGTAAAATGCTTCATCTTTAGTGTTAGAAATAGTATCCAGGTAAATCTAGAATAATCATCAACAAGTACCATTACATATTTCTTTCCACCTCTGCTCATGGTTCTCATTGGACCACAGAGATCCATATAGACCAGTTCCAACGACTTGGTTGTGCTTACAATTTTCTTGCTTTTGAAAGATGATCTTACCTGCTTCCCCCTTGCACAGGCCTCACAAACTTTGTCTTCCTTGAACTTGATGTTAGGTAACACTATCACCAAGTCCTTAGAGACTAATTTGTTTAGCTGATTCAGACTATCATGACCAAGTCTTTTGTGCCACAGGAGGGGTTCATTATCCAACACACTTAGACATGTGAGTTCATTTTCTGAAAGAGTAGACAAATCTACAATAGAAATATTGTTAACTCCTTTTCCTGCAAAACAATCTTGTTAGTGGTAAGGTTAATCACAAAGCATTTAGTAGAGGTGAATGCTACAAGGTTACCTCTGTCACACAATTGTGACACACTGATCAGGCTATATTTCAAGCCATTTATCAAGTAGACATTCTCAATGGAGTGAGAATCTGTCTTACCTACTTTTACAATCTCAATAATCTCACCTTTCTTCCCATTTCCAAAGGAGACATTACCTCCCTTTAGGTCCTCAAGTGAAAGGAACTGTTTCTTGCTTCCAGTCATACATTTTGAGCAGCGACTATCCATGTAACATATTTGGCTACTTCCCTTCATTTGGACCTGCAAAACAAAATCAAGGGTTAGTCTTAGGAACCCAAACTAGTTTGGGTCCCTTTCAATAGGCAAAGGGATAAATCAAATTCCTTTTATCCCACCCAGGCAACCTATTTTTCTCTTGAATAAAAGTTTTGATCTTTTGACTGGCCTTTTCTTTTGCATTACATTAATTTTTGTAATGGCTAGTATTGCCACAGTGTGTGTAGATTTTGTTCTCTGGACAAGTGAGATAATTGCTTTTAGGATCCCACTTATGTGCTTGAGTTCCATAGCCAAGTCCTCTTTTGTTGCGACTATGATGTTCTTGTAGCCAGGAAAGTACTTCAGAAGCCTTGTTCTATTTGCAAGTTCTTTCTAGTTCATGTTTTACCTTTGCTAGATCTTTTTTATGACTTTTATCTACTCATCCTTCCTGTACAACTTATCTTTCATTTTTCCCAAGTTTTCTTCTAGAGTGAGATGTGTGTGGTTAGCTTTCTTCTTACCTATTCCTAGTTTCAGTTTTAAGTTCTCAGACCTAAGTTCTAGGATACTGGTGTCAAGTTCAAGAACGTGGTTTTCAACTCAGCATTTTTACTCTCACTCTCATTAGCCCGAGACTCTAGGTTTTTGCACTTGGCTTTTAAGATCACACATTCCCTGGACAGATCTTCCTTCTCATTGTTAATTATTTCAGACTCATCAATGAAGTCTAGCAATAGCTTAGACAACCTTTCTTTAGACAGAAATTTAATCTTGTCTTTAAGATGAAGGATACTTACCTCTTGTTCATCATCTAATTCTCCGATGTCCATAAGTGCTTGTTCATCTCCAGCTTCATCTTCTGAGTTCTCATCTGATGTTTCTCCCCAGGCAGTAACCATAGCCTTTGTTGATCCTTTGTTCCTTCTTAGTTGAACATGTTCCTTCTTCCAATTCCTTCGTTCAACCCTTTTTTTCTTCCACTCAATTTCCCATTGAGGATAGTTCATCTCCAGCTTCATCTTCTGAGTTCTCATCTGATGTTTCCTTCTTGGGTTCATCTATTTTTATGGTTTGCCTTCTCAGTTCATAGGCAGTAAGGTTTCCAATTAGTTCATCCAGCTTGAGGGTAGCAATATTCTTTGATTCCTGAATAACAGTGATTTTGCTTTCCCAAGAGACTAGCAGAACCCTTTTCAAAATCTTCTCAACTTTGTCTTCTTCAAGAATAACCCTTCCAAGAGACTTAAGTTTATTTGTCAGTGTAGTGAACCTTGTATACATCTCCTGGATGGTTTCTCCTTCCTTTATGGTGAAATTCTCATACTGAGAATACAACAGTGTTCCTCTGGACCTCTTCACTTGAGGTGTTCCTTCATGGGCCACTTGTAAATTGTCCCAGATTTCCTTAGCAGTGGTACAACTTTGAATTCTACTATACTCGGTTGGACCCAGTCCACACACAAGCCATTTCTTGGCCTTGGCATTCTTCTCCCATTTTTTCAAATCTTCAACAGTGCAGTCAGCTCTTGTCTTTGGCACATCCACTCCTTCAGCATTCTTCTTTGTGGTTGCTAGAGGATCATCAGTGACTATGTCCAGAGTTCTTAGTCTTCTCCTATGATGTGATCCCTTATCCTGTTCTTCCACCAAGAATAGTACTGATCATTAAAAAGTGGAGGCCTAGCAGTGGATTTCCCTTCCCAGTTCCCAGGCGGTGCACTCATTTTGTTCTTTTCCTAAGGTGTTAGTCTTTTCAAGGATAACACGCTCTGATACCAATTGGTGTTTTAAACGTCAATACCACGCAAGGGGGGGGGGGATTCGTGTGGTGCCCAATTTTTGCTATAGAAGAACCTAGTTTTCTAGGCGTTCTAACTACAACTGTTTGCGGAATAATAAATACATAAAATAAAGAACACATAGATTTTTACGTGGAAAACACCTGGCTCAAAAGGTGAAAAAACAACGACCTACTACTCAGTAGGATTTTTCCAAACATCCACTAAAATCACTGAGCCAAAATAGCATTTACAAAACCTCTTTGTAAACCTAAGGATTAACTCTAATCTCCTTATGGCACACAGCCTCAATTGATGCGACAACTTCAAGTTAGCTATAACTTGAACACTCTAGGTACCTAATACAATTTCTTCTATGAAAGCTAAAGGTACAACTTTAAACCACCTACTACAACTGAACTAGAATAAAAGATAGACACAATGGAACCGGTTCTTCTATCTCGTTCAAGTAGCTTCAGGAGTGCACACTCAAATCACACATAAATTGCTTGCAAAATTGCCTTGCTTTTGCACTCAATTTAGTTTAACTTCTGCGTATGTGCAACATCTGTAATCGAGAACAATCATTGTCATTTAATAGGTTAGTAATCCGAGTTTGATTGAGACTCAATTGCTGAACTTCTATCGTAGAAGAGTTCATGATGATCTCAAACTCTAATACTATCTTTATCCTGGATCGTGTTCTCTTCATATAAGGAGACTTTCTCCCCTTATCTAATATGCAACCTTTTCGATCAGATCAGGAGATATTGCTGCTTGATCAGTAGGACTTATGTCCTTCACGTGCATCTCACATGGATAGATTGATCATGACTATGCTTCACAAGATGGACCTGGTCCATGACTGAGTTTATTTGTCATAAAACTTTACCTGTTCTTGGGCCAACAATTGTAGTTCAGCATGAGGTTAGGCCAGTGGAATTAGAGGAGGAGCAGAAGAGGATAGAGAGGTTCAAGAATCATTTCCCTTCTACTTTCAGTAGTGCAACTTATGATGCTGCACATCATTGTTTGGACCAATTCCATTGTATTCTATGCACTATGGAAATAGTGGGGATGAGCCAGGTTGGCCATACTACTTTTCGGCTGATAGGGTCGGTGTACGGGCGCTGGCAGGCTTATAAGGCGAGTAGTCTAGCTAGCATAGTGCCACTTACTTTGGCTCATTTCTGATCTATTTTTTAAGGGAATTCATTCCACAAACCCTCTAGGATGCGTTGCGCACCGAGTTTGAGTAGCTGTGCCATGGTACTATGATTGTTTCTGAGTATGCTATGAGGTTTAGCGAGTTATCTGGCCATGCATATTCTTTGGTTTCTACAGTTAGAGAGAGAGAGAGTCCACAAATTCGTTGAGGGACTCGATTATAGTGTTTGATTTAGGGTGACACGGGAGTTGGTGACTGATACTCCATTTCAACAGGTTGTGGAGATTGCTAGGAGGTTGGAGTGTATCCATGACTAGTAGAGAGGGGATAGGGAGGCCAAAAGGCGTTGATATTTTTGAGGGTTAGTGGTACCCGCTCTGCAGTATCGTCTTGTCAAGGCAGTCTTCATCAGCTGACCGGTTCAATTTGCACTTCAGGTCACTCATTGTGCTCCAGCTATTTGAGGACCTCAGAGCACTCATTTTGGCCAGCCATCTTCCAATGTACCTCCTGCACGGGGTGCCTACAACGGTTATTCCAGCCGCCTGGGCCAAACTCTGTACTAGTAGCCATATTTTTCGAGGGGTTGTTTCTAGCGTAGTGATACTAGGCATATGGTGAGGGACTATCCCAAACATAGGATGGGTGAACCTCCACAAAGTACTTAGTCTATAGTTACTTCTCTCATTACTACTCCACCTGCACATCCAACTAGGGGTGGAGGACAGGCGGGCAGAGGACATCCTAGAGTGGGAGGTTAGTCCCATTGTTGTGCCTTTCATGGCAGGATGGAAGTTGTCTCATCGGATGTTGTTATCATAGGTATTGTTCCAGTTTGTCATAAAGATGCATCAATTTTATTTGATCCGGGTTTCATTTATTCGCATGTATCATCTTACTTTGCTTCATATTCTGATACGTCTTATGATTCTTTGAGTACTTCAGCTTATGTGTCTGTGCCTTTAAGGGATTCTTTTATGACCGTGATTGGCCGCTATTGGGGGTTATGATACTGGGGTGGACCTTTTGTTACTCAATATAGTAGACTTTGATGTGATTTTGGGCACGGACTGATTGTCACTTTATCACGATATTCTAGATTGTGACGCTAAGATCATGACGTTGGCTATGCTAGGGTTGTCGAGGATGGAGTGGAGAGGTACATTGGAAAATGTTCCTAGTAATGTAGTGTCGTTCCTAAAGGCACAACAGATGGCTGAGAAGGGGTGCTTGGGATACCTAGACTTTGTGGGGGATTTTAGTGCTGATACTCCTACCATTGAGTCAGTTTCGGTTGTATGAGATTTTCCAGATGTGTTTCCAGTAGACCTACCGAGCATGCCACCTGATAGGGATATTGATTTTTGTATTTAATTGTTACTAGGAACTCAATCCATTTTTATTCGACCATATCGCATGGCACCAATGGAGTTGAAGGAATTAAGGGAACATTTTCGAGAGTTACTTGATAATGGTTTCATCAGACCGAATTTCTTGCCTTCGGGTGCTCTAGTTCTATTTATGAAGAACAAAAACCACTCTATGAGGATGTGTATTGACTATAGGCAACTGAATATGGTTACTATCAAGAACAAGTACCCACTACTGTGTATTGATGATTCGGTTGATTAAATACAAGTTGCTAAGGTATTCTCGATGATTGATTTGATATCGGGGTATCATTAGTTGAAGATTCGGGATTCTGATATTTCAAATACAGCTTTTAGGACTCGCTATGATCACTATGGGTTTCTAGTGATGTCTTTTGGGCTGACCAATGACCTAACAGACCTTTATACACTTGATAAATAGCGCGTTCCAACCATATATTAATTATTTTATCATCGTGTTCATTGATGATATATTGGTGTATTCTCGCAGCCGGGAAGATCATGAGCATAACTTGAAGATCGTGCTCTAGATTTTGAGGGAGAAGAAGCTATATGCTAAATTCTCCAACTGTGAGTTTTTTCTTCATTCGGTGGCATTCTTGGTCCACTTGGTGTCTTGTGAGGGTATAAAGGATTATCTGAAGAAGATTGAGGCACTTCAGAGTTGGCCTAGACATTCTACTGCTACTGAGATATGGAGTTTTCTAGGCTTGGCTAGGTATTATTGCCATTTCATGAAGTGTTTTTCATCCATTGCAGCTCCTTTGGTTAGATTGACTCAGAAGGGTGCCCTATTCATGTGGTATGACGAGCGTGTGGAGAGCTTTCAGAAGCTAAATATTACCTTGACTACAACTCCAGTCTTGGTTTTTCCTTTAGCATTAGGTTCTTATACATTTTATTGTGATGCTTCATGGATTGACATTGGGTGTGTATTTATGCAGGTGGGTAGAATGATTGCTTATGCTTTGCATTAGTTGAAGCCCCATGAGAAGAACTACCAGTGCACAATTTGGAGTTGGCAGCCATTGTTCACATGCTTGAAGATTTGGGGGCACTATCTGTATGGCGTGTCATGTGAGGTGTTCACGGATCACAACAGTGTACAACTCCTATTCAAGCAAAAGGATCTGAATTTGAGGCAAAGAAGGTGGTTAGAGCTAGCAAAGGACAATGATATCGCCATTATTTATCATCCCGTGAAGGCCATGTGGTGGCCGATGCTTTAAGTAGGAAGGCTGGGAGCATGGGGGGTCTTGCATTTATTCCACTTAGATAGAGACCGTTAACTTAGGATGTTTAGGCGTTGGCCAACAGGTTCGTGACTTTGGATGTATTGGAGCCATGACTGGTTCATGCTTGCATGGTTTCACCACAATCTTCTTTGTTTGAGCGCATCAAGGCACGTCATTATGATGATCCCCAGCTGTTTTTCCTAAAGGTCACGGTGCAGCACAGTGATGCCAAAGAGGTGACTATTGGTGATGATGGAGTATTGAGGATGCATGGCCGGATTTGTGTTTCAAATGTTCATAGGTTGGTGAGTTAATCCTTGAGGAGGCCCATAGTTTGTGGTATTCCATTCATTTGGGGGCCACAAAGATGTACAATGATTTGAAGAAGCACTATTGGTAGAGAAGAATGAAGAAATATATTGTGGAGTATGTGGCCCGATATTTGAACTGTCAGCAGGTTAGGTACGATTATTAGAGACTAGGTGGTTTTCTTTATAGTCTTGATATTTCGGAGTGGAAGTGGGACCATATCACTATGAATTTTGTAATTGGAATCCCACAGACCTTGAGGATATTCGACACTATATGGGTTATTGTGGACAGACTGACCAAGTCTGAACACTTCCCTCCTGTTATGACTACCTACTCATCAAAGCTGCTGGTTCAGATTTTTCTTCGGGAGATTGTTCACCTTCATGGTATGCCGGTGTCTATTATCTTGAATCAAGGAACATAGTTTATATCAAATTTTTGGAGAGCCATGCAATGTGAGTTAGGCACACAGGTCAAGCTGAGTATGACATTTTATCCGTAGATGGACGGATAGTTTGAGTGCACTATTTAGATAATTCAGGAAATGTTACGTGCCTGTGTTATTGATTTTGGGGGTCTATGGGATCAGTTTCTACTACTAGCGGAGTTCGCCTACAAGAACACCTATCAGTCGAGCATCCAGATGCTCCTTATGAGGCCTTATAAGGGACGCTATGTTGTTGGGCACTGATTTTGTTTAGGATGCCCTGGAGAAGGTGAAGTTGATTCAGGATTGGCTTTGTACATTGCATACAGGTAAAAGAGTTATACTGATAGGAGGGTTCGCGATATGGCATTCATGGTGGGTAAAAGGGTTCTACTCATAGTTTCTCCCATGAAGGGTGTGATGAGGTTCAAGAAGAAGGGCAAGTTGATTCCTCGGTATATTGATCCTTTTTAGATTCTTGAGATAGTTGGTGAGGTGGCCTACATGCTAGCATTGACACCTAGCTTATCAAGAGTTCACCCGTGTATCATGTTTCCATGCTCCGGAAGTATTATGATGATATGTCACAAGTGTTAGATTTCAGCTCGGTGCAATTGGACAAGGATTTAACGTATGTTGAGGAGCCGATTGCTATTTTGGATAGGTAGGTGCGGGGGTTGAGGTGGAAGAACAATTCTTCGGTGAAGGTTCAGTGGAGGGGTCAACCGGTCAAGGAGGAGTCTTAGGAGACCGAACATAATATGCAGAGCCGTTATCCTCATTTTTTTGGCACTTTAGGTATGTCTATACTTTTTCGAGGACAAATATTTACTTTTAGAGGGGAGAATGTAACAACCCGACCGGTCTTATTATGTATTTGAGCTCTGTTTCCCCTTTTGAAGCTTTCTGTATGTGAATATGTTGTTTTATGACTTCCCAGGATTTTTTTTCAGGGGAAGTTTTGGATTGGTTTGGGATCATTGGTTCTTAGTTGTAAGGCCCCAAAAAATTTCACTAAGCAACCTAGAATTTCGTGGTGCCATGTAGTCTTATTAAACTATTTTATGTGTTATTAACATGGTGGGCATCAATTGGATTTGGTAAATATGTGTACAAGTCTTATGGTAAGTAATTTGGGGTCCAAGGAAAGGCCTAAGTCTAAGGAAAATTGGAAAAGTTCATAATAGGCTAAGATTTCAAAAGAGTTCGCACAAGCCAACACTTTGAACGAGCCTATCTAAGTATATATAAGGTTTTATGTTATGAAAAACCTATAATGTGAAATCTCTTTGAGTCTAGTTTCCAACGCTTCAAACCGTTCGTCATTTGGACATTCGTACACAAAGTTATGATCAAATTACCAAAGGCTGGAAAAATGTGATTCTGCGGTGAAATCCGCGATCACAGATTTAACTCTGCGGACTACAAAACCATTTTGCGACCGCAGAATGGTCACAGAATGAAGCAGAACAGCCCAGTTCTGGTCAACAAGTTCTGCGATGAATCTGCGGCCCGCATACCCATTCTGCGGTGGATTCTGCGATCGCACACTTGACATCGGAGGGTTAATTTTCTAATTTTTATAACCCGACCCCATTTTAATATATAGCCTTTAGGGCTTCATTTGGGGTCATTTTCTACTGATTTTAGAGAGAGGTGAGAGCATTTTAGAGAGAGAAGGGGGAACCCAACATTTAAATCATCCAAATCTTGCATCAATCTTCAAGAATCAAAGAACCCAATCACAAGTTCTTCATCTAAGAGGTAAGATTCTATACCCTAGGTTTTAATTTCGAGTTTGGAGTATAAGATGGGTTATTGAGGTATGATTCTTGGGTGTATTAGTATTGTGTATACATGCATGTACAACTTAGGTTTATTGAAAGATTGTTTAACATAAATAAGTAAAGATTTGGTTGGGGAATGAAGGAAAACCTTGAAAAAGAAATTTGAGATTAAGATGCTCAACTAGTATTTGATAAAATGCTCAAATGAGCTGAAACCATAAATACCTTTCTAATTTGTGTTCAATTTGTTTTATGTATCAAACTAGATTGGAATTGCTAGAATTTCCGGAAAGTTGTAGTAACTTAAGGAAAGCTTAAACGAGGTATGTATGGCTAACTTTAACTCTTGTAGAATCCCCTTGTTATGACGAGCATACGGTATGTGTACCTTTTATGAAAATATGTGAATTGATTGACTTAGTTGATTTCTATACCACCAAGTTATATGTGATTGTGAGAAGTGATTTGATGTGCCTATAATATTATGTGCAAAGTTTGTAAATGCTTGAGGATGTCGACATGGACGTATGTGTTAACGGATGAAAGAATCTTAATGTGTCCAAACGTCGGAATATGTATAGTGGCATAAATAAATGGCAACAGACCAAGTGTGTGTGTGTGAATATGGTTATGTGGTAAGAGCTGTGTAACAAATGATAGAAAAGAAATCGTAATTGATGCAACTGAAACAACGGTGGTAATATCATCAGTGATTTGTTGTGGGCAATTATCGTTGTGACTTGAATTGTGTACGGGTTGTTGTATATGATGGAATTGGTATTGATGTTTATGAAAACTCTTGTGAATTGTTGTTGTTGTGAAATGATATTCTGGATGGCCTGAAGCCATGTGATTGAACTGTGAACTACTGTTGTTGTGTGAAATGTAATTGTCCAGTGGGATCGGGTTGCGCGCCGCAACATGAAGTGATAAGGTGTGGGTTGTGGTGATAAGTGTGGCCGAGGTAATAAGGGTGGACGAGGTAATAAGGGTGGAAAAGTGATCGAAATCACTATTGAAATGAAAATATGTGAAAGTTGTGAAATCGTTGATGTGGTGAAATAATGTTGAAAAGGGAAAAGAAGAGATTGTGAAACTTGTTTGGCTTTGGTTGTTTCTTTCTTGTGCAGTTGGTTGTTGATTCTATTACTGTTTGTTACTTGTGTATTGTTTGATTTTACTTGGGGTATAGTTTGTACATACATACCAGTACAATTCAAATGTACTGACGTCCTTTTTGCCGGGGCGCTACATTCGTGTTATGATTGTAGGTGGTTCTAAAGCAGGTACTCCAGTCCACCGGCAGTAGCACCTCCTACACTTTCCGTCAGCTGTATTGGTGAGCCCCTTTCCTCTCGGGGCCCTGCGTGGCTCATGCCGCTTTTCTTCCCGGAGTCTTATTTTGGTATTTGTGTAAGGTATAGCCGGAGCCTTATTGCCGACATTTCCGTATTATTCTTCAGTTGTATTTAGATACTCCGTAGACAGGTTGTGGGTAGTGTCGGGCATGGGAATTTAAAATAGAAATATTGATGTTTGGCAATGATGTATAAAACTTCTTATACTTTTAATATGGCAAATGAAGTTGCTAATGAAAATGAAATGGAAATCGTTAATTATATGTTTATAGAATTTGATTAATGGAGTCCATCTCCAATTTATTCATGAGTTATTTTGGGTAGAATGAGGTCTAACAGGCTTGCTCGGTCGGGTTTACTCGGTTGAGCACCAGTCGCGCTCCTCGGACTTTGGGGCGTTACAAACTTGGTATCAGAGCCTAAGATTTTAAAGTGTCCTAGGATGTCTCGGAGCCGTGTCTTGTAGAGTCCTTCTTATCGGTATGTTGTCGACCACATCTATAAGTTGGAGGCTACATGGGCATTTAAGAATGTTATCCTTCTTCAACACTCCAGATCGTGCAATAAAGCTTGACTATGAGCTTGTTTTCTAACTCGTGCGTTGAGATTCAAGGTAAGTTTAAACGCTCTTTCATATATTTCAAGTAATGTTGTCATATGGAATGACCGATGGGCAAATGCCTGAGTATTAAGGAGATGGCACATGTATCATGTTGAACAAATTGTACGAATATATGAGGTACGTACATAGTACCAGAAACATACTTTATTCGAGAAAGTGTTAAAAATGATTGTTTTCTCCAAAGAAACATTGAATTGATAAGTGATATGTAAGCTTGAATAGCACATGTGGGTAGTGTGAGAAGTATGTAAATGATCCTAAGGTGTGAAAGAAAATTGGTTATATAAGCACGTGATATATGGGAGACATGACCAGGAGATTAATGATGAGAGTGCAAGTCTCTCCTAGGAGACAAGAAGTTATGAAATGAGAGTCAATTAAACCCACGATGAGAAGACCCCTATAATACAAACTTCATAAAACTCCAGAAGTGTACAAAATGATGTTACACTCCTAAAGGATATTAATATGGGGAATTGGAATCCCAAGCCCGTGTGGTCGAATAAGAGTATAAAACTTATGAGGTTAATACCATGGCGACTTAAATTTCCCTAATAGTCAAACATATATATGAGGGATAGAGATATGAGACATATGTCCCTAAAGTTGCTAAATTCAAGACTTGTGTCAAAATCCGGGACATTCGCCCTAAGTGGGGGAGGAAAGGCCATAGTAAGGCCACATAAATACAATGAAACAAGAGTAAGATCATGTAGATATGATGTTTGAATATTTTGTTGAAGACATGCATAGTCTAGAAAAGTGATAATGGATGACGTGATTATCTGAAAGGATATGCTAATGCTAGACCGCTAGTACCCCCAAGAAGGTGGAAGGTTAAGGAAGGTAAATTCTTTATACAGGGCAATGTGAATGATAAGGTCAACGATCCTAGAAACTAAGAGTACGTTTGTAACGGGATCTTATACTTGTTACAGGGTCAGGAACAATGAAACCTAATGAAGTACTATAGGTAAAATGTGGAAGGTTGCGGTATTTTAGAATGGGTTAATCATAGATCTGTGATTTAACCAAAGTACCAAGGCATTAAGAAAGGTGGAACTAGTGGGAGAAATAAATGTGATGCTATAATAACCCAAGAGGGTATTTGGGCTTGATGGAGAACCTCTAAAGAATCTTACAAGCAAAGAAGTGATAAGTGATATGCGGATGAGCACACTTTCCCATGGATATCCTAACAGGAGTTAAGAGGTGAGCAGGGATGAAATAACTAAGGGAAAGGACCACGTAACATGTGGAAGAGTGCATGGCTATTCACTGGCTAGGAATTATGAGGCGAGAAGAAATGTGATGAAAATCTATAAATTGAGATGTCCATGGTTGTCGTAAAATAGTTCATATCAGAGTGGTGGACTCACCTGGAGCACAAGTTTTAATAGAAGGTATAAAGGACTAACCGTAATGCTACCGACTTGGGTGACACTGAATGGTAACTAAAGAAGCTAGAGATAGTTCATGTCTACATACAATTGAAAGTGAGGCTACTGGAGGTGAAATTATGGTATGATAAACTCACTAAACCAGCCACAATGATATTACAAGTTCACGGGAGGTAGACAAGTGTGGCGCACAATAAGGCTATCAATTATTCACTATGAGCAAAATAGAATGGGGATGAATGTTCCAATTAGAAAGAAAAGATGGTACCAGCATATTGTCCAGGCCAAAGGGCGATCAAAAAGGGAAAGACAACACAATCTATCAAAGGGAAAATGAAAGGTTCAAAATAGATTGAAAGAGGATGAACACTTGTTACAGCCTAGACTTGTTTAACATGGTAACTCTTAAACCGCAATATCAGGAAACTCTATTGGTTGCTACAATACGGGAAATGAGGTGAGTTACTCATCGATGATAGAATCATGTGGACTAAGTCTTACACTTAAGAATAAAATCAAAAGTCGTTGTTGAAGAATTGAGGAGGATCTCAAGTTTCAGAGAACGCCCTTCTCGGGCCAATGACTCTTCCGAAATTGTATACATATAAAGGGTGATGATATGTGTTTTGGGAAGAGTTGAACAATAAAGAGAGATCGTGAGAATATTCACAAGGGAAGTAGAGTGGTTTCTTAAATTCTATAAGTCACGTAAGAGTGAAAGAGGTTGACCAGGAAAGGTCTGAGCACAATGTTACATTACATTTGATGCAATCTCGTTCATGTTGATGATGTGAAAGTGTGTCCGAAGTCTAGAAGATATGATTTCTTTGAAATAAAAGGTCCTATAAGAAAACTCATCCAGTAATGTCTTTTGTTGAGAATTTGGAAGAGCAAGTTGCATATATTCACAAAAGATTGTAACCATATCAAGGAAATTATTGTAGAACTCAAATCCTAGGAGGTCATATGTTAGAGAAATGGGACATAGATGGTCCACTATTGATGCAACATGACCAGGTGATCGCTTATGCTTCAAGGCAACCCAAGAATCGTGAAAAGAACTATTCGACACATGACTTAGAACTTGCGGCGGTAGTTTTTGTATAAAGATTTGGCGATACTATGTGTATGGGGTTAATGTTGATGTATTTATGAGCCACAAGAGCCTTCAATATATTTTTTTATAAACAAAAGGAGTTGAATCTGAGATAGAGAGGATGGCTCGGGTTACTCAAGGACTATGATATTGAGATTCTCTATCACCTGGAAAAGGCCAATGTTGTGGCGGATGCTCTTAGCCAGAAATCTATGGATAGTTTAGCTCACTTGGAGATATGTCAAAGGTAATTGGCCATGGAGGTTCACAAGTGGCTAGTTTGAAAGTTTGTCTTGCCAATTCTGATGAAGGTAGGGAAATTGTGCAAAATAGGGTTGAGTCGTCACTTGCAGTGGAGCAGTATGCTCAACTGTATATCAAAGAAAAAGTCAAGTTGTATGGCACTCCAGTATCAATCATTTCAGATCGAGGGGCTCAATTCACGACAAACTTTTGGAAGAAATTTCAGCAAGGTTTGGGTACTCAAGTAAATCTTAGTATAGCCTTTTATCTACAAACTGATGGGCAGGCAGAGCGGACCATTCAGACGCTTGAGGATATGTTGCATGCTTGTGTTCTTGAATTCAAAGGTATCTGGGATGAATATTTACCCCTCATAAAGTTTGCTTATAACAACAGCTTTCATGCTAGTACTCAGATGGCACTATTTTGAGCATTATATGGTAGAAGATGTAGATCTCCTATTAGGTGGTTCGAGGTTTGGAGAAGCTGAATTGATAGGGCCAGACCTTGTGCATTGGGCTAGGGAGAAGGTTAAGATTATTAAGGAGCGGTTGAAAACTGCTCAGAACCGTAAAAAGTCCTATTCGAATGTTCGTCGAAGAGATGTTATATGAAGAAATCCCAATTGTCGTTCTTGATAGGCAAGTCCGAAAGTTGAGAAATGAATAAATTGCCTCCGTGAAAGTGTTATGGAGAAACCAACAGGTTGAGGAAACCACTTGGGAAGCTAAGGAAGAAATGAAAAAGAAGTACCCCTCGTTTGTTTGAATAGCAATGAAATAGTTTTATGAAGTTGTTTCCCATAAATTTTGTATCGCTTGTTCAGCTAATGTAAGAGCATTCCTTTCTAATTATATGTTCATTATGGGACTACAGTTGGTGTTGTTTTATGTTTTGTTGCGTCATTTTATCACATATATGTTGTTGAGGTGTGTTTCTGGGGCCCTCTGATAGGTGGATAGTCCTAGTTACAAGGGAAACTCTGCCGAAATTTCTGAAAAATTTAGGAGTTAGTCAAAATTTGGGAGTTAAAGATGTGTGAGAAAGGAGATAAGTTACTAAGTAATTGCGTATTGACTCCAATTATCATTCGAGGACGAATGATCCTAAGGGGGGAGAATGTAAGGCCCCGGAAAATTTCGCTAAGCAACCTAGGATTTTGTGGTGCCATGTAGGCTTATTAAACTATTTTATGTGTTATTAACATGGTGGGCATCAATTGGATTTGGTAAATATGTGTACAAGTCTTATGGTAAGTAATTTGGGGTCCAAGGAAAGGCCTAAGTCTAAGGAAAATTGGAAAAGTTCATAATAGGCTAAGATTTCAAATGAGTTCGCATAAGCCACCACTTTGAACGAGCCTATCTAAGTATATATAAGGTTTTATGTTATGAGCAACCTATCATACAAAAGATCTTCGAGTCTAGTTTCCAATTCTTCAAACTGTTCGTCATTTGGACATTCCTACACAAAGTTATGATCAAATTACCAAAGGCTGGAAACATGCGATTCTGCGGTGAAATCTGCGATCGCAGATTTAACTATGCGGACCGCAAAACCATTCTGCGATCGCAGAATGGTCGTAGAATGAAGCAGAACAGCCCAGTTCTGGGCAACAAGTTCTGAGACAATCTGCGGCCTGCATACCCATTCTGCGGTGGATTCTGCGATCACATACTTGACATCGGAGGGTTAATTTTCTAATTTTTATAACCCGACCCCGTTTTAATATAGGGCTTAATTTGGGGTCATTTTCTACTGATTTTAGAGAGAGGTGAGAGCATTTTAGAGAGAGAAGAGGGAACCCAAAATTTAAATGATCCAAATCTTGCATCAATCTTCAAGAATCAAAGAACCCAATCACAAGTTCTTCATCTAAGAGGTAAGATTCTATACCCTAGGTTTTAATTTCGAGTTTGGAGTATAAGATGGGTTATTGAGGTATGATTCTTGGGTGTATTAGTATTGTGTATATATGCATGTACAACTTAGATTTATTGGAAGATTGTTTAACATAAATAAGTAAAGATTTGGTTGGGGAATAAAGGAAAACCTTGAAAAAGAGATTTGAGATTAAGATGCTCAACTAGTATTTGATAAAATGCTCAAATGAGCTGAAACCATGAATACCTTTCTAATTTGTGTTCAATTTTTTTATGTCACAAACTAGATTGGAATTGCTAGAATTTCCGGAACGTTGTAGTAACTTAAGGAAAGCTTAAACGAGGTATGTATGGCTAACTTTAACTCTTGTAGAATCCCCTTGTTATGACAAGCATACGGTATGTATACCTTTTATGAAAATATGTGAATTGATTGACTTAGTTGATTTCCATACCACCAAGTTATATGTGATTGCGAGAAGTGATTTGATGTGCCTATCTTATTATGTGCAAAGTTTGTAAATGCTTGAGGATGTCGACATGGAAGTATGTGTTAACGGATGAAAGAATCTTAATGTGTCCAAACGTGGGAATGTGTATAATGGCGTAAATAAATGAACCGTACTTCAGAGCAGCGGGTCCATATTGATCAAGTTCCAGGAGTTATGCCAGCACAATCTATGTGCCTAAGGTAAGGCCAGAGGCATCTAAATAGGTGCAAATGAGACTTGAGAGGTTCAAGAAGTATGATTCTCCTACTTTCACTAGCATAGTTACTGATGATGCACAAGGTTTTCTATGCCATCGCATTCTCTGAACCATGGGTATTGTGGAGGTGATCGTAGTTGCCTTTACTACATTTCAGCTGTTAGGAACAACATACAGGTGGTGGTAGGCTTACAAGGAGGGTAGGCCAGCTGATGCACCCTCGCTCAGTTGTGCTTAGTTTTCATATATGTTTTTAAGGGAGTTTTCTTCCCTAGACCATCTAGGATGGATAGCGTATAGAGTTTGAGCATCTGCGTTAAGGGACTATAACAGTGTTAGAGTATTCTATCAGATTTAGTGAGTTATCCTGATATGAACCTACTTTGGTTTCCACTGTTATAGAGCGAGTACGCGGGTTTATCGAGGGGCTAAGTTATGGTCTTATATTCAACATGGCTCAAGAGATTGAGACAGATACTTTGGTTCAAAAAGTTGTAGAGATCGCTTGGAGGATAGAGCGTATGCAGGGCTAGGAGAAGGATGCTAGGGAGGCCAAGAGGCCTCGAGATTTTAGAGGATATAGTGGTTCCCACGCTCCAAATTTAACCCTTTATGGAAGAGGTTGTATGCGTCGGCTGGTTCATTCAGCACTTCCAGCTACTCGTAGTGCTCCGGCTATTTCGAGGTGTCAAGTCGCCCATTATGCACAATAGCTTTCCAGTACACCTCCTGCATGGGGTGCCTTTAATGATTAGTCTAGCCGACCAGGTCAGGTTTAGTTCTAGCAGTTATGCCCACAGAGAGCTTGTTTCAAGTGTGGTGATACAAGGCATATAGTGAGGGACTGTCCTAGATTTAGGATGGGTGCGCCTTCACGGGTTACATAGGCTCCACAGATTCCACAATGGTCTACAAGCCATGGTTTCTACTCCAGTTGTTGTTCCGCCTGAACCATCAGGTAGGGGTGAGGCGGGTAGAGGTCATCCTATAGAGGAAGGCCAAAATCATTTCTATGCTTTTCCAGGTAGGATAGAGGTTGTTGCATTGGATGCGGTCATCATAGGTATTGTTCTGGTCGGTCATAGAGATGCATTAGTTTTATTTGATCCGCGTTCCATTTATTCATTTCTGTCATCTTACTTTGCTCTATATTTGGATATATCTCATGATTCTTTGAGTGGTCTTGTATATGTTTCCGCATCAGTGGTTATAAGACCAGAGTTGACCTTTTGGCTACATAGTACAATGGACTTTGACATGATCTTAGGAATTGATTGACTGTCTCCCTATCACGCTATTCTGGATTGTCACGCCAAGGCTATGACATTGGCTATGCTAGGGTTACTGCGGTTGGAGTGGAGTGGTACATTAGATTATTTTCTTAGAAGGGTGGTGTCCTTTCCAAACGCATAACGAATTGTTGAGAATGGGTGTGAAGGCATATCTACCCTTGTAAGGATGTTAGTATTGATACTTCTATCGTATATCACCAATGGAGTTGAAGGAATTAAAGTAACAACTTCAGGAGTTGCTTGATAAGGGTTTCATATGACCAAGTGTCTCACCTTGGGTGCTCTAACTTTATTTGTGAAGAATAAATACGGCTCTACGAGGATACGTATTAATTATAGGCAGCTGAAGAACGTTAAGGTTAAGAATAAGTACCCACTATCGCATATTGATGATTGGTTTGACCAGCTTCAAGGTGCTCAGGTATTCTCAAAGATTTATTTGAGGTCAGGGTACCATCAGTCGAAGATTCTGTCATGCCCCGACGTTAGGGAACACGACCGACGCTCAATCGAGATAACCCATCCAAGAAAGCTTGTACAATGCTTTATACCCGAGCATACCCATGAATAAAGAGAAGATATATTTTCATTAATCAGAATGAGAAGATCATGTGGACAACACCAATTAATTACCAATAGATGTGCCATTTATAACTGTCCAAAATATTATATTTCACATTAATAGTTTAGAAGTGGAACATGTGATACAAATACAACATCTTTATTTGACTTCTCAGAACCAAGGTATAACCTACACTATGCCTAGGAAGCCTCTAATAGAAACAAAAGAGTGCTTAGCTCTAGCAATAAGGGTCCGACTATAGCTCAAAACACTATACATATAGGACAAGAGATACAAGACCCCAAAATGAAGTGAGGCTCAACAAGTCAGGTAGGGGGGGAGAGTGTACTGCTATCATCGATCAATGCCGCCTACTATGGAACCACTCCATTAAATATGTAGCACCCTAGAAAAAGGAATGTTAGTACATGTGGAATAGTACTAGTATGTAAAACTAAACACCCTCTCAATACAATGAGTAACAGTGAAATGAGAAAGAAACATGGAAGCAATGAGAATCTCAAACAATATTAAAGTGTCAAGTTAGGAGAAAGATAGATTTCAATTAAGTTTCAATACATTTAAGTTGGTAGATCTTTAGTTCCGACACAACATTGTGATTTTAGCATGGAGTCCGATCTCATCCCGATCGGCTAAGTCATCTCACCCTGAGACATCCACTCACAACACCACCATGAGCGCCGCATGGCATCCGATCTTAGCCCGATCGACTAAGCCGTCTCACCACAATGATGTGTGGGTCGACGTCACATCACATCCCGCTAGCAATCATCTCATTCCATTAATGAGAAATACCTCAACACATCACTCTCATCCCATATAAGGGGAAACAATCTAATCATATCAACACAGAGATTTTACCCCTCAATCATTCATACGCCGGCACATGTAGTTTCGGGGTTAGGTTATTTTAACTTACCCTTTCTCGGTGACTAAACGATACTTCCAAAATATTTATTATTTAAAGAAATTACAGCTCATTTCATAATCTCTCCCGCATCTTTCCATTTCATTGGCACTAGTGGCCACAATCGTAATATCATTCTCGGTACGTCGACCGTATTTCATATTCCATACTCAACCTTTTAACTAAAGCATCATCATGGTTTATCAACAATAAGGGAATTTGAAATCAATAATTTAAGTATACAAATAAGCAATTAAGATTTTTTAGCACATTGAGTGTCTCCAACAATTAGTCATACTAACTTGCAATTTCAACATGGCTTTTAAATCACAACACTTTTAATACATTGGTCGTACTAGATTACATTCTCGGAAGGAATCATGATATGATGGGACATTTGGAATATATTATGAGAGCACACATATTTCTATGTGATACTTGTTTTAGAACAATAAAATTTATTAGGAAGGACTCAAAACATGAGAAATAAGAAATTGAGCCTATCATAATCGCAACTTACGAGGACATCATGGAATTTGATTTTTTTACAAGAGGAGTTTAGCCATCATACCTCGATTTTAGCTTCTTTAAATTACTACAACATTCCAGAAGTCCTAGCAACTTCAATCTATTTAGACACATAACAAATTAAACCATAATTAGGGAGATACTCGGGGGTTCAGCTCATTTGAACATTTTATTAAACACTAGGAGGGCATTATGATCTCAAGGTCATCCTATGGTGGATTCCTTCATCCCACAGCCCAATATCTACCCTTTTGAGATCAACAACCTTCCCACAACTTTGTTGGTACATGCATGCATAGATAACACCCCCACACCTAAGAATCACACTCCTCATTACCCATCTTCTACCCCAAACTCAAAACTGAAGACTAAGGTATGGAACCTTACGTCTTGGATGAAGACCTTTTGAGTTTTCCTTGTGAATTCTTCAAGTCTTGAGCAAGGATTGATGAACAAATAGCTTAGGAATCCCTCCTCTCACACTAGACCACTTTCCTCTCTCTAAAATATCTGTTTTAACCTTCTAAAATAACCCCCAAGGTTATTTTATAAAATGTGTTTGGGTTAAACTTTCCCTAATTTAAGTTTATAAAGTCGGGTCTGTGATCACAAACCAGATTGCAAAATGAGTATGCAGCCCGCAAAGGGGACCACAGAAAGGGTCTCAAAAACTAGGCAGGCCTGGACAGGTCTATGGCAGATCTGCGATTTGCAAATCAGTTATGTTGTAGCATAATGGACCACAAAACCTCCTTCTGATGTTTTCTTATGCTAGTTCTATGACAGATGTGCGGCCTGCGAGATGGTTATGCTTTCGCATAGTTGAACGCAAGACGACCACCAAAATTGACCCATTTTTCTGCTTCACTCTGCGGCAGATCTATAGCCCGCAGATCAGTTTTGCGATCGTATAATAGACCACAAAAATTCCCAAGACTCCTTCTAGGACTCGTTAAGGTCACTGTGAATATTTTGTGATGTCATTTGGGCTAACCAACGCCCCAACAACATTTATGCATTTGATGAACATTGTGTTCTAGCCATATCTTGACGCTTTCATCATCATGTTCACTGACGACATATTGGTGTATTCTTGTATCTAGGAGGATCATGAGCTGCACTTGATTGTGCTCCAAACCTTGAGGGAGAAAAAGTTATATGCAAAATTCTCCAACTGTGTCTCCTAGTTTGATTCAGTGGATTTTTAGGTCATGTGATACCTAGTGAGGGATTAAGGTGGATCCGAAGAAGGTGGAGGCAGTTCATAGTTAGCCATGACCATCTTCTGCTACAGAGATTCGGAGTTTTCTAGGCTTGGCTGGTTACTATCGTCGTCTTGTATAGGGGTTTTTATCCACTGTAACTCCTTTGACCAGATTGACTCAGAAAGGGGCTCCATGGGGTGGACGATGCATTGAGCAGAAAGGATAAGAGTATTCCTTGCATATATTCTAGTTGGATAAAGACCGTTGGCATTGTATGTTCAGACTTTGGCCAATCGGTTAGTGAGGTTTGATGTTTCGGAGCCTAGCTAGGTTCTTGCTTGCATGGTTTCTTTTGTCTTCTTTGTATGGGAGCATCAAGGTGCATTAGTATGATGACCCTCATTTGCTTGTCCTTAAGGACACGGTGCGTCACAGTGATGCCAAAGAGGTTTTTATTAGAGATGACAGGGTGTTGAGGATGTAGGGCCAGAAATGTGTTCATAATGTGAACGGGTTGCATGAGTTGGTTCTTGAGGATTCCTACAGTTCTAGGTATTCCATTCTTCCATGTGCCATGAATATTTACCAGGATTTGAGGCTACATTACTGGTGGAGAAGAATGAAGAAAGATATAGTAGAGTATATGGCCCGGTGCTTGAACTGTTAGCAGGTGAAGTACGAACATCAGAGGCTAGGTGGTTTGCTTTAGAGACTTGATATTCTAGAGTGGAAGTGGGAGCGTATCACCATGGATTTGTTGTTGAACTTCCACGAACCTTGAAGAAATTTAACGCAATGTGGGTTATTGTTGAAAGAGTGATCAAGTCTGCACACTTCATTTCAGCTGGGACTACCTACTTTTCAAAGCACTTGGCTCAGATCTATATCCGTGAGAATGTCCGTCTTCATGGTGTGCTGGTGTCCATTATCTCAGACCAAGGCACACAGTTCACATTGTATTTTTGGGGAGTTGTGCACTATGATTTAGGCACACAGGTTGAGCTGAGCACGACATTTTAGCACTAGACGGATGGGTAGTCTGAGTGCACCATTCAGATCTTGGAGGACATGCTATGTGCCTGTGTTATGGATTTTGGGGGTTCATGGGTTTAATTCCTATTGCTCACATAGTGCGCCTGCAATAAAAAATAGCAATTGAGTATTCAGATGGCTCATTATGAGGCCACATATGGGAGGTGGTGTCATTCTCTAGTTGGTTGGTTTAAGCTACGAGAGACTTGGTTGTTGGGCACTAATTTGGTTCGGGAATACTTGGAGAAATTCAAGTTAATTTAGGATGCACTTCGTGTAGCACAATCTAGGCAGAAGATTTGTAATCACCAGATGGCTCATGATGTAGTATTCATGGAGGGAGAGAGAGCTCTGCTCAGAGTTTCACCCATGAAGGGTGTGGTGGGGTTTCGGAAGAACGGGTCCTTTTGAGATCTCTGAGAGGTTTGGTGAGGTGGCCTACATACTTATAATTCCACCCATCTTATTGGGAATTCACCTGGTGTTTCATGTTTCCATGCTCCATAAGTATTATGGTGATCCGTCATATGTATTAGATTTCAACCTAGTCCAATTGGACAAGAATTTTAGTTATGTTGAGGAACCAAGGGCTATCTTGGATAGGCAAGTCTTAATGTTGAAGTCAAAGAACATAACTTTTGTGAAGATTTAATGTAGGGGCCAAGCAGTCGAGGAGGAGACCTCGGAGATCGAGCACGACATGCAGAGTCATTATCCTCACCTTTTCGTCACTTCAAGTATGTGTCTATGCAAGTTCAAGGATGGATGTTTAAAGAAGGGGAGAATGTAATGACCCAACCAGTCATTTTGTGTATTTGAGCTTAATTTCCCCTTTTGATGCTTCACACATGTGCACTTGTGGTTTTATGACTTGCGGGGATTGTTAGTCTTAATTCGGGAAGGTTTTGGGTTCATTTGGACCCTTTGGTTCTTGGATTGGAAGCTTAAGTTAGAAGTATTGACCGAGGTTTAAATTTTTGTGAAAACATCCTCGGAACGATATTTAGATGGCTCTGAATGATTTTTATCAAATTTTTGGACTTGGGCCTGTGATCGGAATTGAATTGGGAGGTCCCTAGGTTGACTAGGCTTATTTTTGTGAAAGTTGGAAATTTGAGGTTAAGAAATTTCCTTGAGTTTTACCATAGGTTGGCTTTATGGCTATTTTGTTTGGAATTTGGTTTTGAGACTTGGAATAGTCTATTTTGCTATTTAGAACTTATATGCAAAATTTTGAGTAATTTGGAGTTTGTTTGACAGGATTTAGATGTTTGGTTGCAATTCTAGAGGTTCTTGAGTTTTCTTTTGAAATTAATGTGTTTTCATGTACGATTCGTGGTTCTAGATGTTACATTTTGTTTTGATCATGCAAGCGAGTTTGTATGATATTTTTCGACTTGTGTAGAAGTTTGGTTTGGAGCCCTAATGGCTCGAGTGAGTTTCAGACGTGTTTAAGAATGGTTTGGACTCAATTCTAGGTTTCTGGAGTATTGGTGCTCCAGCTGTAGCAGTTGCGAGCACCAACATCACAATTGCGATTATCGTAGGGGGTCCTTAGTTGTTGCATTTGCTAAAAGACTAGCACAGGGTAGGCTCGCATTTGCAACTAATAGGTCGCATTTGCGAGGAGAGTAGACTTCGCAAATGTGAAGTTAATGTAGCATGTGTAGCTTCCCATTAGGATGTCAGGCGCCACAATAATGATTCCTTCTTTGCAATTGCGAGGGTTCGCAACTGCGAGGGTTCGCAATTGTGAACCCAGTGTCACAATTGCGACATCTGAACCTAAATAAAAGGGCTGGGCAGTCGGAATTTGATCTCACTTCTCTCACTTTAGAACCCTATCCTCGGTAGGAGGCGATTTGGAGAAGGTATTTATACGTATAATCATTGGGTAAGTGATTTTGATAAATTTTCAACTATATTACATGATTGTATATGAGATTTAACATCAAATTCATAAGATTCTAAGTGAACTTTTGGGGATTTTTTACTATATTTTAAAAAATAAAAAATATAGATTTGAGAGTCAAAATGGATTCGAATTTGAAAATAAAACATATATATGGACTAAATGGGTGATATTAGGGGGCTAAAGTGCGTGTAGCTATTTTGGGGAAAATATTTTTAAAAATGAATTGTTACACCCCATATTTTCGTACATGAAAATACGCCATAAATAAATTAATGAGAGCCCGGAAGTGAGATGTCACGTCCCACAGTATTACATTACGGTGATGTCACGTTTCGCAGTATTAAGTTACAATGATATTGCACCCTAAAGTATTGTACGTTAAAATTTCATTTTCAGTTAACCGATGTAAGATCGGGAATGAGATCATCTTGACGTTAACATACTTACGCTATTTATAGCAGGCAATAAATAAGTGTTATGAAGAATAAGAGGGTACACGGATTAGAGAAAATGAGTTTCGTTGAAAGTAGTCAATTTAGAATAAAATACGGGTCGAGCGATAATATCCGATTATTATAAACTAGTACCATGCAAGGTGCCATGTGACCACGGTAGTATAATATATAAAGTATATATGAAGTATTTTAAAAATAAATAGAATTTTAAGTAATTTGTGATAATTTTTTTAAAATTATACGGGTAATTGATTAATTATCGAGTAACAGGACATTACCCAGTTAACTAATAAGTGGATAAACAATTAATAATTAACCCTCCCCTCCCACGTGGCAAAGAGCCACAAACCAAGAAGTGACTAAATAGTCACTTATGCCTAGGTGGCAAGGCTTGAAGGGAACAAATGACTATCCAAAGTCTTGTTACATTTCCTTATGAAAATGACAACAGTAACGTTATAATTCAAACAAGCAAGAAAGCAATTTTTTCTTGATTTGGAAATTTCAAAGAACAGAATGAACGAAATTTGTTCAGTATCTCAACAAGCATGAAGCCATACATTTGTTCAAGAAATTTGAAGACGCAAAAGTTTAATCCGATTTTTGCGATTCTAATGAAGTACAGTGTAACCTTTTCCAAGGATATCATATGGATTTTTGCTACTCCAGGTATGTTAAGGCTATCCCTTCTTTCTTTTGACATGATCTATACGATACGAACGGAACGTGCAAATGCACAAATTCCACGAATGACTCTATTCATAGAAGTATTAGAGATATCTGTGTTCTTGAATTTTCGTGTGTTATAATGTATTATCATCTGTTCATGGGTCTCAGAAAAATACGAAAATTGAAAAGAGTTTACTTTATGATATTACTTAGAGGCAAAATGGTCTTATGACATTCCGAATAATTTTATTGACTTACTTTTTATGCACTGCAATCATGTGCACTGACCCATGACCAGATGGCATTATATACGCGTATATATGTAAATATATGTACATAGGATATGGGAAAAGGTTACGACGTTATATACACATCACCACCTGATCAGCTAGTATATGATGATGATGTTGCCCACAGTGGCTAAAATATGATTCAAACGGCGTTATAACGCATATATATGTATGTACTCAAACGGCGTTACATACACGTATATATGTAAAGATATGTATATGGGATATGGGAAAGGTTATGGCGTTATATACGCACCATCACATGATCAGCTGGTATACGATGATGATTTTGCCCACAGTGGCCGGTATGATATAATGGAATGCCCTTAGAGGATAATGATGTTATGAAATATGTACCTATGCACGACATGACATTCATGCACATATGCATGATGCTAAAAGTAATTTATGATCTACAAAGTTATTCATACTTACAGGTTGAGTCATGTACTCTATATGTCTTCCATGTCTCTTATGTATTTATTTATGTGCCTTACATACTCGGTACATTATTCGTACTGATGTCCCTTTTGCCTTGGGACGTTGTGTTTGATGCCCGCAGGTCCCGATAGACAGGTCGAGAGCCCTCCAAGTAGGCTATCAGCTTAGAGGAAGATGTTGGTGCGCTCCATTTGCTTCGGAGTTGCTCGTTTGGTTAGTATGATTTAGATGTGTATTGTTTGGTATGACGGGACTCTGTCCCAACCTTTTTGACATTTATGTATTCTTAGAGGCTTGTAGATATATGTCTTGTACGTGAAAGATTGTACGGCCTTGTCGGCCTATGTTTTGAGTTTATAAATGATTATGTTGGCCTATTAGGCCCGTATGTAACGTGTATATGATGATGTAATAAGAAAGATACATTACATTGGTACTCGGTTGAGTAAGGTATCGGGTGCCCGTCGCGGCCCATCGGTTTGGGTTGTGACAAAAGTGGTATCAGAGCAGTTCTGTCCTAGGGAGTCTACAAGCCATGTCTAGTAGAGTCTTGTTTATGGGTGTGTCGTGTACCACACTTATAAGCAGGAGGCTACATGGCATTTAAGATTGTCACTCTTTCTTCTTACTCTAGATCGTATGGTAGAGCTCAGTCATAGAAATTCAAATTCCTAAATCCTATTCAGACGATACCTATATCTGGAAAGAAGGTTGGAAAGAGAGATTGTTTTTGAAGATTTGAGTCAGAGGAACTCCATTTTTGCATCATGCTTATGATGAATGAATATGAGGTATTCGGCAAATCATATGTATACTAAGATGTGTAAGTTTCTTGATAAAGATTTCAAAGGCAAGAATGCCTATCCACTCATACGGTAAAAATGAACAAGAGAATCGGAAGGTAGATACAAGTTTCAGCAAGTAAAAAAAAAGCAAGGTGAAGAAGGGTATGAGGCGCCCAGTTAATGAAGGTTAATAACGTTTATAATTTAGGCAGAAGAACATAAGTTTTTTGAATTATATTCAATAGTAACAGAGGTATATACAATTGGTCGCACCCACTCCAGATATGCCCTATGGGGGTTAATAGAAGTAGTATAAGAAGATATGATGGATGAATTATTTGTTTCAGTTGACATTTCCGAAGGATATTGCAAATGTGCTAATAGATCTCCTTGTGAGACACCCAGATGATTCACTTTAAAATAGTTTAGCCAGATATGAGTACTACAAAGACATGCACTATAAGACTTGAAGGGATAAATATTACCTTAATGTGGCTCGCGTCCCTAGTAAAGCAAGAACGTTAAGCAACTTGAAGAGCCACTGGATGGAGCAAGGGAATTAAAGCTAAAAGAGAAAGAATGTCGTATTGAAGTTTTCACAAGAAAAGGGATATGCAAATATTAGCAGAGTAATGAGAAGATAGATAAGGAAGCATTATGAATAAGGTGTGACACATGAATGAAAACGGTTGTGTGTTACAAAATCTATGGTCAAATAAAGGAAGAGACGAAAGATGATAGGCCTTAAGACATCAAAAGAGTATAGGCCATAAGGTTATATCCTCATTTTGAGAAATAAGTTCGTGACTCCAACACGACTACCAGAGGGGAAAGTTAATCCCCAGAGTAATAAAAATCAGTATGGGCTGGTAAGCAAGATAAATTAATATGAATTAGGGACTGAATGATTGGAGAGTACTCGGCAACATGGTAATTATAGATTTTGTTCCGGCGGTAATAGAATGGTCCACAGAAGAAGATTCATGAGGAATTCACAGAATGGTCATTCAGGAAGACGCTTCCCTAAAGCAAGCAATGTTAGCAAAGTTAAGCTTAAGGGACTATATATACCAGTTACATTAAGTGTCACCCTCGCGAGTAAGGGGATTTGTCATCCTTGGTACAGAAGGAATGCCGCAAGGCGAGTAAGGGTCGTTGATGACGTGAAATGATATCAAAGATGAAGAGGATAAAAAAACATCTATAGGCAGGGCGTCATAACTCCAAGTCTTAGTACTCCCCTAAGGTGGGAAATATGGAGTAATAAATGAAAAATGCGGTAAAAACAAAAAAGGAATGAGATTACACTTATTATGCTCCTACGTATATTCTATAATTCTAGCACATTATGCAAACACGACGTCAATGAGAGGAAATAAGGGTCCCTGCCCGTGATGTTATTGATAGAAAAGGAGTCAGTGCGAGACATAAGTTAAGACAAAGGAAATAACCCAAGAAAGATTTCGTGGAATATTGACATGAGAATGGGCCAACGAGTAGTTAGTAGTTTATTTAGGAAGAGCCTAGTCACGACTAGACAAGAAGTTACAGACAAATCAGTAGATCATGCAAGATAAATGTAGTAAACCCCAACATGGAGAATTCAGCCCCGCAATTATGACATTGTAATACTTGAGATATATTCATATAAGAGTTGGAGAAGTTAAAAAGGTACTATATGAGTGTTATGGAAATAAAAGAGAGTGTCACTAGGAATACGGTCAAAATATCAGTCCCGAAGAAACCCCACAAGCACAAGGGCGTATAGATAAGTAACTATGGATAAGTATAGGCAAGGAAGGACAATAGAAGGTCCATCAAGTATACAATATAATAAGCTCGCATCTTTACAAGAGTCAGAGGATCCTCCGTAAGTACTATAGCGAAGGACTAGCTTAGGAAATGAGGAAGAAGGCTTTAACCTAAGCACATTATCTTAATGAAGAAAAGGTCATGTAAAAGCAGTCTCACTACAAACATTGTATGCCCTCCAAAAGAAAGTGGCACCTACCATGGTTAATGAACGGGGAGAAAGATCGAAGGTAATATTTGAGACTATATAAGTTGCAAAAAATTTCTGGCATGTGTGGGAACTAGGATGAGTTAAGTATGCACGCAACAAGGGTCAGAAAGACCAGAAAAAGTAATTGCATACTTTTTAAGAGAGCTGAGATGGAACGAAAGGAATTATTCGATCAAATCCAGAGTTAGTACGTTATGGACACACTCAAGATTTTGGAGCATTATATTTGTTGGCAATCATACAGCCATAGAAGACTCCGGTATAAGTTAAAAAAAGAAAGAATTGAGCCCAGGGCATAGACAAATGATTGAATTGTTAAAAGATTGTATCATGGATATTCCATAATGCCCATGAAAGGCTAAGGTAATAACTGATACCATGAGCCACAAATCGGAAGGTAGCTTAAACCTACACAAAGGCTGATCGAAAGGAAGAGGAAGCTAAAGAATCACATCACCCAAGTAAATCAAGAGTCTGATTATTGGACCTAGAAAAATTATAGAAGTTGTGCTTAAGAACATGACAGAATCACTCTTAATATGAGACGTTCAAGAGAAATAACATAACAACCATAACCTATAATGACTCTATAAGAAAGCCAATTAGAAGAAGTACCAGCCTCATAAGAAGTCAGTATGAAGCTCCCATCGGATAGTGTATGTAGCAGAGGTGCGAGTATTATAGTAGAGCTTTAAGTTATGGATATGAATTATACCTATATGGAGGGAAGGTCCTGAAAGAGATAGAAGATACGATGCGAAATTTTAAGGTAAGTAAGGTAAAGGTGAACAACGTATGAGATACTCAAAGGCAGAAGATCATGAATAATCCATACTTCGGATAGAAGTCTATAAGCGCGGGGATTCCATATCCAGGAATGATAGCAGCGGTGTCAGTAGCAGATCTTTCGGCCTACTGTCTAGGTATCGAAAAGCCTGATTATGAGAGTAAAGGATAGTTAGAGATGATGCTATGTCTCGCTTGATGTTCCAGAACAACAAAAGGAAATCTATGGTGCAAGCAAGTTGAAGGAAGGCCGCGATAGAATAAATATATATGTATAGATCCCAAGCTAAAGTATAGTATAGCGACAAAGTTTTAATGAAACATGAGTAAGGATGAGGAAAGGCAAGTGAAAGGGTGACGAGAACGGATAAGTCCTCGGGATTGAAACCCATGAAAACAAGAAAGCTAAGGGTTTCTCTAAATTATAGGAAGTTCAGTATAGCCTGAATGAACTCAAAGGAGTCTAAGACTAATAACATTCAGAAGAGATGCAATGCTACCTTGTTAATAGAATGAGTGTGTAATTATTATAGAAAAAAATGAATGACGTTTGGGCCTTCGATTGAGTAATGATCTGACGAATAAAAGAAAGGGATCTTATGAATTGGACAGGATCAAAATACCTATGCAGGTAAATCACATTGGGATGCTGTGAGATACGATTATGAAAGCATGATATTGCCCCAGGTGGATCAATCTAATTATTTCAGATGTTCCCCATTAAAACATGAATCCTAGCAGTAATATTACACAGTTATAAAGTTATCAGAGGTGGATTATGGATCAAAATTGAGGTGAATTCAACAATGGATGGATAAAAGTTATAAAGTATAAGATGAGATTAGGCCGTCATTCTTAAGATGAACAGCAGTATGGAAGCATTAGAGGACATAGATTTATACGTATGGGATAAGCAATGAAATTAACCTCGGATTTTGTAGCAGACCTCAGTAACGAGAAGTCGATGTAAGAGTTATGGTATAATATGACCTATATAGATGCAGTAAAGTCATACGAATGGATAACAACGTCTATAAAATAAGATATAGCAATATTCGTAAGTTCCACAAAAAGTGAAGAACTTCAGGATTGGCTAAAAACTGGAGGAAAAAGGAGAGGAGAGTCACATAAGCACCCTTACAAGGTCTGTATCGTAGAAGCTCCATGATGGGAGGTAGCAACAGTTATGAGATTGGAAGGAATTTGATCACAAGTCATGGCGTGGGAAAAAGGGCCTAAAGGGGGATACCCTGGCCTAGATGACAAGAGGACTACTAAAGTATTCGCAAGAGCTATGGGATATGAGAACGATAAGCGCATCAGTCAACATTCGAGGACGAATATTCCAAAGGGGGGAATGATGTTACACCCCATATTTTGTACATGAAAATACGCCATAAATAAATTAATGAAAACCCGGAAGTGAGATGTCACGTCCCGCAGAATTTCATTACGGTGATGTCACGTTTCGCAGTATTAAGTTACAACGATGTTGCACCCTAAAGTATTGTACGTTAAAATTTCATTTTCAGTTAACCGATGTAAGATCGGGAATGAGATCATCTTGATGTTAACGTACTTACACTATTTATAGCTGGCAATAAATAAGAGTTATGAAGAATAAGAGGGTACACAGATTAGAGAAAACGAGTTTTGTTGAAAGTAGTCAATTTGGAATAAAATACGGGTCGAGCGATAATACCCGATAATTATAAACTAGTACCATGAAAGGTGCCATGTGACCACGGTAGTATAATATATAAATTATATATGAAGTATTTTAAAAATAAATAGAATTTTCAGTAATTTATGGTAATTTTTTTAAAATTATACGGGTAATTGATTAATTACCGAGTAACAGGACATTACCCAGTTAACTAATAAGTGGATAAAAAATTAATAATTAACCCTCCCCTCCCACGTTGCAAAGAGCCACAAACCAAGAAGTGACTAAATAGTCACTTATGCCTAGGTGGCAACCTAGGCTTGAAGGGAACAAATGACTATCCAAAGTCTTGTTACAATTCCTTATGGAAATGACAACAGTAACGTTATAATTCAAACAAGCAAGAAAGCAATTCTTTCTTGATTTGGAAATTTCAAAGAACAGAATGAACGAAATTTGCTCAGTATCTCAACAAGCATGAAGCCATACATTTGTTCAAGAAATTTGAAGAAGCAGAAGTTTAATCCCATTTTTGCGGTTCAAACGAAGTACAGTGTAACCTTTTCCAAGGATATCATACGGATTTTTCCTACTCCGGGTATGTTAAGGCTATCCCTTCTTTCTTTTGGCATGATCTATACGATACGAACGGAACGTGCAAATGCACAAATTCCACGAATGACTCTATTCATAGAAGTATTAGAGATATCTCTGTTATTGAATTTTCATGTGTTATAATGTCTTATCATCTGTTCATGGGTCTCAGAAAAATAAGAAAGTTGAAAAGAGTTTACTTTATGATATTACTCAGAGGCAAAATGGTCTTATGACATTTCGAATAATTTTGTTGACGTACTTTTTATGCACTGCATTCATGTGCACTGACTCATGACCAAATGACGTTATATACACGTATATATGTAAATATATGTATATGGGATATGGGAAAGGTTATGGCGTTATATACGCACCACCACCTGATCAGCTGGTATACGATGATGATTTTGCCCACAGTGACCGGTATGATATAATGGAATGCCCTCAGAGGCTGATGATGTTATGAAACATGTACCTATGCAGCACGACATAACATTCATGTACACATGCATGAAGCTAAAAGTAATTTATGATCTACAAAGTTATTCATACTTACAGGTTGAGTCATGTACTCTATATGTCTTCCATGTCTCTTACGTATTTATTTATGTGCCTTACATACTCGGTACATTATTCGTACTGACGTCCCTTTTGCTTGGGGACGCTACGTTTCATGTACGCAGGTCCCGATAGATAGGTCGAGAGCCCTCCAAGTAGGCTATCAGCTCAGCGGAAAATGTTGGTGCGCTCCATTTGCTTCAGAGTTGATCATTTGGTTAGTATGATTTAGATGTGTATTGTTTGATATGGCGGGACTCTGTCCCGACCTTTATGACATTTATGTATTCTTAGAGGCTTGTAGACATATTTCTTGTACGTGAAAGATTGTACGGCCTTGTCGGCCTATGTTTTGAGATTATAAATGATTATGTTGGCCTATTAGGCCCGTATGTCACGTGTATATGATGATGTAATAAGAAAGATACGTTACATTGGTACTCGGTTGAGTAAGGTACCGGGTGCCCGTCGCGGCCCATAGGTTTGGGTTATGACATGAATGCAAGGTTCACGCGGTAATATAAGGAAGATTGTGATTATGACATGTGAAATGCGAATATGAGCTGTAGTACCTCAGTTGTGATTCTTGGTGTATACTCTCTATTGAAAAGTCTTGTTTATTTGAATAGTTATTGTCGTTTTCTTCATTCGTTTTACTTGTATTTTGATTGTATTTGAACACTTGTTATTCTTAGCATATGTTCATTCTTTTTTGTCCTTTATTGCCTAAATTTCTATTATTAGCCTTATATCAACATGTTTTTTGTTTTCATTTATTCCTTTACATTCTATTATTAGATTATGTTAACATTCTATTCCGGTTTCCATCTCTAGTAGGTGTCTTGACTTGGTTTGATACTTACAAGGTACTGTTGTGGTGTACTTATGGTATACTTCTGCATATTTTTGTGCAGATCCAAGTACTTCTACTCGAGTCGGACGTCAGTGAATTGACCAAGTTATTTTGGAGATTTAAATGTATGTCGGCTTGACGCTCACAAGCCTCGAAGTCATGTTCTATTATTGCCTTTACTACTGTTTATCTTCATATCAAACAGTGTTGTATTTAGTAAATTCCTTTAGATCTTATGACTCAATTCTACCGGTTTTAGGAATTATGTGATTCTTATTTATTTTTTTAGCTAATATACAACTAGGCTAGATGTCTAGTGGTGTTTATTTTATTAAAATTATCCAAAATAAAATAGCATCTGTTGGTCTCACAAAATATAAGTGTGTAAAAAGAGAAAGTACATGGAACCTATTATCAAAGTGCCATGAAAGACATCCCTTTGATAGTACAAAGTGAGCTAAAAGCCTGAAGCTTTGAATAGACATATTTAAAACTGACTTGCAAGTTGATCTTTGAAGACTTGCACTCTTTGCGGTTGATTCTGGGCACTTTCACTTGATATATTGATCATCTGTCAACTCCATATGATGTCTAAAAATGAGTTTTGAGAGTGACACTAGCTGCCTTTGAATCCAAATACATGCAAAGCCTTCAATAACATACGACCAGATAAAGGTAGGAAAGGCATTAAAACAACTTTGCCTCCTTGTAACGTATTCATACCTGAACCTTCTTGCAGAAAACATGTTATAGACAAGTTCCTCATGTGAAATAGATTCAAAACATACCAGGGAGCTCTTCCAACTATTGCTAAGATGATCCGCCCAAGGGTGTGAAATCCCATGCCCAACCATGTCCATTCTGGGTAGTAGCACATTCTTGTGGATGTCACTGGATATTGTAACTTGATGATACCTATAAATCCTACCTAGTTTGATCCTCAGGAAGTGGTAAATTCAAAGGAGTTTGCATACTATGGTTTATTCCTTCCCGTTTTCTCCACACTGGACATATATGTGAGACATGATGCAAAGGCTAAAAAATAGTCTTTTCTTTGGCTTCTTGAGAGTGTTAATGGATTTGCCTAAGTAGTGGTTACCCTATAGGGAATGAGTATCAAAGATACTAATACCACCCTAATAGATTTGGCCAAAACATAGAACCAATCCCCCTCCAACGTACATGCAAAAGCAACAAACATGTTAGTAAAAGAATCCTTCCTTCTCGCCTCCATATGGATTTGAGTTGGAAGTGCACTATGGTTTCCATTCCGTATAGCTTGCCTCCTTCAATCATAATACATGTTCCTCCTCCTCTTAACAATATTCACCCCCTTATACTTCATATATATCCCCTTCATTTCAACTATCACTAGTCTTGACAGTTCTTACAGTAAGGTAAGTTATTTGAAGCTTGTCATTGTTCAAAATCTTCCTTCCTTCTGATTTCAGCTCCCAAAAGGAATGTGTTGCTGATCAAATGTCAAGTTAGCTAAGTTTTCAGCCAACTTGTTTCCTTCCCTCAATACATGAACTACCTGGAACACACCTTTAGATAATAGTCTTTTGATTTCATTCACCTGATTAGCAATGCTCCAAGGTGACTCCCAAACATCCTCCAATACTTTCTTCATAAGTAAAGAGTTAGTCTCAATTTTATATGGAGGAAACTGCATTTGAATTATGTACCTAACTGCTTGAAGAATGGCCTGTGCTTCCACAATATTATTGGTTGCCTCTTCAACTACATCAGCCTGTGCATATATAAGATCTCCTATGCTATCCCTAATGCAAAAACCATATGAAGCTCCTCCAAAGTCCCATCTGTAAGCCCTATCGATGTTACATTTAGTCCATCCATTAGGAGGCAATTGCCACAACACTTTAGTGAACTTCAATCTAGGGATATGATTTAGCAACTTCGCATGTAAATCCGACCAGTTAGTGGTAACTCCTTTGAAGCCTGACCTTCTCACCTTCAAAAACATTTGTATTGAGGTTGATATTTGAAAGATCAACCTATTAAAGGATACGTTCTTCCCAAGCTGTCCTGAATTCCTTTTCTTCCACAAATCCCACACTATCAAACTTGGCATAGCCTGATAGATCGCCTTTAAACTTGTGTTCCCAGGTTTATTCCACCACTTATTTATCACTTGTACTAGTTGTTTCCCTTCTATTTTGATCCCTGCAGGTGCACCAAAGTAGTTCCAAGCAAATCTGATAGCTGGAGAGGTCAAGAAGACATGAGGAAATATTTCTTTTTTAGGGTTCCTACAACACCAACATCTTGAGGTTCTAAAGTATTCCAGCCTTAAGAACCAATCATCTAATGGTAATTTTGCATTCCATAGCCTCCACGTGAAAAATCTTATCTTGAAAGTCACTCCCTTCACTCAAAAGAACCTGTATAACTTGCTTTCATCTCTTCTTTTCCTAATGTATTGCCATGCAGACTTTACTATAAATTGCTCTTTATTGAGTAGTCTGAAGGTTGTGTGATCGTATCCAAAATGTGATCAGCTAACTTCTCTGGCAATAACTCCCTCAGAAGCCCTTCATTCCATGCCCCATTCTCTACAGCATCATCAACATATTTTATAGATTCATCAAACCAGTGATCTAGACCTGAAACATGATAAAGGGCTCAAAGTCCATTCCAATTATAAAACCGGAAGTAGGAGTTCCCACTCTTCAATTGCCACCACAGTTGGTGTTCTACTTCATCTCTCATTTGAAGCATTTTCTTCCACATACGAGATTCATGTCTCCATGGCACCACTACTTCATTGGTCTTCTTGCAATATTTGTTTCTCATGAATGTACTCCATCGAGTATCATTTGTTCTATAATTCTATGTGATTACTACTTCGTTTTGGTGTTAGCATGAGATTTATCAGCTTAATTTAATAATTTAGTCATTATTTCTGCCAAACTCTTATTAGTTAGGCTTAGTAGTCTTAGAAACTATGTGCGATCAAGACATCCTAAGATGGGAATTTGGGGCAGTAACACACTCATATGCTAACGTTGTGACCTTGTCACTACATTTTTTCCTTTAAACTTCAAACCAGAGGGCTTAAATCCAATGCCTATGTTTGTTGCAAATGTATCCTTGAATGTCCCAGATGATATAGCTCTCTCATATAGTATACCAGGCTGTAAGATGCAACAAATTAGTAAAAATGCAAACTGATGTGTTCCCGTCCAAAAACTACAATACAATAAAACTATACACCCTTACATATAGGATAGTAGTTCAAGTCCTAGTGTCGGTGAAAATCCCAAAACCAATTTGCCTTTGCCTATGATGTCCAATGGATACTATTTGGTTGAGCCTCCTCTAGATTTAGATGTTCATGAAGGTTTCTTGCTAGTATAGCTTCCTGTAGCGGATGTGAAATATCCCTTACCTATGCCAAGTGCAGTTTCTCTTCCTTTTCCCCTGCCTAGTTCAGGGCCTCTTCCTCTTCCTATTCTCCTACCAAGCCCATTTCGTTGATTGTTGCTTTCTCTTTTGACAATACTTTTATCCTCACCTATGAATGATAGATTACTTTGTTGAGATCGTATTTCCTCATATGATCTTGGTGGAAGTGGTTCCATATTTGGCTTTGTTGAGTAGCACTTCTTGAAACGGACTAAAATAAATGTAAGAAAAGAATGTTACATGTCAGAAGTACAAATATCTGAAGCTTACCATGTACCTGCATCCAAATTTGTTGTCTGGCAATTTAAATAAGTCATCTTTACCCCTTTCTTTGATAGTTTACCATAATTTTTCCTTAGCATCCTTGGCTTTTCTTCTACATCTCTTTGGTATACCTAGCATAGATTTAGGGCCAGGAGGCTCTATACATGGATTTGTTGATCCGGCTACATCCTCAGGAGGCTCTATAAAATTTCCATTTACTCTTCACACTTTTACAATAAACTTTAACCCTATGTCATGACCCAAAATCCCACCCCAAGGATCTTGATTCTATATAGTCTCTAAAACTAGATAAATCGATCACTTATAATGGTTAAACCAATAAAATATGATATTATGAAGTAGAGTTTAATGTAAATGCGGAAAAAAGATAATACAAGCCAACATGGCGATAATCACAACAAATCCCCAACACTAGGTAGTAAAGAGGCACGAGTTCTAACTGAATACATAAAGATATCCCAAAGTACAATATTATTCGAATAGAGAATTGATAGTATAAATATAAGTAAATTACTCCATGGGACCACGATGAACAAAGAAACTCTATATTGAATCCTTGCGATCAAAGAAGCTCTCACGGTCTGGGTCCACTACCTCAAACATCTGGATCTGCACAAAATGTGCATACCCAGTATGCATCAAAAATAACCTCTGTGGAGTGATAACGAGATTCAAGTCAAGACACTCACTAGTCAAATATAACTTGTGCAAAATGTCACAGACCGACAACAGGAATAATAACATAAGGCAATAACTAATCTCATTAGAATAAGTGACAATAATTTACAACAAATAAAGGTCCAGTCTTGCTGTTAAGTCATCAAATTGAGTCAAACATATATTGCACCTCATGCCCACATTATCAATCACCATCGCACGACAAAGATCTTGTACCACAACTTAAGTCATGCCCCCGCACGACAAAGACCTCCTGCCACATTGTAAGTCACATTATCACGGCAAAATCGCATGCCTCCTCGCATATCATATCTGTGTCAATTACCAATAACAAATTCAAGAGGAATTTATTATCAATAAAATAAAGTAATCCATGATAACTACTTATTTATTTCAATCCATTATGTTACAAAAAAACTCAACAGAATAATAATAACTCCACGTTGGTATATACATGTTGGCAACCAAATAATCAAGTAATAACGAAAACATAAATTAGCACATTGGAAACAACGCAATAAATCACTTAGAATGCATGACACACACAAGAAGTCATAAACTATTCCAACACAAGAATAACAACAAGAGTAACTCCAATGTGCCACGTATCAAAATCTCAAATCATTCTTATCGTCGCGCGAGCTTCACTTTTTTTCTAAAAATATTTTTCCAAAATTGCTTCATGCGCATAAGTCCCCTTATCTCACCGCGTGTGCATTGAGTATTTTTTCTTACTTGCCCCACGCACATAAGCCCCCTTATCTCGCCACATGCACAATAATATACACACCACCCTTATGTCGCTGCATGCTCATCTCAATCATAATACAATGATCAACTGCATACCACGTGCACATATACCAAAACATCGCCAAAACAATAAAAAAATGCAACATAATACATAGCCAACGGCTCAAAGACCATAAGTACGAGAATAACAACAATAACACAAGGGTACAGAGAGTTAATCAACAACAAAATGTGATTCAAATAATAACAACTTCAGTTCAAGGCATATTAATAACCTAAGAGTCTAATCCGATCAATTACCACACATATGCTTGTGTACACACTCGTTGCCTCATGTACACATACTTTTACATTGTTCAAATAATGCAATTAGACAAAATCTTACGAGATAATATCCTCAGACAAAGTTAGGCAAGATACATACCTTATGTAGGCCAATTAAATATTCAAAAAATGATTTTCCTTTGAAATTCACCTGCGTCGGGCCCAAATCTAGCCAAAATATTATTTAATAATATCAAACAATATAAGAATAATCAATTTTAATTAATAAAGTTAAGATCTTGAAAAAGTCAACATCGGACTCGCTTGGTCAAAACCCGAGTCAAGGGGCAGATCTTGACTACCCATAACCCTATGAATCCAAATATATTTTTGGTTTTCAAATCCGAGTCCAAATCAACTCTCAAATCTAATTTTTTTTCTTTTTTTCAAAACATAGTAAAAAAATCCCCAAACTTTCTCTTCACGCTATGATTTTGATGTTAAAATCCATATACAATCATGTTATAATATCATAATTGAGAAAAATCACTTACCCAATGGTTTGGTATAAAAATCTCCTTGTAAAATCATCTCTTACGAGTTTAGGGTTCAAAATATGCTAAAATAAGACTATGTCCCGAAATTCCAACCTTAAAGCCAGCTATAAATGTCGCATTTGCGACATGAGGTTCACAAATCCGACCTCCACAAATGCGACAAGGGTATCACAAAAGCGACCCCTGAAAGCCCCAAGAATATTTGCAAATGGGACATAGGTATCACAAATGCGAAGGCATGCCCATCGCAAAAACGACCATATGAAAGCGACCTGCCCAATACAAGGAGCTTTTCACAATTGTGAAGCCAGTCCACAATGTCAAATCTCACAAATGTGGTGCTCACCTCGCTAATGTGATCTGCAAATGCAAATAGGATCTCGCATTTGCTATACATGAAGCACCAAAAATAAATCAAAAATTCTGAAACACTCCAAAACTCTTTTGAAACTCACCTAGGCCCCCAGGGCATAACACCAAACATTCACACAAGTTCAAAAACATCATATGAACTCGCTCGCAAGCTCAAAATACCAAAATAACATCCAAAATCATGAATCCGACACCAAAACACATAGAATTCACAATAAAACTCAAGATCAATCAAATCACAACAGAGCGTCTGATTCATGCCCAACCATCTCGGAAGGTCATCAAATTTTTCACACAAGTCACAAATGATAAAATGGACCCATTCCAAGTCTTGAAACCACAATTCGAGCCTGATAGCCATAAAGTCAACCCCTGGTCAAATTAATAAAATTTATAAACCTTCAAATTGCTGACTTTCGCCAATTAGAGTCAAAATCTTTTAGAAACGCACAAATGCAAATCCGGGCATACGCTTAAGTTAATACTAACCATCCAGACCTAACAGAATAATAATTTTTTTTTATCCGAGGTCAAATATATAAACTTCAAACTTTAGTCAATCCTTTCAACTCAAAGCTTCTAAATTGAGAATCCTTCATGCAAACCAAATACCGACAACTCAAAAACCAAAACCAACCATACATTCAAGTCATAGAATAATATGAAGCTGCTCAAGACCTTAAATTACTGAATAAAATACAAATTCTTAAAATAATCGGTCGGGTCGTTACACCATCATTCCATTAGGCATAAGTGTTAGTTGCACTTTGTTCTCCATAACATATGAGGCCACTGCTTTCCTAAATTATACAAAATTTTGAAATACCATACCAAGCTCAAAAATATCAATGTAATAGTCAGGGTTAAACATTAGCTTTTTCACTTCTCTTTCTAGGAGGTAAGTCAATACCCCTTTTAGCTAAAACATCTAAGTCATTTGTGCTATTATCACTTTCAACATTAAAACTAGTGTAGTAGTCCTCATCCCCACTTAAAATTCCAGCAAACATGTCCTCCTTATATGGCCGGCCAATATCCTCAAAGCCTTTATCTATTCCAGCTTCTCCCAAATAATCTCCTATGTTGGAGTAGGTTTCTTTCTCTATTTTTTTTCTTCTTTCATGCCTTAATTAATTGAGCTCTTCATTGACATCAATATCATGTTAATCAGTTATGTTATCTAACTTAGACTCACTACTTGACAGACCTGATGCCAAAAATACATCTACATTTGTTGTTTCTTCAACTCCTTGAACATTCTCACCTAAAACCCCAACATTAGCTAGATTTTTCTTAGCCACAAATGTGTTGTCTATAGAACTTTCTTGGACATTTATATCCTCTAGAACAGTAAATGTTATCCTAGCATGTTTATTTAATATAGTTTCAGTTGGTTCAACAACTTTTGACCCATATAAAAGGTCATATGGGACAACCTCATCAACCAACAAAGCCGCATTTACTACATGCTTAATAAACAATTCCAAATGATCAAGATGATTAATGTGACAAACTATATTATACAGTTGTTCATCATTTTCAATCAAGAGAAAATCATTTGATTTTGTTTTAAATATAAATAATGTACATAAACATACCCCATATCCTTTGTGTTGGACAAAAGCTCAAAAAAAGAAAAGTGGTCATTGTCTATAATGTGACCATCCACACCCCTATCCCCTACGTATCTTGGGTCAGGATCCTTGACAATATGTCCACCATGGTGAAAATCGACAATAATATATTAGTCTGCAGACTCCAAAAACTCTAGAAAACTAAATTACAATAACCAAAACTAACTAAATATTCTTTAAATAAAAGCATACCAAGACAGAAAACATCGATTGAAAGAGCATAAACCATGAAATTGAGCTATCTCAAGTCATGACCAACTCCAATCACCACCACAGTCGAAAGCAACAAATGATTTTTAGTATTACATTACAAGCGATCAATGTTGTTGATGGAAAGTTGAATCTAACACAAAATCGATGAAGAATCCACCGAGAACCGGTCTCGATATATTTCATTAGTGTTTATTAGGCTAAGGAAAGGGTACATGGGTGTAAGATCGATTAAGTGAGGTAACATAAAATGGGGGTAAACTAAAATGTATTTTTTATTTAACCTGGAGAAAAAAATACATGTCAATATATTATTGGTAACTTATTCCTGTCGCGCCCCCTTTTTCCCTCGCGGGTGTTCGGGTTTTGACATTCATGGGGGAACAACTCGTTTCCTTTTGGAAATTGGGTATTTGAAGAGTCGCCACTTAATGGATTATGATGCATTAGGGCACCTAGAGCAATTAACTCATGTAACTAGTTTGCATTACCAGATATTAGGGTAAGGTTTCGAAATAACCTTGAGGGGAAGGTGTTAGGCACCCCTCGTGGTCCACAACGGTGGGTCCCGGTCGAACTTAAACTACGTTGTTTACCATGAAAATGGTAACAACAATTAAATTTGTAAATGAGATTCTAAAAATACGTGATCTATTCTCGAGCTAGTTGTTAGAGCAGTAGATACTAAAAATATGGAGTGTAAAGATTAAATGCAAGCTAAAATGGGATGATAATCGAACCGCATGGCCTGCTGCCAGGCGTGTGTCTTGTCGATGAGGAACCTTGGGGTCGATGTCGGGGTCGAGCTCGAGCTATCAAGGATGGTCGGGGATGGGATAATAGTTGAAGATATAATTAAACAGGACTCTTTATGTCCAATACTAAGTTATATGATGAAGAACAAATAAGAATGTGATCAATATTGAGGCAACATTGGGGTAGTGAGAACGAACAAGTTAGAGAGAAAAGAGAGAGAGATATTATTGGACTTGTGGAGAAATGGAGCAACATCAGCCCCCCTACAAAGTAATGGGGATCCCCTTAATATAAGAGGGGAATCCACTATGGTACATAGCATGTTAATCGTAAAGGTATGGAGACAATATGTCTATACATGACATCTTAAAAAATAGGCCCCGGATAGACCAACCATGTCAGGTTAAGCTGCGTGCCTTGGGGACTTTCCTCTCGCCTGTCATAGCTTGTTGTACCTATCAGAACATGATACCCTTCGGACCAATATATACATATATGTCGAGCCTCAAGTATGAGTCTCGACCTTAGCTCCGAGCTTCAAGGGGTACAACCACGAGATGGTTCTAAGACTGGGGAATCAGGCCCCCAAATTTGTCGTATACAGATAGTCTCCGCATTTCTTAGAGTGATGGAGACGAGAAACGATAAGAAACGGTTTTGACACTTACTTTCTCTTGTTCTCTTACGGCCGGATACAAGGTATTAAGGCGCATTACATGCACCATTCCTGCAGATTTCATCATTGCCTGCGGCGGTTGGCTTCCTTTAATACGCTAAGGATGCTTTTATAAATACTTGTTTCTTCCTTTTTTTGGGTTCCATCTTCCGCTCAAAACCCTTAGTGGGGTCTGTTTTTCCTCGTTCTCATCCTTTCTCAAGGATGCAATCCCTTTTTTCTTCTTTCCTCAGATTTCTACAAAGATGACGAATATTACCACTTCTACTTCCCACGAGGCTGCGGGATCATCCTCTTCGCTTTTCTCTCAAGGTGAAGTGGCCACTCCCTTTGTGCTGAGGAGTGTGTTCCAGGACCCTTTTCGATGACCTCCAATTTTAGGGTCGAAAGACCCTCCTCGAAGTCAGGGCGCTGTGAGCCTGTAACTCAGTACATTAGTTCTGTAACGGACATCGAAAGAGTGAAGGCAGACTACTGTTGGGGAGAGACCATGCCCGTGGAGATCCCCGCTTGGGATGAAGATATTACGGCTCATAAAGCCGGCTTTTTGAGTGTGTATACATACCCATTCTCTTTAGGGCCGGTGGGGCCGTCCTCGCTCTTGATTGACCCTGTGATTCTTGACTTCTACCGAAGTTATTAGGTGACTCTAGGTCAAGTCCACCCTTCGTTCTGGTGTGTGGTTTATATGATCAGGCATTATTCGAGCATGATAGAAGGAATGCCCTTCACCTTGAACCACTTGATCAAGATGTATAGCCCTCGTCTGCTTTGCGGAGACTTAGTCAAGCTTCGCTGTCAAGATTCGAGGTCCCTTTTTGCTCCCACCGAAGAATTCGAGGATGATGCATGCTTAAGTCGGTTTGTCCGAGTGAGGACGTCTGATCTGATTCCAGCAAAAAAGATGTTGTTCTTTGAGAAATGGAACACTGGGCGTAAGTACACATGGTGCCCTTGCCCTTTTTTGGTAACTCTGCTTCATACATTTGACTCTATTTTTCTTGTCTTTTTAGCCACAACAATCTACCCTGGCGCGGTGCTGGACCTTCAGGATTGGGTTGGTCTTTTGCACTCAATCTGCCCGTATACCGACCAAGCGTGGCGGGATTTATCCCGTGCTCGGTGGGAGGCCGGCGTCCCTGGTAAGTCTTGAGTCGTGATGAACCCGTGCATTTTGATGTAGTTTGATATCAGTAGCTTTCTCTGTATCATGCATTTTAACATCCGTATTTATGTAGGTCTGGGAGGAACCCTACTGGTTAGGGAAGTTTCATCCGTTGGAGGGGACACTCAGATGCATGACGAGGAGAGGAAGAGGCAGGAGAGCCTATCGGTTGAGCCGCCAGAGCCCAAGAGGATAAGAATGGATGATTACAAGGTCGACCCATTGGCCCTAGTATCTGGGGCAACGGCAAATCATCGTGCTGAGGGTGAGGGAGAAAGCAGCTTTTTGACACCCTTTGAAGAGCGTTTGGGGCTGATTGATCCTCGGGTTGTGGGAATAGATGCTTCTGGAAGGAGTCTAGTGCTGGTGCGGCTCAAATTTGTGGTGGCGAGGCAATGGATGGTGTATCGAGCACTAACCTTGAACTGACATGTGGCCGGAGTTCTCCCCAAACTGGGACGCCCTTGATAGGTAGTTTGGAGGTAACTCGAGTCGGGCCTCAGGATGAACAGAGGATGGAGATCCATATTAACCCTGTTAGCCCGTTGGATATTATTGATTCTCCAAAGGGGGATATTCCTCCATCTTCCGGAATGCAAGAGGAGTCTTGCGAGGAGCCACTGGTCAAGGGCGGAGATGCACTCGGGAGGCCGGCGATCATTTTTTAAGGTAGTTTCGAGGTCGATGTCTCATCTATTTTTTGGCGAGATGGGCAGGCTTTGTGAGCAGGTAACTTCATCTAGCCTTGTTTGCTGCTTCGGGATGCTCCGATCTTTATCTCCTTAACTTTCTATTGTGGTTTCAGGCCGAGGCGCTTTATAACCAAGCCCTCGCCCAATGTCAGGATGACGTGAGTCGTCGTGAGCACAAGGCTTTGTGAGCAGGTAACTTCATCTAGCCTTGTTTGCTGCTTCGGGATGCTCCGATCTTTATCTCCTTAACTTTCTATTGTGGTTTCAGGCCGAGGCGCTTTATAACCAAGCCCTCGCCCAATGTCAGGATGACGTGAGTCGTCGTGAGCACGAGAAAGCTTTTTTCACTGAACAGGTTATCTACCCTTTGCTTTTGCTACCATTTGAGCCCTTGTAAAATCTCATCGCTTTTAACTCTTCCTGCCTCGATCTGTGGAGTTTGAGAAGCAAAATGCCATGTTGAGAGGGGAGCTTTGGGCCAGGGATGCTAAAATCTCCGAGCTTAGCCAGCGTGTGAGCGAGGTGTCTTCTGAAAGGGACAACCTCAGGGAAAACGTTACCTTGATTGAGCGCAAACTTCAGGGCGCAAGGGAGGATAGCAGCAAGTATAAGAGCCTTCATTCTGAGCTAGTGACTGCATTGGTCTACATCAAAGTTGAGGCTGAGGCGCTTGCATCCTCGCATGGGGGAGGAGCAGTTATTGCAGATTCCTGCGTTGAGAGGGCATTTGAGGGGGCTGGCCTGAATTTGCCTCAAACCATGAGTCATGCTTGGCCGTCTTCTTGAGGCCTGGTCATCGAGTGTGTGTTGGAAGGTAGCTCGAGCGAAGTTAAATATGGGGGTGGATCCTCAGAGAGAGGGGATGCTGTCGAGAAAAAGCCATCAGGGGATCTGTAATTGCCTGGATGCGACCTTTGAGGCCGTTAGTTTTGGCAAAAAATTAGGATCTGTTGTTTTTCAATGTCGATCCTCCTGTTTGTTGTTCAATACTTTTTCATTTGTATGCGGAGCATTCAACGATTTTGTTTCTCTTTCTGTTTTCGATTCACCAATGTTTGGCGAAAAAACCATGGACCTGTGACATAGCCCTGTTGCCTTTTTGGGCCATCTCGGGAGTTTGTCACGCGACCGGTAGGTACGACCTCCGACGTGAACTGCCGTAAGCGATATCACGCTTTTTTCCCCGCCATTTTGCATTAGGTTTCCGGGCCGGGTTTGTCCCGAGCCTTGTTGATTTCTGCTTTACCGTGCCCGTGCGATCGGGTGATGATGTCTCTTATCTTTTGCCCTTGGGCATTTTGCTGTTTCAACTAATTTGGATCCAGTCTCCAAGTCGCATTGCGATTCGAGCTTCGATTGGCCCTCAAGTTCCTTCCTGCCTGCATGGGTGGACGGCGAGGGCCTTTCATGATTCAAGTCGAAATGACCTTACAGGTGGGTGGACCGGAGGCTCACTGGTTTGTGCCATTTATTCCGTGCCCTTAGGCATATTTTAGTTTAGCTATTTCGGGTGCATTCTCTGAATTGTGTTGCGATTCGAGCTTTAGTTGACCCTTAAGTTCTCTTCCGCCTGCACGGGCGGATGGCGATAGCCTTTTGTGCTTCGGGTCAAAGTGACGAAGCAGGTGGGTGTCCTGGAGGCTCACTCGGCTAGCGATAGTGGCATTTATGCCGTGCCCTTGGTCATGTTGCAGTTTAACTATTTCAGGTCCAGTCTCCGAGTCGCGTTGCGATTCGAGCTTTAATCGACCCTTAATTTGTCAATTTTTTAGCTGGCTACAATGTCTCTTACGCTGTTTGGTCGTAGAGACCTTTCAATATATGGCTCAGAGGCTTGATTAGTTAACTATTTTGGATCCGTTCTCTGAATCGGGTTACGATTCGAGCTCATTTTAATCCTCAAGTTGTTAATTTTTTAGCTAGCGACGATGACTCTTACGTTGTTTGGTCGTAGAGACCTTTTTAATGTGTGGCCCGAAGGCTTGCTTAGCTGACGACAATGGCTTTTACTATGTTTTTGCCTGTGGGATATTTGTAGGCTTTATTTTCCGCTCGTTAATGTATTTTGAAAGATTTTTGCTTGACCCGTCGTCGGTTCCGGAGAACCTCGATTACAAGTTGTTATCGACGATGTTTCGAGCACCTCGGAAGGTTCATAGCTCGTAGGTTGAGTAGACGAAGCCTTGTGATTTGGAGATGACATGGTCGAAGCTCGTTTTTGCCTGTTGAGGGAAGTCTATTTTAACCGGTTCTTTCCGAAGTATATTCGAAATAGTGCCCTACGATTTTTGTTTAGCGATGGTTAGGCGTCCTCGAGTCGCGTTAGTTTGGCTGTGTCAGCTGTTTTGCCATAGTCATATGTGTTTGGCCGTAGCCATTTTTGGTTCTGAGTGACAGTTCAGGCATCTACACCGAGGGTATGCCATTTCGGGATTCCTACAAATGCGACGTATAGCTTGAACTTTGGAATTTTCATGCCTGTTGAGATCTTACAGTTTGTCATGCCTGTTGAGGTCTTACAGTTTTTGTAGAATAGATCTGGTTACACCGAGTTTGCCCGCTAAGGGTCTTATAGTTTTGGGTTTTCCAGCACATGCCGATTAGCGATGATTGACATTCTCCGAGTCATCGAATTTGTTTATGCGTGAAGTCCGCTTTTCATGAGCTCGGAGTTGCCTCATAGGGGCTTTATGAGCCCGGAGTTACGACCCTGGGGTCCTGCGGGTGCAGAATTGCTGACGCTAATTCTCCGAGTATCTCAGGACGCGTTTGGTGGAGAGGCCCCTGTCGGGGGTATATTAGAGATACCCTTTCTTGGAGAATAAGATGTTGAAAAGATATCCTTTTATTGCTTGGTGTAGACATACATTGCTTCATTGTCGTGAGCTCGGCCCGCGCGAGCGCGGCTTCTCGGATTATTTGATTTAGTATATAATTATCGATTGGGGTTTAGCCTGCCATTTCCCGGTCCTCCCGAGGGGACGGTGCCCTTAGAAGCAGATCATCGCTTTATCGTTGGACTGTATAAGAAGGCTAGTGACTTTATTGGATCCTTCTCTGGGGGTATGTATGGACGTCATCTCGTTAAAAACCTTGATGGCAAAAACCCATTTCATGGTAAAAAACCCGGTCGAAGGAAAAGAATGTGACATCTGTTTGAGGACATTTGTGGGGTTCCACATCCGGCCGCCTTAACAGTAGTACCGCTTAAACATCTATATATTCCAGTTATTCGGAAGTTGCTCGCTCATGGTACCAAGCTTGTAGGATCCTTTGCCGACTATCCCAAGGACACGGTAAGGTCCCTCCCAATTATGGCTCAGCTTTCCATCGTTAGGGTTTCTGGTGTTGAGGGTAACCTTTGTTAGGACCAAGTCTCCGATTTTGAAGTATCGGAGATTCGTTCTTCTATTGTAGTATCTTTCGATTTTCTGTTTCTGGGCAGCCATCCGAACCAGCGAGGCTTCTATCTTTCATCGAGTAGCTCGAGGGCCGTTGTCATGGCTTCGTTGTTTGACCCCTCGCTTCTGTTGGAATCTGGCATTTAGTTCTCCGGCCTCCACCGGTATCAGTGCCTCGGCGCCATATACTAAAGTGAAAGGCGCATGTAAAGCGAAGTAGGCCAAACTTATTTCAACCAAAGCAAACCCTATAGGCAGGTTATCTAACAAAGCACACTTGAGCCAAAGTAAACCCTATAGGCATGTTATCTAACATGCAATAGTGATTAGAGTAAACATCTAGGCAAGTTTTCAAACATGCAATAGAAAAGTGCTTTTGAATGAAGTAAAGTTATAGGCAGGTTATCTAATATACAATAGTATAAAGTAAACACCTATAGGCATGTTATCTACCCAGCTCTACCGACAGTACCATATAACTACCCTTCATTTTCACTAGTCACCCCAATATCTGTTTACAATTAATTATTACAGACCAATGATTGAATAAAAATTATATAAATAAAATATAAATTAAGCTATAGGGAGCCTGAAGTAGGCCCAAAGCGAACCCTGGTGTACCAGGCCTCCAGTAGTCTCAAATGCCCAAGATGTCATTGCCACATTTGTGTCCAGGTATGTCAAAGTTCCCTAAGGACCTCAAGGATCCCGGATAGTGCTTACACCCAGACTTTATCAAATAAAGACTGATCATGTGCAGTGTGGAAGAGCCAGCCCTGATATGCCAGAGTTCAGAGAGATCTCAATGGATCTCTAAGCATACACATACCAGAGGGGCATGACTTAATAACCTAAGAGTAAGTGAGAGTGCTTGACCTAATTTGAAAAGGTTTTGGCAAACAATATAGAGAGGACTTCCTAGAGGGCAATAGATTTATGAAAACCAGTACTAGTTAGGTGGTAAAACAACTTGAGAAAAGTATAAAAATACTTTGAAATCAAAACACAAATTACCGAGCAACCAGATTCATAAACACTTAGGCAAACAGATTCCAAATAGGGAGAGAGGGGTTAGGGATACATAGAATACACCTTAGTGTATACATAAGCAAACAAATGCATAGAATTCTCAAGAATTTGTAGAATTAATAAGTTAGTTACAAAAATTACAGCAGAGACATGTTAAGAACACATTGATCTTGGACATGACCAAACATACAACTAGAGTTGCCTTGAGAGACTAGATGACTTAGCATGGTCTCATTAGCAGTGTAGTCAAAAACTCAAATGAACGGACTAGGCAAGCACCACACAAGCACTCATAGCTTAGAAATGATAATCACATATAGAGCAAAACAAAATTTAGACCTGCTAGATAAACAGTAGACAAACAAGTATAGTTGGGACATATTAATCACATATTAAAACAAGACAGTATTAGGCTTGCTAAGCAAGACATCGAACAGGAACAAGAATGGAACTCATGACTGATGAACTAAGGCAGTAATGAAACACATAGGATTTAGATTTCAAAAACAGGGGTATACCAGCTAGGAAGAAGAACACAGAATGTAGAGCAAAGGTTGTGCAATGGTTAGCCTTGGCTATCAGCTAAGCCAATGAATATCACAAGTAACACAGAAGAACAGAGAGAGCATTTTTTAAAGTGTAAGTATAATGGTGAACTAATGTTCGTGTCCTTGAAGGAACATGATGAGAGTGCTTATATAGCACTTAAGGGGTGAATCAAAATAAGGTAAAAGAATCATAGTTCAATCAATTAGGATCAATTAATCAGTCACAGAATTAATTCCCATAGAAGAGTCCGGAATAGACCCCTTAATTGGGGGCAATCTATTAACGGCCAGAACTGGGACTCAAGTAAGGTAACAAATCAACACCACACCATATAAGGAGTCCATCAGATTTCCAAATTACTGATAACTAATTAAGGCAAGTGTAATTAGTCACAATAGGGAAATAAGTAAAAAATCCTAAATATACTGATTTTAACCAGGAAAGAATCATTCAAATTCTCTAAATAGAAATCAATTAAATAACAAAATCCCAAAGAATACTGGATTTAATAGGAAAATTACTCAAAACCCTAAATAGAGTAAGTTAATACGACTAGTTCACAGAAATAAACATAATAGAAGAAATCAGTGTTAAAATCAGAACATCTAGGGTTCATACATACAAAAATTAACCAAACACGTCAAGAGATGACTGGATTAAACACTTGAAAGTAGAAGAACTCTTGAAGAGAAGTTTGGGAAGAACCCTAATTTGAAAATACTTAAAGTTGATTGACAGTATAGAGGTCAAAGAACCCTTAAAGAAAGCAGTCATGGAAACTTGAAAGCACTTCAAACATACAGGGATTCGAACAACAGAAGTCAGAGAAGTCAAAAACCTGAGGTAGCGTAGTGCTAAAAATTAGTTAGTAGTAGAGAAGTAAAAGAACCTTGAAGAACAACCATGGGAATTTGAAAACACTTCAGATGCATAAGGATTTGACCAACAAACAACAAGAAACCCAAACCCTAATATGACAAAGTGCTCAAAAATCGGTTAATCAGTAAAGAAATAAGGGAACCTTAAGGAAAATCAGCGATGAACTCAGAATCACTCCAGATCTATAGAGATCTGAACTGATTCAAGTCCAAACATTAGGTTTCTTGAAGAAAAGAGAAAGGGTAAAGAGAATGTGGCCTTTGAATCAAAGATTTGAGCCGTAAAACTTTGATAGAAAGCACTCATAGACCACAGACATACTCTTGAAGAGTTTTAAACAAGATTTAAAGCAGATATCTTCGAGGTCCTTCCATCAAACCACAAAATCGAGCAACTAGGGGAAATAGGAGACAAGTAGAGGCCTCATACAGCCATGAGAATCCATAGATCGAATAAAAATCAATGGGATTAGGGCTGGTTTTGGGTGGCGACATATAGGGTTTAGGTTAGATCTCAGAGAGACAGAGAGGATAAGGGATTCTAGGGCGTCTGTTTGCTGAGAAAGGTTATGGTTTAGGGGGTCATTTGATTAAAAAGGTAAGTTTTAATGTGGATCGTTGATCTAAAGGATCAACGGCCACAATTTGTTGCTGGGTTTTGGGTCGGGCATGTATAGTTCCAGATCCATCGACGGAATGTACCGATGATGTCATTACAAGAGTGGACACGACATTTCTGGATGGATGAAAGAATGGTTATGGTGAACGATCAAGTTTGAGATAGTTGAAGGAACTAGAGTGTGGTCGCTTCTGCTGGGATAGCGGTTGCTCACTAGTCACATGTAGATAAAGAGATGCTACAAACATGTATTTGTGCGAAATTTAAACGTGATGTAGATTCCCTATGTACCATGAAAGTTGTTTTTGGACGGTTAAGGATGACGTCCTCAAACCATGATGTACTGGGCCATGAATTGATCTGTGAGAGATTCGCAAGCCATGGAATGGTGTTCTCGGGCCAGGAAGATGGTGCCTCCGAACCATGACGCCTTTGAATAATGATATGCATATTTGAGAGATCCTTAGGCCATGGCATGGTGTGTTCCGGCTATGAGGATGATGTCTTTAGACTATGACACCTTTGGACATATTGGCGATATTTCAGCCCATAAGATGCAATAATATGATGCTAAGTGAACAAGACAAGGCTTAGTCTTGTGAAATGGAGGGTAGAGCTTAGCTCGACAGAAGAGCAAATAGCTAGTATCGGAATAGAGAAATATTTATGCAAGGAGGGACAATGCTTAGTCCCATGCAGATGGAAGGCACAGCTTAGCCTTATGGAGATATGGAGGCAGGGATTAACCTCATGCAAGATACGGGCCAGTGCTTTGTCCCATGCATATAGAAGGCAGTGCTTAGCCTGATGCAAATATAGAGGCAGGGCTTATCCTCATGCAAGATGCGGGATAGAGCTTAGTCCCATGCAGATGGAAGGCAGAAATTAGCCTTTTGCAAATATGGAGGCAAGGCTTAGCCTCATATAGGTATGGAGATAGAGCTTAGTCTCATGCAAATGAAGGCAGAGATTATCCTTATATAGATATGGAGGCAGGGCTTAGCCTCATGCAAAATGCGGGACAGGGCTTAGTCCCATGCAGATAGAAGGCTGAGCTTAGCCTTATGCAAATATGGAGGCAAGGCTGATGTGGGACAGGGCTTAGTCCCATGCAGATGGAAGGCATTGCTTAGCCTGATGCAAATATGGAGGCAGGGCTTAGCCTCATACAAGATGCGGTACATAACTTAGTCCCATGTAGATGGAAGGCAGAGATTAGCCTTATGCAAATATGGAGGTAGGGCTTAGCCTCATGTAGGTATGGAGACATAGCTTAGTCTCAAGAAAATAAAGGTAGAGATTAGCCTTATGCAATAGAGGTAGGGTTTAGCCTCATGCAAGATGCGGGACATGGCTTAGTCCCATGCAAAGAGCGGGTAGTAAAGAGTTGAATGTTTCTTAGCTGGAGATATATTCAGTGTCTGGTGGCCCGATTGATAGTGATTTTTCTCCGTGCATATATATTTGTGAATGCTACTACTACGTCAGATGTGCCCGCGCTTAAAGAAAAATTATATGTTTCGTAAGGGGGAGATTGGTTTGTGCCTTTGTCCGCTGACCTTGCTTTGTTTGAGTTTCCTTGGGAAACACCTGGCTGTTACGGAAATAGTGTTTTCAAAAATATGCAATCATTGATAAAAATAGAGTCATTTTAGGATCATAGCAAAATATCAAGTAGTTTTTAGATGAACTAGTGACTGTAACACATTTCCAAGACATTGCAGCTTTCTCGTATTAGAATTTTTAGGGTCCTCCTCAAAATTCTGCCCCAGTTTAGTAAATGATCCTTCGACTATTTGCGAGTGAAAAAACTTGGTGAACCTTCCTCAGAATTTTGAGAACCCTTCTCAAAATTCTACCCCTATTTCTTAAAAAATTTCTAACTTTCTGGCATGCGATGGCGTCGGCTGGACTTGCTCCGCAATTCTGAGGGTCCTCCTCAAAATTCTGCCCCAGTTTCTGATCTTGGGGAAATGGAAATTTTATTATGATATGATCGAACCCACAGGGCTACCTACGTATCCCCTCTTAAACGGGAATCAGGTCAAGCGTAGTTCAATTACATCATATGAGGAAATGTAAATAGCCTAATCATAGTATCTCTTGACTTCGTCTGAATTGATTGGTTTTGGCCAGACTTCTCCGTCCACTTCTGCAAGTATGAGCACTCCTCTTATTAGCACCCTATGAACCATATAAGGACCTTTCCAATTGGGAGAGAATTTCCCTTTGGCTTCATCTTGATGTGGGAATATTTTCTTCTTTAGTACCAGTTGTCCTGGTGCGAACTGTCTTGGTTTGACCCTTTTGTTGAAAGCTCTGGTCATTCTATTTTGGTAAAGCTGACCATGACATAATGCGTTCATCCTTTTTCTATCTATAAGGGCCAATTTCTCATAACGGCTCCTTATGTATTCTGCATCGCTGAGTTCGGCTTCCTGTATGATCCTTAAAGAAGGAATCTCTACCTCGGCTGGGATGACAACTTTGGTACCATAAACCAGTATATAGGGAGTTGCCCCGGTTGATGTGCGAACGGTAGTACAGTATCCCAACAAAGCAAAGGGTAGTTTTTCGTGCCATTACTTGTGGTTTTCTACCATCTTCCTTAATATCTTCTTGATGTTTTTGTTGGCAACTTCTACGGCTCCATTCATCTGAGGTCTGTACGCTGTGGAGTTCCTGTGCTTGATTTTAAAGTTTCACACATGGCCTTCATCATATCACTGTTGAGGTTGGTAGCATTATCAGTGACAATGGACTCGGGAACTCCGAATCAGCAAACAATACGATCTTTAACAAAATCTGCGATGACCTTCCTGGTTACAGCTTTGTAAGATGCAACCACTACCCATTTTGTGAAGTAATCTATGGCTACTAGAATAAACATGTGCCCGTTTGAAGCGGTGGGCTTAATAGGACTGATGACATTCATTCCGCATGCGGCAAAAGGACAAGGTGAGCTTGTGGCATTGAGCTCATTTGGTGGTACTTTTATCATATCTGCATGCACTTGACATTGGTAGCATTTGCGGACATACTGGATGCAATCTATATATATAGTCATCCAAAAGTAACCAGCCCTCAGTATCTTCTTGGCCAGGACAAAACCATTCATATGCGGGCTGCAGGTCCCAGCATGTACCTCCTGAAGTAGTTTAGAAGCCTCTTTTGCGTCGACATATCTTAGTAATCCCAAATCAGGAGTTCTTCTGTACAAGTTTCCTCCGCTATGAAAAAAGTGATTGGACAATCTCCGAATTGTGCATTTTTTAGTATGGTTTGCATGCTTCGGATATTCTCCTTTTTCCAGATACCCCTTGATGTCATGGAACCAAGGTTTTCCATTCGTCTTTTCCTCGACGTGGGCACAATACACTGGTTGATTATGAAACCTTACTGGGATGGGATCAATGAAATTCTTGTCCGGATGTTGTATCATAGATGACAAAGTGGCAAATGCATCGGCAAACTCATTCTGAATTCTAGGCACATGCCAAAACTCTATCTTCATGAACCTTTTTCTCAATTCTTGTACATGGTGCAAATATGGCAATATCTTGGAATTCTTGGTGGCCCACTCTCTTTGTACCTGGTGCACAAGCAAATATGAATCACCTATTACTAGCAGCTCCTGAATATTCATGTTGATTGCCATATTGAGCCCTAGTATGCAGGCTTCATACTTGCCATGTTGTTGGTGCAGGGAAATCTGCATTTACTAGATACCGGATAATGTTGACCTATTTCTGATACCAAAACTGCTCCAATGCCCACTCCTTTGAAATTTGCAGCTCCATCAAAGAACATCTTCCAGCCATCGTATGCTTCAGTAATGTCCTCTCCTAAGAATGACACCTCTTCATCTGGAAAATACATTTTTAGGGGTTCATATTCTCCTCCCACCGGATTTTTAGCAAGATGCTCTTCCAATGCTTGTCCGTTGACCGCCTGTTGAGTTATGTAGACGATATCGAACTCACTCAACAGTATCTGCCACTTGGTTAACTTCCTAGTTGACATGGGTTTCTAAAATATGTACTTCAAAGGGACCATCCTGGATATGAGGTATGTGGTATAGGCACAGAAGTAATGCCTCAGCTTCTGGGCCGTCCAGGTCAAAACACAGCAAGTGCGTTCCAACAGAGAGTTTCGTGTTTCATAAGGCGTGAATTTCTTACTTAGGTAGTATATGGCTTGATCCTTTATTCCTGTCTCGTTATGTTGTCCCAAAACACATCCAAAGGCTCCATCCAATATAGATAGGTAGAGTAGCAAATTTCGTCCTGGCTCTGGCGGAACCAAGACTGGTGGTGTGGACAAGTACTCCTTGATTTTGTAGAAAGTTTTCTAACGATCCTCGGTCCAACTTGTTTCGGCATCTTTCCTCAGCATCTTGAAGATGGGTTCACATATGACTGTGGACTATGCTATGAAGCGACTAATATAGTTAAGACGTCCTAGGAAGCTCATCACGTACTTTTTGCTCCTAGGTGGCAGTAACTTCTCAATAGCCTTAACTTTAGACGGGTCCAATTTGATCCCTCGACGGCTGACAATGAATCCCAGTAGCTTCCTCGCGGGAATCCTGAATGCACACTTTGCGGGGTTCAGCTTCAAGTTGTACCTCCATAACCTGTCAAAAAACTTTTTCATGTCCACTATGTGATCCGCGACCCTCTTGATTTAATAATAATGTCGTCCACATACACTTATATTTCTTTGTGTATCATATCATGGAAGATGGTTGTCATGGACCTCATGTAAGTAGCCCCAACATTTTTTAGACCGAATGGCATCATTTTGTAATAGTATACCCCCATAGTGTAATAAAAGTTGTTTTATCTGCGTCTTGTTCATCCATCCAGATCTGGTGATAACCCGCGAAGCAATCTACAAAGGATTGGAGTTTATGTTTTGCACATTTGCCGATCAGGATGTGTATATTTGATAGTGGAAAGTCGTCCTTGGGACTTGCTTTGTTTAAGTATCGATAGTCAACACATACTCTGACTTTCCCATCTTTCTTTGGAACTTACACAATGTTGGCTAACTAGGTTGGTACTCAACCACCCTGAGGACTTTGGCATTGATCTACTTAGTAACTTCCTCCTTGATTATCATGCTCATATCTGGTTTGAATTTTCTGAGTTTCTGCTTCACTGGCGAACACATAGGATTAGTAGGTAACTTGTGAGCCACAATGGACATGCTCAACCCGGTCATGTCATCATATGAATATGCAAAAATGTCATCATACTCCTTTAAGAAACGAATGTACTTCTCTTTCTCTATCAGCGATAAGTGAATGATGATGCGAGTCTCCTTGACGGTCTCGGTGTCCCCCAAATTTACTGCTTCGATTTCGTCCAGGTTAGACTTAAGCTTATTCTCAAAGTTTTCAACCTCCCTAACAACTTCCTCAGGTATCTCATCTTCTTATCACTATCCTCATGTTGCGTTGCCTCATTACATGTCACAGTCACCAGTTCATCAGGAAAAGTAATAATAACACTGTAGAAAGAAAAATATGGAAGATAATAATAAATAATAAAGAGCAATGCATTTGATTAAGACTTAAAACATCCAAACAAAATACGACTCGATGAATCGAGCATTTATTTTTAAACAAATGAGCCTTTAAAACAAAATTACTAAAAATCCTAGATGCCTAGAATGGATATATAAAAATAAAATCTGCCAAACTACCTAGGGACTCAGCGGGCCCGAGATGGTGTGGCGGTCCAGTTCCTAAGAACAGCTCCCTTCTTCACAGTCTGAATAGTGAGGCCTTCTTCTTCCTCCTCCTCAATTATTGCACTGCAGTCCATGTCTCCGTCCTCCAGGAATAGATTCATCAGTCCAACTAATGCTTCTTCTTCTGTAGTTCCATATATTGTGTTAGCTTGGTGAAAATTTTGACCCATATGTGGTACTGGTTTCTCGAGAGGGTAATAAGGTCCACGCCATAGAGGTGACCAATCATCATACTCCTGCCATGTATATTGGTATCTGAGCCCGAAAGTAGCACCATGACATTTCAACTATATTGGTTTAGTAATACCCTGGAGATTCTTCCCAAGCCTCTTGCCGGGTTCATACCCAGACCTTTCCAACATGCTTTCTATTTTGCTACTCCACTATTTGTCTTTCTCAACAGCATTGAAACGTTTGATGTGATGATAGGTTTCCCCTCCTAGCCTTCTTCTATTCCCAATAATCGGGATGGTGTGACTGGTGTTGCTGAGGTTACTCCCGTCTCCGTGAATGATCACCTACTAATGGTTCCATTCAAATTTTACGGCTTGATGTAGTGTGGAAGCCACAGCCCCAATGGCATATATCCATGGTCGGCCTAACAAAAGATTGTATGAGTCTGAAATGTCGAGCACCTGAAATTTGACGTCGAACCAAGTTGGCCTCATCTACAAACAAATATTGAGTTCCCTAATCGTGGCCCTTTGAGACCCATCAAAGGCTTTCACGTTCATGTTTCCTGTTCTATTTCATGGAAACCTTTTCCGAATCTTTTCAAAGTATCCAACGGCCAAATGTTGAGGCTTGAACCCCCATCAATCAAGACCTTGGTGATGAATTTATCTTCAAATTGCACTGTGATGTGCAATGCTCAGTTGTGATTCAACCCTTCAGGCGGTAGCTCATCCTCGTGGAAGATTATTTTGTGACTTTCCAGCACCTGCCCTACCATATTGGCCGTCTCTCCACAGGTAATATTGTTGGGCACGTAAGCTTCATTCAACACCTTCATCAAAGCATTCTTGTTTGTCTCTGAATTTTGCAATAGTGACAGTATGGATATCTGAGCCGGGGTTTTGTTCAAATGATCAAACATGGAATATTCCCTTACTTGTTCTTTCCTCCAAAGGTCATCTGGTCCCGTTTCAATGACAGGCTGCTTGGTAGTGGCATCCTTACTTGGTCCTCCCAAGTGCTCTGGTGTATAGATTCTTCCGGTCCTAGTCATTCCTTGTGCGGCATCAGATTCCTCAATCTTTACCTTTCTTTTTCGCCTAGCTTCAGCAACGTAATCCCAAGGTATTTCTTTTGAGTTGAAAGGAGGTATGGTTGATATTGTCACTGTGAAAGGTGTGGCCACTTCTACTTCAAATGGAATAGGGGTGGTCGCAAGTTGAGCTACCTCTACCTCAAATGGGACTGATGCAACTATCTCAACCTCGATTGGTGACTGAGTCTGTACTACAATAGGAGTAAGTGTGACTGCAGGTTTAAAGTCATCGCCTTCTTGAATAAGCCCGATTGACCCCTCAGGATCCCATTCTTCATCCATCTCTGTCACATGTATCCCGCCACCCCCATAATCCGGGAGAGGGTTGTTGCAGACATTGGGTGCAACTTCTTTTGCCTATATGACCTTGTTGTCAATCAGTGTCAGGATTTTGTCTTTCAATGTTCGGCACTCGTTAATAGTGTGTCCCTTCATACCAAAATGGTATGCATAGATTTTGTTTTGGTTGACCCATTGGGACGGGTTTTCTACTGCCATAACGGGAATGAGAGTGACGTAACTAGCAGCTTTCAACCTTTCATACAGCTGGTCGATGTTTTAAGCAATAGTAGTGTATTGTCTAGGTGGTTTATGGTCAAAATTGGGTCGTGTCCTTGGATATGTTTGGCGAGTTGGAGGTGACTAGGAATGAGATGGTTGGGACTTATAGGTATGATAGGCAGTGGCTGGTTGAGAGTATCTGGGTGATGAGGGTTGGTATGTGGTGGTGGTGCTTGGTATGTGGGTGGAGGTGTTTGATATGTGGGTGAAGGTTTTTTATATTTGGGTGGAGGTGTTTGATATGTAAATGGAGATTTTGAACCTTGAGCCACCATTACTGCCACGATGTCTCTCTTCTTTGATATGCCGCCTGATTGTAATGCCTTGTTTGTGGCCTGTAATGCCTCAAAGTGTGTTACCATACCGCTAATGATGTCTTCTTCGATTCTTTCCCCGAGTTTGATGATATCAGAGAATTTACGATTTTCAATAACCATCAACCTTTCATAGTATCGCGGATACTGTGCTCTGATGAAAAACTTGTTCATTTGTTCCTCTTCCAGAGATGGCCTGACTTTGGCTGCTTCTGACCTCCAATGAGTATCATACTTGCGAAAAGTCTCGGTGGGCTTCTTCTTGAGGTTCTGAATGTAGAAAACATATGGTGCATTTTCTGTGTTAAACCTGAATCGGTCTATGAAATTAGTATACTCACCCAGTTGGACCATTTCTTAGGATCCTGGCTGAGGTACCAGGACAAAGCGTCTCCCATAAGACTCCTCGTGAAAAGCTTCATCCTGATCTTTTCATCCTTTCCGAACCCAACAAGTTTGTCACAATAGGTCCTTAGATGAACCATGGGATCACCTGTACCGCCAAACATCTCGAACTTGGGATGTTTGTACCCCTCTTGCATTTCTATCCCTTTGCCTCCTTCGACACCTAAACTCGACTTGTTAACTTCTTGAGTTTTTCCGCCATGTTCTTGATGAGCAGGTCCTTTTTAGTGGATTCTGGTGTATAGGAAGTTTGTTGGATAGAGTGAGGTACGTTTTTATGTATATAGGGTTGTTTTGGTGAGTGACAGGTGCCCGTGTGTAGTATTGGTCATTGGTTGAGTTTTGAGGACCATGAATGGGTTGTGGTGTGTTCTAGGGAGTGTGATAAGTGGTGGTTGGTGGGTACTGGATTGATTGATGGTGGTGTTATGGCGGAGTTGGTATCAGTAAGTTATTGAGAATTTGTGGTGTTATGGTGGTGTAGGAGGGTTTTGTGGATATTGGTTTGGTATGTTTTGAGGAGGTGTTGGGTTCTTTGTGTTTTGTTGGTTGATGTCGGGGACATTCAGGGTGAGGGATAGGTTTGCCAAGTTGCGTACCTGCTCAAGCTCTCCCTGTAACTCTAGTATCTTTTGTTCGAACCTCAAAACTAAATCATCTAGCGTCGTATTACTCCGATCGTCTGAAGTTTTTGCATTTTCCACGTTCTCTTTTCGAATACCACTTTAATCATCCATTTTAGATTTCCCTTTGCTCTTTGTATTACTTGGAGGATGAGGAGGTGGAGGGCCTCTTGATCTGGTGTGATACGCTGATAATGCCAATATGTGAGAACCAACCTTAGGGGATGGGAATAAAGAATAAAGAAAAACAAAAGGTAAAAAAGTCAGTAAGGGTTCTGAAATGTTTGTAGTATTTAAACACATATTGCGGGAATGTAAATTTGCATCCTAATTGGGGAACCTCGTTGTGCCCAAGGTAGGCCTATAGACAAATAAATTTGGAGAAATTTAGTGCCAATAATTGCCTCATTTCATTAATGTAAAACTAAACAACCCAAAATGAAACTGAATAAGATAATGCTGCTAATGGAACTTGGCCTTATTACATTTAAAAGGAAAGCAAGTAAATCTAATCTACTTGGTCCCAGAAGGACCCTCTCCAGACCGGATGCTGTTGGAGAAATCAACTCTCCCAACTCGCGTAGGTTCAGCAATAAGAATGCCCTTTCCAGACGCGCTTCATTATTTCCTTTAGCGTCTGGTAGTCGGTAACCCTCGTCCTTATCTTACCTTCCAATTCCATTAAACTGTACTCCATATATTCCAGCCTTTCACTGGATTTGACAACTCTTTCTTTCCACTCGTAGATCATTTCCATGTCAGCCTTATGTTGCGCCATATGCTCAGCTTCAGACTCTCAAACTCTTTTGCGCAACTTGTTGTACTTCACCTCTGCCTCGGCAAACTCATCTATGACCCTATTTCCTGGACTAACCCTTAGCTCAATGACTCCTGATAGATTATCGTCCAACGATGAGGATTAAAAGTATGAATGGCCCGCATGGTATCGGTCTGGCTCGATGGTATCCTTCTCCACAATAATCTTCAAATCCCACATATGTTGTGCTTCATTCTTGTATGGGATGGCGTCACCTTGGAAATCAGCTCTGAAGTGACTCATCTTAGCAATCTGTGGTATGACTTGTCTCATGCCTGCCTGTCGCATAACCCTAAGGGGAGCGTAAGGGTATATCACTCTGTATATGGTGAAATCGGAGGGCCCAATTTCTTATTATCAAAGAACCTCAGAGGATCATCTCGAAGTCTCGGGGCTACAAGGTTAGGATCGAGTCTCCTCCCTCGGTAATGGTAGAAATGGGAAGCTCCCTAGGCACACGGCTAGGAATCACATCTCCGCCTCTTTGTAATTAATGCTTATTGTACTATGATGGGATTCCCCTCCTATATAAAGGGGATCCTTGTCACTTTGTAGAGGGTCGTTGCTTCAATTACTCCACACAAAATATACAAGAAACATTCCATTTTGCTCTCTAACACATTCTCTTGATATTATTGCTTTCATTTATTATCTTCATATTTGTTCATCATTTATTGCTTATCATTGGCCATAAAGAGCTTCCGTTAGTTTTAATATAACTATTAGTCACATTTCGATTGCCTTCGATAGCTTGTAATCGAGCTCTAGAGTTGATATCGAGGCCCCGTGTCCACAAGCTCGAGGCCCCGATAACTGGACCAACAGTTCGATTATCACCCTATTCTTAACTCTAATTTCGTTTCTAAATCCAACATACATTGCATCAACTGTTTAACAAACTAGCATAAAAATACATCATGTATTTTTAGAGTCCCATAAAAAAATTTAATTGTTATTACCATTTTCATGGTAAACAGTTTGGCGCCCACAAGGCTAAAAATAATAGTGATTATTTTCTTGCTGGTTTTACTATATAATGCAAGTTATCTTTCACATTTTTTCTTGTCGAAGATCTTCGATTTTAGGTCAAAGTGTCTAACTCGGTAAATCGAGGTGAAAATAACAATATTGAGGAACACGGGGAAAACGGTATGGCTGTTCCAGGTGTCGGTGTTCCACCACGAAACCTTGAGAATGCACTGGAGCCAGTCCCCATGGATGCAGTCTCACTCGATGCCCAACGGGTCGATATAAGCTCGCATACCGACAGGAACACGCATTAAGGAGATCCACAAGAACCATAGAAAACCCCGACCAGGGAAGAATGTGAGGTTAGCCTTCATGTTATTTTTAAAATGTTGCAGGCACAACAGCTAGCTATTTCTCAGCTACAAAGTCACCAGAAAACTCCTAGCACGGTAGCACTGGGGACAGCTCACCCAACCGAACAAGTACAGGAGATCGAGCAATAACGGGTCGATGACTGATCCCATCATCGTAAAAATGCTCAAGGATCTCACCAGGAGGATCGAATCGGGCGAGAAAATGATAAAAATCAACGACAAGAAGGCCGACACCTACAACTCCAAGGTTGACCAAATTCTGGGCGCAACCCCGGTCCTAAAAGGCCTGGATTCGAAGAAGTTCATACAAAATCCGTTCCCAGAGGAAGCGGCCCCAAAACCTATTCCGAAGAAGTTCAGTATGCCAGAACTTCCAAAGTACAACGAGACCTCAGACCCCAATGAACACGTTACTGCCTACACTTTTGTAGTAAAGGGCAATGACATAAAGGACGACGGGATCGAGTCCATCTTATTAAAGAAGTTCGGGGAAACGCTCTCGAAGGGGGCCATGATGTGGTATCACAACCTCGCTCCTAACTCCATAGACTCGTTTGCCATGCTGGCAGAATCCTTCATAAAAGCACATGCCAGTGCCATCAAAGTAGCAACAAGGAAGTCTAACGTGTTCAAAATCAAACAGAGCGAGAAAGAAATGCTGCGAGAGTTCGTATCTTGCTTCCAAATGGAACGGATGGAGCTACCGCTAGTCTTCGATGACTGGGCAGTGCAGGCTTTCACTCTAGGTCTGAATGAATGAAGCTCGGTAGCCTCGAAACAGTGAAACCGAATTTTATCGTGTATCCAGCTGTGACATGGTCAGACATCCACAACTGATACCACTCAAAGATCAGGGCTGAGGACGACCAGTTGGGAGCCCCATTGGGCTCAGTATACCCAAGTAGGATTCCGATGAAGGAACCAAAGCCAAACAAAGAAAGGTATCAGCCATACACCGAACACAGGAGGAACGCTCCGAGGCTTAACCCACCTCGCAATGATCGAAGGATAGACCGAGGATAGGATCCTCGGGGACTCATCAACAAGGAGAGATTCGATAGGAATGCATGGCCAACGGGGCACCTCACTTATCAGAATACAACTTCAACGTCGATGTATCAGACATCGTGTTCGCCACCAATAAAATCAGAGATGCCAGGTAGCCCAGGCTTGTACAATTGGATCCTTCACAAAGGATTCATAACTTAGTGTGTGAGTTTCACAACACTCACGGCCACAGGACCGAGGATTGCCACCAACTCGGAGAAGAGGTAGCTCGACTACTTAACAAAGGTCATCTCCGGGAATTCCTTAGAGCCAAAAATCAGTTCCAAAAAAGAGAGGCGGCCAAGAAAAACGAAACAAATGAGCCACAAAATGTCATCCACATGATCTTGGGAAGAGTCGATGCCCCGCAGGAACCCGTGATAAGAAGCACAAAAATATCCATCACCAGGGAAAAGTGAACCCGGGGGTATATACCCGAGGATGACCTCACATTCAGCGAAGAGGACATCGAGACCATGTCTTAACCTCACAATGACGCACTGGTAATCTCTTTCCTTGTAAATTCTTTTCAAATAAAATATGTACTCGTGGATCCAGGTAGCTCGGCCAACATTATCAGGTCGAGGGTGGTAGAGCAACTCGTACTTCTAAACCAAATCATGCCCGCCACTCAAGTCCTCAACGGATTTAACATGGCAAGTGAAACAATGAAATGAGAAATCACACTCCTAGTCACCATGGCTGGCACAACCCAAAATGCTAAATTCCATGTCATCGAATGAGACATGAGGTACAACGCCTTGTTCGAACGACCATGGATACACTGCATGAGAGCAGTATCGTCCACTCTCCACTAAATGATGAAATTCCCAACAAAGGATAGAATTAAAACTGTCTACGGGGAACAACATGCGGGAAGGAAAATGTTCACGGTGCACGACGTGGCACTGACACCAATATCTCCGCCCGCAAAAGAGCCGAAGGGTAATCGAGCCACACCTTCGATTAGGCCTGATTATACAAAGTAAAGGACCGTATTGCATCCTCATCTCGAGTAACTAGACCATATCGGTCGTCGAAACATAGCTAGCACATCCCACACTAAGGTATAACCATCTCTTTGTTCATTTCATATTTCATACTAACCCTTATGCAGGTGCCCGACCGAAGCAGTTGAAGCGCTATCCCAGCTCGAAGACCCTAAGGTTTTAAAGCATCCGTTGCACTCTTTTCCTTCGACCAAGTTTTTATCCCGAAGAGGGTTTTACCGGCAAGGTTTTTAACGAGGAAACACCTATATGCTACCTAAGGAAGATCCAACAAGTATTCAAGGCTTCTTTTGCAATCGAGCCCGAGCACTAAGGGGCATCCCCCCCGGAAGGCCATCCGCTCAGAAAAGTCAAGAAACGCCAAATGGGGTCCCAATAGGAAAATGATGTACCGGGCCAAACGGTCGAATGAACCGTGCCCATATACTTGGGCCCTCGACAGCAAAAACATGTACACTTGTACCAGACAATTGAAGAATATCTTTTATCAAAGCATCTTGCACTCTAAAAGAAGCTCGGCACCTCTGCAAGAATGACTACTACGCCAAAAACGTCCCAAACACTGGGGGACTGGCGCCAACAATTCAACACCTGAACAACCTCCGGGTCGGGACTCCAAAATCATAAGCCCTCAGATGAGGCAATATGAAAATTATGAAACAACTCCTATGCTGAAAGTACCCCGTATACTTGGGGACTAGCATCAAAATCTCAAAAAACGAATGACCTCAGGGTCGGGATCTCCAAAATTGTAAGCCCTTGACAAGGCAATACAAAGTTTGCAAATAATGGCTCCCAAGTCAAGAAATACTTGATGACTCGGGGACTGCCATCAAGCGCCGCCTACATCAACTTATCAAAACACGAGGCCATAAGACCCCGAGCGGGTAGACTAGATCTCGTTAGACCTATATAAGGTAGCAACTATATCTGTAAGACCTCAACGGCATGTAAAACATGTAAGACCTCAAGCAAGGCATGAACAATACTTGTACCAAGTATCCAAAACTGTAAGACCTCAATGGCATGAAAAACTTATATGACCTTACTAAAGGCATAAACCTGATCCCAAAGTTTAGGCTATATATCGAACTTGTAAGACCCCTAAAAAGGCATACCCTTGATATAGATGCCGAAACTACTTCACTCGGTACTCAAAGGCTCCGGCCAAACACAAGTGACTCCGGTCACACGGTTGTACCAGTTGAACTAGCGTGACTCAAGGATGCTCGACTGTTGCTACAAAATCACAAGCCGTCAATTACTCCGAATCTACTTCAGAAAGAATCGGTTAAATGGACTACCCTTGATACAGGGAAAAAAGGTTCGACCATGTCAGCTCGTCAATATCGGTTTTGAGATACTCAGCCTCCGAGCCAAACCTCCCAAGGTGCTTGATCATCGCCATATAAAAACTCACAATCGAGGTTTTTTATTAAGCCGTCGAAGAGTCAGGCAAACACTATTTATCCTTATCGAGGGAAAAATAAAGCCTACATAAATGGTCGCAACAACCAAGCACGTATGAACCATTGTCGCCAGCCTAATGAGCCTTAGGGCCACACACACAAAAGGTCGCATCGACCAAAAGCGTAAGAGCCACTGTCGCCAGCCTGAAATCTGAAAACTTGAGGGTCAAAATGAGCTCGAGTCATAACCTGATTTGGAGACCGGACCCAAAACAATTAACCAAATATGCCTAAGGGAAAAAGCGTAAGAGACACTGTCGCCAGCCCATGTACACTAAAAGGCCGCATAGGCCCAAGGCGTAAGAGCCATTATCGCCCGCCCACATACACTAAAATGCCGCATCGGCCCAAGGCGTAAGAGCCATTGTAGCCAGCCCACATACACTAAAAGGTCGCATCGACCAAAAGAATAAGAGCCATTGCCACCAGCCTAAATTTCAGCCATTCGAAGATCAAATAAGCTCGAGTCGATGCCCGACTCGGGGACTGAGCCCAAAATAGGTGGCCTAAATATGCCTAAGAGAAAAAGTACATAAGAGCCTATTGGCCAGTATAATGAGCCCCGGGGCCACATCACGACTCTGAGGATTCCTACAAACATAAAACCAGCTCGCATGGTCAAAATCAAGCTACAAACATTTTGTTGCGAAAAAACGCAACCTCCAGCTACAAACATTTTTTGAAAATGCTACATATAGATGGCAAAATCCAAGCCCCCCAGGGGCTATGGCCTGTCGGCCTCATCTTCGCTCCCTTCGGCATCGGGCAAAAGCAACCGAACATCATGCTCGTCCGCCCTTGCGAGCGCCAATTCTTTCGAGAGGGTGAAACCCCTAGCACAGATCTCCTCGAGGGTCATTCTTCGAGATTTGCAGCGAACATATTCTTCAATCCTCCCTTCGCGGTTGAGGATCCTTCTCAGCTCAGCTTGAGCATCAGCAACATATTTTGAATAGATCACCATCTCCTGGTCAGCCTCAGTCCTGCTCATTGTAGCTTCTGCCTGGGCATCAACGATCTCAGCCCTGACATTCGAAATCTCGGACTCGATCTTCACAATCATTTCTATCTGAACCGAAGTATTATCACGAGCTAAGTGAAGTTGAGCTTCAAAAGTTGGAACATTTTCCAGAGCGTCCTTCCCCTCTAAAGCCTGAGCCTCTGCCCGAGCTTTCAGCTCACCATGTTCACGCTTGGCCCGACCAACTTCCTCTCGAAGGCACTCCAGGGCCTTCATCTTTTTTCTGCAACTGAAATAAACTAAGTGTTAGCCTCAAGAACCAGGAGTTAGAATGCACGCTCACCCGGGACAGGAAATTACCTGCTCCTTCAGGTGGTTCTTGTAATTCAAGCTCCGGCCCACCTCATACTGCAAGTGTACCAACTCAACTTTTTTTTCTTCACAAAGGAGCTTGGGGGATCTCTCCTCATCCAGAGCTTTTCGAGGCCTGGCTTCACAACAAAGCAGCCCGGACTTAAGCTTATCGAATGCCTCAATGAGAAAACCCAATAAGGAAGGGAAGGCATGAAGCTCAAAAGACCTGTGCCAAAACTCACCACAAAGTGAAGCCGCTGGGCTTCCTCGAAGGTCGAGCGCACACCTGCCAATCCAGTTCCTTCAGCCTTGAAAGAGTCGACTCCGGTCGAAGTACGATCGCTTAGTATATGCGACCCCGGGTTTCTAGTATCTCCTGAAGTACTGTCGGCGGAAAATGAAGGTGACAACAATGGAGAAACCCTTTTTGTGTAACCAGGAATCATGGACGCGGCAAGCTCAGACGATGTTTCCGCTTTGAAGCCCCGGTCCCGTTTTGCCTTACTTTGAGCGCCATCGCCCTGTAAAACCATCTATCGCTTATAGTTGTCGTTCTTTAGCTCGAAACTTGGCAGCCCTTCTCCCTCTCTAGAGGATCAATGCCTTGCCTCGGAAGGCTCTCCAATGCCTGCAATATCAAGGTTAACACGCATAAAGGGAAAATGCTTCTCCATATGAAAAAAGGGAAAATAAGGAATAGCACAACACTCACCATGACGTTTTGCTTCCCATCCACCTCGAGAAAAATCTCACCACTTGCGCTCATCACAGGTTGAGTGGGTCGCCAACTTTCGTACCCAATCCAGCAAACTAGGAACGTCGTCTGGCGCCTATGAAACTGGTGCAGAAAAAGGAAGGAGAACACGGTTACAAAACTAGTTCTCACTATAGGCAAAACTGAGAAGGCACGAAGTGCACCACATACGTGTATAATTCCATTCCTCGGGGAATGGCATAAGCTCCATGGGGAGAATGTCAGCAGCCCGCACTCTAACGAAGCGACTCATCTACCCCTGGTCTCCATCTTCCTAATCATCAACAACGAAAGGTGTGGTCGATCGACATTGCAAGGTTATAAAACCTCGATGGTTGAATGGCCGGTACAACCTAACAAGATGACTGAGCGTAAATTCAAGCCCCGCCTTCTCCGCAAAAAATCTCACCATCAACACTATTCGCCAAAACTATGGATGGATGAGCACTAGGTAACCCGATACTCTAAGCAGAAGTCGAGCACAATCCTATCAAGGGGGCCCAGTGTGAATGGATACATGTACACATTCAAGAGTCCATCGGCACGATCATTGATGTCCTCACCTGGGAAAAAAGCCTGCAACACCACTTTCTCCCCCCATCCGCAGTCCTTTTTCACTAACTCAAGATGCTCTTTTCCTATCAAAGAAGTAGTCTTTAGGGTATACTCTCGTTGGTCCTGAGTACCGGAGGCGAAGCTCTCCCCTCCTTGTCGGACAGACCCCTACATAGCAGCCATGGTTATGATGAAATTAGAGAACCAAAGCGGGAATATGTGCAAGTGCATTAGTGATGAAGTAACGAAAGGCTAGCGCAGGAAAAGAAGGATAACTATCTAAAATAGTGGGATCTCCAAAAAATAGCAGAAACAACCCTATGTATATATGTGGAAAAAACGGCGACGACCCGCCTGCCTCAAAGCCAGTTAGGAACACTGGCCAATGCCTTCGCCAGTCCCAAGGTGGTACCCGACCTCGAGGACCTCCATCAGAACAAGGTTAGGCTCCGTGAAGACAATAATGCCTTCGCCAGTCCCAAGGTGGTACCCGACCTCGAGGACCTCCACCAAAACAAGGTTAGGCTCCATAAAGCCAATAATGCCTTTTCCAATCCCAAGGTGTACCCGACCTCGAGGACCTCCATCAGAACAAGGTCAGGCTCTATGAAGCCAATAATGCCTTTGCCAGTCCTGAAGTGGTACCCGACCTCGAGGACCTCCATCAGAATAAGGTTAGGCTCCAGAAGCCAATAATGCCTTTGCTAGTCCCGAGATGGTACCCGACCTTGAGGACCTCCATCAGAACAAGGTTAGGCTCCATGAACCCAATAATGCCTTCGCTAGTTTCGAGGAGGTATCCGACTTCGATGACCTTCATCAGAAAAAGGTTAGGCTCCAGAAACCCAATAACGCCTTCGTCAGTCCCGAAGTGGTACCCAACTTCAAGGATCTCCATCAAAGAAAAGTTAGGCTCCAAGAGGCCAAAACACCTTCTCCAGTCCCGAGGTGGTACCCGACCTCGAGGACATTCATCAAAAAAAGGTTTGGCTCCAGAAAGCCAATAATGCCTTCGCCAGTCCCGGAGTGGTACCCAACTTTGAGGATATCCATCAAAGAAAAGTTAGGCTCCAAGAGGCCAAAAACACCTTTGCCAGTCTCGAGGTGGTACCCGACCTCGAGGACCTTCATCAGAAAAAAGGTTAGGCTCCAAGCAGCCAAAAATGCATTCGCCAGTCCCGAGGTAGTACCCGACTTCGAGGACCTTCATCAGAAAAAGGTTAGGCTCCAGGTAGCCAAAAACACTTTCGCCAGTCCCTGGGTGTGTAGACATGTGATTTTTGACCCTCCCCGAGATTTCACCCATTTTAGCGTAAAATATTTAGTTTAAGCCTAATATCGATATTTCAATTAGTTTTGACTCTTTTACTTTATTTATCCAAAAAAAATGAAAATTACTAAAAATATCTCTTCTTTTAGTTGCTTTTAGTTTATTACTTTTCGCAAAAACCAAAAATATACAAAAAATAGTACCTTATTTTTATTTAAATATGATATTTGAAAATACTAAAAAAATAGGTTTGTTTTAACAATTAGTCTTATATTATTATTTATTTAACTTAAGTAAGATTAATTGGTAAATGAGGTCGTATTTTTAGTCTTGTTCACGGAAAAAAAAAATTTGGGCTCAAACAACCCATTTTTAAGCTTAATTTTCGGACCTCGCCCATAATTCTTAAGCCCATAATTCCTAGGCCCCCTACCCCCTAACCTAAATATAACCCTAAAACCCTAAACCTATAAAAAAGAAGCTAACCTAAGACCCTAGAACCTAGAAAAGAGATCCGCCGTTTTTTATAATAGCAACCCCCCCTAGCGTGGCTTTTTCTTCACTGATAATACACACACAGAGATACAATCAGAACCCCAAAATCAGCAGAAGACCCCTATCCGCACAAACTCCAAAACCGAACCCCCCTTGACTTTGTCTTCTTCACCTCACCCTTAAGCTACACGCAACAACAACCAGATCTAGCAGAACCCCTAACAAAGAATGGAACCCATCAGCGACCCCTCACTCCCGAACGCTCTCTCTCTTTCCTTCAAACGGCGATAGCAGAAGCCCGCCGCGTCGACTTCGCGGTAGAGGTCGATGACGACGAGAATTTTCAGATTTGGTTGGGCGATCTAACGTCGGCGACTCTACTGTGCCTCACCTCATCTCCATTGTCTACTATTGTCTTATAAAAAATGCAACGATTTTTATGTTGCCATTGTTGAACCGAGTTTATTGAAGATCTGAGGTTGATCTATTGGGGTGCTGTTCAAAGTCATTTTGTTCAAGTTTCGTCCTTCTCCAATTTCAGCATTTATAGTTGGCTTACGTCGCTTGCAGTTGCTGAAAATTTCCATTAATTGACGTTTAATTTCAGGTCTAATTCCTTTTTACATGCTTTGACATTGAATTTCAATGTGACTGAATGCCCTGTTTGTTTTGTGAAAGATGTTCTGAATTGCTGATTCGTTGCTCGGCCAGTTGATTATTGGTTTTTTTCGTCTACGCTTCTCGTGTTTGAGTTTGAATTAATCGTAGCTAGAAATTGCTTCAATCCGCATGTCTTATTAGTATATTCTGTATATCCTAGGTAATTCAAAGATGCTGATTATAGGATACTTGTATGAGGCTTTTCCCGATCAATCCACATTTTATGTCTGTGGTAATTTTCTGATGGAAATCAATTGAAAGTTTTTTGGGTGGAAATAATTTGTTAGTAGATAGATAATTAATGCTTATATTTGATCTCATTTTTATTTATTTTTGAACTACGCCGAAGTGATATATATAAAGAGAGCGAGTGAGCATTGCAGAGCTATATAACCTGTCTTGTGAGCCTTTTGGGACGTGCCCTCACGCAATAGTTGAAAATTAAGAGTATTGTTCATATGTCTGCTTACTCAACCTAAGGTTGGAGAATTTATATGGGAATCGGTTCTAGTTAGTCGAAAATGAGATTCTTTAGTGTGATTATGTGTAGATTCAAATGCTATGTGGGTAACTGTTTGGTCTTGCATATTTTGTAAAGTTAATGGTTTGATTGGAATTTGCTAATTGATTACTGTAGTGAATTGGGCCATTCAAGATTGGGTATGAAATGATTGAGTCGGCTCATTCTCTTTCACTACTAATATTCCCGTATTTAAATTCATGATTAAGTTACATAAATCATATGCTTCTCCAACATTATTTTCTATAAATACCTTCACAGTGAACCACAAAGTAGTGTAAGCCTAATCCTTAACACCTAGTATACTCTTAATCTATCATCGTGATTATGTACACGTTCGTATGACATAAATACGATCTTTCAAAATAAATCGAGGAATGCGTTCGCGCAACTTCGGCCAAATTTTCTTAATAATAACAAAGCGTTATTAATTGTGGACATGTTCACGTGACATGATTTTTGACGTACCAAACAAATGGGTACACGTGCGCGTGACCTGTTTTAAGATAATTTCTTAATTAAGAAAGGCAAATGCACATAGGTTCTATAATGAGCAATTAGATAGTTTGATTAAGACAAGTATGATCAAAGCGACCGTGCTAGAATCACGGAACTCAGGAATGCCTAATACCTTCTCCCGGGTTAACAGAATGCCTTACCCGAATTTCTGTATTCGAACACCATAAATAGAGTCAACTTCCTCGATTCGAGATTTTAACCGGTAACTTGGGACAGCATAAATTATCCCAAGTGGCGACTCTGAATCTAATATAAATAATCTCATTTTGATTGTCACTTTAATTGGAAAAACTCCCTTATATACCCTTCCAGGGGTAGTAAAAAGAAGGTGTGACAGCTCTGGCGACTCGGCTGGGGATAAGAACCCAGAACTTCTGGTTTAGGGTTCAATAATTCGAGCTTGTTAATATGATCTATGCTTTGCTTTATTATTTGTTGACATTACTGTATTTTGAACCTAATGTGCTAATTGCTGTTTATTTATCATTTCGATATTGTTTGAATTGTACTAAAATGCCTTCTTACGCCTCCCTTCTAAGTCTTCAAAAAGAATGGTGCACATGTTCCCGTGGCCCACTTTTTCTGTTAGACGTTATACCAAATAGAACGAGGGTGGGCCAGCAACAAGGTCGGGTAGACTTTCGTGCTCCCGGTACGTTGCCCCCTCTTCGGTTCGAGTTGTTTGCTCGGGTAAGCCAGGTCAAGAACACAACCCCAGGTTTAAACTTAGAATAACATAACCTCATGTCGGATCCCTAGTAGGAACATTTGTTTGCATCAGGTGCATTTGACTTAGGGGACTCAACACAGGGGTTGGGTTCGTCTAGGATAAGTGTACCCAAAAAAATAAAAGACCATCCTGATGCATCCTATGTGCTACATGTTGCATTTCTTCAAGGGTAAAAGGGTCATTTGGCGGGCCAATGATGGCTGAGGGTAAATGAGAAAGAAAAGAGGGTGAAGTGTGAAAATAAAGCAAATATGGCTCAGTTATGCTTTTCTTTCATATTTTTTTTAAGAAAAAGAAAAAAAAATCAATGAAAAATCCATAAAGATTTTGCACTTTCCCATCATTTTCCAAAAATCAAAATAAAAAGGGAAAAGAAAATCCAAAAAAGAGTTTACATGTATTATCATTTTTCAAAAAAAAAAAGACAAAAAATATATTTTTCTCTAAATTAGTTGTTTTTTTTAATTCTCGCCCGTATACAATCTTCCCGAACTATGCATACCTAATTCTTATCTTTCGAGGCGTGATACATGGGCAACCCACATAGGGTCCGATCTTCCTAGTGAGTCTTAGGTTCTTGGCTTCGTGGGGCCGTAGCCAAATCTCGCATGTCTAGCCACTTTTGGCCACATCGGTCATTTTGCAAAATATGGCTATTTTCGCAAAGTGGTTTGTTTAATTGCTTCTGGAGAGTCTTCAATCCACAATTAAGTGTCTATTTACTTTAAGGTCCGTCCTTGTCGAATTTTCATGTCTAGCCGCTTTTTGGCCACATAGGTCATTTTGCAAAATAGGGTTATTTTCGCAAATGTGGTCCAATTAACCCATGTCTTAGAGTCCTAAGTCCACAACAAGGTGTCCTCTATGTTTAAGGCCCATTCTGTTGAATTTGCATGCTTAGCCATTTTTTTGCCACATTGGCCATTTCTATAAAACCGGTCATTTCTGTAAAGTAATTTATCCATGTCTTAGAGGTAACCTATGTTAAGTTTGCACTTCTAGCTGTCTTTTGGCCACGTAGGCTATTTTGTACAATCATGTCTTGCATGTGTCCAATAGGGAGTGTTATTGTCTCACATAGTGTTCTAGGTCTTTAACTTTATTTGGTCTTAATTTTCTCATACATGTGTGGATTTACATACCGGAGTTTGAGCATGACAGACGCCCCAGGACCATCTAGTCAGGATCGCTCATTCAGGAGTGGCTTAAGGAGATTTTTTTTCTTTTTCTTTTTTATGTTTTGAATCTTTTTTTTTTTGTCGTCTTTTACCTTCTAGTTTTGTACAATAATGTCGAGTCTTTTGTTATTGTATTTCCCATTTTGTATTGGAAAAAAGATGTGTTATAAATCAAAAATCCAAAAAAAAGAGAGATTTTGCATTTTTTTATTTCTGTTAGATGTTTTCTTTAGAATACTAACTCTAGAAGTTCAAAAAAAATCTTTTTTGGTTTTCCTTAAGAAATTAATATCCAGAACTCAAACTAAAAATTGCTTTTATATTTCCTTTAGTTTACTAAGACTAAAAATTCAAAAAAAAAAGATTTTTTTTCGAGGTTCTTCTTTGAGAAATATAAAAAATTAAAAAAAAATATTCTTTTTATTTTCATTAGAACTTTAGGACATTATACATAGAAAAAAAAACTTTATCTTTTGTTTATCTTTAGAGTTTCTCCCTTAGATAATAAAAACTGAAATCAAAAAAAAAAAATTTATCTTTTTCATTTCTTGTTTCGAAATCTTTCTTCATGATATCAAATGAAATTCAAAATATTTTTCTTTGTTTATTCTTTAGATTTCCTTCCTAAAAAAAAGAATCTAAAAATATTTTTCTCTTGTAGGGTTTTTTCCTTAAAAATTTCTCATAGAGTATCAATTTTTAAAAAGAAAAAAGAAAAAAATATGCTCGTTTAAGCTTGAGTTTAGAGTAGGTTATAGAACATTAAGTCTAGAAAATTCAAAAAAAGGGTATTTTCTTGTTTTATTTTTCTTTTCTCATCAGAGTAGTCATTAAGGTAAAAAAGAAAAGAAAAAAAAAGAAAAAGAAAAGAAACAGAGAACGTTAGTTTGTTTACTTTATTCGCGATGTTCCCGAACTACGCAAAGATCTGATTCATGCGGCGTCATGATACGTAGGCAACCTACATAGGGTTCGATCAAATCATTTTTTTATTTAAAAGAAAAAAAAAAAGAAAAAAGAAAGGAAACAAAAACATTTAAAATAAAAAAATAAGAGAAAAAGAGAGGTGAAATTATGGGATGTGAGAAATGAGAGGAAATAAAAGAGTGATAATTAGAAAGAAAAAAGAGGAAAGAAAATGAGCAAGCCAAGAAGCGCTAGAAAAGAAAAGAAAAGAGGAGATTGAAATTAACAAATTGGGACGATGTCAATGACCTTGTGACTCTCGAAGTTATTCTTGAACCATTACTTGTTGCTAGGTGCATTGCATGAAATGTGATATTTTTAACTGTTAAATGCCCTAACGCTAACGTGATGACCTCATTTTGCTCTTTTTGTTATAAAGTAGAAGGGTGGTTGGTTTGTGGTTCTTAAAGTGGTAACTTTTCTCTACAACATAAAGTTGAAAGGCAATGGAAGATGACAACATAACTGAGTTAATCGATACGGGTGCCCAAAAGCAATTGGTTGAATAGGACAATGGGTTGGTTAAATAGGTAAGGATGTTAATACAACACATGACGGACATGTATCGGGCTTGGATGACCGGAAAGTCACCACCCCCGCCACCACCTACCTTCCTAGATTCTACCCTTACCCAAACTCCGGTCATAGTGCCAAATGATTCCCCAAACCCTTTAGATTCTCCCGCTTATCACAGCTTTCCCAACTACCCTAGTAGTTCCATCACTTGTCCTCTAACTACCTTTCCCAAAAATTACCCTCTTGTCTTATCCACTACCTCTACGATCACAATATATCAACAACCTCTCCTCAGGTCCAACAGCGAACACCAATTCAACCCCCTTGATGCCCAATACTACCCCTCAGAGGTTGCCCACAAGATCCCTGAGTCATACAATTATAGCTTTCGGAATCAACCTCATGTTGAAAATGAAAAGTTCACAGGAAAAGAAGGCGAGATGAGATATCCAGGAAGCTGAAAGGTATAGAATAGTCCTTAAGGAGCATGCAAGGGATGGGAAATCAGACTAACATGTCTTACAATGACTTGTGTATGTTCCATGATGTTCATCTACCTGAAGGGTTTAAAATGCCAAAGTTTAACTGGTATGATGGGCATGGAGATCCAGTAGCCCATCTGAGGGGTTACTGTAGTGAACTAAGAAGTGTTGGCGGGAAAGATGATTTGTTGATGGTATATTTCAGTGAGAACTTGACTGGGGCAGCCTTGGAATGGTATACTCGTCAAGATGTCAATTAGTGGCATGCATGTGATGACATGGCTCAAGATTTTATTCGATACTTTCAGTAGAATCTAGACATTATCCCAGATTGCTCCTCCTTGTGTAAGATGGAAAAGAAACCCGAGGAATGTTTTAGGGAGTTTGGGCTCAGATGGAGGGAACAAGATGCTCGGGTCAGCCCCCTGGTTGGTGAAGAAGAAATGGTTGAGCTTTTCCTACAAGCCCAGGGGCCCTTCTACTTCAGTCATTTGATCCCGGCCTTGGGTAGACCTTTCAATGATGTGGTAAAAATGGGGGTGATGGTAGAGAAAGGAATCAAGTCTGGCAAAATCATGAGTTATACTGCATTGAAAGATACTACAAAAGACATTCAGAACATCTCAGTAAGTCTTGGTAGAAGAGAGAGAAATAGAAAAGATGTTGTTGAGCCCCGCCAACGACGGGATCCAGTAGGCATTCCTGCTCAATACTTTCAGCCTCAATATCGACCTCATGGATATCCCTGTGCTCCAGATAATCCTCCCCAATGCTACTTCTCTCCACAAAGTCATACCTCATCTTCCCAGTACTCTATCCATAATGCACTACCATATGCTCCACATCCACAGGACCCGCAATGGCCTGCACCATTTTCGCAAATATCCTACCCTCCTCCTTAAGCATATCAATCACCTACCCACAAAAGATTCCAGCTAAGGCCAGAGTACAGTATGAAAAGGCAACAGAAAAAAGAAAAGACTTTCACTCCTATTGGAGAATCATATGCTAGTTTGTTCCAAAAGATGAGGCTATTGGACATGTTGAAGCCGATTCAGATAAAAATGTCAAACCCACGTCCAAAGAATTTTGATTATTCTCAAAGGTGAGCATATTGCTCTAATGCCCCGGGTCACAGCACATAAAAGGGTTGGCATCTGAAAAGAGCACTTCAGAAGCTTATTGATGCAGGTGACATTGTCGTGAAAAATTCAGATGCAGTAGACACTAGCCACAGTCTATCTCCTGTTCATAATGAGAGGCATATGGTAGGTATATTTGTGTTGAAAAGTAATATGAAAATTCTTCTGAGATCCTCGAAGGGCCACTTGTCGCAAAGTTTTCAGCACTATCACCCTCGGTTTCAGAAGTTAATCTTAAGAACGAGCCGGCAAAAGGGACCCAAAAGCAATTTGCTAAGGTCAATGTGATGGAGACTTGTGAATGTCCTAGTATTGTTGATGCAGAATTTAGTGGCTATGATGTTGATCTTGGTGATTGGAAAGATGCTCCTTTTTTTGGCTAGCCAGGGAGGAGTCTTGGTGGTTCATTTTGTTGTCATTTCTGTTGACCGGATTATTTTAGTGTTGTAATCCGGATATTGTCTTGTGACTCAAACCCTTCTATCCTTTTATTTTGCCTAGTTCATTAGTCGTAGTAACTCGTTTAGTGTTGTCTAGGTTTATTCCAGGATTGTAATCCCAGTTTATTTTGCTTGTTTTGTTGTTCAAACCCTGTCACCGTCTATCTAGTGCAATTTTCTGTTTTCTGTTATTTCTAGCTATTTTTTGTTTAGTTCTCTTCTTCTTTTATAATTTTTTTTCATGTTGGCTCTAGTGACATGACATGCACGTATAATTCTGGGCCTGGTCTTAAAGGTTAGTTTAATCATGAAACAATGAAACAATTTTGAAGATGTCAGGGACACTTGAGGGAAATAAGTATAGATTTGGACATTTCGAGATCATTTAAAGCTTGAACTGTGTGAAACTGGGGCAGATGGTTTGGGAAGCTAAGAGGATGACAAGAATTTGTTACAAGAGAGTGTGTCCCAACAATTTGAAGTGAGCAATTTTGAGTTTAAGTACACCTCAATTTACAAGATAAATTCAAGGGAGTTTGCTCCAAACAGACGGAGGGTATCCATCGTGAAGAAGAAATAACCCAACGAGAGTTTTGTACTTGACAAGGCACTAAAAAAAATTGGAAAGCATATTAGTGATATCAATGCCGAAGCTATAAAAGAAATGTTGTGTGTGCTCTTCCTTTTTCATTTCAAGATGCATGTGTTATATTTGCCATTTTCAGGGATTGGAAGGCCCTCTTATAACTACCCAAACACTTATACCATTCGATACCCTTTTGAGCCTGTACTGATTTCTTTGACCTTCCCTCTTTGGGAATCAAGTTAGAGTCATACGAAAAAAAGAAGAAAAAGAGTTCATGTCCCCATAGGTTTATTTTAGAAAGTTCATTCCAAAAGGAACATTAAAAAAAAAAAAAAGAAGAGAAAAAATAGAGATTAAAAAAAGGGGGGAAAAGAAAAAAAAAAGAGAAAAAAGAAGGCAAAAGAAAAGGAGAAAAAAAGAAAAAGGAAAATAGTAACAAAAAGTAGTCTTGTGAACAACATTTGACCTGATTCTTGTCACCACAAGATACGTAGGCTGCCTTACGGTTCGGTCATACTAAATAAATATTTCATAATCGCACGAAGTCGAGAGTGGGGCAGTCTTTCTTAGTAACTCCATCAAAAGAAAAAGAAAAAAAAGAAGAATCAAATTCTCTTGTCTTAGAAATTGGGTCAAAGTTTTTAGAATGGATTCCAAAAGTTGTAAATAAATTAACCCCGATGTCTTAGTTATTTTGAGCCTTTATGATATCCTTTCTTTCTAACCCTATCCAAAAAAGACCTCCTAGATAATCTTTGAGAGTGCCGAGTTAGACACGCCAAGAGCATACGATTTTTTTACTATGGTCAAGGCCTTGTCATCTATAGAGTCAGAGGAAATAAAAAGAAAAAAAAACAAAATGAGAGAGTCTTATCGGTGAAAACATACACAGGAACTATAAGGTGACGGTAAGTTGAGAGAAAGAAAAATGAGAGAGGCTTGATGGTGAAAACCCTTCGGGCACTACAAGTCGAATAAGGACCATGAATCAGATAGGATAATCGGAGCATTGAAGACCAGTTTCACGACTCAGAGGTACAACAAGAGTTGAACATTGACTTGCTTGACAGATCAGGCCATTTAATCCAAAGGTGCATGTCATTGTCACTAGTGTTGGTATCCACATCTGCTAAGTTTCTACTTTGTAGTTTTCTTGTTAGGAATCATCTCTTTCTATTGTTCCTTACTTTGTTCCTTTTGTCTTGTTTACTTCCTCTTCCTGAGTCTGTTTGGTCAGAACAAGTGAGAAATGACTTCAAAATCTGCTACCAACTTTCCAATTGCACAAAACAGGATCTGGCTAGCACATCAAAGTGGCATAAGTCAGGAAAAAATAGCATACGCACTAAGTTGGTAAAAATCAATGTGGTTTTGGGATTCATGTGAAGTACAAAGGTTCGGTATATGTCAATTCATGAACAATGCAACATATAGAGGGTGTTAGGTTTGAACGGATCAAGGGTATTTTTTGTGATAAGGTTGGCAGAGAAAGTTGTTAACCAATAACAAGCAAGGTCTTCCAAGTGGAAATCAAAGTTATCATGGCAAGTGAAGGAGCAACAGACCTCAAGTCCAAGGCCAGTAGCATACATCAGGAAAGAACAGCAAGCGCACTGAGGTGGTAGCAATCAACATGCTTTGGGATTCATGTGAAATACAAAGGTTCGGTATATGTCAATTCATGAGCACAATGCAACAGATAGAGTGTTTGGGTTTGAACGAATCAGGGGTATCTTCTGGGATAAGGGTGATAGAGAAAGTGGCTAGTCAATAAACAAGCAAGGTCTTTCAAGTTGAAATCAAAGTTATCATGGGAAGTGAATGAGCAATCGCCCTCAAAGTAAAGGCCACAAACCAACCACCACGTTTAAACTCACAAGTGTTTCTTGGTTTGAAATAGGAATGGAGACAATGTCCAAATCAAAGCTTGGAAGCTTGAATTTTTCAAGACCTTCATAGATAACAAGGTTTGGCGTAAGTTCTACCTTTAGGAAATATAATTTAGCTTTAAAGTTTTCACTCTTGAGATGAGATTTAATTTGAAATTTTCAAGATAATGGGATTTAGCTTTTAAATTATTAGAGATTTTTTGGGTAACATGATTCGATTAACACTCACAGATGTGCCCAGATACCAAACTGGGGCAGAAAAGCTTCTTTTGTTTTGTATGTTTTGTTGTAATGTCAGGCATCCACCTGGAAAAAAAAGGGAATATAGTTCAAGTTTTTGGCAATCAGGCGCCCACCTAGAGAACAAGGGAATACAATTCAAGTTTTGGCAATCAGACACCCACCTGGAGAACAAGGGAATACAATTCAAGTTCTGGCAATCAGGCGCCCACTTGGAGAACAAGGGAATACAGTTCAATATTTGGCAATCAGGCGCCCACCTGGAGAACAAGGGAATACAATTCAAGTTTTGGCAATCAGGCACCCACCTGGAGAACAAGAGAATACAGTTCAAGTTTTGACAATCAGGCGCCCACCTGGAGAACAAGGGAATACAACTCAAGTTTTGGCAATCAGGCGCCCACCTAGAGAACAAGGGAGTACAATTCAAGTTTTTAGCAATCAGGCGCCCACCTGGAGAACAAGGGAGTACTATTCAAGTTTTGGCAATCAGGCACCCACCTGGAGAACAAGGGAATACAGTTCAAGTTTTTGGCAATCAGGCGCGGACCAGGAGAACAAGGGAATACAGTTCAAGTTTTGGCGATCAGGCGCCCACCAGGAGAACAATGGAATATAGTTCAAGTTTTGGTAATCAGGCGCCCACCTGGAGAAGAAGGGAATGCAATTCAAGTTTTGTTAATCAGGCGCCCACCTAGAGAACAAGGGAACACAGTTCATGTTTTGGAAATCAGGCGCCCTCCTGGAGAACAAGGGAATATAGTTCAAGTTTTGGCAATCACGTGCCCACCTGGAAAACAAGGGAATACAGTTCAAGTTTTGGCACTCAGGCGCACACCTGGAGAACAAGGGATTACAGTTCAAGTTTTGGAAATCAAGCTCCCACCTGAAGAACAAGGGAATATATTTCAAGTTTTTGGCAATCGGGCGCCCACCTGGAGAACAAGGGAATACAGTTCAAGTTATGGCGATCAGGCACCCACCTAGAGAACAAGGGAATGTAGTTCAAGTTTTGTTAATCAGGCGCCCACCTGGAGAACAAGGGAATACAGTTCAAGTTTTGGAAATCAGGCGCCCACCTGGAGAATAAGGGAATACAGTTCAAGTTTTGGTAATCAGGCGCCCACCTAAAAAACAAGGGAATATAGTTCAAGATTTTGGCAATCAGGCGCCCACCTAGAGAACAAGGGAATACAGTTCAAGTTTTGGCAATCTGGCGCCCACCTAGAGAATAAGGGAATACAGTTCAAGTTTTGGCAATCAGACTCCCACCTGGAGAACAAGGGAATATAGTTCAAGTTTTGGCAATCAGGCTCCCACCTAGAGAACAATGGAAGTCGTTTTAGAATTCAATTCAAGTTAGTAGTAGCAGAAGCTCACGACAAGAATGCAGGTCAACAGTCCGAGATGACCAACAGAAGTAATCTCAATCCATAATATAAAAAAACGAAAAAAAGGAAAAGAAAAAGAAAAAGAAAGAAGTGAATCCAAAATACAGAAGCATAGAAAGATGTGAACTGCTCAATACGTGGCTGAAGTCAAGAGCACGGCATGTTCGAGTTTGATCCGAAAAAGCTGTGGAAGAAGGAACTAGCACCTGCAGCTAACAAGCACCAAGGTTCAAATCTAAAGTCTGCATGAAAAACCATTCAAGACTCTAGATCAAGCTTCAGAAGACTTGTAGATAGGAATATTGTAACTCGTAGTTGACAGGCTTAGTTAGTCTTTTTCATTTTGATGTAATAACAGGAATCGCGGACCGGCACCTCGACGGCACCTCAATCGGCTTTCCACCTCGGTACTCCATCACTCTTCCTAATTCTGAACTATACATGCCCTGATTCCTTTATAGCCAAGGATATGTAGGCAGCTCAGATACCAGGGCTCGGTCACATTCTTCTTCCTTTTAGTTTTTGGTCTCCCTAAATAAGGGTCAAGTCAAAAAATCTATCTAGTCATTCTTTGTGTGAAAACTTTCCGCATTCCCAATCAAAGAGGGGCAGTGTAGACATGTTATTTTTTACCCTCCCCGAGATTTCACTCATTTTAGCGTAAAATATTTAGTTTAGGCCTAATATCGATATTTCAATTAGTTTTGACTCTTTTACTTTATTTTATCAAAAAAAATAAAAATTATAGAAAAAATATCTTCTTTTTAGTTGCTTTTAGTTTATTACTTTTCGTAAAAACTAAAAAAATACAAAAAATAGTATTTTATTTTATTTTAATATGATATTTGAAAATACCGAAAAATAGGGTTGTTTTAACGATTAGTCTTATCTTAATAGTTATTTTACTTAAGTAGGATTAATTGGTAAATGAGGTCATATTTTTAGTCTTGTTCACGGAGAAAAAAAGAATTGCTCTTAAACAACACATTTTTAAGCTTAATTTTTGGACCTAGCCTATAATTCCTAGGCCCATACCCCTAACCTAAATATAACAGTAAAACCCTAAACCTATAAAAAAAGAAGCTAACCTAAGACCCTAGAACCTAGAAAAGAGATCCGCCGTTTTTTATAATAGCAACCCCCCCTAGCGTGGCTTTTTCTTCACTGATAATACACACACAAAGATACAATAAGAACATCAAAATCAGCAGAAGACCCCCAGCCGCACAAACTCCAAAATCGGACCCCCCTGACTTCGTCTTCTTCATCTCACCCTTAAGCTACACGCAGCAACAACCAGACCTAGCAGAACCCCTAACCAAGAACGGAAGCCATCAGTGACCCCTCACTCCCGAACTCTCTCTCTCTTTCCTTCAGACGGCGATAGCAAAAACCCGCCGCATCGACTTCACTGGAGATGTCGATGACGACGGGAACTTTCAGATTTGGTTGGCGTTCTAAATCCTGTGACTCCACTATGCCTCACCTTATCTCCATCGTCTTCTGTTTTCTTTTAAAAAATCCAGCGGTTTTTTTGTTGCCATTGTTGAACTGAGTTTATTGAAGATCTGAGGTTGATCGATTGGGGTGCTGTTTGAAGTCATTTTGTTCAAGTTCTGTACGTCTCCAATTTCGGCGTTTGTAGTTGGTTTACATTGCTTGTAGTTGCTGAAAATATCCATTAATTGACATTTAATTTTAGGTCTGTTTTTCGTTTTCCTTTTTACTTGGTTTGATATTGAAGTTCAATGTGACTGACTGCCCTATTTGTTTGGTGAAAGATGTTCTGAATTTTTGATTCATTGCTTGGCCAGTTGATTGTTGGTTTTGTTCGTTTACGCTTCTCGTGTTTGAGTTTGAATTAATTGTAGCTGGAAATTGCCTCAATCGACATGTCTTCTTTGTATATTATGTATATCCTAGGTAATTTAAAGATGCTGATTATAGGATACTTGTATGAGGCTTTTCCTGATCAGTCCACATTTTGTGTTTGTGGTAATTTTCTGATGGAAATCAATTGAAAGTTTTTGGGGTGGAAATAGTTTGTTAGTAGATAGATAATTAATGCTGATATTTGATCTTATTTTTGTTTATTGTTGAACTATGTCGAAGTGATATATATAAAGAGAGCGAGTGAGCATTGCAGAGCTGTATAACTGGTCTTGTGAGCCCTTTGGGGACGTGCCCTCACGCAGCAGGTGAAAATCAAGAGTATTGTTCATATGTCTGCTTACTCAACTTAGTGTTGGAGAATTTATATGGGAATCAGTTCTAGTTAGTCGAAAATGAGATTCTTTAGTGTGATTATGTGTAGATTCAAATGCATTGTGGGTAACTGTTTGGTCTTGCATATTTTGTAAAGTTAATACTTTGATTGGAATTTGCTAATTGATTGTTGTAGTGAATTAGGCCATTCAAGATTGGGCACGAAATGATTGAGTCGGCTCATTCTCTTTCACTACTAATATTTCTGTATTTAAACTCATGAATAAGTGACATAAATCATATGCTTCTCCAACATTATTTTCTATAAAGACCTTCACAGTGAACCACAAAGTAGCGTAAGCCTAATCCTAAACACCTAGTATACTTTTAATCTATCATCGTGATTGTGTACACGTTCGCGTGACATAATTACGATCTTTCAAAATAAATCGAGGAATGCGTTCGCGCAACTTTGGCCAAATTTTCTTAATAATAACAAAGCGTTTTTAATTATGGACACTTTCACGTGACATGATTTTTGACGCACCAAACAAATGGGTACACGTGCGCATGACCTGTTTTAAGATAATTTCTTAATTAAAAAAGGCAAATGCACATAGGTTCTAAAATAAGTAATTAGACAGTTTGATTAAGCCAAGTCTGATCAAAGCGACCGTGCTAGAACCATGGAACTCGGGAATGCCTAACACCTTCTCTCGGGTTAACAGAATTCCTTACCCGAATTTCTGTCTTCGCAAACCATAAATAGAGTCAACTTCCTCAATTCGGGATTTTAACCGGTGACTTGGGACACCATAAATTATCCCAAGTGGCGACTCTGAATTTAATATAAATAATCTCGTTTAGATTGTCACTTTAATTGGAAAAACTCCCTTATATACCCTTCTGGGGATAGGAAAAAGGAGGTGTGATAAGGTGATACCCGACCTCGAGGACCTCCGTCAAGAAGAAGTCAGGCTCCAAGGAAATACGCTTTTAGGCTCCACCCATATGGGCTTGGCCCCAGGGTACCGTCTGAGATCGGACGGACCCTCTTTCAATATCTATGTACAGCGCCGTAAGGCTATTTACACTAAGCTTAAAGCGAGTTTTTAGGTAGTTCGTATTTGAATGGACCTCCGCTCGGGTACTACCCTCGAGAGATCAAAGACAGTCCATATCCATGTGTCTCTAAGAAACTCTCTTCTCAAATGTTACCACTGAGCTTAAGTAATAAATCATTGCTTCAAGGCCCAAAGCGTTACTTTTATTCTACTCAAAATAAAGGTCCCGGCGACTCAAGTTCATCGGCCCGATCCAGGTTCGATCCAAGGGATCGCAAAAGGTTCCACGCAAAGCCGTATTAATCAATCAGAGGACGGAAAAAGCACCTGCATCTGGGTTCGATGTTGGCAGTAGCCGATAAAATCACACATTCAGAATCTCCATAAGTGCAGATGAAAGGAAATATAGCAAGCATCGAAGACAAGATTGGGGAAACATCTTCATATTCGTAAAAGTCCAATTACAGAAGACTGCAAGAGGTCATTACATACAATTATAAAAGCCCACGAGGGGTCCTTACGCAGAAACAAAGAACTAAAAAAGGTACATATACGGAAGAAGCCTAGAGTCTAGTCAATTCTTGAGCGTCATCCCCTCCTGTATGCGTCCTAAGAAGCAGTATCTTCTACCACCACCGCCTCGGGAGGCTCGTCTCGATCTCCCAAAGCAGTGTCTTCAATGGAGAAGATGAAGAGGAGGAAAGTGGGGAAGCAGGAGGGGATGAAAAATACCAGAGCCCACCATAGGACGAGGACCCTCATCGGCCAAGAGAACCTCAGACCGTTAAGAGATTTGGCGAGCGCTGACCTAACTTGCACGGCTATTTTGAGTCCATTTCTTGGGATATTTAGTTGTGCAAGCTACCGGTAAGGGGCAAAGTTCCACACCGAACTGGGGTATGAAGGTGAGCGGCGGTGTATAATCCGAACACCCTCATGAGTAGCGGTGTATAGTCGGAATACCTTCATAAGACGGAAGAGATCAGCCCCCTTATCTCATCATCTCGAGGTAGTGATGACAGTAGTGACAACCATAGCAATAACGACAACAACAATAAGACAGTATAATTTCGCTCAGTAAAGGAAAGTCCAGGCAAGAGGCCATGGACCTCAAACATGGTGAACAACAATGGAGGAAAATAGTGAGGAGAAAGGGATGGATAGATGTTTAAAGGCACTTGGGTAAGAAGATAGCGTCGTGAAGGTTTACATGATAAGTATGATATCATCAGCATGACATCATCGCGGGAAGTCCGAAGAGTTGAATGTCAAAATCATTTCTCATCACTCCTCTCTAAGAAACACGGGGACTATCTGTATACGGTAAAATCGGAGGGCCCAATTTCTCATTATCAAAGCATCTCAGAGGATCATCTCAAAGTCTCGGGGCTACAAGGTTAGGATCGAGTCTCATCCCTTGAGGTTCGTCAACACTTGAACTTAGGATAACAACGACCTCGGTAATGGTAGAAATGGGAAGCTCCCTAGGCGCACGGCTAGGAATGACAAGGCCTAGTGGACTACTCTAAGACCAAAATCAGGGTGTCATCTAGTTGTCACATCTCCGTATCTTTGTAATTAATGCTTGTTGTACTATGATGGGATTCACCTCCTATATAAAGGGGATGCTTATCACTTTGTAGAGGGTTGTTGCTTCAATTACTCCACACAAAATATACAAGAAACTTTCCATTTTGCTCTCTAACACATTCTCTTGATATTATTGCTTTCATTTATTATCTTTATATTTGTTCATTATTTATTTCTTATCATTAGCCATAAAGAGCCTTTGTTAGTTTTAATATAACATTTAGTCGTATTTCAACTGCCTTCGATAGCTCGTAGTCGAGCTCTAGAATCTACATCGAGGCCCAGCATCCACAAGCTTGAGGCCCCGATAACTGGCCCAACGGTTCGATTATCGCCCTATCCTTAACTCTCATTTCCTTTCTAAATCCCACATACATAGCATCAACTTCTTAACAAACTAGCATAAAAATAGATCATGTATTTTTAGAGTCTCATAAACAAATTTAATTGTTATTACTATTTTCACGGTAAACACTCTCTTAACTCGATCAACACTAAATGTGGGACATCTCTGGACCTTATGATGAACTCATCGGTGGGGAACCACTCGAACATCCACTGAACCTAGTCCTCATTCAACATGTTGAAAAACTGCAACCATCCTACAGCATCTTTAGGTTGATCGAACATGTCTGGAATGTAAGTCATCCTTTTAGGGTGATGGAAGGCTATGTGGTCGTTCCATGACCTTCGGGGAAACTCTTGGCGGTATTGGCCCCTTTGGAGATGTTCTAACACCCATAGTTGTAATAGCAAATTGCAACCCTAAAAGAATCTGGACCACTTCTGACAGCGTTCCAAGGCCCGGTACATATCCGCAATGATCATAGGGACAATAGTATATGTCTATCCCTCGATCACGTCCATCAGAGTTTTCGCCACCATGGCCAACCTAGTCTGGATTCTATCCCTATGGATTGGGAATACCAGCATGCCCAAGAAGCACACAATGAACATTAAGACCCTGCGATGAACCCAGCCTAAATAGGTGATTGAGAATTCTTCATCAAATATACGGTAAGAGTTGTTGTGACCGTATATTTCATTAAGGAAATCAAAAGGTATGTAGGAGTTTTTTAGGCACTCCAAATCATCATTTTTATTCAGCCCCATCATCCTAAGGAACCCTCTAGTGGTGCTATTTTTAGGTTTTAGCAAACCAGGGCTATCCCAAGGCAACCTGGCAAATCCCCGTATTTCTTCTATAAGGGGAGTCATTTATATATCTCCAAAATGGAACATAACCCTTTCCTTATCCCAAAACAGAGTGGCAGCCTCGATCAATATCTTATTTGGTTGAATATCCAATAGTGATGGCAAATTCTGGAAGACTCTTTTCAAATGATTTTGGTCACTTGATGGAAGATCCCTCCACCAATCTATCAAAAGTGGTGGAATACTACCGACCGTACCGAATCTGGGAACTTTGTGCCTCATTTTCTGCAAAACAAGAGATAGTTAGACCCTTTCCCCCTCCAGGATCATCTATTTATATAGTAATGATTAGCATATTGACACTTATTTCTACAAATTAATGCACACAATAGTGGTTAAGTCTGTTGGGCTTGTGGAAAACCCGATGGACTTTTGGACGAGGCTTTTCTTAAAGGGTTATTATGCGGACAACATATAAACCCGGCTAGGTTTGACCATGATGCATGTACAATTAATTAGAGTAAGGCTTCTATAGAGGTCTAGACTAGGACCCTCAAGCAGACAACTTGAGGGGGAAAGGTACAGAACCGTCGAACGCACCACTGATCGACTAATTTTACCACAAATACGCCTTTCCGAATTTAAAAGGTGATATATAGTAAGAGCGCAAACACTCATGTTGTCGACTAATTTTACCGCAAATACGCCTTTCCAAATACGCCTTTACTTGCTATAGGTTTGATTACGCACGAGTGGAATATGATGTTGAGCATGGTTTATGCAACAATAAATAGCATGTTGTCAAGTATTTACACGTAAAAATTGATAAATGCAGTATTTGAGTAATTGAAAGACAAAGAGATAAGTCAGTTTTTAGGAAAAATAAAGAAATCCTAAATGCTTGAAAATAAGCAATTATATTTAAATAAGGGGAAGGGTACATGGGATAGAGCATGCTTGGACTAATTCATAAAAATAAGTTTGTTATGGTAAGAGCTTAAAATATACCCAGCAGATTTTCCATGCTATCGTGCACCCTTTTTTCCCTTGCGGGAGTCCGGATTTCAATATTTATGTGGGAACAACTCGTATCCTTTTGGGAATTGGGTATTTGAAGAGTCGCCACCTAACGGATTATGGTGCGTTAGGGCACCTAGAGTGATTAACTCATGTAACTAGTTTTCCTTACCAGAAATTAGGGTAAGGGCTCGAAATAACCTTGAGGGGAAGGTGTTAGGCACCCCTCGCGGTCCACAACGATGGGTCCCGGTCGAACTTAAACTACATGAATTAGTCATTTTAACAAGTAAATAGTTTTAACATGTATATTTGCAAATAAAGGTAGTTTTCATATTCTAAATACATATATGATCAAGAAAATTCAGATAATGAAAGTAAGAGAGGTTTGGACAGCTTACACATGTATATGTAAAGAAAAGGAAGTTTAGAGAATTTAATCATAGAGGGGAATTGGGAAAGGGAAGTCCTAAGTTGATTAACCTAGAGGATCATACCCATGCAATGCCCGGTAATCACTCCTCAATGAGGGGCTACACGTGACATTAGCGCGCATGTCATCATATCCTTTTACTACCCATTACCATCCCCTTAGTGGTTATATAAGCGGATTTAATTAACGACCCCTAAGCGTGCTGTTATCTGTCCCTTCCTTGTGGTCCTGGAGGAGTTTAAGACCTCTAAATATGGGAAGTTTTAGAAAGCCTAAGGTGTTTAAAAAGGAAAGTCTAGGTGACAAGCAATAACATATAGGACAATCAAATAGGGAAAAACAGTTAAGGCTCATGTTTACCTCCACATGCACATAAGAAAATAAGTAGCATGTCTCAAATAACTGGCTTTGAATAAGTTCAGAAAGCCTAGAAACATGATATCTAGATGAACATCACAAAACAGAACATGCATCATTTGTTTTAAGGGAAGTGGAAGAATCCTAACCAATTTGCCTACTGGTTTTGTAGCCTGTTAAGTCTGGATAATTTCACACATAAACAGAACTGGTTTCCAATTATTTAATGCCCTAAGGCTTGCCTAAATGTGTATATGCAGTCACGATTCTGGGAATCAGTTTGAAGTTCTTTTAACCTATAGGCATGCTTTCTAATGACATTTAACAAGACACTTTATGAAGTTCCAGTTTTAGTACTTAATGCACATGGTAATACCCTATGGACAAGAGTTCTATCTGTAACGAGTGAAACTGCTATTAGTTCTTATTAGACACGCATACTGACTGAGCAAGTGTGACAACCAATTAAACCTACATGCATGATTTCTAAAGAGACTGATTTGACTACATGCTTAATGAAAGTTGAACCTTAGTTATTTTATTCCCTATAGGCATAGAGTCTATTCATGTAAAGAGAAGTAGGCTGAATTTATTTCAACCAAAGCAAACCCTAGAGGCAAGTTATCTGACAAAGCACATTTGAACGAAAGTAAACCCTATAGGCATGTTATCTAGAACGCAATAGTGATTAGAGTAAACATCTAGGCAAGTTTTCAAACATGCAATAGCAAAGTGTTTTTGAATGAAGTAAAGTCATAGGCAGGTTATCTATCATACAATAGTATAAAGTAAATACCTATAGGCATGTTATCTGCCCAATTTTACCCATAGTACCATATAACTACTATCCCTTTTCACTAGTCACCCCAATATCTGTTTACAATTAATTATTACAGACCAATGATTGAATAAAAATTACATAAATAAAATATAAATTAAGCTATAGGGAGCCTGAAGTAGGCCCAAACCAAACCCTGGTGTACCAGGCCTCCAGTAGTCTCAAATGCCTAAGATTTCATTGCCACATTTGTGTCCAGGTGTGTCAGAGTACCCAAAGGATCTCAAGGATCCCAGGCAGTGCTCACACCCAGACTTTCTCAAATAAAGATTGATCATGTGCAGTATGGAAGAGCCAACCCTGATATGGCAGAGTTCAGAGAGATCTCAAGCGATCTCTAAGAGGTACACATACCAGACGGGCAGGACTTAATAACCTAAGAGTAAGTAAGAGTGCTTGACATAATTTGAAAAGGTTTTGGCAAACATTATAGAGAGGACTTCCTAGAGGGGAATAGATTTCTTAAAACCAGTACTAGTTTGGTGGTAAAACAACTTGAGAAAAGTATAAAAATATTTTGAAATTAGTACACAAATCACAGAGCAACTAGATTCAGAAACACTTAGGCAAACAAATTCCAAACAGAGAGAAAGAGAGGGATTGGGAATACATAGAATACACCTTAGTGTATACATAAGCAAACAGATGCACAGAATTCTCAAGAATTTGTAGAATTGATAAGTTAGTTACAAAGATTACAGCAGAGATATGTTTAGAACACATAGATCTTGAACATAACCAAACACACAACTAGAGTTGCCTTGAGAGAATAGATGACTTAGCATGGTCTCAGTAGCAGAGTAGGCAAAGACTCAAATGAACAGACTGGGCAAGCACCATACAAGCACTCATAGCTTAGGAATGATAATCACATATAGAGCAAAACAAGATTTAGACATGCTAGATAAACAGTAGACATGCAAGTATAGTTGGGACATTCTAATCACATATTGAAACAAGATAGTTTTAGGCATGCTAAGTAAGACAGTGAACAGGAACAAGAATGGAACTCATGACTAATGAACTAAGGCAGTAATGAAACACAAAGGGTTTAGATTTCAAAAATTAATCAGGGGCATACCAGCTAGGAAGAAGAACATAGAATGTAGAGCAAAGGTTGTGCAATGGTTAGTCTTGGCTATCAGCTAAGCCAATGAATATTACAAGTAACAAAGAAGAACAGAGAGAGATTTTTAGAGTGTAAATGTAATGGTGAAATAATGTTCGTGTCCTTGAAGGAACAGAATGAGAGTGCCTATATCACACTTAAGGGGTGAATCAAAATAAGGTAAAAGAATCACAGTTCAGTCAATTAGGAGAAATTAATCAGTCACAAAATCAATTCCCATAGAGAAGTCCGGAATAGACCCCTTAATTGGGGGCAATCAATTAAGGATCAGAATTGGGACTCAAGTAAGGTAACAAATCAACACCACACCACATAAGGAGTCTATCAAATCCCCAAATTACTGATATCTAATTAAGGCAAGTGTAGTTAGTCACAATAGGGAAATAATTAAGAATTCCGGAAAGTACTGATTTTAACCAAGAAAGAATCATTCAAATTCCCTAAATAGAATCAATTAAACAACAAATTCCCAAAGAATACTGGATTTAACAGGAAAATCACTCAAAACCCTAAATAGAGTCAATTAATATGACTAGTTCACAGAAATAAATATAATAGAAGAAATCAGTGCTACCATCAGAACATCTAGGGTTCATACATACAAAAATTAACCAAACACGTCAAGAGATTACTAGATTAAACACTTGGAAGTAGAAGAACTCTTGAAGAGAAGTCTGGAAGAACCCTTATTTGAAAATACTTAAAGTTGATTGACAGTATTGAGGTCAAAGAACCCTTAAAGAAAGCAACCATGGAAATTTGAAAGCACTTAACATACACGGATTCGAACAACAGAAGTCAAAGAAGTCAAAACCCTAAGGTAGCGTAGTGCTAAAAATCGGTTAGTAGTGGAAAAGTAAAAGAACCTTGAAGAAAAACCATGGGAATTTCAAAACACTTTGGATGCATAGAGATTCGACCAACAAACAACAAGAAAACCAAACCCTATGTTTACCGTGAAAATGGTAACAACAATTAAATTTGTAAATGGGATTCTAAAAATATGTGATCTATTCCTGAGCTAGTTGTTAGAGCAGTTGATGCTAATAATATGGAATCTAATGATGAAAAGCTAACTAAAACGAGATAGTAACTGAACTATAGGGCCTGCTGCCCGGGTGTAGGTCTAATCGATGAAGGACTTTGGGGTCGATGTCGGGGTCGAGCTCGAGCTATCGGGGATGGTCGGGGATGGGATAACAGTTCAAGATAAAATTAAATAGGGATCTTTATAGCCAATACTAAGTTATATGGTGAAGAACAAACAAGAAAGCGATGAATATCGAGGCAACCTCGGGGCAGTGAGAACGAACTGGTTAGAAAGAAAGAGAGAGAGAGAGAGAGATATTATTGCACTTGTGGAGAAATTGAGCAACATTAGTCCCTTAAAAAGTGGCATGGATTCCCCTTATATAGGAGAGGGAATACCATATAGTACAAGGCGTATTGGATGTAAAGACAAGGGGATGGGATGGCTAGGCATGGTACTAGTGCCTATTGACTCTGGCCGTTTGTCTCGGGAGTCCCCCATCTTCGTAACCTTCGCTGGGTCAGGGACAGACCCCTTAACCTCGGAGTCTCTACAGAGTCGCGGATGAACCTCGAGATAGGGAGCTCAATCGTGATCCCACAGCCTCGAGGTGCTGACATGATTTTCCGAATATACCTTAAAGGAGGGAAATAGATCCCCCTAATTTCACCACATACAGATAGTCTCCGCATTTCCTAGAACGAAGTAATTGGAAACGATATTTAATCATCGTCTCAAGCTCAGTATTGCCATGACGTCAACCGTCTAAGAGCATTAAATTCCATGCCCTAGAGAACCGTGCAGGGCTGCCGTCAAATGTGGTAATCGAGAAACCCACGAACTGCCATAGGCTCGTCTCTTTTGCTTTCCCAATGATTCCTATAAATGTACCAATTTATAGATACTTCCCATCTTCACCTTTATTGCAAGCCCGCAAATCATAATTTTGTTTTTTTATCCTTCCCTCTTCTCACAGAAGGGTTTTTATCATATTTCATGGCTAGGACTTCCAGGACGGTCTCTCGACGGAAAGATGCTGCGTCGTTGTCTCGATTACCTGAGGGGGAAAACAAATTGGTTCCCACTTTAGAGCAATGGACTCATCCTAATCTCGACACGTCGCAGGATTTCGACATCGAGACCCCCTCATCTACGCTGGGTTGGTGTGAGCATGTGTCTCGATATGTTAGCATCGTGACCGATATTATCAAAGTGAGGAAGGACTACTGATGGAGCAAGGCAGTGGAGGTAGAGATTCCCGGCCCCAACAATAGCATTAACGAATTCAAGGTTGGCTTCCTTTACATATACACTTACCCATTCACCCTGGGCTCTGATAAATCCGTTGAATCTCCCCCTTTGGAAATCGACCCGGTCGTTCTTGACTTCTACGCCCGATATCAGGTGACCCTTGTTTAGATCTACCCGTCATTTTGGAGGATAGTGTTAATGGTTAGGCATTTCACCGAAGGAGTTAGAGGTGAAGTCTTCACCCTTAGCCATTTGATCAGACTGTACTGCTCTTGGCTGTATCGAGGTTAATCAAGCTTCGACATCGGTCCGAAAAGTCTTTCTTCACGAGCGTTGACGAGGGGAAGGACCGAGGATGGATGAGCAGGTTTGTTCGAGTGAGCACCTAGGACATTATCCTGACCCGGAGGATGCCCTTTCCAGAGTAGTGGAATGATCAACGTAAGCAGAATTTCCCTTTAACCACTTCTCGATTACTCTTTCATTCGTCGTAATAATCTCTTTGTGCTTTCTCCAGCCGCTGCTTGGCATCTAGAGGTGATCCCAATTTTGTCGTGATGGATCAAGCGTTTGGACAAAAGGTTCCCGTACTACATTCGGTCTTAGACCGTCATGGCTAAGGAGCGTTGGGTGGCCAAGAACCATGGTGAGGTTCCTTTATCACCTGTGCTTCGCATTTTATGTTTCCTTCCGAGCCCTTAACGTATCGTAGTTATTATACTAGTGTAGGACTTGGTGAGAATATGCAGATAAAGCCACCCCATGTTGGTGAAGCAGAGGACTTGGAGCCCGATACGAACAAGAGAATGAAGAGCAGGGCAGCCGTTGCCCGACTTGATAGGACTGCTTGACCTCCGATTCATATCCTGACGTCGAGGGGGAGGACGATGATGGAAGTCCATTGAGGAGAAGTACAAGGTCCAGTGCAAGAGATTTGTAGGTGCCCCGACCGGAGGTTGGTAAATCCAGGACGGCTGGCTCCGACCGGGCTGGTGAGCAGAGGGTCCTTGAAGAGGATGTTGATGCAGCTTCTGCTAGGAGGACCATTGGCGTAGATCCTAAGGGTCCGGATCTCGGGTCCTTCCAAGAGCGTGGGTTGCCTTTTGGTGAAATCGGCGAACCGAATGACCTCTTTTTGAGATTTTCAGTTTCGTCAGGAGAGCTAAGGGATGCCGAAAGGATGGTCGGCGTCACAACTGGGACTCCTCCAAAAGGGGAGATTTTATTGCCAATATTTTTGACGGTGTAATCGACAGGGCTTATCTCGATATTTCCGGCACCGTTAAGGTGGCGGAGAAGTCCATGCAACAGATGATAGTTTTCCCTTGCGTATTCCTTTTCATTCTTGGGCATTGTCCGCTGTCTTTATTAACTTTCTCATTGTGCCGCAGTGTAAGGAGATGTATGACCATGCCATTCTTCGGCTCCGAGGGGAACTTTTTACCACGAGAAGGAGTGCAATGGTGTTGGTTCGAAACTGCAGGACTCGGAGGCCCGTTGTGCCCAGGGAGACAGAGAGTTAGGAGAACTTCGGACCACCTTGGAGGCGGCGCTCCAGGAGAAGGTCGCTCTTGCTGCTCAGGTATTCTACTTAACCTATGCCCGCCCTTCTACCTCGTATCCGTACATTTTCTAGATTCATGAATTCGTCAATTTACCCTTATTCGTAGGTCGAGCAGAGTAACTCGTAGATTAGTCAGTTGAAAGTGGAGGTCTTCGGGCTGAGAGAGAGAAATAAGACTGTGGCCGAGGAATTGACGACATCCCTGGACCTTCTGAACGCTCGCAGTGAGATTTTTACTTTGGTCGCGGCTAAGTCTGAGGCCGAACGAGATGCTTCCACTTATAAGGAGGATGCGACCATGGCGCATACAATGGTTCGTGACATGTGCAATGCATCTGAGAAGAGACTACTTCGAGCTGTCGAGCATGCCAAAGCGGAGGCGAAGATGGAGACCCTGGAAGAACTGAGGCCAGAGGCTTCGATATGTTTGCCGATCTGGAGGAGGCTCACGTGGTGGAAAGAAGACTGGCGCTTTTGATCGCCCCTGATAGGGGTGAAGATGATAGTGGCGAGGAGTGGTCTCCGATCCCTTTTTTTGTATGACCTTCTTTTTGCTTCATGTGTCCCGTCCCTGGGAAACAAATAGTGTATAGATGTTTTCTTTCATTGTCAATGTATAAAAAGGAGCTTTTATCCTGTCAGTCTTTCTCTTTCCTTCTTTGTTTTTGTGTTCCGACATTGTTCCTTCGGGGCCTTTTCGTAGGGCAGACTAGGGGCCCCAAGACTAGCCACATGCCGAGACGGGATCAATAGTTCCTCCCAAACCAATATTTATGACATCGGGGATCTCCCGAGGTCCTTTGGTTTTATGAGTTAAGTGGGAGCCTGAAATGATTCTGCCAGTGCACTCCCCAAGGAGAAGGTGACATTAACGTGGCCAGGATTAATAGGCCCTCTTGGGCAAACGAGCAGTTGTTGCTTAACCTCTATATATTTGCTCACCCGCCCTTCAAGCGGCAATTTTGAAGTTTTTTTTGATAAGCCTATCTCCTCTATAGACCCTAGCGCTTTGTGTGAGTCCTTTCGCTCCCCTGCTTCAGAAAGCTTTTGCCTGGATTCTCATCTTCTTCCCCTTATTTTGTTGTAATCATGGTCGCCACTTCGACGGCTGATCCTCAGACGGAGGGGAATCCCTGCTATGCTCCGCCCTTGGTTGGTACCAACGGCTCGCCTCTAATACAGGGAGAGCGAGATTTGGATCGTCCTTCCTCGAAGAAGGCTGTCACATCAGGGAGACCTACCAACGTTCTAGGCCATTGAGAGCATGTGTCGAGAATTATTTCATCGGTGAGGGAGGAAAACCTCGAGATGATCAGGAAGGAATGCGGATGGAGGGAAGGCATGATTTTGCGAGCACCTTCCCCCGAGGAGAGTATCATGACATACGTTAAGGGGTTTTTGAGTGTGTACATTCACGTTCTTGCACCGGGTTCCCCGGATCGGGTCATGCTTGATTTCTGCAGGAAACATCAACTAACGTTGGCGTAGATTCATCCCTTTCTTTGGAGAATAGTGCAGTCGATGAGATATTTTGCTGACAAGGCTGGGATAGAATTCACCCGCAGCCACCTCGTGAGGCTGTATTAGCCATTACGCTATTGGGGCCTGATTGCTCTTCAGCATAGATCCACCCGAGCTCCCGTGATCAGCGGCGAGGAGGATGAGGATCGTGGGTGGATAAATCGTTTCGTTTGAATCCAGACGACCGATGTTATCCTCGGAGAATTTTTGTCGTTCCCTGAGAGATGGAACTGTCACACCTCCTTTTTACACACCCGAGGGGGTATAAGGGAGTTTTTCCAATTGAAGAGACATTATTCGAAATGGGATTAATTATTCATTTTTATTCAGAGTCACCACTCAGGATAGTTTATTTGGTGTCCCAAGTCATCGATATATTTTGAATCCCAAATCGAGGAAAATTTGACTTTCCTTGTGAAGTGTGCGAACCAGAAATTCTAGATAAGGAATTCTGTTAACCCGGGGGAAGGTGTTAGGCACCCCCGGATTCCGTGGTTCTAGCATGGTCGCTTAAACTATTATAATTGGTCTATTATCTGATTTATTACATGTTTTAGCCTATGGTACATTTTTAACTTATTTGCCGCTTTTGATTATTTTAAAGAAGATTTAACGTCGTTTAAAACATGTTTTTGGATTGCGCCACATGAAATGCACCCGCAATCTGAGACACATCTTATTCAACGTTGTTGAGATTTGGATTTGGGTCACATGAAATGCACACCCGAGTTCAGGAAGGTAGTGTTATTAAAATAATGCGCCTAAAGCAACTACGTATCTTAAACTTTGCGATGGCCATAGAAAATTTACTAAATGGCGCACCTTGAGTTCTAAAAATTTTAAAAAGAAAAAAAAATCAAATGAGGGCCATGCATTTAAGATTTTATTTAGCGCGGCGCACCTCAGTTCTATTTAAAAGGGTACCCAAACTAAAGTTCGGAGGGCCATAGACTATTTGTATTATCTAATATGGCTCACCTCCAGTGTAATTAAAAAGAGCCCAATTACTTAATTAAGTAAAAATCGAAGAACTTCTACTTATTATTACTAGACATTCTAGCCTGCTGACTAATTAACGAACATTGAATTAAAGGGAATTGGACTCAAAAATCCAATTCACAGCTGATTCTGAGCTTGGGCCCAATGAACCCAACAACTTAAATGGACTGCAAACGCCACTGAAACCACTAAAGGCCTAAAACGAAACCCAAAGGAGAGTCTCATTTGGATATAAAACTGATGCTGGGACTCAAGATCGAGTCCCTGCAGGGGCATCAAAACACACAAATTTCCAATTGAACTTCTTATTTAACTACTCTAACCAAGGATGATCATATAAGCATTGTAAACTAAGATCATACAATAAACCAATCATGCTAAATTAAACTTCCAACAATAACACTATTCGGACTAACAATTAAATTCCCCCTTTACATGAACTCCACAAATCGCATCAACACTTTTCAATACAGCTCAACATTATACCCTTGGTCAAAACAAATGCAGAAGAGTACTAAGGGTGCATTACTAAGCATAACTAGTTCTACATCATGATTCAACACACTTGGACAAAATCATGTGGCTCAAGCTAACATTTTTGGGAGATTTTCAAAACACCAAAATTAAACCAAATTTCCATTTGAAACTCAATTATTCTTAAAGAAAGAGGTCTCAGAATGTGTCACAAGAAAAGGACCTAAATCAAGTTTCAAGCAATATAGAGGCAAATCTTGAACATGATTAGTAGGATACCAATGAAACCAAATCCAACAAACTTATGATCTACATCCACATGCTTCTAACTCATGACCATGGAATCAAAAGAAACAGAACAGTTTCAACCATTTGAACATATCAATCGCAGTCCATAGTTAAGTACAAATGCAACATACTATTGTAGGTTATTTTCACGTACACCATTTCAGAGAAAAGAGAACCTTATTAACATTTATAATTCAAATACTAATTACAGAACATGAAAAATAGTAGAGAAACAGGGGAAAATCAGCTTTGGATGTAGTCTTCATTTAACCGAACTTCGACTCTATTACATGTTCAAACATCATTCCTCATTCATAAGCTAAGAAGGTACCTGAGAAAGCAAAAAATAAGAGGAAAGGAAGGGAATCAGCAACAAAGCAGTGTCAGCAGCAGAAATAACCAGTGGAAACAGTCTTTAAACCAAACTTTGAACCAGCCAAGGTAACAAATAAAATGCAACAACCCAAAGAACAAACCAAACTTTGAACCGAGTTTTGAACACCAACCAAACTCAGATTATTCAGCTAAAGAAAGATCAGAAATCATCTTCAGAGATTGAAAACTTAAGAAATCACAAAAGGAACTCAATGAAACAGTAGATTTTTCAATTTTTTTTAGCCGTTTATGATTTTTTCAGAATTTCTATCTCTTTCCCCCCTTCTTTTCAGCTCATGTTAGTAATGCCTTTATAGGCAAGCTACTAGAGTAGCAGTAATAGGCTAAGTTTTGCATTTTGAGCCCTTTGTGAATTTTCCTTTTTGCTACTTAGTCCCTAAAGTATTAACTTGCTTGCCAAGCAAGTCTGTTTTTCAGCTTCTAAGAAGCTTCCTAAGTAGTTATTGCAAGATTCCCTAAGTTAACTACCCCAATTACCCCTTGGTTACCCTAAATTTACCCCTGAACCTCAAATGGGTTATGGGTCATGTTAACCCTATGGTCCAATTGCACAATTGGACCTGCCCTTCTCTTCTAAATGGGTCAGTGATCCCAACATCCAAACTACCACTAGTCTAATTAAAATCTGAAGTACAAGAAACATGCAAACTGGGCAACCATTAAAATCTAAACTAAACTTTAATAACTAACTAAATTAGTAGACTCAGTTAATTTACAAACTAACGATACTAAACATGCAAGACTAATCCTTCATGAACAAAAACAAGTGCAAAGTTTCTGAAAAACTAAAGAAAAAATGAAAAAGAAAACCAGGAGAAGAACAGATGCGGAGAAAAATAAAAGCTAAATTAAACCAAAAGAAAGAGAAAAGAGAAAATACCTACTGAGACTCAAACGAATGAAGGAAGGAGTCCGAATCTTCAATTTCTTCGGATTTTTTGGCCCACTACGATATTAATCGTGTGTTCTTCATAAAAACATACGAATAACATCGAAATAGACCCAAATCTTCAAACAAAATCGAACAAGGGACCTTTTGGGAATTAGGGGTTTGCTCTGATTTGAAATTCGAGCAGTTCCAGGGTGATTCAAAAGAAAAGAGTGACAGATTTGGGATAGGAAGGCTTGAGGGTTCTTTGGTGTTAATTTGGGGTCGATTGGTGGTGGCACCGCCACCGGAGAAATTATGGCGGCGCTAGGGCTCCGAGTTTTAATCTGATATTCGAGGAGCTCAGGCCGGATTTCAGGGAAAGTGAACGGGAATTTGGAAAGAGGGGATGAGGAGAATATTTGGTGCTAATTTCATGGTGATTGGATGTCGGCCGCCGCCGTGGGCGATTTTTGACAGGCGATGGCGTTACATGAGAGACTGAAGGGGTTGTGAGAGATGAGTGAGGGGGTAGGGAAAGGGAGGTTTTTGGACATTAATATATTTAGGATACCCTAGTTCGTGGCCGTTGGATCTTGGAACCTCGATAGTCCTGATCAACCTTAAACAAACGGGGTCGTTTGGATGGGGGGGGAGTGCTGAGCTGGTTTATAGGCGGGTTTGGGCTTAATTTTGCCCCGGTTTAAGGCAAAATTGTTTGGGCTTGGGATATTCAATCTAAAATGGCCCAAAAATGGCTTCTTTATTAAAGGCTCTTCTTCCTTCTCTCTTTTTTTATTTTCAAATTTATTAATTATAAAATTAAACAAAAATCTGATTTAAATTCTACAGCTAAATTCATTAACTAATTGCTTCCCAAAAATTTAATTAAGTCCTAAATTAGGAGAAAGCTAAAAAAATAGAAAATTAAAAAGTTAAAAATGCAAAATGAACTATTTTTGTCATTTTCTTTCAATTTTTTATAACCTTAATTAACTAATTAGCCTAAAATATAAAATAGGACCCTAAATGCAGATGCAACATATTCTTGTATTTTTATGCATTAAATAAATTAATCATGCACACAAAAATACAAACAAACACAAAAATCATGCAATAATTCCTAAAGATCAAATAATCAAAAGAAAAATCCTAATTTTGGGAATTCTATGGGAGTAATTCATGCGAGGCAAAAATCACATGCTACCAGCTGACCCTCTTTTCTCGGAGACACAAAGGGTTTTCGGGCAAATATAAAATGAGCAATTATAAGGGATTTTTGCCTTCTTGGCACTCCATGAGAAGCATTTTTTGAAAAAGGTCTGACCGAACCTTGCTTCAGAGGTTGCCTACATATCTTTGGCTATAAAGGAATCAGGTCAGTGTAGTTCTGGAAGTTTTGGTAGCTGGGACTACCGGGTGGCTGTGATTTCACTGTTGTTGCTGCTGCTACTACTTGTTGATCCCCTTATTACACCAAAAAAAATAAAAAGCTAAGCTAGCTAGGCCTATCAACTACGAGTTACAAGATTCATATATATAAACCTCTTGAAGCTTGATCTCGAGTCTTGGCTGGTTCTTGCCGTGGACTCCGATCTGAATCTTGATGTTTGTCAGCTGTAGATACTGGTTCTTTCTTCAGTTTTGGATCCAGGCGCGACATGCGAAACCTGTGACTTCAATCATATCTTGAATAGTCTGTATCATCCCCTACTTCAGCACTTTGAGTTCATTTCATTTTGCTCTTTTTCTTCTTTTCTTTGTTCTGGATTGAGACTCATTCTTTTGGTCATCTCGAACTTTGTGCCTCGAGGTAAAACCTGCTCAAACACCAAAACAAATAGACGAACAAAATTTTCTGCCCCAGTTTACACTAGGAAAATTTTGTGAGTTATTTGCTACTAACTTTTGGAAAGCGATAACATACGGATTGTGTGCCTTCCGGAGGAAGAGATTAGGGAATCGAGCCCTATATCTAAAAAATCTCAACTCAGAGATTGGATCCCTAATGTTGGTAAAAGGTGACTAGGGAATTGAGGCCCTATGTCTAAAATCTCAACTTAGGGATTGGAGCCCTAATGTTGGCAAAAGGCGACTTGGGAATGGAGGCCCTATGTCTAAAATCTCAACTCAGGGATTGGAGCCCTAATGTTGGTAAAAGGCGACTAGTGAATGGAGGCCCTATGTCTAAAATCTCAACTTAAGGATTGGAGCCCTAGTGTTGACAAAAGGCGACTAGGGAGTGGAGGCCCTATGTCTAAAATCTCAACTCAGGGATTGGAGCCCTAATGTTGGCAAAAGACGACTAGGGAATGGAGGCCCTATGTCTAAAATCTTAACTTAGGAATTGGAGCCCTATTGTTGGTAAAAGGCAACTAGGGAATGAAGACTCTATGTCTAAAATTTCAACTCAGGGATTGGAGCCCTAATATTGACAAAAAGGTGTAAAAGATTGAGATTGGGGATTCTGAACTATCATGTTGTTCGGATTTTCTTCTTTTTCTTCTCTTTTTTTCATTTTATTTTTTCATTTTATTTTATTTCAATAAAATGTAGGAGAGAATTTTGGAGGAAAACTTCCCTTTTGGATTGATTGTTACTACGAAGTTGTTTCTAACTTTTGCGCAGCTTTTCTTTTGGCTACACCTACTTTTGCACGGTTGCCTTGGGCTGCACCTGTGTCAATTTTAAACAAAGAATAATTATTAGTTTGAAACGGTGGTTGGTTTTGTGGCCTTGATTGCCTCGATCACTTGATCTCGGCTCAACTCTTTTGGCGAGAACCTCTGCTGCTTGCTGGCTTTTCTAAAGATTTATCTCTCTCTTAAAACTGAGGAACTCAACTTTCAAGATTGCTCATGATGGTTCGCCTGTATGGATCTTTGGCCCTTTCACTTTATTTCGCCTCTAGGGGATTTTGACTTTGGATTTCATTTCATTTTCAATAACTTTGGTTTCAGAGCATCAGCCATCATAGCCAGTCGGGATCATCTTGATAAACCCGCTGAAGCTGGGTACTTTTCTTTTGCTTTTGTTAGGCAGAACCCTGTAAAGCCAGTCTTGCCACCTTTTCTTTGTATTAGTTTCAGAACAGAGTTAGACCGAAAGGGATTCAAGGAAAAGTAAACAAAGGACAAGAAAATGAATTTAAGGAGAAGTGTCCCTTTCGGGGAGGAACAAAGGACTTATCTGGGGTGCATGCAGACTTCAGTAAACATGACATGCTTCTTGGACTGGATGCTCGATCTGCACAGCTATCCAACTTTTCATAAATCCATTGCGACCCGTGTTTTAAAACAGAGAACCTTGCCAGGGCTCTTTCAATACCAATGGTGGTGAGGTTTTCTTCTTTTCAATCAACGGAGCCCTTTTCGGGTTTTTACCAATCGACCTCTCTCATTTCTCTTCTCATCGTCGCCTTATAGTGCTCTTTACGAGTTTTCACTAACAAGACTCTCTCACTTTTCATTTCTCTGCCTACCATCGCCTCATGGTGCCCGTGTGGGTTTTCACCAATATGACTCTCTTATTTTATTTCTATTATTTTTAATTGCATCGAATCCAAACAACTGCATTCTCCCATTTTGAAAACTTTTCGCCGATTGATTGGAAGGACTTGAACAAGGTTTGGGTTAAAAATAATTGGGATTGAATTACAACTTTGGAATCGTTCAGGTAGGATCATCGTCGAACCATTATAAATTCTGCCCCGGTTTCACTTTTTGGGAAACTTTGAATTTTTATTTTGGGGTGACTGAACCCCAGAGAGAGGTTGCCTCCATATCCTTTCGAAATCAAGTCGAACGTAGTTCAGAAAATCATTTTGCTTTTGTTGTTGTTGTTGTTGTTGTTGTTTTCGAGTTCCAAAAAGGGTAATGAAATAAAAGTAACCGGCTCAAGGGGTTAGTAAAAGGATTGGAGTGTTTGGGGTAGCGACAATGAAAGCCTTCGTCATCCCAATCGGATAGTGCTATTGCTGCAGAAGGACTAGACATAGTACCTTTTGACCGCGTCTGCGTTCACAGCTGCATCGAGATCATCTCCTTCGATATCTCCCAAGTATAATACTCCTCTGGGCAATATCTTTTTGATGATGTATGGGCCTTTCCAATTGGGAGCAAATTTCCATTTTGATTCCTGATGATGGGGAAGAATATGCCTTAGAACGAGTTGCCCCACTTCAAAATTTCTAGGCCACACTTTCTTGTTGTAAGCATGGGCCATTCTTTGTTGGTACAACTGCTCGTGGCAGACTTCGGCCATTCGCTTCTCATCAATTCGGGTTAACTGCTCCAGGCGGGCTTTGACCCACTCACTGTCTTCAATTTTAGCTTCCACAATGATCCCGAGAGAAGGGATTTCAAATTCCGCGGGTATTACGGCTTCAGTGCCATAAACCAAAAGGTACGGGGTTGCTCCGACCGACGTGCGCACAGTAGTGCGATACCCCAACAATGCAAAAGGTAACTTTTCATGCCACTGCCTGGAACTTTGAATCATCTTTCTCAAAATCTTTTTGATGTTCTTATTTGCTTCTTCAACGACACCATTGGTTTTAGGATGGTAAGGAGTAGAGTTCCAATGTGTTATCTTGAATTGTTCGCATATCTCTCTCATCAAATGACTATTCAAATTTGTAGCATTATCCGTAATGATAGTTGCAGGAATACCAAAACGACAGATGAGGTTAGAGTGCACGAAGTCTACCACAACTTTCTTGGTGAAATATTTGAGAGTAATTGCTTCAACCCACTTCGTGAAATAGTCTATGGTGACCAATATGAATCTATGCCAATTTGAGGCTTTTGGCTCGATTGGACCAATTACATCCATGCCCCAGGAGACAAATGGCCAAGGTGTTGAAATGGGATGCAGTTCTGTGGGTAGTGCATGAATGAAATCCCCTTGCACCTGACACTGACGACATTTCCGAACAAAACTAAAGCAGTCTTTTTCCATAGTCATCCAGTAATAACCCGCTCGAAAGATTTTCTTTGCCAAAACATACCCGTTCATATGGGGTCCGCACACTCCTGTGTGCATTTTGTACATGATTCTTCCGGCTTCTTCAGCGTCAACACATCTTAACAAGTTGAGGTCCGAGGTCCTTTTGTAAAAGACATCACCACTCAAAAAGAAACCACTTTCCTGCCGTCTAATGGTTCTCTTTGGTCTCCGCTGGCTTGCTTAGGGTATTCTTTAGTTTTTTAGAAATCTCTTCATGTCATGATACCATGGCTGAATATTTGGTTCTACCTCAACCGTATTGCAGTGACTGTGCATTTCCTGGATTTGGATTTCCAAAGGATCAATGTAGGCATTGCCTGGGTATGGTAGCATCGAGGCCAACGTAGCAAATGCATCAGCTAATTTATTGTGACAGCGAGGGATGTACCTGAATTCTATTGACTTGAATCGTTTGCCAAGATCTTCCACATGTTGACTATAAGGAATAAGCTTGACATCTCGGGTTTTCCATTCTCCTTGAGCTTGTCGGCTAAATAAATCCGAGTCACCCATGATTAACAATTCTTCGACATTTTGGTCGATTGCAATGTTCATACCCATAATGCAGGCTTCATACTCGGCGGCATTGTTTGTGCAGAAAAACCGAAGTCGGGCTGTGGTTGGATAATGATGGCTGGTGGGTGAGATCAAGATTGCCCCAATTCCAACACCTTTTGCATTTACCGCTCCATCAAAGAACATTTTCCAAGCATGGGTGTCTTTAGATATTGCTTCAACTGAATTCACCTCTTCCTCTGGGAAGTAAGTGCTCTTAGGGTAGTATTCATCATCAACCGGGTTCTCATCCAAATGATCCGCTAACGCCAGGCTTTTCACTGCCATGCGAGTGACGTAGACTATGTCAAACTCTGTGAGTAAGATCTGCCACTTTGCTAATCTCCCAGTGGGCATTGGTTTCTGAAATATGTATTTTAAAGGATCCAACCTGGTTATGAGGTAAGTGGTGTAAGCTTGCAAATAATGCCTCAGCTTCTGAGCGACCAATGTTAAAGCGCAACAAGTTCTTTCCAATAGAGTGTACTTGGCTTCATAATTGGTAAAATTCTTGCTCAGATAGTAAATGACCTGCTCTTTCTTTCCGGTCACATCATGTTTCCCGAGGACACAGCCGAAAGAATTTTCCAAGTCTGTCAGATACAAGAACAAAGGCCTCCCTGGCTCAGGTGGGACCTATACTGGCGGATTTGACATATATTCTTTGATTTTATCAAAAGCCTCTTGGCACTCGTTTGTCCATTTGATTGCCGCATCTTTCTTCAGCAATTTGAATATGGGTTCACACGTGGATGTCAACTGAGCAATGAAACGACTGATGTAGTTCAATCTTCCCAACAAACTCATAACATCTTTCTTGGTTCTTGGAAGAGGCAACTCTTGAATAGACTTTATCTTTGTTAGGTCCAACTCGATGCCCCTCTAAATGACTATGAATCCCAAAAGTTTGCCAGATGGTACCCCAAATGTACATTTGGCTGGGTTCAGCTTCAAATCATATTTGCGCAACCGCTCAAAGAATTTTCTCAAGTCCCAAACGTGGTCATCCTGGGTTTTGGATTTGATGATTACATCGTCCACATACGCCTCTATCTCTTGGTGCATCATACCATGAAAAATGGTAGCCATGGCCCTCATGTAGGTTGCCCCGACGTTCTTCAGACCAAATGGCATGACTCTGTAACAATATGTACCTTGAGGTGTGGTAAAAGCCGTCTTTGCTGCATCTTCTTCATCCATCAACACCTGGTGATATCCTGCATAACAATCCACGAAGGATTGTATCTCATTTTTGGCGCAGTTATCAACAAGGATGTGGATGTTCGGCAAAGGGAAGTTATCTTTTGGACTTGCCTTGTTTAAATCTCTGTAATCCACACACATTCGAATTTTCCCATTTTTCTTTGGCACTGGAACTACATTGGCTAACCATGTGGTGTATCGAACCACTCGGATCACCTCCACTTTCAACTGTTTTGTGACCTCTTCTTTAGTCTTGTCACTGATATCGGTTTTAAACTTTCTTTTCTTTTGCTGGACAGGGGGACAATCTGGGTAAGTCGGCAACTTATGAACCACCAAATCAGCACTTAGTCTTGGCATGTCATCGCATGACCAAGAAAACACATCTTTGAACTCAAACAAAATTTGGATCAATGCATCCTGGGTTTTCTCATCTGTGTGAATGCTTATCTTGGTTTCCCTGATTTCTTCAGAAGTACCCAAATTAACCGGCTCAGTATCATTTAAGTTCGGCTTAGGTTTATTCTAAAACTGTTCCAATTCTCGATTTATTTCCCTAAAAGCCTCTTCTTCAACATATTCCGGTTCTTGGTTCATTACTTCACAGTTATACAACGTGTTTGGATTTGGGCATGAAGTTCGCAAGCATGTCATGGTACTTAAAGCCGTATTATTAGAACTAAAAGAAGAAATAAAAGAGAAAAATAACCAAATCAGAAAGAATAAAAAAAGATGAACGATGAAATATTGATTTCATTTCATTGAATTTGAAGATAACAAGGTTTACATTGGAAATTAAAACACAGGAAACTAAAGAAAACATCTGAGTTACACCCTGGAATAACTCGTGATGCAGAAAAAGTGGCAGGACAGGTCTACCGGGACTCCTGCCTAATTGGGAATGGCGTAGCCTTCCAATTCTATAGTTTGGCCTTAGGTCCCATATACAGCACCTCAGCGATGCTTGAGCCTTCCCGTGGTTGAACCATGTGGGCTTCATACAGTATCTTCCTTATGGACCCACAGATATTTTCGATTTTTTCGGTCGTAAAGGCCTTATCCTCCTCTTCCTCATTGTATTTTGGCTTGACAAATATTTTGTATAGATACGGCACCGGCTAAGGCAAGACCCAACCATCATTCTTTCTATCATCTGCCCATCTTACATCAGCTGGAGTAGTCAGAAGCCTACCCCAAAGAACTTTTCACTGGCGGTCAGCATGATAGGTTCAGCTATTCCTTGCAATGATTTCCCAAGCCTTTCCTAGGTTTGTAGCCGTGCCTGATCATTTCTTTGGCCACCATGATTGATGCATTAGAAAGTAAGGGTTGAGGGCAAGTTTTTCCTTCTTCGCACTGATTAGCAACCACGATTTCAAAGGCCTGATAGACTATGTACTCACTCCCCTCTCTTGCTTCAAGACACGGGACTGATGGGTCCCGATAAATTGATTGCTCATCTTCCCCGTGGACCACAATCTCTTGATCCTCATGCTTGAACTTCACTATCTGGTGAAGAGTAGAGGGTACAACCCCCGCTACATGGATCCACAACCTTCCTAAAAGAAAGTTGTAGTATGTGTCCATGTTCGGAACCTGGAAGGTTACTTCAAAGTCTACTGGGCCGATGGTCAGAATCAGATCAGTCTCTCCAATTGTGTCCCTTTTGATACCATCGAAGGCACGTACACAGATTTTGTTGGGTCGGATTCTTTCGGTACCGATTTCCATACGCTGCAGAGTTGAGAGTGGGCAAATGTCTACCCCACAGCCTCCGTCCAACATAACCCTTTTCACGTAGTACCCTTCGCATTTGACTGTCAGGTGCAGGGCTTTGTTATGTGCAGCCCCTTTTGGGGGCAAGTCATTTTTGCTGAAGGAGATCTGGTTAATTGCGAAAATTCTCTCGGCCATTCTCTCTAGCTGCTCTATATAAGTCTCAATAGGCACATATGCTTCGTTAAGGGTTTTGATCAATACCTTTTGATGTTCGATGGAGTTCATCAATAGAGATAACAAGGATACTTGCGCGGGAGATTTCCAAAGCTGGTCGATCACCTCATAATCCGTGATTTTCATCTTTTGAAAGAAGGCCTCCGCTTCTTCGGCACTCACGGTCTTCTTAAATGGGAAACACTTTCTAGTGGCATTGTTCACCTCTTCCAAATTGAAATACTTTTTAGCCGGGTTATTTTCTTGAACTTCTCCCGAGATTTCTTTGCCTTTGTAAGTCACCACTGATTTGTTGTTGTTCCAGGGCACAGCGGTAGGATCCATCATGGGATTTTGTGGTGCACGGCCAATAACCACGGGCTCACTTAGCCTTTGTGGATTAATTGGCTCCCGCATCACATAAACTTCCTTGGGCACATACATTTGGGTTGTCTTATTCAGCTCGAATCTCCTGGAGGACTCAAAGTCATCAGCTTTTCTTTGCGGCCTTGAGGGACATAGAGAACATCATCTTTGGGAGGCATTGCCCCAGTTTCAACTTCAACTTGCTTCTACGACTTTGGAGGGGTGGTCTTGTTCTTTTTCTCCCCTTTTTCTTTCTTCGGGGCAGCTTTTGGTTTCTTTTCTACATCAGCGATGGTAATGATGGCCTTCAATGCTGGGTCAAATTCCTTATCCTCACAAATCATTCTGATTACAGGCCCATTGTTGTGGGCCGGCATTGGGTTGTTGGTCATATTGGGAATATCTTCATCCCTTAGCACTATCTTTCTTTGTTCTATCAAGTTCTCCACGTCTCTCTTCAGAGTCCAGCAATCATCTGTGTCGTGCCCTTCTGCCCCTGAGTCATAGGCGCATTGGGTACCGGCTCTGTAAGCGGGTGATGTTGGGTTTTGCCTGGTTTAAGGAACAGGCTCTAGCAGACTCATTTGAACAATCTTTGGTAACAAGCTGGAGTAGGGTTCGCCAATGGGTGTAAAGTTTGGCCTCTTGGGTGGTTCACGAGGGTGGAAATTGTTTGGTGGAGGCCAGGGGTTGTAGTGGTTTTGGTAAGGAGGCTGGTTTCTAGAAAATGGAGCTTGGTTCCGGTTGGCTTGTTGTTGTGGCCGTACATAAGGTTGAGCATTCATGACTGGGTATGGCTGAAGAGCATAGGCTACGTCTTGGTGGGGGTAATAGTGTTGCAGGGTCCTTTCTGAGAAAAACGATTTGGGAGTACGGTGCTTTCTTGCAACCGACGCTGCCATGGATGTTTCTTTCTTCTTCTTGCCCTTCGCCACCCCTCTAGACCCACCCTGAATAGCTTGGGAGGTAGCTCTGATGGCGTATTGTCTTAGAATTCGACCCGTTTTCAACCCATTTTCAACCATTTCGCCAATCCTGATGGCTTCAGCGAACTGTTCAGCTATTGCGAACATCATATTTTGGAAGTAGTCAGCTTCTTGAGCTTGGAGGAAAATGGTGACCATTTCAATCTCATCCATCGGAGGCTTTACCCTGGAGGGCTGTTCACGCCATTTAACTGCGTACTCTCAGAAGCTTTTCAAGGATTTCTTCTTTAAGTTTGTCAATGAGTTCCTATCTGGAGCAATATCAATGTTGTACTGGAACTGCCTAACGAAATCCCTAGCAAGGTCATCCCAGATGTTCCAGCGGGATATATCTTGGTCCATATACCACTCAGATGCGATACGGACTAGACTTTCTCCGAAATAGGCCATGAGGAGTTCTTCCTTCCCACCGTCTCCTCACAGCTGGTTGCAATATCTCTTGAGATGAGCAATAGGATCTCCGTGTCCATAATACTTCTCAAATGTTGGGGTTTTGAATCTCAATGGCAGATGCACATGAGGGAACATACATAAGTCGGCATATGATACACTTTTCTGTCCACTCAAGCCGTGTATGCTTTTGAGACTCTGTTCCATACTCCTCATCTTCTTCGTAATCTCTTCTTGCTCAAGGGTTTTAGTGGCTTTATCTTGCCATGCGGTGAACTCATACCGGGGTGGTTGGGAGTAAGTATAGGTGGGAAGCTATGTAGGTTCCAGTGGTAAAGATAGTGTTTGGAAGGTGAAGGATGATGGGTCAAAGCTAGGCCTGGGCAGTGTAGGCTGTTCCATAACTGATCAAGGCGGAACAGTGATATTTGAAGCTACACCTGAAGCTAACACCTAGGGGCAAGCCTCAGAAGGTGTTCCCACAAAGTTGGAGGAAATAGTAGGGTATCCTAGTGGGGTATTTGGATAGTTTATGGGGATGTTGGAGGTCCCACTTTCCCATGGGAAAAAGCTCGGGAAATCCAGGGATTGCTTGGTGGTTCTCTTTCGTTTGCCCAGGCGTCCCATATTTCCATCATGCGGAGACTCAGTAACCTGTTTTCCTCGGCAACTACCGATTCTGAAGTTGGGATGCCCGAGATCGGACTCTCATCCGCAATAGGAACTATTGGCAAAGTCATTTCTGAAGACATTTCAATGCTTCCCTTCGACCTTGTGAAGTATGGATGCGAAGCCAGACTACCACAAAACCAACCACCTTTCTATAAAACCTGGGCTGGGAATAACATCAGCAAACGGTTAGTTTGGAACAAATAATAGAAAGGTAATCGCATGTTGGGGGTGTGATGCACCTATACAGTTAAATGTATTTCTACATGTTTTGCAATGGTTGCATGTTTCATTCTGCCTTTTCTTTTTCTTTCCCATTTTTCTTATTTCCACTCCCACTCTTTCCTTTATATCCCTCTTTTTTTTAGTTATGGTCGAATCCTATTGAGATTGCCTACGTATCATGACCCCGCATGAATCAGACCGAGCGTAGTTCAGGAGATCATAAATGTGAGAAATAACAAAATATTTTGGGATTTTCAAATTTTCATAAAAAGAAAATGTTTTGATTACAACGACTCGAAACTAACAGACACGAAAAAGAAACCAACAGACTCTAATAGCAAGCTGACAATATAGACTCAAGAACCGACTAATAGACTCTGACAGAAAGAAATTACAAACCCAAAAATAAACTGACAGACTCCAACAGAAATAGACTAAAGTGCAAATCAGGAATACATTAATGATCCTGGGGCCTTCGGGACATCCTTCGATCTCGCTGTGGGCCTATATGCGAGATCCCTTGCAACCGCTCCAAATCACTCATTTTCTGGTGGACGAAAGTCATTACTGTAGCGAAGAAAGTGGTACGAGTCATGTCCTCACACGCTTGGCATTTCATGGTAATATAGTCAGCAATGGCTCTAATCCTCTCTCGGATTCTGCCTTTTTCCTGAAGCAATCACCCTATCTGCTGATTCCGGGCTTCTAACACTTGAGAGTCGTGATGGTGTTGATTTTCAATTGTTGTATTCCTTCTTCCATCTGAGCCATAAAATCATAACAGTGTTTTATGTCAGCTTTGAACTCTATAGCCTGCTTGGCTGCCTCATTCTCAAGAGTAGTTACCTTTCTTCTCAGGCTGGTGATTGTCCCTTCATACTTTCTCTTCATTTGTTACACAAACTGTGTCTGACCTTTTGCATTTTCCGCTAATTGAGCTCGAGCTTTTGCTAGACTGGCCTCAGACTTTTCTAAGTCATCTTGACACTCAAGGGCTTTCTTTTTCAGACCGCTTATAAGCCTTTCATCCGCTCGACTTCTTTCCGGGTTTCTAGCAGCTATTTTCATCTTCTGGATTTGAGATTTAAGGGATTCATTTTCTTGAGTTAGTTTTTCCTTTTCTCCCTCATTTGTGGCAGCTTGCAAACCATTTTCAGACTGAAGGTCCATGACTTGCCTTTCCAACTTGCTTATTTTGGCCTTATAGCTTTCTTCTTTTGCCAACCAGCCTCACTGAATTGCAAGTCGTTGGTGAATTATTGAACATGAGCTCTCTTAGCAGGTATCTCAGAAATCTAGAACCTTTTACCGAACCAAATAATGTACTTGGGGTCTACTTCACCTCTAGCTAGATCTCGCACCATGGTCTTAGGTTCAAGAAATCTACATTCATTCCACACCTGGCGAATTCTCCCTTCTGGAAATACGGCTTTTGGGCCCAATTCAATGACATGCTTACTCAAATCTTCATCATGGGGGGCGGTTTGAAATCTTCCTAATTGGCGCAAAACCCTGTGGGGAGCATACGGCTGGATTCTCCGGATTCCCACCAGGAGGAGATAACACACTTCAGCTGACATGTATACTGCTTTGGTAACAGAAAGCCATCCGAATGCCCACTCAATTTTATCGGCAGTGAAGGAGCTCAAATGTGCAAGCCAAGCTTCAGTACTTTCGAGGAATTCAATACTTGTTTCTCGACTTTCAAATTCTTTAATGCAACTTAAACCGGTCATACCGTAATTCATATACCCAACCCGGTGGCAGAGATATTCCTGTATCCATAATTGTAGTAATAGATTGCAGCTTTGGAAGAACTTTCCCCCTTTTCGACAGATAGTCAAGGCTCGGTAGATTTTAGATAAGATTAGGGAACCACCATGCCGTTGGCTTTCTTGATTACAACATCGACCATTTCTACGAGACCTACCTCTATATTACCATCTTTTTGCGAGCAGACCACAACACCCAAGACTGCTACCATAAAAGCCAAACCCCGCCTTGCCTCCCATTTGTCTTTATTCCCGGCATAGGTCAGACCAGTGTTTGGCTCTTCAAAACCTCGGGGGTTACCATAGCTTTGATATAGGAACAGGAGAGTGCAATAACCTTCAGATAAATTTCCATCCTGGATATCCCGACTAATACTCAGCAGATCCAGAAATCTGTGGGGAGATACCGGTCATGGTGACACTGGATATCGACTTCTAAGGTTTCCATTAAGGCCCGCATAACCCACGACTTCCTCCAGCGTGGGTGCGAGCTCAAAGTCAGAGAAACGTAACACATTGCAAGTTGGGTCCCAAAAAGGTACTAAAGCTTCAATTATGTCCAACCGTGGCTTGATGTTCAATAGCCCAACGAGACCTCCTAGAACCTTTACCACAGTTTCTCTACTGACTTTTCCTAGATCATTCCACCACATGTGGAGCTGTAAGGGGATCTCCTTAAGGGTTGTGAAGGGTTCAATTTCAATTGTGCTCATCCTGCACATTTATTAAGGTGATTTAATAACCCATTTTTACCCAAAGGAATAACACCATTTTTTTCAAAATTTTACTTTTAAAAAAGTAAAACTCGGTTTTGCAGATACGGCCTTTCAGCACTTCGGGGAAGAAGATTTTAAGGTTGTTCCTGCTAAACGGTCAAAAATAAAAAAAAATGACCAAATGTGGTTGTTCTTGCAAAAACAACCTTCTGGCGCCCTTTTGGGGACATTTGACTTATTTTAAACAAGAAGGGCATCACCCAGCTGATTTGCGACAAAACATAAAATATTGTTGTTTTTGGGGCTATTTTTGCAGAAGGGAAGTTGGACCCGATGGGGGTGGCCTACGTATCCCACATCCGATGAGAATCAAACTGGCGTAGTTCGGGCAGATTTGAAAAAATGAAACGAAACCAGCTATTTTAAAAAAAAATCTCTTTTTTTTACAACTTTTCTCCTATTATCCATAAGCCGGTCAACATGCAAATCCGAAGCAAATAAATGCACAAGTAGCAAGTAAGATGCATCAGGATGGTCTTTTCATTTCGGGTACACCTGTCCTAGACAGACCCAACCCCTGTGTTGAGTCTCCAAAGTCAAATGCACGTGATGCAAACAAATGCTCCTACTAGGGATCCGGCATGAGGTTTTGTTATACTAGGTTTAAAACCTGGGTTTATTGTTCTAGTCCTGGCTTACCCGAGCGGACAACTCAAGTCGGGGGGGGGGGGGGGCAGTGTACCGGGAATACAGAAGCTTCACCGGATTTGCGACTTATCCGAACCTCGTTCTAAAATGGGTTAAGACTCTAGACAGAAGAGAAGTCACACGAAGTGCATCCTTCTCCATGATTTAGAAGACTCAAAGAGATGAAGGGTTTCGTAGCAGTTTATATACAGTTCGCAGAATATCAGAGCGGTAAAAATATTTAACACATTAGGCTCAAACATGTAGGAAAATCAGATAACAGATAAAGACAATCATAAGAGCTATTCTAAGCTCGAATTCTTGAACCCTGAACCAGAGATTTTGGGTTCGATCCCTAGCAGAGTCGCCAGAGCTGTCACACCTTCTTTTTACACACCCGAGGGGGTATAAGAGAGTTTTTTCAATTTAAGTGACATTATTCGAAATGAGATTAATTATTCATTTTTATTCAGACTCGCCACAATTTGGTTATCTTCCGCAAGTTTAGGCTTACCTAGTCATAGAAGCTAGGTGTCATCACGATGGTTCACAGAGGGTGAACCGGGGTCGTGACACATATATATCAGTATATCTCAACCGCCTATGTGAGCCCCATAGAGAGCTATTTGTGCAGTCTTGCGAAAACACGAATATCTCTCGACTCCAATGTTGGCCACCTATCTCTAGTCACTTTAGGAGCTTTCAATTGAGGCCTTTCCTTTTGGCACCTACTAGTCTGTGCAGTCTCACAAAAATACAAATATCTCTTTACTCTGATGTTGTATCAATAAAATATTTAATGTGTTGGAAACTAAACTCGTAGATTTTCAATTTGGTAGGTGGATCATCCGGTAGTTCCAAGTGCATTGGGAGAAAAGCTCACATAAATTTGACCTAATTTCTAGCACATTTATGAATGTAACTTGTGATGATCTTTGTCGACGTTTGTTCCAAAACTCGCTTAACTTCAAAACATAATACACAACTGTCATACGACTAAAATAACTCATAACATAACCGCCTTATCATGTTGAGAACCATAGTCTCTGTTACACTCCATGTTTTCGTATGTGAGAGTACGTCGTAAGTCAATTAATATAAGGTCATAAATGAGATTATGTTTGAAATAATATAAAGTAAGTTAATCATTTTACCTTGGAGGTTACAAATATTTAAGATCATGAAGAAAATAAGTTTCGTCGAACGTCGACAAGTTTGGAATGATATAAAAAGTACTTTGGGGAAATAATAGGGTTCTTAACATGATAAGGAGGTTATGTTATGAGTTATTTTAGTCGTATAATGGTTGTGTGCTACGTTTTGAAGCCAAGAAAGTTGTGGAACAAAAGTTGGCAAAGGTCATCACAAGTTACATTCATAATGTACTGAAACTTAGGTCAAATGTAGTTGAGCTTTTCTCCCAATATACTTGTAATAAAGGGATGATCTATATACCAAATTGAAGATCTATGAGTCTAGTTTTTAAATCATTTAACCGTTTGTCGATACGACATTGGAGGTAAGAGATATTTGCATTTTTGTGAGACTGCGCAAGCAGCTCCCGATGAGACCCACTTAGGCGGTGGTCGACCTTCTTCACTTTATAAACGATTTGGACTCCTATTTTTGCTCTTTTTTTACTCAAATTCGTCCCCAAACTTCTCCTAAACCTAATAAAAAGATACCATAAGGGTTTGAAGTGATTCCAAAGTAATTACACTATATTTCAACATCAAAAGTTAGTTCTAGTGAAGAACACCTCTTTGAGATCGTGTTGTCATTGAGGTTGTGGGCTGTGTTTGGCTAAATTTTCAAGTGGTTTCTGCTGTTTTAGGTACTTATAATACTCTACTACATGTTCTTGAAGTTATTTTTATGTTGGTTGCATTATTTGAGCAAGATACTACAAGAGAAGACTTGAAATAGTTTGAGATATTATTGTTCTTAATGGAATGTTTTGGGAAGGTTGTTTACATGAACTTTAAATGGTTGAAAACCTTGGGAAATAAAATTTTTATGTTGTTAGTTTCATGAATATATTATCTGCATGTCGAACTTGGTATTGGTATTGTGAATAAGAAGATAAATAACAATATAACAATGGAAAGTTGTACTTGTTGTTGTTGTTGTTGGATTGTTGGGCTGTTTGAGGGTGAATAGGAGGTTAAAAGTCCTCCCATTGTACTTAATATCATTTTGTCTATATTGTTAAGTTAATGAATGAATGACTTTGGGGTTAAAGGGTTCAAAAGAAATTCAATCCGAGCTTTCCGTTTGTCGTGTTAAATAGTAGTTCCATTGGTGATATTTATGCACTTGCTGTTGTGTAGATTGATTTATGTTGTGATGCTGAAAGGATATAGGTGAAGGTTGTATAAGTTAATGTTTCTTTTTGTTGTTGATATATGGTATTGGAGGAAGCCCTTGTTACAGGGAGATGTTGTCCAAATTTACATAATCAAGCTACTAGTTTAACTTGCGGACTTAGCCTTTACTCAGCACTGATTTTGAATCTCCTAATATGGTAAATTGAGTTGATTTGTTTGACTAATTTCTTGGAATGTATTAAGGACTCAATGGATTTAAGGTATGTTAAGGTTATCCCTTCTTTTCTTTTGGCATGATCCATATGATACAACGAAATGAGTAAATACGCAACTTTCACAAGTGACTCTATTCTTAGAAGTACTAGGGTTACCTATGTTCTTGATTCCCCATGTGTCCTATTATTATATCGTATGTTCATGGGTCTAAGAAAATACGTAAGTTTATAAAGTTTATCCAAAGGCATAATGATCTTATGGCATTCCGAGAGATCTTACTGACTTAATTCATTATGCATTGCATTCATTTATACATGTACATTGACCCATGACTAGATGGAGTTATATACGCGTATATTATATGTATATGGGGTATGGGAAAAGGTTATGGGTTATATACGCACCACCACCTTATTAGATGGTATACGTTGATGATTTCACCGCCCCTATCACTTCTTATCATTTTAATTTTCTTGTTAAGTTGCGTTTCAACTTCATTTTTGTATTGCTCGAATGCATCTATTGCTTCATCTTTACTATTAAGTAAGTAAACATAGAAATGTCGTCAATAAAAGTTATGAAATACTTCTTTCCACTACGAGATGGCATTGACTTCATGTCGCAAATATCTGTGTGAATTAAGTCTAAAGGATTTGAATTCCTTTCAGCTGACTTATAAGGATGTTTAACATACATAGATTCCACACATATTTGACAGTTTGATTTGTTGCATTCAAACTTAGGCAATACTTCCAAATTAATCATTTTTCGTAAGGTTTTATAATTGACATGTCCCAAACGTATATGCCATAAATAATTTGACTCAAGTAAGTAAGAAGAAGCTGAAATTTTATTATTCTCAACGACCATTACATTCAGTTTGAAAAGGTCCTCAGTGAGGTAACCTTTTCCTACAAATATCTCATTCTTACTTATTACAACCTTATCAAATACAAAAACACACTTAAACCCGTTCTTAACAAGAAGTGCAATAGAGACTAAGTTCTTTCTAATCTCGGAAATATGAAGGACGTTGTTCAGAGTCACCACCTTGCTAGAAGTCATTTTCAGAAATATCGTGCCGCATCCTTCAATTTTGGCCGTTGCAGAATTTCCCATAGAAAGCGTCTCTTTGACGGGAGCATATGCAGCAAACGCTTCTCTAACGGCACAAATATGGCGAGTGGCTCCAGAATCAATCCACCATTCCTTAGGATTTCCCACCATGTTGCATTCAGAAAGCTTAGCACACAAGTCATCAATATCTTCGTATTTTTCAACCATATTTGTTTTACCCTTCTTCTTGTCTTTCTTTGTAGTACGACAATCTACCGATTTGTGTCTAGCTTTCCCACAGTTATAGCAATTTCTGTTGAACCGCTTCTTGCTAGGTTTCTTTTCAGTGTAGAAGCCTTCTTCCTTTTTCTATTATTTTGAGGAGCATCCTCAACAATGTTTGCTCCCATTGTTATTGAGTTTCCACGGCCTTTCTTTTCAGTAGCTTTGTTGTCCTCTACGATTCTCACCCGAACAATGAGATCTTCAAGCGACATCTCCTTGTGTTTGTGTTTCAAGTGGTTTTTGAAGTCCTTCCACAAAGGAGACAACTTCTCAATCACCACTGTAACTTGGAATTCTTCATTGATAACAAGACCTTCAATAAAAATTCTGTTAGTAAAAATAATATAATTAATACTTTCAACATCAGTATTAATTCGACTTATACCTTCAGCAAGGAGATCGTGAATAATCACTTGCAATTCCTGGACTTGGGTAATAATAGACTTGCTATCTACTATTTTGTAGTCCAAAAAATTAGCGGCAATGAATTTCTTCAACGCGGCAACTTCAGTTTTGTATTTCCTTTTAAGCACAATCCGTAGTTCTTTTGACGTTTCCACATTACTATAACCGTTATACAGATCGTCCTCCAGTCCGCTAAGGATGTAATCCTTGCATAAAAAATCAGAATGCTTCCATGCCTCAGTCACGAGAAAGTGTTCATTGTCTGGAGTTTCGTCGGGCGGAATAGGAACATCTTCCTTAATGAACTTCTGTAGACTTTAAGTCGTCAAGTAGAAGAACATCTTCTGCTGTCACTGCTTGAAATCAATATCGAAAAAAAAAATGGATTTTTCTGTCGGTGCTAATGTCGGTGTTGTTTGTCTTGTCGATGCATTGGCAATCACCATAGGAACAGTCTGGTTTCCGTTGTCATTCGTCATTTCTGTAAAAGAATGATACAAACAAACGTTTAATAAACTGAGAAGTTTTTATATCTTCAAACCGAATAAAACTGGAGTAGAAAATCACGTAGATTTTAATCTCCAATAGAGTAAAAAATCGTCACGAAGGCTTTAATCTCCAAAACGGGAGTAGAAAACCACAAAGGTTTTAGTCTCCAGAAAAGTGAGTATAACACAAATATAGAAAATATTTAAGTTCCTTAAGCTTGTTAAAAAACTGTATTTGTAAAATAATTCTGAAGAAGATAAAATAACGTACAAACAGAAATGTAAAAGAAATAGAATTTAATCTGAGCCCACTGAATTCACAGTGTTTCCTTACGGAACTTAATCCCCTCCTTGAACCCGAGGTTGTGGATTATTTTCTCTCAGGATAGAATGAATTACACACTAGTTTAGCGGTACTTCAAACCCTAGTGTTTCAGCGAATACAATAATCGGTAGCAAATCACACTTATTGTTGCTTTTTTGTAGTTAAAACAATGCAGAAGAAAGGAGGAGAATTCAGAATTCTCGTATGGAAAATCTGAGAGAATGGACTGCTATTTATAGCCAACATGTTGAGTTCAAATGAAGAGGTGCAAGTCTTCAAAGGTTAGTTATGATTGTTCACGAAAAATGGCCATAACGTAAATGGCTATTTATACAAATTAAAATGGGAATTCAAAACGCAGAGGAAAATTAATTTTCCGTTACAAAAACGGATAATTTGGATTTAATATTAATTTTCCGTTACAAAAAACGGATATCTAATAATTACGTTAATATTTACTATTGACAAATAATTTTGTTCCAAGAAATTAATTAATCATCTGAAGCCGAATGACGACGACGGCGCGAATCTTGCCTTCTACTTAACTCTTTAAAATCTAGAAGAAGAGCAATTATATATATACTCATCAAAATTCTTTTCTTCCTCCAATATGGGACAATGTCCCTTTGTCAAAGAAGTAAACTCAAATATTTCATTTTCCCTCTATTTTCTATTCACACCCTTTTAAACTAAAATAAGCTTAAAACCCCAACATTACCTTAGCAGAAACTGCTACTAATAGTGACAAACTAAGACCATTATGAATGAAGATATTTTACACTTTCATGGCAGTGTTTTATCTAAGCAGCTTCCAGGAAATTGCTGTAATAGTGACATTCACTGCAATACCAGACTTTTGTTTCTTCACGCTAGCACGAAAGCTACGGTGGCAGAAAAAACTTGTGAATTAAAAAGGAGGTTTTTTTTGGAGGGGGTGGGGTGGAACCATGATTAACGACCATCCAAGCAGGCCATAAGACGGAGGGAGTACTTTAAAAGAAAAAAAGAAGACATTGTCTCCGAAATGTTTTTGGAATAGTCATTATTATTCTCCCATGTGTAAGCATAATGACATCACAATGGTGATATGCATTCTTTTATTGGATCCATATCTGGATCTTAATGTTAATTTAACCTTCCTAGTTCTCAAGGGACTTATCAATGAACGAAGTCTTCGTATAAAGACAAAAATTTAGTATAGTATTTCAAGATTGGCCGGTAGAAAAGGTGTCCCACCTTGGCATCTACTCAGCAGTTTCTTTAATTGTATATGGTCAGCACACCCTAAAAAAGAAATGCTATTCAAACTTGGAGACCAAAGTAAAGGTAAGTACGTTAGTGCTCTATATAAATATAAAGGCCATCATTTAATTTAGTGAACAACAATTCACACTTGAAGTGTTCTTATATATATTGCAGTTGAAAGAAGGAGAGAAATAAGATGATGATGATGCAAGATGTTTGGACTCAGTTGGGTCCCACTATTGCAACAATCATGTTTGCCTGGACCATGTACCAAAACTATTTTCCTCACGAACTTCGTGGTCATATTAGGAGGTATACCGATAAACTCGTGACCTATTTCTACCCTTATATGCACATTATTTTTCATGAGTACGAAACTGATGGCTGGTTCGAGCGTAGCAAAGCTTATGTAGCAATTGAAAGGTACCTAAGCAAGAACTCCTCCACACAAGCTAAGCGTCTCAAAGCCAACGTAGTCAAAGATGGCCAATCTCTTGTACTAACCATGGATGATCACGAAGAGGTAACTGATGAATATAAAGGCGAGAAAGTCTGGTGGATTTCTAGCCAACAAATAGCCAACAGACAGACAATTTCTTGGTACCCTAGGGAGGATGAGAAGAGGTATTTCAAACTCAAGTTTCACAGAAAGAATCGCGAGCTTATCACCGCCTCATACTTGAAGTATGTGTTGGACGAAGGGAAAGCAATTTCAGTAAGAGAAAGGCAGAGAAAGTTGTACACAAACAATAAGGGAGATGGTGGGTATGGATACAGGAGGAGAATGTGGAGCCAAGTAGTGTTTGAACATCCATCAACATTTGATACTTTAGCAATGGAGCCAAACAAGAAACAAGAGATTATGGATGATCTTCAAACATTTAGCAAGTCAAAAGCCTATTATGCCAAGATTGGCAAGGCATGGAAGCGTGGTTATCTTCTATATGGTCCTCCAGGAACTGGTAAGTCTAGCATGATTGCTGCAATGGCTAACTTCTTACAATATGATGTCTATGATCTTGAATTGACAGCGGTTAAGGACAACACCGAGCTAAGAAAATTATTGATAGATACTACTAGTAAGTCTATCATTGTGATTGAAGACATCGATTGTTCGCTTGACCTTACCGGCCAAAGGGAGAAGAAGAAAGACGATAAGGAAGAGGAAGTAAAAGACGAGAAAGACGCAGTCAAGGAGAAGATGAAAAATCGAGAGGAGAAAAAGCAAAGCGAGGTGACTTTATCTGGGCTTTTGAACTTTATTGATGGATTATGGTCAGCTATTGGTGGTGAAAGGCTTATTGTTTTCACAACCAACTTTGTGGAAAAGCTTGACCCTGCTTTAATTCGGAGGGGGAGGATGGACAAACACATTGTGCTATCATACTGTTGCTTTGACTCCTTCAAGGTGCTTGCAAATAATTATCTAGACGTTGAATCTCATGATCACTTTCCTGAGATTCGCCGTTTATTGGGGGAAACTAATATTACTCCTGCTGATGTTGCTGAGAATTTAATGCCCAAGTCTTCTAAGGAAAATGCAAACACTTGTTTGGAGAGATTGATTAAAGCTCTTGAAACAGCAAAGGAGGAGGCAAAATTGAAGGCTGAGGAAGAAGAGAGAGAAAAGGCTGAGAAGGAGAAAGAGGAGAAAAATAAAGAAGCAGCTGCTGAAGAAGCCAATAATACTGATACAGTGAACGAAAATGGGAAGTCTGAGAGTAATATTGTCAAGGAAAATCCAGAGGGTAATGTTGCTAAGGAAAATGGTAAATCAGAAAATAATGGTGTCAAGGAAAATGATGATATTAGTAAAGGTTGATCATGAAAATGTTTGATTAATTAGGAGTTCCACTTAAAACTAGGATCCAATAATTTTGAATAGTTTTGTTGTGTTTACATTGTTGACTTTGTTATTCAAACTATTCGGATGGAAGTAGTGGATGTCGCAAACTACATTTAGTATTACTATACCTTCTTGTGAAAGTATAACAAATTCTCCACTAAGACAGAAAAGGACGTTTAAGTTATGCTAATAAATTTATTAAAAAGGAGCAAAAACTTATAGAATTTTAACAGAAGAATCAGTTTATAGTCTTCTCCTAAAGTTGCTAAGTTGCTCTAGGTATAGCAGCAATATAACACTGGTATTCACCCAAGAAAGTGCAGGTTACACAGGGACACTTCAACCTCTAGATTTACTACGCATTTAGGTAGAAAATTGCCATAACAAATTATAATCCCAGAAAAGAAATTGTATTCCCAATAAAGAAGCAACCTTTCTGCCAAGTGATCCCTTTATGACTTAAAAGCAAGGTACAAATTCCATTTTCATTTTAATACCAGCCAAGAAATTGCAGACTACATAATGCAAATTTCAATCTCTAAAATTACTATAGATTTAGGTTACAAGAATCAATAGAAACCTCAATTACGACTCTACTTTTTAGCTAAAATTGATCCTTTTACCACTAAGAAAGACTTCGTCGACATGCCTGCTTCAACTTTTATATTTTTGCCCTTGGTTTTCAGTATTATTACATTTGTTGTCATCGAAGAATTTAGTAAATAAAGCAACCTTTTGAGGCATTTTTAAAGCCCTTTTTACATTTGTCACACCTCTTTTTTCACTACACCCCCGGAAGGTGATGTATAAAAGAGTTTTTTCAATTAAAGGACAATCGAAACGGGATTTATTGTTAAAAGTTTCAGAGTCGCCACTTGGGATAATTTATGGTGTCCCAAGTCACCGGTTCAAATCCCGAATCGAGGAAAAGATTGACTCTGTTTAACAGTCCGCGAACCAGAAATCCAAGTAAGGAATTCTGTTAACCCGGGAGAAGGTGTTAGGCATTCCCGAGTTCCGTGGTTCTAGCATGGTCACTCAACTGTTATATTCGGCTTAATTATCTGATTTTAAACGATTATGAACCTATGTGTAAATTTTAACTTATTAACTGCTTTTAATCAATTTTTAGAGAAGATTAAACGTCGTTTAAAACACGTCTTTGGATCGCGCCATATGAAATGCACCCGCAATCCTAAACATATTTTATTCAACGTTTTAAGATTTGATTTGGGTCACATGAAATGCACACCGGAGTTTAGGAAGGTAATATTATTAAAATACGCGCCTAAAGCGACTAACGCACTTTTAACTTTTGCGAGGTCCATGGAAGTTTGCTAAATGGCACGCCTCGAATTCTAGGGATTTCAAAATAAACAATTAAGTGAGGGCCACGCATTTGAGATTTTGTTTGGCGCGGCGCACCTCAATTCCATTTTTAAAAGGGATTCAAGACTAATTAATTAAAGAACGTATGGAGTTCTAATTTATTCCGGACCTAACTCATACTAATGATTCAGTAAAAAAAACTCGCAAGAGACCGCCCTAAACTGATTGTCAAAGTGGCCCAGCTGATAAAAAGCAAGTTCGATTGACCACTATTGTGGGTTTAATGAGTGAAAATTCTGGGCTCCAAGTGAAGCCCAGCCTGGCAACTCTACCGTGGAAGAAGACTGCAATTCACAATCGGGCCAAAAATGATATCCCAAAACGCGATCCATCAAAGGCATTGGAGCAAAATGCAACGTTTAAATCTTGAATGGAGTAATCACTGCTACATTGTTCATTCAAATGCATTTGAATCCTTACATTTCACACACGGATTCTGAGACAGCCTTATATGCAATAACACCTCTCTCACACACATTAGTTATCAACCACAAAACTCAAAGCAACCATCACTTGTATTAGAATCTGAATGCAACTATAGCCCTTGAACAAACTTGAATTTCAAGTCATTTCTAAAAAAACATGATACTCAAGAACTGGGATTGGCTTAGGAAATTTACTAATTCCGAAATCGAACATCTACAACCATTTGACAGCCTTATGGATTCCCATGACAAAGACACGATAATAATATTGAATGATTACAAGGGTTCAGCTATTATTCAGCTATGAGACTCCTAACACACCTTATGCAAGCACATGCTAAATCTGTATTTACAGTATGTTCTGACAACAAACAAACCCAGGTAATTTCAGTAATCAAGTAGGCATGCTCAAATTGAGTAAATTAGTTGCTGCATTTTGACCAACAGTATTTGACACGAAATTTCCCTTAAAACATCAATTGCAAGAAGATTCAGCCCACATCAGAGCTGACAATAACAAATTAAAGTCCAAGCACAGCACGACCCTAACAGTCCATTCACCCATGAGCTTCCATTTACAATTATAGTGCCAAGAATCCAAGCAGTCATTCAAATGATCAAACAACCCTAAACCATTGAGCATGAATAAACAGACTAACATATTTTTAAAGAAAAATACTGAATTACTTCAGGACAGAAGAAATTATGGACATAAAACAGCAGGAGCTAATGGAAGTTCAACATCAACCAATGCTTCTGTTCTAATTCCAACCCAAATTATCAACTCTGTACAGAGATTCAGTATGGTTCTAACTTATAGCACCCCAGTTGTTAACAATGGTATGAGGAAATACCTGGAAATTGACAGAGAAAACAGAAGTGAAGAAGCAGTAGCTACAGTCGAGCAAGGACAGCAGAAAGCAGCAGGAAAAATCAATAGAACAGTGATTCCCAGCAAATAAAAATCAACTTAAAGCCAGAAAGTAGTGCACAATAATAACAAAATCAACCAGAACTTCAGGCCAACCTCTTGAACCAACCAAAATCAAACCCTTTAAGCCCCCATACGGATTAGAAAAATGTTTCAGGGCTTGAAAACTTCAGAAATCACAAAGAGAAGAGGAAATTTCAATGGTACAGTAAAACTTCTTCTTCGTTTGCCTTTTTTCTCTTCAGCCCTTGGGTTCTGCCTTGAAAGGCAAGAAAATCATGCCTTTATAGGCAAGGAAGTAGGGTAGCCTACAAAAAAACTGATTTGCCCTTAGACCCCTTTTACATTTTCTTTTTTGCTCAGGAAACCTTAGTCTAAAAATCAAATTTTCAAATTAGCCCCCCACCCCAGCTTCCCAGAAGCTTCCTAATTAGATACCAAGATTCCCTAGCCTAAATTTCCTAAACTAACCCTTAAACCCTTTGTAATTACTTCAAGAACCAAATAGGTCAAATTGATCCAAGGCTTAGCTCCAAACCAATGGGCTTGCCACCCAGATTGAGTCCCCTTTTGGGCTTCGAATTTTCAGGGTCCAAGTTCAATCGAACTCAACCAATCCACATAACCAAAAACTTGCGGAGTCACAGAGACTCACGAGGCCCTGAGCCCCAAAAGAAAGAATGGAAACAGAAAACTAAACTCATCAAAAAGAAAACTCAAGACCAAAAACACTGCTAACCAAACTAACTCTAAAACTGACATGCATACTCAGATAATTTAAAGGAATAATAAAAAAACAAGAAATAAAAAAAAACAGAAGAAGAGGAGAGGAGAACTAAGAATGAAAAACGAAGAAGAAGAAGAAGAAGAAGAAGAAAAGCAAACAAATACCTTGAGAGACGGTTTGGGACAATGAAATTGAAAAATCTTCACACCTTCGAATTTCGGCCGAGATTGACATTAATCGTGTGTTCTTGTCAAGAACACACGAATAAAATCAACCTTGACCCTAATCCTTTTACTAAAAATCGACGATTTGGGGAGATTTGGGTTTTAGGGTTTGGGATCGGACCACTTCGATTGAAGATTCGAGAAGTCCTAGGGTGATTCGAAGGGAATCTGTTAGGGATTGGGAAAGGGGAGGTTATGGAGGTGTTGTGGTGTTATTTTGGGGTTGATTGGAGGTGGCGCCGCCGGCTACAATGGCGGAGAACTCAAGGGCGGCGCTAGGGTTAATGTCTGGGTTTGGTTTGGAGGTGTGTTGAAAGAGACGAGATGAGGGGGGTAGGGTAGCGTTTGGACATATAAATATTATTAACTCCCCAGTTTCGGACCGTTGGATTAAGGAGATCCAACGGCCGTGATCAAGGGTAATCAAACGACGTCGTTTCGGTTACTAGGGGGTTTGGACCGGCTTGGACTCGGATCTGGGCCGGTTCTGGACGGGTAATGAGGGCAAAATTTTTGGGCCTAGGGAATTTAAAACGAAAATGGCCCACAACCAGGCTTTCTTATTCAATTCTTTTCTTTCTTTTCAAATTAAATTTTTCTAATTTCTTTTTACATTAAAACATAATCCTAAATTAATTCCTAAATAAATTATCCCGTCAAATTGAATTAACTAACTCTAAATAATAATTACCGCGACTAATTAAATAGCAAATTAAAGGAAAACTACCAAAATTCAAAAAGCAAAATAAACTATTTTTGTGATTTTTTATTTTTGTAAAGCAACTTAATTACTAATTAATTCTTAAAAAATGCAAAGTTAAATCCTAAATGCAAATGCAACCTATTTTTGTATTTTCCATTAATTAAATAAAATAACATGCCCAGGCAATATGCAAACAATTAACAGAAAATGCCACAAAAATCCACAAAATTGTAAACAATGGAAGAAATTGTTTTATTTTGAATTTATGAGAGTAATTCATATAGGGCAAAAATCACGTGCTCCCAGCTGCCCCTCTTTGCCTAGAAACACGAAGAGTTTTCGTGCAAAGATAAAGTGATCGGATACGAGCGATTTTTGCCCGTTTAAATACTCCGTGGGAAGCATTTTTGAAAGAGTTGACCGCACCATGCTTCTGAGGTTGCCTACATATCCTTGGCTGAAAAGGAATCAGGTCAGTGTAGTTCGAGAAGTTTTGATAGCTGGGACTACCATGAAGCTGTAATTTCATTGTTGCTACTGCTGCTACTGCTTGTTGAACTCCTTATTACACCATGATAAAATAAAAAGAAACTAGACTAGACTATGATCTATGCATTACAAAATCCTATCTATATCTTCAAACTTGAATGCATTCCCTTGTTCTCCAGGTGGGCGCCTGATTGCATGAACTTGAATTGTATTCCCTTGCTCTCCAGGTGGGCACCTGACTTCAACAAAATAGACAAAACAAAGAAAAATTTTCTGCCCCAATTTGGGTATCTGGGCACATATGTAAGTGTAAAACGGATCATATTACCAAATATCAATAAGAACTTGAAAGCTAAAACTTGAATTGTACTCCCTTGTTCTCCAGGCGGGCTCCTGATTGCTGGCTTGAAATGTATTCCCTGCTCTTCTGGCGGGCTCCTGACTGCTGACTTGAAATGTATTCCCTGCTCTTCAGGCGGGCTCTTGACTTCAACAAAATAGACAAAAACAAAGAAAACTTTTTCTGCCGCAGTTTGGGTATCTGGGCACATATGTAAGTGTAAAACGGATCATATTACCAAATATCAATAAGAACTTGAAAGCTAAAACTTGAATTGTACTCCCTTGTTCTCCAGGCGGGCTCCTGATTGCTAACTTGAAATGTATTCCATGCTCTTCAGGCGGGCTCCTGACTGCTGACTTGAAATGTATTCCCTGTTCTCTAGGCGGGCTCCTGACTGCTAACTTGAAATGTATTCCCTGCTCTCCAGGCGGGCTCCTGACTGCTAAACTTGAAACGTATTCCCTGCTCTCCAGGCGGGCTCCTGACTGCTGACTTGAATGTACTCCCTACTCTCCAGGCGGGCTCCTGACTGCTGACTTGAAATGTGTTCCCTGCTCTCCAGGCGGGCTCCTGAATGCTGACTTGAAATGTATTCCCTGCTCTCCAGGCGGGCTCCTGACTTCAACAAAATAGACAAAAACAAAGAAAATTTTCCTGCCCCAGTTTGGTAGCTGGGCACATAAGTGAGTGTTAAACTGAATCATTCTACCAACTATTATTAAGAATCTGAAAGCTAAGTCCTATTATCCAGAGAGGTCCTGACAACTCTTAATTAAACGACAATTTTAAATCTAAGTTATATCTTCTAAAGATGTGACTTCTGCTAAATCTTGTTATCTAAGAGGGTCTTTAAACAACTCCCCATTATCCAGGAGGGTCCTGAAACTCAAAAGCCAAATTTTATCTTAAGAGTGACAACTTTTATGGTTGAATTATACTACCCTACAGCAAAATTTACGCTAAATGTTGCTATCTAATCGAAATTTTAAAGCTAAGTCCCATTATTCAGGAGGGTCCTGAAAACTCCTAATTGAATCTTATCTCTAACATGCAAACTTCTAAGACAACTTATATTCCTTTGGGATACATTTATGCTAGATTATGCTATTTCTGAACTTTAAACTAGGTCCCATTTTCCAGGAGGGTCCTGAAAATCAAAAATCAAACATGTTTGGTGACTGCTTTTCTCCACGGAGGGTTTCTCCGGAACAACCAGAATTTCCTGCCCCTATTTTAATCAAATAAAAATCTTGTCAGTTAAAATGTGGTGGTTAGTTGATGACATTCTCGCTGCAGGTCTCTCCGCTACATTGTTTTGTTTTGACTGGCTTCCCCGAACTGGCCCTGAACCGCTTGACTTTCTGGATAAATTTCAAACCCCCATGACTTTGGATGACCCGAGTGTTCTATACCCGAACCGTTGTTTCACATCTCTGACCCCTTTAACTGAACCTCTAAATCTCCCATGAAATTACCAAATCATTTTGCCGATGGAACTCTTGCTGGCACTCTATCCCACTTTACATCGTGCTATATTTGGTATGCCCTGGCCACACTGTGCTTTGCACTTTTGAAGCTGGTAGTGAGCTTTGAAATTCCTTCTTATTTGCTTAAACAGAACTGACATTGGGAACATCTTAGAGAAATAAACCCAAAAGAAATGAAATACAATGACTTAGAGAGTTAGGGATAAGAAAATCCAAGACTGGAAGACTATCTGAAGGGGAAAAAGAAAAGAGACTTATTTAAGTGGAACAGCTGGAACCAATGATCATGACATGCATTTCGGATTAATCTGCCTAATTTGTCCAACCAATCAACTTCCAGTTGACATACTTTGCTGCCCCAGAGTTTCCATAACCTGATTTCTTTACCAAAACCTTGACCTTGTTCGGCCTGCGGTGCCCTGAGGGGTTTTCACCAACAAGCCTCTCTCATTTGTTCATCTCTCAACTCACTTTCACCTTACGGTGCCCGTGAGGGTTTTTACCAATAAGACTCTCTCATTTTTTATTTTTTTCCGTCTTTGGACCAGATTGTTGCCCTTGATATGAATCGTCTCCCCTTGCTTGACTTGGCATCTCTCGAAGACTGATCAGAAGTTCTTTCTTTGGACCGTAATGTGGGCTTTTCTATGGGGTTGGAAAGAAAGGGTATAAAAGGCTCAAGACAACTCAAATGGGTTAAATATTACAACTTTCGGAACCAGATTTCTGACAACAACCACAACTTCTACCCCAATTTTCTTGTTTGGGGACTTTTGGATTTTTATTTGATGGGACCGAACCGTGAGGCTGCCTCGTATCCTTAAGAGGAATCAGGTCGAACGTAGTTCATGTCATAGAAATTATTTTGTTGTTGTGATTTTCTCCTTTCTCTTCCTTTGCTCTTTCTTTTTGCTTTCTTTTTCTCTTTTGTTGTCTTTTCTTTCTTTCTTCCTTTTTCATTCTTTTCTTTCTCTTTTCATTCTTTTCTTTCTCTTTTGATTCTTTTCTTTCTCTTTTCATTTTTCTTTATCTTTTCATTATTTTCTCTTTTTCTCTCCTTCCTTACTTATGTTTTACGCTTATGTTCCCGATATTTGCTACTGATTCCGAAAGAGGGGTATGAAAGAAAATAAATAAGGCTCAAAAGGGTGACAAGGGATAAAGTGTTTAGATAGCAGAACAAAATGTCTTCGTCATTTCAATATTCAAAACATGCCAAATACAAACAAGTACAATCAAACAAAGAAATCATATATAGTATCTCTTGACCGCATCGGAATTGATGGCCATTTCTACGCACTTGCCTTCTATATCTGTTAAATACAAAGCACCATTTGACAACACTCTAGTTACGATGAATGGCCCCTGCCAGTTTGGAACGAACTTGCCCTTGGCCTCAATTTAATGTGGAAGGATACGTCTTAACACTTGCTACCTACTTCAAACTTCCGTGGACGCACCTTCTTATTATATGCTCTTTCCATTCTTCGTTGATACAATTAGCCATGACACACTGCTGCCAATCTTTTCTCGTCGATCAAACTTAATTATTCCAAACGGGTTTTGACCCACGCATCATCATCGATCTCAGCCTCCGCGACAATCCGAAGGGATGGGATTTCCACTTCTGTAGGTATCACTGCTTCGGTGCCGTACAACAACAAATAAGGAGTTGCCCCTACTGAAGTCCGGACAGTAGTGTGATAACCCAGCAATGCAAATGGTAACTTCTCATGCCATTACCTGGAACCCTCTACCATTTTCCGAAGTATCTTCTTTATGTTTTTGTTGGCTTCCTCGACTGCTCCATTCGCCTTGGGGCGATATGGGGTGGAATTGCGATGTGTAATCTTGAACTGTTGACACACCTCTTTCATTAGATGACTATTAAGATTAGCCCCATTGTCTGTAATGATCACTTTTGGTATCCCAAACCGGCAAATGATATTTGAGTGCACAAAATCAACCACCGCCTTTTTGGTTACCGACTTGAATGTTTTAGCCTCTACCTACTTGATGAAGTAGTCTATGGCTACCAAAATGAACCTGTGCCCATTGGATGTTGCTGGCTCAATTGGTCCAATGACATCCATGCCCCAAGCAACAAAGGGCCACGGTGCAGACATCGTGTGTAATTCAGATGGTGGAGAATGAATCAAATTTCCATGCACTTGGCATTGATGACATTTACGCACGAAACTGATACAATCTCGCTCCATAGTGAGCTAATAATAACCTGCTCGAAGAATCTTCTTTGCCAGCACGTACCCACTCATGTGCAGTCCACAGACTCCAAAATGCACTTCGGTCATAATAGCTATGGCCTGCCTAGCATCTATGCATCTCAGCAGTCCAAGGTCGGGAGTCCTTTTGTACAGAACCCCTCTGCTAAAGAAAAAACCGCTTGCCAATCGCCTAATTGTTCTCTTTTGATCACCTGTGGCTTGTACCGGATACACTCCTGTTCTGATGTATTCCTTGATATCGTGGAACCACAGTTCTCCATCGAGTTCTTCCTCCACCACGTTATAATAAGCATGTTGATCGCAGACCTGAATATGCAACGGGTCAACATAAGCCTTATCCGGATGATGTAACATCGACGCCAGAGTAGCCAAAGCATTGGCGACCTCATTGTGGATCCTCGGAATATGCTTGAACTTTATTGATTGAAACTGTTGACAAAGATCATGCAAACATTGCCGGTACAGTATGAGTTTTAAATCCCGTGTTTCCCATTCTCCCTGAATCTGGTGCACCAGACGGTCCGAGTCACCCAAGACCAAAATTTCCTGGACACCCATATCCACAGCCATCCTCAAATCCAAAATGCATGCCTCGTACTCAGCTATGTTGTTAGTACAGTAGAACCGAAGCTGAGCCATAATAGGGTAATGATGCCCTGTTTCAGAAACAAGTACAGCTCCTATCCCAACGCCTTTCATGTTAGCAGCCCTATCAAAGAAAAGTTTCCATCCTAGCTTTTCAACTTGTTCTAACTCATCAATGTGCATTACCTCTTCATCAGGGAAATAAGTCTTCAAAGGTTCGTATTCTTCATCCACAGGATTCTCAGCCAAATGGTCGGCCAATGCTTGTGCTTTCATTGCAGTCCGAGTCACATAGACAATGTCAAATTCTATGAGCAAAATCTGCCACTTTGCGAGTCTTCCCGTGGGCATAGGCTACTGGAAGATATACTTCAACGGATCCAAGCGAGAGATGAGGTAAGTGGTATAAGATGACAAATAATGTTTCAACTTCTGGGCTACCCAAGTTAGGGCGCAACACGTCCTCTCAAGATGAGTGTACTTAACCTCGTAAGATGTGAACTTCTTGCTGAGATAATATATGGCCTGCTCCTTCCTGCCAGTGATGTCATGCTGTCCCAACACACATCCAAATGAATTGTCCAAGACTGTCAAATACAGAATCAAAGGTCTCCCTAGTTCTGGCGGGACCAACATAGGTGGGTTTGACAAGTACCCCTTTATCTTATCAAATGCTTCCTGACATTCGTCTGTCCACTTGACTGCAACATCTTTCTTTAACAGTTTGAAAATAGGCTCACAAGTTGTCATGAGCTGAGCAATAAACCGGCTAATGTAATTCAATCTCCCCAACAAACTCATTACCTCAGTCTTGTTCTTTGGAGGTGACAACTCCTGGATAGCTTTGACCTTTGACGGGTCTAATTCAATACCGCGGCGGCTGACTATGAACCCCAACAACTTTCTAGACGGAACACCGAACGGGCATTTTGCAGGACTAAGCTTGAGATTGTACCTGCGAAGAATTTGGAAGAACTTTCTCAAATCTCTGACATGGTCAAACTGCTTTCTAGACTTGACAATTACATCATCCATATAAACCTCGATCTCCTTGTGTATCATGTCATGAAATATGGTCGTCATTGCCCTCATGTAGGTTGTCCCGGCATTTTTCAAACCAAATGGCATGACCCGATAGCAGTACGTTCCCCATGGCGTGATGAATGCTGTCTTTTCTGTGTCTTCCTTATCCATTAAGATCTGGTGGTAACCCGCATAACAATCCACAAAAGAACCAATCTCATGTTTGGCACAATTATCGATCAATATATGGATGTTCGGGTTATCCTTGGGACTTGCCTTGTTGAGATCTCGATAATCAACACACACCCTGGTCTTGCCATCCTTCTTCGGCACAGGAACTACATTGGCTAACCAAGTGGGATACCGAGTGACCCGAATGACCTTTGCATAGAACTGCTTGGTGACCTCTTCATTGATCTTCACGCTCATATCAGTTTTAAATTTCCTCAGCTTCTGCTTTACAGGGGGGAATGCCGGGTCAGTGGGAAATTTGTGAACCACCAAGTCAGTGCTTAGACCTGGATTATCGTCATAGGACCATGCAAAAATATCTTTATACTCGAACAGTGCTTTAATTATCTCCTCTCTGAGTTGTGGTTCAAGATGGACACTTATTTTAGTTTCCCGGACATTATCTTGGTCCCCTAAATTGATTGATTCTGTATCACTCAGGTTAGGCTTGGGTTTTTCTTCAAAATGGATTAATTATTTACTAATCTCTTCAAAAGCCTCATCCTCATCATATTCTGATTCATCCTCACACTCTATTTCTTGAATTACTGTTTCAGAATTAGATTGGCTTTTGAGACTAGGCCAGAGATTCCTCATGCATGTCATATCATTGAAACCAGCATAAAACGAACCGTATAAGAAAGAAAAGAAAAAAAAATAAAACTATCAGAAAGGGAGAAAAAAAGGAAAATTGCATTTCATTAAAATTAAAGATAATAAGGTTTATACCTCCAAACGGATGGAATATAGAATCTGAATTACAACCCTGGAATAATCCAGATAAACTAAAAGAAAATCAAAGCAAACTACCAAAACTCCTTCCTGGTAGGGAGATGAGTAGCTTCCCAATTGTTAATCTTTGCACTGGGCCCAACAAATTGCACATCCGCCTTTCTAGAACCCTCTCCAGCTTCCACCGTGTTCACTTCGTCGAATATCCTCTCGAGCTTTTCCATCAAATCTCCATCCATATCAACCACCAAATTGGGAACCGTTGTCACTGGGCGCTTTCTGGTACCAGGCCTGACAAATGATCTGGAAAGACGCGGGACTGGCTTTAGAAGGGCCCATGCTCTCTGTTTCATTTTTCTGGATCTTCTCACGTCTGCGACTGTGAGCTTGAACCCCAGACCAAATGTATCCAAGTTTTTAGGAAGAGAAACCGGCTGTACGATACCTTGCAGAGATGCACCCAAACCCTTGCCCGTTACAAAACCATTTTTCAACATTTCAACGGCTACCATGACTAATGCAGCAGCTACCCTTGGAGTTGGCACGCACTTCCCTTCTGGAATTTTATCTACCGACACCATGTCAAAAACCTGATAAACCCATGGTCCCTTGTCGTTTTCTACCTCTATCAGCGAAATAATGGCATCATTGGGAACACACAAATTATCTTCACCGTAGACAATAATTTCATGTCGATCCCATTCAAACTTGACCATTTGATGCAGAGTAGACGGGACTGCTTTGGCATCATGAATCCAGGGGCACCCCAGCAAAAGATTATAAGAGACTGCCACATCCAACACTTGAAATTCCATAGTGAACTCAATAGGCCCTATGGTTAACTCTAGTATTATATCACCCATTGAATCTTTGCCCCCGCCGTCGAACCCCCGAACACAAATGATGTTCTTGTGAATTCTATCATCGTCCACTTTCAGCTTGTTCAACGTGGAGAGAGGACAAATGTTAGCACTAGACCCATTGTCAAACAGTACCCGAGTAACCATGGAATCTTTGCATTTTACCGTCAGATAGAGGGCTCTATTGTGCTCAGTACCCTCCACGGGCAGCTCATCATCAGAAAAAGTGACTCTGTTTACCTCAAATATCTTGTTAGCTATCTTTTCCAAGTGGTTTACTGAGATTTTGTCAGGAATATGGGCCTCGTTCAAGATCTTCATCAAAGCCCGACGGTGCTCGTCTGAATGGATCAATAATGACAATAATGAAATCTGAGTCGGTGTCTTCCTCAACTGCTCCACAATGGAATAATCCTGCACTTTTATCTTTCTCAGAAATTCCTCTGCTTCTTCCTCGGTCACAGCTTTCTTCACCAACACTGGGTTATCTTTGGAGGTCTTCGCTTTTCTCAACTCTTCGGGGGCAAAGCATTTCCCCGATCGAGTCAAACCATGGATCTCACACACTTCTTCTTTAACCTCTTTCCCCTTGTATGTTATTGTCACTCGTTCATAATTCCATGGGACTGCCTTGCTGTTGACTATCGGTAATTGAGTTACCGGTTTGATAATGACAGGATCTGTGCGGGCACCCTTCACAATTATCACAGGCTTGTTTGTCACTCCTGGTACAACCTCTTTCGCTCTTTCATGTTTCCCTGCAATGTCACTTGAGGACCCCTTCTTGACCCCCACAGATGGTTCATTATTTGCCCCATTCAGCTTGATCACAGACTTCTCACTTATTGACTTTTCAAACGGTTTGGCTTCACTAGCCCGAATCATCATGACAGTTTGCGAAGGCTTCTTAGGCTCCCCTCCCTTATGCACTATCTCAATCATATTTGTCTCATGATGGGCTGGCAATGGGTTCTGGTTGATATTGGGTGCCTCCGGAGCTTGTACCTAAATCTGATTAGTATCAATAAGCTCTTGAATAGCTATTTTCAATTTCCAGCATTTCTCTGTGTCATGCCCCGAGGCCCCTGAACAATACTCACAACTCACCGAGCGGTCAAGATTTCTGGGAGGGTGATTCGGCAGTTTAGCCTCAATTGGATTCAACATACCCAACTATCTCAATATGTGGAATAGATTGGTATATGATTCTCCCAATGGAGTGAAAGTCTTCTGCTTTTGCAACCTCTCATTCTTGAAGGCTTGATTTGGCCAAAAACCTGTTCCATGGGGATTTCTATAGGCTCTTAGGGGTGGATGGGTATTTTTTGGAGCTGGGTATGGTTTTTGTGGAGCTGGTGCACGCCATTGTGCGTGAACAGGAGGTTGGGTATAGGTTTGTGCGTGATGGACGAAAAAATGGGGATCTGGCGGTGGGTAGTAGTGTTGTGGTGGGCTCTATGGAGTGTGGGGGTAAGTTTGGTGATAGGGTCGAGGTGGGTTGTAGTAACATGGAAGGTTCCTATATCCGACCCAAGCTCCCGACTCAATTGTCGCAACCTCCTTTTTCTTCTTCTTTCCGAGTACACCCCCAATACCGTTTTGGATGGCCTGGGTGGTTGCTTTAATTGCTGAGTAGCTCATGATTTTATTAGACTTGAGTCCCTCTTCTACCATGCCTCCCATTTTTATAACCTCATTAAAGGACTTTCCCATTGCTGACACCAAGTGACCAAGATAAGTGGGCTCCAAGGCTTGCAAGAAATAATCAACCATCTCGCTTTCTTTCATCGGAGGCTCAACCCTCGCTGCTTGCTCCCTCCAACGGAATCCATATTCCCTGAAAATCTCACCAGGATTTTTCTCAATCTTTGTCAATGACAGACGGTCTGGGATAATTTCAAGATTGTACTGAAAATGACAGGCGAAGGCTTGGGCCAAATTGTCCCATGTGTACCACCTATTGTGATCTTGTCTGGTATAACATTCTAATGCCGATCCGCTCAGACTTTGGCTAAAATATGCCATCAATAATTCATCTCTTCCGCCTGCTCCTCTCATCTTGCTACAAAATCCTCTTATGTGTGCTACTGGGTCACCATGCCCGTCATATAGATCAAACATGGGCATCTTGAACCCTGATGGTAACTGAACATCTAGGAACAGACATAAATCCTTGTAGGCCACACTTACTTGACCCCCCAACCCCCTCATATCTCTAAATGATTGTTCTAAGTTTTTGACCTTTCTGATCATCTCCTCATGTTCTGGATTTTTGGGTGGCTTCTCGGTCTCTGCCGGGAGATCAAGATGAGGGGTGTAAGAATATGGTTCTGTGACTTTGAAGGTGGGTTCAGGGGGATAATACTGGTTCTCGTGAGTCTGGAATAGAGGTTCACTGGAAGATCGGTGTAATGCAGCAGGTGGAGGTGCCACAAAAATAGGAGTCATTGGTGGAGGAGGGTATGGGACTTGTTTGGGTGGTGGATCTTGAGAAGTATGGGAAGTGGTGCAGTGGCATTGTTGGTAGAGGGTAAAGGCTAGAGATGAGTTCACAGTGGAAGGCTCCTGAATTTGGGCCGATGGTGGGATATAAGCAGGGTTGGCGGGATAAACCGATGGTGGATGCCCCTTTTCCCAGGCTTGGTATATTTCATCCATTTGCTGCTTTAACTTATACATCTCTTCCTTCATCGCATTAATATCCAATTCTTCCACCTCTTTTGACGGGTCAACAATACTTGTCTCCAATTCTTGGTTGGCCATGTTCAGCTTGTCTTTTGATCGGTTATTGTATGAGTGAGTTGACAGAATGCCAATCAACTAACCACCTGTCTGGGCTCAATACATCAACAACAACCTTGTTAAAAGAAAATACATACTCCAAAAATAAACTATCATACTCAAAAGAAAATACAGACTCGAACACAACTGACAGACCCCAGCATAAAGGAAATACAAACTCAAAACAACTGATGGACTCTCACAGAAAAGGAAATACAGGCTCAAAAAAATCATGAATACATTAAGGCTCTTGTGCCCGCGGGACATCATTCGGTCTCGCCGCAGGCCTATATGCAAGATCACTTTGAAGTCGATCCAACTCACTCATTATCTGTTTAACAAATGTCATCACTGCCGCGAAGAAGGTGGTGCGAGTCATATCCTCACAGGCTTGGCACTTCACAACAATGTAATCGGCGATGTTTCTAATTTTCTCTCTTATGACACCTTTTTCTTGTAACAAACGCCCAATCTGCTAGGCCCTGGCTTCCAAAGTTTGCTCGGCCACATGATTCTTCTCCTGAAGTTGTTACAAATCTATTTCTAATTGTGCCAATGATGTATAACAATGTTCCCTTTCAACCTTGAAGTCTTTCGCCTGTTTGATCATTTTGTTTTCCGTGACGATGACCCTTTTCTTTAATCCCGCGACCTCATTGTCGTACTTTTCTTTCAATTGCTTAACCAGGCATGCTCATTCATCTGCGTTTTTAGCCAATTGATTTCGAGCCCCGGCTAGGTCACTTTCTGCTTTGTTCAAATCAAAACTATAGTCATTTACTTACTGCCTTAGGTTATTTATGAGTTTTTCGTCTTTGGCACTTCGGACGGAGTTTTCTGCCACTATTTTCATTTTCTGAATTTGGGCTCGAAGGGACTCATTTTCTTTAGCTAGCTTTTTCTTTTCTCCTTCATCTACCGCGGCTTGCAAGCTATTTTCAAACTGAAGGTCCCTGACTTGTTTTTTCAATTTGCTTATGGTAGCCTTGTACTCGTTTTCTTTGGTCAACCAGTCCCATTGCACTTGTGCTCCGTCGGTGAACTGTTGGACATGGGGTCTCTTTGCGGGCCTTTCGGGCTCATGTTAAAATCGGGATCTTTTACCATACCAAGCAGTATAACTAGGCTCCACCTCGCCTCTGGATAGATCTCGTACTTGAGTACTAGGTCCTAAGAATCTGCACTGATTCCAAATCCGACGCACTTTTTCTTCTGGGAAGGCAGCTTTTGGCTCTAACTCAATGACCTGCCGACTCAAATCTTCATCATGTGGGATGGTCTGGTATCGGCCTAACTGACGTAGGACTCTGTGCGGAGCGTAAGGCTGGATACTCCGAAGACCCATCAACAGCAAAAAACACACCTCAGCCGACATATATATTACTTCACTGACTGAGAGCCACCCGATCGTCCATTAGATCTTGTTTGCAGTCAGAGATCTCAAATGAGCATGCCATGCTTCTGTACCATCTGGGAACTCATAACCCTCTACCCGTTTTTCATGTTTTTCGATGCATTCAAGGCCAGTCATACCACAATTAAAGTATCCGAGACGGTGGCAAAAGGTGTTCCTCCATCCATAGTTGTAACAGCATATTGCACCCTTCAAAGAACGTCCCTCCTTCTCGACAATGGGTCAGAGCTCGGTAAATTTCCGCCAAGAACAGCGGCATTATAGTCCTATTTGCCTTTTTCATCATAAAGTCAGTTATCCCTACAAGTCTCAACTCTATGTTCCCGTCTTTTCTAGGGCAAACAAAAATACCCAGGAACGCCACTATGAAAGCTAATCCTCTCCGAGCTTCCCACTTGTCTTGGTTTCCCGCGTGAGTAAGACCGGTATCTGGCATTTCGAAGCCACGGGGATTCCCGTAACGTCGATACAGAAAGTACAAGGTACAAAATCCTTTGGACAAATTTCTGTCTCGGATGTCACGATTGATGCTTAACAAGTCCAAAATTTTGTGTGGGGTTACTATTCTCGGTGCCACCGGGTATTGACTTCTTAGATTCCCTTTGAAACCGGCATAGCCTGTTATCTCTTCCAGCGTAGGAGTTAACTCGAAATCAGCAAAGTGGAATACATTATGTGCTGGGTCCCAAAATGGTATCAAGGCCTCAATCACGTCTTTTCTTGGCTTAACCTTCAAGAGCCCAATAAGACCACCCAACGCTTTTGTCACAACCTTTCTACTATCTTCCCCCAAATCATGCCACCACATATGTAGCTCCAAAGGGATCTCTTCACGGACTGAGAAAGGTTCGTTTTGAATTGTGCTCCCCCTGCACATTTATTAAGGTAATTTTAATTAAAGTAAACTATGACTCATTTTGACTCAAGAGAAATGACCATTTTTTTTCAAAATATCAGGCCTTGCCAATACGGCCTTTCAGCACTTTGAAAACGAAGATTTTAAGGCTATGTCGGCTAACTAGCCAAAACTTTTAAAAGCGACTAAAGGTGGTTGTTCTTGCAAAAACAACCTTTCGGCGCCCTTTTGAGGGACATTCGGCTATTTTTGACAAGAATGACATCACCTTACTTATTTTGCAATAAACATAAAAAAATTATTCTTTTTGGGCTATTTTTGCAAATGGAAGTTGGACCCGATGGGGGTTGCCTACATATCTCACACCCTGTAAGAATCAAACTAGCGTAGTTCGGGCAAATAAAACAAACTATTTTTGAAAACAAAACTTTTTTTTTTATTTCACTTCATTTTCCTCAAAAATTCGGCAGAGTTTCAGTGCTATTTGGACATTGGTTTTTCTCAACACAGGTGATTAACTCTCTTAACCTTCTACAATGCTATTTCCCTTTCTCGACTTTTCCCAATATTCATAAGTCGGTTAGCATGCAAGTACGAAGCAAATAAATGCACAAGTAGCAAGTAAGATGCATCAGGATGGTCTTTTCATTTTTGGTATACCTGTCCTAGACAGACTCAACACCTTGTGTTGAGTCTCCTAAGTCAAATGCACATGATGCAAACAAGCGTTCCTACTAGGGATCCAGCATGAAGCTGTGTTTTTCTAGGTTTAAATTCTGAGGTTTATTGTCCTAGACCTAGCTTACTCGAGCGGACACCTTGAGCCGAGGGGGGGCATCGTACCAGGAATACAGAAGCTTCGCCAGCTTTGCAACTTGTCCGAACCTCATTCTAAATTTGGGATATGACTCTAACAGAAAAGAAGTCACACGAAGTGCACACTTCTTCATAATTTAGAAGACTCAGAGAGAAGAGGGATTTCGCAACAGTTTATACACAGTCACGAAATATCAAAGCGGTAAAAACAATCAATTAGCACATTAGGCCCAAATCATGTAACAAAATCAGATAAAGGATAAATCCAACTATAAAAATTATTCTAAGCTCAAATTCTTGAACCCTGAACTAGAGATTCTGGGTTCGATCCCCAGCAGAGTCGCCAGAGCTGTCACACCTCCTTTTTACCTACACCCCCGAAAGCGGAAGGTGATGTATAAAGGAATATTTCCAATTAAAGGACAATCAAAACGGGATTTATTGTTAAAAGTTTCAAAGTCGCCACTTGGGATAATTTATGGTGTCCCAAGTCACCGGTTCAAATCCCGAATCGAGGAAAAGATTGACTCTGTTTAACAGTCCGTGAACCGGAAATCTAAGAAATTTTGTTAACCCGGGAGAAGGTGTTAGGCATTCCCGAGTTCTGTGGTTCTAACACGGTCGCTCAACTGTCATATTCGGCTTAATTATCTGATTTTAAATGATTATGAACCTATGTGCAAATTTTAACTTATTAACCGCTTTTAATCAATTTTTAGAGAAGATTAAACGTCCTTTAAAACACGTCTTTGGATCGCGCCACATGAAATGCACCCGCAATCCTAAACATATTTTATTCAACGTTTTAAGATTTGATTTGGGTCACATGAAATGCACACCCGAGTTAGGGAAGGTAATATTATTAAAATACTGGTTTGAAGTCCTGGCGACTCGGGTGAGTTCCGGGTAGGTTCCGGGATGTTTTAGGCCGAAAATCATAGCTGTTGCAGGTCCAGAAGAGTTGCAGGCCTCGGAACCCACCAGTGCGGTCCGCACAAAAACCAGTGTGTCCGCGGTGGGGGCTGTGCGGCCGCACAAAATGTAGTGCGGTCCGCGGTGAGGAAAATTTCACTGGTCCTACTTCGGAAGCTCATATCTTTTGATCTACAAAGAATTTGGGGATGAGTCAAAACGAAATTTCTAGATCTTTGAATCTAGTTTTCAGAATGATATTATAATAGGCATTTGGACATTTGTAGCAAAAGTTATGGCCAAAATACTAAAGCATGTCACTGTAGTCAAAAACTATGCGGACAACACTCGTTTTTGTGCGGTCCGCAGTGGTGGAAATCCGGGGGGTGCTCTATAAATACGAGGTTTTGGGTTTTATTTCATATTTTGACCTAGAGAGCTCGGATTTTGGTGATTTTTCGAAGGTTTTTCAAGAAATTCACCGGGGTAAGTGATTCTAACTCAGATTTGGCTAGAGTACATGAATCTCTCATTGAATTCATCATTTAATTCGTGATTTGGGATGGAATTTGGGAAGAAAACTTGTGAAATCTTTCAAAAATGTAAAATGATGATTTGAAGGACCAATGGTATCGGAATTGGATAATTTTGGTATGGTTAGACTCGTGAGGGTATGAGGATTCTGAAAATATAAATTTTACCTGATTCCAAGACGTGGGTCCGAGGGGTGTTTTGGTCATTTTACATACTTTCGCGTATTAGCTTAAAATTTAATTGTATAACCAGTTACTTGAAGTGTTAGTTACATTATGAAATTGAATTGGCTAGATTTAGACCATTTGGAGTCGGATACTCGTGGCAAAAGCGTGGTTTCGGATTGATTTTGAGTCGGTTCGAGGTAAATGGCTTGTCTAACCTTGTGTGGGGAACCTTCCCCTTAGAATTGATATATTTGGTAATTGAAATGCCTTGTGCGTGAGGTGATGAGTGCGTACTTGTGCAAATTATTGGAAATCCGGTTTTCTTTAAGTAATTACTAGCATGTTTCCTTTCGTGTTTCTATTACTTGCACTATTAAGCCTGTTGTTAGCTTAGGAAAGCATGTCTAAGTGACTTAATTGCTTTATGTGTTCAACCTGCCTTACTTGAATTATGTGCAGCATGCTAGGCTAGAATCACTTGTTGCCTTAATATGAAATATTGTCATTTCTGTATATCTTCCTGCTGCTGCTGTGTATTTATTTTGGGACTACGGATATGGGATTCTGGTAGCTCTCCCTTATCTGTTTACTTAGGGACTGCGGGTTAGATTCCCGATAGATCCCCCTGCATATTTACTTTGGGACTGCGGGTTAGATTTCCGATAGATCCCCCTGCACAGTTATATGGAACTACGAGAATGTACCCGGTAGATTCCCCCAGTACTGGGTATTTACATTTGGGATTGCGGGTTAGATTCTCGATAGATCCCCGCGCACTGATATTTGGACTACGGGACGGGATCCCGGGAGATCCTCCTGATATATATGATAAACTATGGGACGGTATCCCGGGAGATCCACTGGGCAGTTGTAATTGGGACTACAGGACGGCATCCTGGAAGATGCTCGATTGTTATCTCTATGTTGAGCTGTATTTCCCTTCCGTGATTTATTCTGACTCTGTTCTAGTTGTTGTCGTTCTTTCAATCCTTTGTTATTTCTTGTTGTTGCACTTATTTATATTGTTCTATTCCACATTGTTAACCCTTATATCTTATTTAATCTCAGTAGGGCCCTGACCTTCCTCGTCACTACCCAACCGAGGTTAGGCTTGGCACTTACTGAGCACCGTTGTGGTGTACTCATGCCCCTTTTGCGCATGTTTTTCATGTGCAGATCCAGGTACCGCTACTCAGGCCTACTATCCTTGAGAAAGGCGACTGCTTAGAGACTTCGAGGTACATATGCCGCGTCCGCAGACCGAGAAGTCCCTTTCTATTCCTGCTTTTAGTATTTAGCCCTTCTATATTTTTCTGTTCTCATTAGACATTCCGGAGTTAGAGCTATATAGTATTGATCTTAGCTTGTGATCTGTGGGTTTCCGGGTCTTGGATTTAGATATTGGTTTTGAGATCTATATAAATATGGTGTATGCCGAGCGGCACATTTAACACTGTTATTTGCCTTATTTCTGTTTTTAAATTGTTTTACTTCCGTAAGTTTTGGTTATCTTCTGCAAGTTTAGGCTTACCTAGTCATAGAAGCTAGGTGTCGTCACGATGGTTCACAGAGGGTGAACCGGGGTCGTGACACATATATATCAGTATATCTCAACCGCCTATGTGAGCCCCATAGAGAGCTATTTGTGCAGTCTTGCGAAAACACGAATATCTCTCGACTCCAATGTTGGCCACCTATCTCTAGTCACTTTAGGAGCTTTCAATTGAGGCCTTTCCTTTTGGCACCTACTAGTCTGTGCAGTCTCACAAAAATACAAATATCTCTTTACTCTGATGTTGTATCAATAAAATATTTAATGTGTTGGAAACTAAACTCGTAGATTTTCAATTTGGTAGGTGGATCATCCGGTAGTTCCAAGTGCATTGGGAGAAAAGCTCACATAAATTTGACCTAATTTCTAGCACATTTATGAATGTAACTTGTGATGATCTTTGTCGACGTTTGTTCCAAAACTCGCTTAACTTCAAAACATAATACACAACTGTCATACGACTAAAATAACTCATAACATAACCGCCTTATCATGTTGAGAACCATAGTCTCTGTTACACTCCATGTTTTCGTATGTGAGAGTACGTCGTAAGTCAATTAATATAAGGTCATAAATGAGATTATGTTTGAAATAATATAAAGTAAGTTAATCATTTTACCTTGGAGGTTACAAATATTTAAGATCATGAAGAAAATAAGTTTCGTCGAACGTCGACAAGTTTGGAATGATATAAAATGTACTTTGGGGAAATAATAGGGTTCTTAACATGATAAGGAGGTTATGTTATGAGTTATTTTAGTCGTATAATGGTTGTGTGCTACGTTTTGAAGCCAAGAAAGTTGTGGAACAAAAGTTGGCAAAGGTCATCACAAGTTACATTCATAATGTACTGAAACTTAGGTCAAATGTAGTTGAGCTTTTCTCCCAATATACTTGTAATAAAGGGATGATATATATACCAAATTGAAGATCTATGAGTCTAGTGTTTAACTCATTTAACCGTTTGTCGATACGACATTGGAGGTAAGAGATATTTGCATTTTTGTGAGACTGCGCAAGCAGCTCCCGATGAGACCCACTTAGGCGGTGGTCGACCTTCTTCACTTTATAAACGATTTGGACTCCTATTTTTGCTCTTTTTTTACTCAAATTCGTCCCCAAACTTCTCCTAAACCTAATAAAAAGATACCATAAGGGTTTGAAGTGATTCCAAAGTAATTACACTATATTTCAACATCAAAAGTTAGTTCTAGTGAAGAACAACACCTCTTTGAGATTGTGTTGTCATTGAGGTTGTGGGCTGTGTTTGGCTAAATTTTCAAGTGGTTTCTGCTGTTTTAGGTACTTATAATACTCTACTACATGTTCTTGAAGTTATTTTTATGTTGGTTGCATTATTTGAGCAAGATACTACAAGAGAAGACTTGAAATAGTTTGAGATGTTATTGTTCTTAATGGAATGTTTTGGGAAGGTTGTTTACATGAACTTTAAATGGTTGAAAACCTTGGGAAATAAAATTTTTATGTTGTTAGTTTCATGAATATATTATCTGCATGTCGAACTTGGTATTGGTATTGTGAATAAGAAGATAAATAACAATATAACAATGGAAAGTTGTACTTGTTGTTGTTGTTGTTGGATTGTTGGGCTGTTTGAGGGTGAATAGGAGGTTAAAAGTCCTCCCATTGTACTTAATATCATTTTGTCTATGTTGTTAAGTTAATGAATGAATGACTTTGGGGTTAAAGGGTTCAAAAGAAATTCAATCCGAGCTTTCCGTTTGTCGTGTTAAATAGTAGTTCCATTGGTGATATTTATGCACTTGCTGTTGTGTAGATTGATTTATGTTGTGATGCTGAAAGGATATAGGTGAAGGTTGTATAAGTTAATGTTTCTTTTTGTTGTTGATATATGGTATTGGAGGAAGCCCTTGTTACAGGGAGATGTTGTCCAAATTTACATAATCAAGCTACTAGTTTAACTTGCGGACTTAGCCTTTACTCAGCACTGATTTTGAATCTCCTAATATGGTAAATTGAGTTGATTTGTTTGACTAATTTCTTGGAATGTATTAAGGACTCAATGGAGTTAAGGTATGTTAAGGTTATCCCTTCTTTTCTTTTGGCATGATCCATATGATACAACGAAATGAGTAAATACGCAACTTTCACAAGTGACTCTATTCTTAGAAGTACTAGGGTTACCTATGTTCTTGATTCCCCATGTGTCCTATTATTATATCGTATGTTCATGGGTCTAAGAAAATACGTAAGTTTATAAAGTTTATCCAAAGGCATAATGATCTTATGGCATTCCGAGAGATCTTACTGACTTAATTCATTATGCATTGCATTCATTTATACATGTACATTGACCCATGACTAGATGGAGTTATATACGCGTATATTATATGTATATGGGGTATGGGAAAAGGTTATGGGTTATATACGCACCACCACCTTATTAGATGGTATACGTTGATGATTTCGCCCACAGAGGCCGAGATGATATGATGGGATGCCCTCAAACGCTTGATGATATTATGTACGCATATACCTATGTATGATAAGATATTTATATGCACATTCATGACATTATAGATGTCATGATTCACAGAGTTATTCAGACTTACAGGTTAGGTTCTTTAATCCATATTTCGTTCATGTCTTTTATATACTGCTTTTCACGCCTTACATACTCAGTACATTATTTGTACTGATATTCTTTTTGCCTGGGGACGCTGCATTTCATGTCCGCAGGTCCCAATAGACAAGTTGACTGTCGTCCTAGTAGGCTATCAGCTCAGCGGAAGGTGTTGGTGCACCTTCCTATCCATTTTTCATATGGAATCGATTGCATTTTGCTATGGGGTACTCGATTTAGTATTTGGTTAGTCGTAAGAATGGTTTCCCTCCATAAGTTCTGTGGCAAACCAGAACTTATCAACAATGTGTTCATCATCTCCTTTAATGAACGGTTCTTTCTTTCCGCAATTCCATTGGATTGGGGCATGTAAGAGGCCGTTGTTTGATGACTAATTTCATATTCTAAACATATTTCTTTAAAAAGAGATTCATATTCACCGCCCCTATCACTTCTTATCATTTTAATTTTCTTGTTAAGTTGCGTTTCAACTTCATTTTTGTATTGCTCGAATGCATCTATTGCTTCATCTTTACTATTAAGTAAGTAAACATAGAAATGTCGTCAATAAAAGTTATGAAATACTTCTTTCCACTACGAGATGGTATTGACTTCATGTCGCAAATATCTGTGTAAATTAAGTCTAAAGGATTTGAATTTCTTTCAACTGACTTATAAGGATGTTTAACATACATAGATTCCACACATATTTGACAGTTTGATTTGTCGCATTCAAACTTAGGCAATACTTCCAAATTAATCATTTTTCGTAAGGTTTTATAATTGACATGTCCCAAACGTATATGCCATAAATAATTTGACTCAAGTAAGTAAGAAGAAGCTGAAATTTTATTATTCTCAACGACCATTACATTCAGTTTGAAAAGGTCCTCAGTGAGGTAACCTTTTCCTACGAGTATCTCATTCTTACTTATTACAACCTTATCAAATACAAAAACACACTTAAACCCGTTCTTAACAAGAAGTGCAATAGAGACTAAGTTCTTTCTAATCTCGAAAATATGAAGGACGTTGTTCAGAGTCACCACCTTGCTAGAAGTCATTTTCAGAAATATCGTGCCGCATCCTTCAATTTTGGCCGTTGCAGAATTTCCCATAGAAAGCGTCTCTTCGACGGGAGCATATGCAGCAAATGCTTCTCTAACGGCACAAATATGGCGAGTGGCTCCAGAATCAATCCACCATTCCTTAGGATTTCCCACCATGTTGCATTCAGAAAGCTTAGCACACAAGTCATCAATATCTTCGTATTTTTCAACCATGTTTGTTTTACCCTTCTTCTTGTCTTTCTTTGTAGTATGACAATCTACCGATTTGTGTCCAGCTTTCCCACAGTTATAGCAATTTCTGTTGAACCGCTTCTTGCTAGGTTTCTTTTCAGTGTAGAAGCCTTCTTCCTTTTTCTATTATTTTGAGGAGCATCCTCAACAATGTTTGCTCCCATTGTTTGAGTTTCCACGGCCTTTCTTTTCAGTAGCTTTGTTGTCCTCTTCGATTCTCACCCGAACAATGAGATCTTCAAGCGACATCTCCTTGTGTTTGTGTTTCAAGTGGTTTTTGAAGTCCTTCCACAAAGGAGACAACTTCTCAATCACCACTGTAACTTGGAATTCTTCATTGATAACAAGACCTTCAATAAAAATTCTGTTAGTAAAAATAATATAATTAATACTTTCAACATCAGTATTAATTCGACTTATACTTTCAGCAAGGAGATCGTGAATAATCACTTGCAATTCCTGGACTTGGGTAATAATAGACTTGCTATCTACTATTTTGTAGTCCAAAAAATTAGCGGCAATGAATTTCTTCAACGCGGCAACTTCAGTTTTGTATTTCCTTTTAAGCACAATCCGTAGTTCTTTTGACGTTTCCACATTACTATAACCGTTATACAGATCGTCCTCCAGTCCGCTAAGGATGTAATCCTTGCATAAAAAATCAGAATGCTTCCATGCCTCAGTCACGAGAAAGTGTTCATTGTCTGGAGTTTCGTCAGGCGGAATAGGAACATCTTCCTTAATGAACTTCTGTAGACTTTAAGTCGTCAAATAGAAGAACATCTTCTGCTGTCACTGCTTGAAATCAATATCGAAAAAAAAATTGGATTTTTCTGTCGGTGCCAATGCCGGTGTTGTTTGTCTTGTCGATGCATTGGCAATCACCATAGGAACAGTCTGGTTTCCGTTGTCATTCGTCATTTCTGTAAAAGAATGATACAAACAAACGTTTAATAAACTGAGAAGTTTTTATATCTTCAAACCGAATAAAACTGGAGTAGAAAATCACGTAGATTTTAATCTCCAATAGAGTAAAAAATCGTCACGAAGGCTTTAATCTCCAAAACGGGAGTAGAAAACCACAAAGGTTTTAGTCTCCAGAAAAGTGAGTATAACACAAATATAGAAAATATTTAAGTTCCTTAAGCTTGTTAAAAAACTCTATTTGTAAAATAATTCTGAAGAAGATAAAATAACGTACAAACAGAAATGTAAAAGAAATAGAATTTAATCTGAGCCCACTGAATTCACAGTGTTTCCTTACGGAACTTAATCCCCTCCTTGAACCCGAGGTTGTGGATTATTTCCTCCCAGGATAGAACGAATTACACACTAGTTTAGCGGTACTTCAAACCCTAGTGTTTCAGCGAATACAATAATCGGTAGCAAATCACACTTATTGTTGCTTTTTTGTAGTTAAAACAATGCAGAAGAAAGGAGGAGAATTCAGAATTCTCGTATGGAAAATCTGAGAGAATGGACTGCTATTTATAGCCAACATGTTGAGTTCAAATGAAGAGGTGCAAGTCTTCAAAGGTTAGTTATGATTGTTCACGAAAAATGGCCATAACGTAAATGGCTATTTATACAAATTAAAATGGGAATTCAAAACGCAGAGGAAAATTAATTTTCCGTTACAAAAACGGATAATTTGGATTTAATATTAATTTTCCGTTACAAAAAACGGATATCTAATAATTACGTTAATATTTACTATTGACAAATAATTTTGTTCCAAGAAATTAATTAATCATCCGAAGCCGAATGACGACGACGGCGCGAATCTTGCCTTCTACTTAACTCTTTAAAATCTAGAAGAAGAGCAATTATATATATACTCATCAAAATTCTTTTCTTCCTCCAATATGGGACAATGTCCCTTTGTCAAAGAAGTAAACTCAAATATTTTATTTTCCCTCTATTTTCTATTCACACCCTTTTAAACTAAAATAAGCTTAAAACCCCAACATTACCTTAGCAGAAACTGCTACTAATAGTGACAAACTAAGACCATTATGAATTAAGATATTTTACACTTTCATGGCAGTGTTTTACCTAAGCAGCTTCCAGGAAATTGCTGTAATAGTGACATTCACTGCAATACCAGACTTTTGTTTCTTCACGCTAGCACGAAAGCTACGGTGGCAGAAAAAACTTGTGAATTAAAAAGGAGGTTTTTTTTTGGAGGGGGTGGGGGTGGAACCATGATTAACGACCATCCAAGCAGGCCATAAGACGGAGGGAGTACTTTAAAAGAAAAAAAGAAGACATTGTCTCCGAAATGTTTTTGGAATAGTCATTATTCTTCTCCCATGTGTAAGCATAATGACATCACAATGGTGATATGCATTCTTTTATTGGATCCATATCTGGATCTTAATGTTAATTTAACCTTCCTAGTTCTCAAGGGACTTATCAATGAACGAAGTCTTCGTATAAAGACAAAAATTTAGTATAGTATTTCAAGATTGGCCGGTAGAAAAGGTGTCCCACCTTGGCATGTACTCAACAGTTTCTTTAATTGTATATGGTCAGCACACCCTAAAAAAGAAATGCTATTCAAACTTGGAGACCAAAGTAAAGGTAAGTACGTTAGTGCTATATATATATATATATATATATATATATATATATATATATATATATATATATAAAGGCCATCATTTAATTTAGTGAACAACAATTCACACTTGAAGTGTTCTTATATATATTGCAGTTGAAAGAAGGAGAGAAATAAGATGATGATGATGCAAGATGTTTGGACTCAGTTGGGTCCCACTATTGCAACAATCATGTTTGCCTGGACCATGTACCAAAACTATTTTCCTCACGAACTTCGTGGTCATATTAGGAGGTATACCGATAAACTCGTGACCTATTTCTACACTTATATGCACATTATTTTTCATGAGTACGAAACTGATGGCTGGTTCTGATGGAATATATACCACAGCGGAAGCAATAACAGAATCTTATTCACGTGTAATCTAAACAACTAGCATGTATGGAGATTTTAGGATTACCTCTTGAAGCGTAAACACAACAAATCTAGGTCGTTCTCCAGTTCCTCAGTTGAAAACACACTAGCAGATTTCCACAGTCTTCTACTGTGTTACCCAAACAATAACAAAAAAAAAAGAATTTTGTGTGGTCAAAATTCTAGTAGAAACCTCAGTCAGAATCATGTAAAAAACGTCCAGCCCTTATATCCATATATATAGCTGCGTTTTTTAGGTCAAAACCGTTTTCAAAACCTGTTAGGTTTCCTTCTCCCACTAAGGGACGGTTTCCACGTTTTCTTTCCCACTAAGTAACAGTTTCCACTATTTTCTATTATTTAGGCACAGTAGGGACCACAGAATTTATATTATTTAGGCACAGTAGGGACCACAGAATTTAATTAACAAGGCTTCCTATTATGATGTTAATTTCGAAATTCTGAAACTAATTTCCATCATAATAAATTACGAATTATTCCACTAAAAATTCGTAATTGCACTCCTTAGTTCAATTTCGAAATTCTTCCATAAAACCTTATTTAACTCCCCATGTTAAGATTCAGATACTAATCAATCAAATTAAATTACTGACTATTTAATTTATTGATTACTTCCTTTAGACTTACACTTAACTTATTTCATGTGTCGGATACAAAATCCACCGGCCGGGTTTACACATGAAAACTTATAAGCTTTCATAAAGGAGTATCATCAATCTCAAAATTGAGACATGGATTCCATCAACTAATTATTACTTCGCCAATGTATATCATTGTTATCCAATTTACCAGGCTTATTGACTCGCGAAAGAATCTCGCCTTTTAATAAATCAAAACAACAAGTGACATACACAGCTAATAATAATTATATCAGGATTAAGAGTATAAGTACATTAAATGGACTAGAGAAATTATTTTATAAAGTCAGTATAAAATACTCATCTCTACTTGATCCGTTCAATACATACAAAATGTACTAGCACAAGAAGTTGGAATTAAACCATTCCCATAATTAAGATAAATTATATTTAATCTTGTGCTACAATCATTCCGATGATTTGTCCAATTCCATCATTAGATTGTGAACATTAACTTTTATGTCTTACAAGAACCGATGATTTAATCTTCCGTGTATAAGCTAAACTCTATACACTAAATCATCTACTATGTAAGCAATGGACGCACAAACCAACACATGATCTATTTAAAATGAAACTTTATTGAATTTAAACAAGTAAATAAATAATTGTTCATAAAGAATACTATAACAATACGCATGGCTTATAGTATATTCTAACAATCTCCCACTTAGACTAATAAGCAATTGAAAGGTACCTAAGCAAGAACTCCTCCACACAAGCTAAGCGTCTCAAAGCCAACGTAGTCAAAGATGGCCAATCTCTTGTACTAACCATGGATGATCACGAAGAGGTAACTGATGAATATAAAGGCGAGAAAGTCTGGTGGATTTCTAGCCAACAAATAGCCAACAGACAGACAATTTCTTGGTACCCTAGGGAGGATGAGAAGAGGTATTTCAAACTCAAGTTTCACAGAAAGAATCGCGAGCTTATCACCGCCTCATACTTGAAGTATGTGTTGGACGAAGGGAAAGCAATTTCAGTAAGAGAAAGGCAGAGAAAGTTGTACACAAACAATAAGGGAGATGGTGGGTATGGATACAGGAGGAGAATGTGGCGCCAAGTAGTGTTTGAACATCCATCAACATTTGATACTTTAGCAATGGAGCCAAACAAGAAACAAGAGATTATGGATGATCTTCAAACATTTAGCAAGTCAAAAGCCTATTATGCCAAGATTGGCAAGGCATGGAAGCGTGGTTATCTTCTATATGGTCCTCCAGGAACTGGTAAGTCTAGCATGATTGCTGCAATGGCTAACTTCTTACAATATGATGTCTATGATCTTGAATTGACAGCGGTTAAGGACAACACCGAGCTAAGAAAATTATTGATAGATACTACTAGTAAGTCTATCATTGTGATTGAAGACATCGATTGTTCGCTTGACCTTACCGGCCAAAGGGAGAAGAAGAAAGACGATAAGGAAGAGGAAGTAAAAGACGAGAAAGACGCAGTCAAGGAGAAGATGAAAAATCGAGAGGAGAAAAAGCAAAGCGAGGTGACTTTATCTGGGCTTTTGAACTTTATTGATGGATTATGGTCAGCTATTGGTGGTGAAAGGCTTATTGTTTTCACAACCAACTTTGTGGAAAAGCTTGACCCTGCTTTAATTCGGAGGGGGAGGATGGACAAACACATTGTGCTATCATACTGTTGCTTTGACTCCTTCAAGGTGCTTGCAAATAATTATCTAGACGTTGAATCTCATGATCACTTTCCTGAGATTCGCCGTTTATTGGGGGAAACTAATATTACTCCTGCTGATGTTGCTGAGAATTTAATGCCCAAGTCTTCTAAGGAAAATGCAAACACTTGTTTGGAGAGATTGATTAAAGCTCTTGAAACAGCAAAGGAGGAGGCAAAATTGAAGGCTGAGGAAGAAGAGAGAGAAAAGGCTGAGAAGGAGAAAGAGGAGAAAAATAAAGAAGCAGCTGCTGAAGAAGCCAATAATACTGATACAGTGAACGAAAATGGGAAGTCTGAGAGTAATATTGTCAAGGAAAATCCAGAGGGTAATGTTGCTAAGGAAAATGGTAAATCAGAAAATAATGGTGTCAAGGAAAATGATGATATTAGTAAAGGTTGATCATGAAAATGTTTGATTAATTAGGAGTTCCACTTAAAACTAGGATCCAATAATTTTGAATAGTTTTGTTGTGTTTACATTGTTGACTTTGTTATTCAAACTATTCGGATGGAAGTAGTGGATGTCGCAAACTACATTTAGTATTACTATACCTTCTTGTGAAAGTATAACAAATTCTCCACTAAGACAGAAAAGTGAAAGTATAACAAATTCTCCACTAAGACAGAAAAGGACGTTTAAGTTATGCTAATAAATTTATTAAAAAGGAGCAAAAACTTATAGAATTTTAACAGAAGAATCAGTTTATAGTCTTCTCCTAAAGTTGCTAAGTTGCTCTAGGTATAGCAGCAATATAACACTGGTATTCACCCAAGAAAGTGCAGGTTACACAAGGACACTTCAACCTCTAGATTTACTACGCATTTAGGTAGAAAATTGCCATAACAAATTATAATCCCAGAAAAGAAATTGTATTCCCAATAAAGAAGCAACCTTTCTGCCAAGTGATCCCTTTATGACTTAAAAGCAAGGTACAAATTCCATTTTCATTTTAATACCAGCCAAGAAATTGCAGACTACATAATGCAAATTTCAATCTCTAAAATTACTATAGATTTAGGTTACAAGAATCAATAGAAACCTCAATTACGACTCCACTTTTTAGCTAAAATTGATCCTTTTACCACTAAGAAAGACTTGGTCGACATGCCTGCTTCAACTTTTATATTTTTGCCCTTGGTTTTCAGTATTATTACATTTGTTGTCATCGAAGAATTTAGTAAATAAAGCAACCTTTTGAGGCATTTTTAAAGCCCTTTTTACATTTGTCACACCTCCTTTTTCACTACACCCCCGGAAGGTGATGTATAAAAGAGTTTTTTCAATTAAAGGACAATCGAAACGGGATTTATTGTTAAAAGTTTCAGAGTCGCCACTTGGGATAATTTATGGTGTCCCAAGTCACCGGTTCAAATCCCGAATCGAGGAAAAGATTGACTCTGTTTAACAATCCGCGAACCAGAAATCCGAGTAAGGAATTATGTTAACCCGGGAGAAGGTGTTAGGCATTCCCGAGTTCCGTGGTTCTAGCATGGTCACTCAACTGTTATATTCGGCTTAATTATCTGATTTTAAACGATTATGAACCTATGTGTAAATTTTAACTTATTAACCGCTTTTAATCAATTTTTAGAGAAGATTAAACGTCGTTTAAAAAACGTCTTTGGATCGCGCCATATGAAATGCACCCGCAATCCTAAACATATTTTATTCAACGTTTTAAGATTTGATTTGGGTCACATGAAATGCACACCGGAGTTTAGGAAGGTAATATTATTAAAATACGCGCCTAAAGCGACTAACGCACTTTTAACTTTTGCGAGGTCCATGGAAGTTTGCTAAATGGCACGCCTCGAATTCTAGGGATTTCAAAATAAACAATTAAGTGAGGGCCACGCATTTGAGATTTTGTTTGGTGCGACGCACCTCAATTCCTTTTTTAAAAGGGATTCAAGACTAATTAATTAAAGAACGTATGGAGTTCTAATTTATTCCGGACCTAACTCATACTAATGATTCAGTAAAAAAAACTCGCAAGAGACCGCCCTAAACTGATTGTCAAAGTGGCCCAGCTGATAAAAAGCAAGTTCGATTGACCACTGTTGTGGGTTTAATGAGTGAAAATTCTGGGCTCCAAGTGAAGCCCAGCCTGGCAACTCTACCGTGGAAGAAGACTGCAATTCGCAATCGGGCCAAAAATGATATCCCAAAACGCGATCCATCAAAGGCATTGGAGCAAAATGCAATGTTTAAATCTTGAATAGAGTAATCACTGCTACAATGTTCATTCAAATGCATTTGAAACCTTACATTTCACACATGGATTCTGAGACAGCCTTATATGCAATAACACCTCTCTCACACACATTAGTTATCAACCACAAAACTCAAAGCAACCATCACTTGTATTAGAATCTGAATGCAACTATAGCCCTTGAACAAACTTGAATTTCAAGTCATTTCTAAAAAAACATGATACTCAAGAACTGGGATTGGCTTAGGAAATTTACTAATTCCGAAATCGAACATCTACAACCATTTGACAGCCTTATGGATTCACATGACAAAGACACGATAATAATATTGAATGATTACAAGGGTTCAGCTATTATTCAGTTATGAGACTCCTAACACACCTTATGCAAGCACATGCTAAATCTGTATTTACAGTTTGTTCTAACAACAAACAAACCCAGGTAATTTCAGTAATCAAGTAGGCATGCTCAAATTGAGTAAATTAGTTGCTGCATTTTGACCAACAGTATTTGACACGAAATTTCCCTTAAAACATCAATTGCAAGAAGATTCATCCCACATCAGAGCTGACAATAACAAATTAAATTCCAAGCACAGCACGACCCTAACAGTCCATTCACCCATGAGCTTCCATTTACAATTATTATGCCAAGAATCCAAGCAGTCATTCAAATGATCAAATAACCCTAAACCATTGAGCATGAATAAACAGACTAACATATTTTGAAAGAAAAATACTGAATTACTTCAGGACAGAAGAAATTATGGACATAAAACAGCAGGAGCTAATGGAAGTTCAACATCAACCAATGCTTCTGTTCTAATTCCAACCCAAATTATCAACTCTGTACAGAGATTCAGTATGGTTCTAACTTATAGCACCCCAGTTGTTAACAATGGTATGAGGAAATACCTGGAAATTGACAGAGAAAACAGAAGTGAAGAAGCAGTAGCTACAATCGAGCAAGGACAGCAGAAAGCAGCAGGAAAAAGCAATAGAACAGTGATTCCCAGCAAATAAAAATCAACTTAAAGCCAGAAAGTAGTGCACAATAATAACAAAATCAACCAGAACTTCAGGCCAACCTCTTGAACCAACCAAAATCAAACCCTTTAAGCCCCCATACGGATTAGAAAAATGTTTCAGGTCTTGAAAACTTCAGAAATCACAAAGAGAAGAGGAAATTTCAATGGTACAGTAAAACTTCTTCTTCGTTTGCTTTTTTTTCTCTTCAGCCCTTGGGTTCTGCCTTGAAAGGCAAGAAAATCATGCCTTTATAGGCAAGGAAGTAGGGTAGCCTACAAAAAAACTGATTTGCCCTTAGACCTCTTTTACATTTTCTTTTTTGCTCAGGAAACCTTAGTCTAAAAATCAGATTTTCAAATTAGCCCCCCACCCCAGCTTCCCAGAAGCTTCCTAATTAGATACCAAGATTCCCTAGCCTAAATTTCCTAAACTAACCCTTAAACCCTTTGTAATTACTTCAAGAACCAAACAGGTCAAATTGATCCAAGGCTTAGCTCCAAACCAATGGGCTTGCCACCCAGATTGAGTCCCCTTTTGGGCTTCGGATTTTCAGGGTCCAAGTTCAATCGAACTCAACCAATCCACATAACCAAAAACTTGCGGAGTCACAGAGACTCACGAGGCCCTGAGCCCCAAAAGAAAGAATGGAAACAGAAAACTAAACTCATCAAAAAGAAAACTCAAGACCAAAAACACTGCTAACCAAACTAACTCTAAAACTGACATGCATACTCAGATAATTTAAAGGAATAATAAAAAAACAAGAAATAAAAAAAACAGAAGAAGAGGAGAGGAGAACTAAGAATGAAAAACGAAGAATAAGAAGAAGAATAAGAAGAAGAAGAAGAAGAAGAAGAAGAAGAAAAGCAAACAAATACCTTGAGAGACGGTTTGGGACAACGAAATTGAAAAATCTTCACACCTTCGAATTTCGGCCGAGATTGACATTAATCGTGTGTTCTTGTCAAGAACACACGAATAAAATCAACCTTGACCCTAATCCTTTTACTAAAAATCGACTATTTGGGGAGATTTGGGTTTTAGGGTTTGGGATCGGACCACTTCGATTGAAGATTCGAGAAGTCCTAGGGTGATTCGAAGGGAATCTGTTAGGGATTGGGAAAGGGGAGGTTATGGAGGTGTTGTGGTGTTAGTTTGGGGTTGATTGGAGGTGGCGCCGCCGACTACAATGGCGGAGAACTCAAGGGCGGCGCTAGGGTTAATGTCTGGGTTTGGTCTGGAGGTGTGTTGAAAGAGACGAGATGAGGGGGGTAGGGTAGCGTTTGGACATATAAATATTATTAACTCCCCAGTTTCGGACCGTTGGATTAAGGAGATCCAACGGCCGTGATCAAGGGTAATCAAACGACGTCGTTTCGGTTACTAGGGGGTTTGGACCGGGTTGGACTCGGATCTGGGCCAGTTCTGGACGGGTAATGAGGGCAAAATTTTTGGGCCTAGGGAATTTAAAACGAAAATGGCCCACAACCAGGCTTTCTTATTCAATTCTTTTCTTTCTTTTCAAATTAAATTTTTCTAATTTCTTTTTACATTAAAACATAATCCTAAATTAATTCCTAAATAAATTATCCCCTCAAATTGAATTAACTAACTCTAAATAATAATTACCGCGACTAATTAAATAGCAAATTAAAGGAAAACTACCAAAATTCAAAAAGCAAAATAAACTATTTTGTGATTTTTCATTTTTGTAAAGCAACTTAATTACTAATTAATTCTTAAAAAGTGCAAAGTTAAATCCTAAATGCAAATGCAGCCTATTTTTGTATTTTCCATTAATTAAATAAAATAACATGCCCAGGCAATATGCAAACAATTAACAGAAAATGCCACAAAAATCCACAAAATTGTAAACAATGGAAGAAATTGTTTTATTTTGAATTTATGAGAGTAATTCATATAGGGCAAAAATCACGTGCTCCCAGCTGCCCCTCTTTGCCTAGAAACACGAAGAGTTTTCGTGCAAAGATAAAGTGATCGGATACGAGCGATTTTTGCCCGTTTAAATACTCCGTGGGAAGCATTTTTGAAAGAGTTGACCGCACCATGCTTCTGAGGTTGCCTACATATCCTTGGCTGAAAAGGAATCAGGTCAGTGTAGTTCGAGAAGTTTTGATAGCTGGGACTACCATGAAGCTGTAATTTCACTATTGCTACTGCTGCTACTGCTTGTTGAACTCCTTATTACACCATGATAAAATAAAAAGAAACTAGACTAGACTATGATCTATGCATTACAAAATCCTATCTATATCTTCAAACTTGAATGCATTCCCTTGTTCTCCAGGTGGGCGCCTGATTGCATGAACTTGAATTGTATTCCCTTGCTCTCCAGGTGGGCACCTGACTTCAACAAAATAGACAAAACAAAGAAAAATTTTCTGCCCCAATTTGGGTATCTGGGCACATATGTAAGTGTAAAACGGATCATATTACCAAATATCAATAAGAACTTGAAAGCTAAAACTTGAATTGTACTCCCTTGTTCTCCAGGCGGGCTCCTGATTGTTGGCTTGAAATGTATTGTGAGCACGTGATTTTTGCCTTACGAAAAATTACTCCAAAATAAATCAAAATAAATTTCTTGTACTGTGTAATTTCTGAATTTGCGTGGTGTTAAATATTTGTTTATGCCCGTAAAATGTTTGCTTTGTTATAATTAAACAAAATTAAAATAAAATACATGTTGCATGCATATAGGATTTAATTATGCATTTAAGAGATAATTTAAATAAAAAAAAACACAAAAATATGCATTAGTTCTATTTTAAATGTTTCACTGTGTGATTGATGTTTTTTCTATGTGTTAAATAATTATTATAGAGTAATTAATATTTTTTGTGTAAGGTTAAAAAATTGTTTATAATTTTATTAGGATTTATTTTATTTACTAATAAAATTAGAAAAAAAATTGAAAAGGAAATAAAAATTGGACCTGGATTTAAATCCAGGCCCAAAACAAATTACACTTCCTCAGCCCAATCCAAACAACCTGTCCGGTCCAGTCCCAAGCTAAGACCAAACGACGTCGTTTGGTCACCTCTCATCAAGAAACCGTTCGATCAAATCCAATCAACGGACAAGATACATTACCCTTACCCGTAACCCGTTACCCGATCCATTAACCCGATTCAGTCCGACCCCAACTTTAAACCAAACGACGTCGTTTGATTTAATGAATTAATCTCAGCCATCCATCCTTCCTAATCCAACGGTCCATATCCACCCACCATTCCCCTATATAAACCCGTAACCCTTTACCCGGCCCCCTAACTAAACACCCCCCCTCTCCGCTCCTGTTCATCATCGTCCCAAACCCCCACTCTTAACCCTAGCCGCCCTAGGATTCCACCGCCTGAAACCCGGCGGCATCAACGCCGCCGGTCACCAACTTAACACCCTAGGACCCCATGAACACCCTCTATCCGAATATGTTACCAGCTTGGTTCGAATCTCCCTAGAGATTCTCGAATCTTCATTTGAAGATTCGAGCCAAGTTCAGATCTAGACCTAACAGTCCCAAATCGACACCACAGCTCCACCTAGTCACCCTGAATATGGATCTATCATTTGTTTGGTTCGAATCAGTTCGAAACTCCTCGAATCTTCTTTTGAAGATTCGGACCAAACAAAAACAGACTCAGATCCGTTTCAAACTAACACCAAATAACCCCTAGGCTACCCACACCCTCGTATCATGTTTGGTTCCCTGCAAATCTGCCTAGAAATGTTCGGATTTAAGATCCAAGAACCTGAAACCTTAAAAATTTCCAATCTTGGAATTTTTCCGATTTCAAGTAAAAGATTGAGGTTTAATCGACCTTAGTCGAAGTATTTTCAGTGGAAAATACTTCGACTAAGGTCTGTTTGATTTCAAACAAAAATCCGAAGCTGAGTTGGGATCGAGTCTGATTAAAGTTCAGAGGTATTTTTCTATTTATTTTGTGTATTCTACGTGTATTGTTGTCCGTATTAATAGCTTGTTAATTTTTCATATTTGTTTTGATCAATTCTGTCATTTCTGTCTATTTAATCCGAATGTGAATTGTTTCTGTTGGTTGTGGTTATTTACAATGTGTGTAATCGACTCGATGAAGTTCGTCGATTAGTTATATTACGAATTTTTCATTTCTGAAAATGTTGACTTAAACAGTCTGATTCTATTGTTTGGACTAATTATTGACAAATGTTGTAAATAGTCAATTGATTAGTATTCGTCAATTAAATCATGTTTGTTTATGAATTAGTGAATTCAAATGTATGCTGTATTGTTGTTTTCTAAACGGGACATTGTCAGTATATTGACAATGCTCCTGTATTTGTTTGCTTTTAATTCAGTTTTGAATTCCAGTTGAAAGAATCCTGCATGTTCTGTATAATGTTAAGTTTGTTTTTATTCAGTTGATAATTCCCTGTTTTAATTCAGTTTTTGTCAGTCAGCTATTAGAGATGTAATATACTGTTTCAAAATCATAGGATTGGTTATAGCTGTAAATCAGGAGATAACTAAGTTTGTACAGATTTTAGAAACTGTTTTGCTATAGGTTCTGATTTTTCAGTAATAACATCAAGATTTCAGGGGCATTTCTGGGAATGAGCAGTAAAAAACAGGGTGTTAGTACTAGTATATTATAATGTAATGTTAGTGGCTATTAGTTAATGATACTAATGGGGAACAAGGGATAATGGGCTGCTGAAAATCAGGGAAAAGGTTTTACATAATGGGATTTTCTGTTTTTTTAAAAGAAGAAGGGGGTCCAAGAAACACTTAAATTGCCTAGGACCAGCTCTGTATAAATACAGGAGCTGGACAGACAGTTCGAAGAGAGAATTTTTGAGTGAGAAAACAGAATTTTTAAGAGAGAAAAAACAGAATTTTTGAGTAAGAAAGACAAAGTTTTAAGGGAGAGAAACAGAATATTCAGAGAGCTTTTTTAACAGACAGAGAAATTTTTTAAGAGAGAATTTTTTTAAGAGATTTTGAGGGCTGAGATTTTAAAGGAAGGAAACAGAAAATAGAACATTCACATACACACTCACATACAGATACAGCAGCAGAAACAGAAAATCAGAAACAAACTGAATTTGAAACTGAAGAAAGAAAAAAAAACTGAAATCTGAAATGATGTTCTTTTGTTGAATCTGTTCAACTTTATGTGATTCCACTGTTCAGTTAAAATCTGAAGTGTCTTTCAAAGTATCTTACTGTGCATCTGGGCTCTTCGAATCCTATTCTTGATCAGATTTACTGTGTTATCAGTATATTCTACTGAATTTGTTACTGCTGTAACTGCTGAAACTTACTTCTTCTACCTCCATTTTCAGGTATATGTCTTTTAAATTTTAAGTCGGAAAGAGATTTCAGCATGACCCGTCAATGAAGCTTGAATTGAAATGTTATTTTCCAATTGTCCAAGTTCATTAGTTCTAATTTCATTTTTATGTTAGTTAACTAATAGTGAATTCAATTTGATAGCTATAAGTTAAATTGTCTTATTTTGAAATTCATATAAAGTTTTGTAATAATGTTAGCTATTCCGAAATCTCATTGGTATAGATATATGTGAATTGTCAAAACAGGGAGTGAGGCATAAAAATGGGCCATTGATTACATCCCATAATACCATTAGTTGAATGTAATGATTAAGAAGTTACATTAGTAGAATATCTTGTAACAAATATGATTTTTTTTGTTTAGGTTGGTATAAGTTATTATATGGTATGATGACAGGTATAATCATATGAGTAAAGTAAGTTGGTATAGCTCATCATGATGTTAAAACGTTATGAATATTTACGCCAAACAGTTAGGTTATATGTAAGGTAACTTTGTTGAATTAACTTGCATAATAACGCCTTTTCTATAAATTTGATGCTTATCTACTTTCATAAAACAAAGTGACCAAATAATTAGGTCTATTAAGATTAAAACGAGCATATGAGAATAAGTTGATTTGTATATACATAAATGGCAACTTCTTAAATCAATGGTAATTAAAAATAGAATTTGCATTAAATAATCATGAAAATTCCCGGAAAATATTTCCTTCCTTTATGAATTATTTATTTTCGGTTTCATATGCAATTTATTCTTTGGCATATTTATATATGTCACATTTGTTTTAAAGTTAGTACTAATCATATTTTTATTCTGTCTTTTGAATTTGAATAATTGGAATGAATATGATTTATATTCGGAAATTATAATCAATGGTCGATATTTAATAAATTGTGGATTATTTTCCAAAAATTTAAAGAATATCTTAAAACAAGATTTTTCGTGATATAACAAACATTTTTTTTTTTTTCAAAATTTCATAATGTCATTACAAATATATGCGCAATTAGGGATACGTTCGCGTACCCTGATTATACCTTTTAAAGAAACAAAACTTCGGATTATGCGTACGCGCAATTTCGAGCGAATATTTAATAAAAGGATTTTTCTAAAGGCGTTAAATCAATTTCATAAAAAACCCGAGATGTACGGTTCACTATTCAAGAAAAATAAATATTCTTGATTCAAAACAATCTCGGAGAAATGATTGCTTAATATATTATAAAAAATTATTGTGTACACGTACGCGTGACACAATTCCGCATTTTTAATTTATAACACGAATATACGTACGCGTAATTCGATTCAAAGAAGGTTTCAATCGTAATAAGTATAAGCAGTAGTAAAATCAGAAAACATCAATATTTAATAAAATCAAGTTGATTAAGCCAATAATAAAAACAGTTAAGCGACCGTGCTAGAACCACGGAATTCGGAAATGCCTAACACCTTCTTCCGGATTAACAGAATTCCTTACTCAGGATTTCTGGTTCGCGGAAAAAAATAAACAGAGTCATATTCTCCTCGATTCAGGGATTATAATTGGTGACTTGGGACGCCTCAAAATTCCCAGGTGGCGACTCTGAAACAAATAAACAAATCCCGTTTCGACTGTCCTTTAATTGGAGAAAACTCCACACGCGCCCCGCGGGCGCGGGAAAAAAAAAGGAGGTGCGACAGCTCTGGCGACTCTGCTGGGGAACGAACCCAGAACCATTGGTTCAGGGTTTAAAGAATTCGAGCTTAAAATATCTGTTTTTATTGGCTTTACTTACTATATAATTTTCAACTGTTTATATGCTAATATGCTAAATGTTTTTTTTACCGCTTTAATATTATTTGAATTGTGCATATATACAACTGCTACGAAACCCCCTTCTTTCTGAGTCTTCTGAATTTATGGTGTACACGTGCGCGTGACCCACCTTTCTGTTAAAGTCATACCAAATAAGACGGAGTTGGGACAAGTAACTAGGCCGGGCAGACTTTCGTGCTCCCGGTACGTTGCCCCCGCTTCGGCTCAAACTGTCCGTTTGGGTAAGCCAGGTTTAGAACAATCAACCTAAGGTTTTACACTTAGAATAACTCAGCCATGTACCGGATCCCTAGTAGGAACGAATATTTGCATCATATGCATTTGCCCTTGGAGACTCAACACAGGGGTTGGGTCTGTCTAGGACAGGTGAACCCAAAAATTAAAAGACCATCATGATGCATCCTACTTGCTACTTGTGCATTCATTTGCCTCGAACATGCTTGTTGACCAGCTTAAATAAAATCATGGTAAGAAGCAAGGAATAAAATGGGTTGCCTTAAAATTTTCGAAAAAATATAGTTTTAATTTTTTTTAAAATAAAAGAAAAAATTTCGAAAATGATTTTAGTATAAATTTTGACTTTATTAAAATTAAATTTCAGATACAAAATGAGCACTACACAAAGCCCCTCATCCACAAGTACGGAGGAATTTTTATGTCAGCTTCAAATGTGGTGGTATGATTTAGGCGAAGACGGTCAAAAATGGGTCGTCAAGCATTTGGGAAATCTCACGGACATTATGAAAGTTAAGCCTCGGGATGATCTGATTACGGCATTAGTAACTTTCTGGGACCCGGTACACAATGTTTTTCGTTTCTCTAACTTTGAGCTTACTCCTACATTAGAGGAGGTAGCTGGCTATGTTGGTTTTGACGGAAGTTTAAGAAATCAAAGCTTGATATTCACAAAGGCTCCTTCAATACATCGATTCTTCGGTCTTCTGAACATCAGCAGTCAAATTAGGAAAAGCAATGTCATCAATGGATGTTGTTCCTTCAACTTTTTGTATTCCAGATTTGGAAAGTCAGATGGGTTCGAAATTCATGAGAAAGGCCTTACTAATAAGCAAAACAAAGACACTTGGCAGATACACCGACGATTTGCTTTCATGGTGGCTTTTCTAGGAGTCATGGTCTTCCCAAATAAAGAGCGAACAATTGATATTCGCACCGCAAAAATTGTGCAAATCCTCACCACTAAAGAAAATCACACCCTTGTCCCCATCATTCTGTCAGATATTTATCGGGCTTTGACTTTATGCAAATCAGGGGCGAAGGTTTTCGAAGGATGCAAAATTTTGTTGCAAATGTGGGTGATTGAACATCTCCAACAACAACCCAAGATCATACAGTATGGGTCGAACAGAGCTAATTGCATCGAGAGCTATGAGGAAAGAACAAAAAATTACCAAGCTCCAGAAGGGATAGAAGCATGGGTATCTCATCTAAAGGCTTTAACGGCAAATCAAATTGAATGGACTCTGGGATGGCTCCCGATGAGAGAAGTAATACATATGTCAACCTCAAATAGTTATCTACTACTATTGGGATTGAGAAGCATTCAGCCATATGCACCACTAAGAGTCCTAAGGCAACTAGGGAGATATCAAATAGTTCCTGATGAGGAAGATTTGAGTATGCAAGTAATCGAATTACACCCAGAAGCCACTATTCCCGAAGCTCTACTTCAGCAGATGTGGAATGGGTGCCGATACTTGAAAAGTGATACTCAAGTCCTAGACGCTACCAAGGGTGAGATAAATCCTGGATATGCAAGGTGGTTCGAAAAGCGGTCCCGCGTGGATGATGCACCGGAACCTGAGCTAAAAAGGCCAACAAAAAGACCCCATGTTCAAAATTTCAATGATAAAATCCAAGAGCGGTTAATCTGGGGAGAAAAAGAAAAAGGGTACAAAGCCACTATCCATGCCCTAAAAGAAAATCTAAGAAGGCCTCAAGACAAACAAAATCATGAGCTATTCAGCAATTAAGGCAACTACTCAAGCTATTCAAGGCGGGGTAGGAGGAATCGGAAGAAAGAAGAGGGAGGAAGCAACCGTAGTTGATTCAGGAATTTGGCCAGGACCCAGGGGTTCACCGCTTTACTATAATCAGCAACGACCTCGCCAATCAGCTTACCACCATGATTCATCCCAACATTACTATCACCCTTCAGAGCCTCATTTCGCCATTAACCACGCTCAAGCATACAATCAGCCACCTGTTCACACCAATTGGCGTGCTCCTGTCACACCAAATACCTACCCCCGAGCTTATCCCGGACCAGGTTTCAGGCCTAGACCAGCATTCAGGGGAGAAAGGGAACAGAAAAAGAAAACTTACACTCCATTGGGAGAGTCTTACACTAGTCTGTTCCACAGGCTGAGACAGTTAGACATGTTGAGACCAATACAATCCAAGCTACCCAATCCTCCACCAAAGAATCTGGATTACACCATTAGCTGTGAATATTGCTCCGGTACACCAGGCCATGATACGGAGAAATGTTGGCATTTGAAAAATGCAATACAAGAGCTGATTGACACTAATAAAATCGAGGTTCAAACCCCCGAAGCTCCAAATATCAATAGAAATCCAATGCCAGCCCATCAAGAGGCTAATATGATAGAAATCATACAAGCTGATGGGGAGACAAAGAAGCCGTCACAAACTGTCATGATGATCAAGTCTCATGAAACCAAGCCAGATAAGCAGTTAATGGAGGAGAAGCCGGTATCTAAGCATAACAAGAATGGTGGTGAACCGTCTATGATAGTCGATGAGGGATCATTGAACAAAGTTGCCGCAAAACAAGAGAGGACAAAGGTGATAGTACCAGGGGTTGCTAACAAACCCGTCGTAATTGTGGAAGGAGCACGTACAGATCGAGTTATTATTGCACCTGTAATTCAGCTGCCAATCATCAACAACAAAGCCATCCCATGGAATTATGAACGGGTGACCGTAATGTACAAAGGCAAAGAAATCAAGGAAGAAGTGTGTGAGGTACAAGGCTTGACTCGATCGGGAAGATGTTTTACTCCCGAAGAGTTGAGAAAAACTAAAAACAATCCAATGCCCACGAAGAAAGCTGTGACGGAAGAAGAGGCGGAGGAGTTTTTAAGAAAAATGAAGCTCCATGATTATTCTGTTGTGGATCAATTAAAGAAGACCCCCGCTCAAATTTCATTGTTATCATTACTGATCCATTCAGAGGAACACCGTCTGGCATTGATGAAAATCCTGAATGAAGCTCATGTTCCTGAAAAGATCTCTGTAAATCATTTGGGCAAAATAGCCAACAGAATCTTTGAGACGAACAGGATTACATTTGCTGATGATGAATTACCTGTGGAAGGTACCGAGCACAACAGAGCTCTTTACCTCACCGTGAAATGTGAAAACTCCGTAGTAACCCGGGTATTGGTCGACAATGGGTCCAGTGCAAACATATGCCCTCTCTCCACTTTAAACAAATTAAAAATTAAAGAGGAGAGGATTCAAAAGAACAGTATCTGCGTACGAGGATTTGACGGTGGAAGTAGAGATTCATTTGGCGACATAGTGTTGGAACTAACTATAGGGCCAGTTGAATTCACAATGGAATTCCAAGTTTTGGACATGACTGTTTCTTACAACTTGTTGTTGGGTCGACCATGGATCCATGCTGCTAAAGCAGTCCCGTCAACATTACATCAGGTTGTCAAGTTTGAATGGGACCATCAAGAAATAGTCGTGCATGGAGAAGAAAATTTAAATGCTCACAACAGCACCATTGTACCAGTCGAGGGAGCAGAAATTGACCAAGGACCATGGGTATACCAAGTGTCAGACACAGTGTCGGTAGAGAAAATTCCAGAAGGAAAATACCTTGCGAATCCAAAGGTATCCTCTACATCAGTCATGGTAGCTTATGAAATGCTGAAGAATGGCTTTATACCCGGCAAAGGTCTGGGCTTATCTTTGCAAGGAATTGTACAACCAGTATCTCTCCCCGAGAACTGGGGAACATTCGGTTTAGGATTCACACCAACCGCCAATGACGTGATGAGAGCCAGGAAGTTGAAACACCAAGCATGGGTTCTTCCAAAACCAGTACCACAGCTGTTGAAGTCTTTTGTCAAGACCGGTGCTAAAAATCGCCCGATAACAACAATTCCTAAATCCCAGGTCAATCCTGAGGAGGAATTAATTGAAAGGTTCGAGAAATTGTTTAGTGATGTAAATATGCTGGAAGACGGAGAAGGGTGTAGCAACGCAGAAGTTCAATTCGTTGGACCAAAAACAAAGCTCAATAATTGGAAAGCCACTCCTCTCCCAATTCGAAAGGAGTCTTGGTAGTTTATTTTGATTTTTTTCAGTTTGTTTGGGATATTTCAAGGTTGTAATCCCAAAATTTATCTTACAGTTGGTTTGAAGCGTGCAAAACCTTGTTATTTTTCATTATCCAATAAAAAGCAGTTTCCTTTTTATTATCATTCCTAATAGCTTTCTTTTCTTTTTCTTCTTTTTTGTACAGTTCTTTTTATGCTGGCTCTAGTGATATGGCATGCATGAGGAATCTTCAGCCCAGTCTTAAAAATCAATCTGATTCCGAAATATTAATTCAAGAAACATATTGTGATTATGAATCAGAATATGATGAAGATGAGGTTTTTGAAGAGATTAGTAAAGAGTTAATTCACTTTGAGGAAAAAATCAAACCTAACTTGAATGATACCGAGGATGTCAATATAGGGGACACGAGTAATGTCCGAGAAACTAAAATAAGTGTCCATCTCGAGCCAAAAATCCGAGAGGAGTTAATTAAAGCACTCATAGAATTCAAAGATATTTTTGCATGGTCGTATGACGACATGCCGGGCTTGAGCACTGATTTAGTGGTCCACAAATTACCCACCGATCCAACAGTGCCTCCTGTCAAGCAGAGGTTGAGAAAATTCAAGCCTGATATGAGTGTGAGAATTAAAGAAGAAATCACCAAACAATTGGAAGCAAAGGTCATTCGAGTCACTCGATATCCTGTTTGGTTAGCTAATATCGTTCCTGTGCCAAAGAAAGACGGCAAAATTAGAGTATGCGTCGACTATCGCAATCTCAACAAAGCAAGTCCAAAGGATAATTTCCCATTACCCAATATCCATATCTTGATCGACAATTGTGCCAAGCATGATATAGGATCTTTCGTGGACTGTTATGCCGGATATCATCAAATTCTAATGGATGAAGAAGATGCAGAAAAGACGGCATTCATCACACCATGGGGAACTTATTGCTACAGGGTAATGCCATTCGGTTTGAAGAACGCCGGAGCAACCTATATGAGAGCAATGACCACAAGTGTTTCATGATATGATACACAAGGAAATTGAGGTATACGTGGATGATGTAATCATAAAATCAAAGCATCAGACCAACCACGTTGGGGATTTGAGGAAGTTCTTCTTAAGACTTCGCAGGTACAACCTCAAGCTTAACCCTGCCAAGTGCGCATTCGGAGTTCCATCTGGAAAATTGCTGGGATTCATAGTCAGTCGACGAGGCATCGAGCTAGACCCATCAAAGATCAAAGCCATCCAAGAACTGCCACCCCCAAGAAACAAAACTGAAGTAATGAGTTTGTTGGGAAGGTTAAATTATATCAGTAGGTTTATTGCTCAGCTCACAACAACCTGCGAGCCAATTTTCAAATTGTTAAAAAAGGATGCTGCAATCAAATGGACCGATGAGTGTCAGGAAGCGTTCGATAAAATAAAAGGGTACTTATCAAACCCACCCGTGTTGGTCCCGCCAGAGCCAGGAAGACCTTTGATTCTTTACTTGACGGTTTTGGAAAATTCATTTGGTTGTGTATTGGGGCAGCATGACCTCACTGGCAGAAAAGAACAGGCCATCTACTACCTTAGCAAGAAGTTCACAGCTTATGAGGTTAAGTATACTCATCTGGAAAAGACATGTTGCGCCCTAACATGGGTAGCTCAAAAATTGAAACACTATTTGTCATCCTACACTACTTACCTCATTTCTCGTTTGGATCCCTTGAAATACATTTTTCAAAAGCCTATGCCAACGGGAAGACTTGCAAAGTGGCAGATATTGCTCACGGAATTCGACATCATCTATGTGACTAGAACTGCAATGAAGGCTCAAGCACTGGCCGATCATTTAGCCGAAAACCCGGTCGATGAGGAATATGAGCCGTTGAAGACTTATTTTCCTGATGAAGAAACAATGCATATCGACGAGGTGGAACAAATCGAAAAACCTGGCTGGAAACTTTTCTTTGATGGAGCCGCCAACATGAAAGGAGTAGGAATAGGAGCTGTAATCATTTCTGAAACAGGGCATCACTATCCTGTTACGGCTCAATTGCGATTTTATTGCACCAATAATATGGCTGAATATGAAGCTTGCATTTTGGGGTTAAGGCTAGCTGCAGACATGGGTATCCGAGAAATCTTAGTCATGGGAGATTCGGATCTTTTGATACATCAAATTCAAGGAGAATGGGAAACCCGAGATTTGAAGCTCATACCATACCGACAATGTCTACATGATCTTTGTCAGCGGTTTCAATCAGTGGAATTCCAACATATTCCAAGAATCCATAATGAAGTTGCCGATGCATTGGCTACCCTAGCATCAATGTTGCACCATCCAGACAAAGCTTATGTGGATCCAATACATATTCAAATCCACAATCAGCACGCTTATTGCAATATGGTTGAAGAAGAATTTGATGGAGAACCATGGTTCCACGACATCAAGGAATATATCAGGATGAGCATATATCCCGCACAAGCCACAGGAGATCAAAAGAGGACCATCAGGCGATTAGCAAATGGATTCTTCTTAAGCGGAGGAGTTTTGTATAAAAGAACACCAGATCTTGGATTATTAAGATGCATAGATGCCAGACAAGCTACAACTGTCATGGCTGAAATACATTCAGGAGTTTGCGGACCCCACATGAGTGGATATGTGTTGGCAAAGAAGATCCTACGGGCTGGTTACTATTGGCTTACCATGGAGAGAGATTGTATCAGTTTTGTACGCAAATGTCATCAATGCCAAATACACGGAGATTTGATTCATTCTCCACCATCCGAGTTGCACACAATGTCGGCACCATGGCCTTTCGTTGCTTGGGGCATGGATGTGATCGGACCAATTGAACCGGCAGCATCCAATGGACACAGATTCATTCTGGTAGCTATTGATTATTTTACCAAATGGGTTGAGGCCAAGACATTCAAATCAGTGACCAAGAAAGCTGTGGTCGATTTTGTCCACTCAAATATCATATGTCGATTCGGAATCCCGAAGGTGATCATCACGGATAACGGTGCTAATCTTAACAGCAACTTAATGAAAGAAGTATGTCAACAGTTTAAGATTACACATCGTAACTCTACCCCATATCGGCCCAAGGCGAATGGAGCAGTAGAAGCAGCCAACAAAAACATAAAGAAGATACTGCGGAAAATGGTAGAAGGTTCAAAACAATGGCATGAAAAATTACCCTTTGCATTATTGGGATACCGCACTACTGTTCGCACTTCAGTAGGAGCAACTCCTTATTTGTTGGTATACGGCACCGAAGCAGTAATTCCTGCAGAAATTGAGATTCCTTCCCTTCGGATCATTGCCGAAGCAAAGATTGATGATGATGAATGGGTCAAAACCCGTCTAGAACAGTTAAATTTGATTGATGAAAAACGATTGACCGCAGTATGCCATGGTCAATTATATCAAAGAAGAATAGAAAGAGCATACAACAAAAAGGTGCGTCCCCGGAAGTTCGAAGTAGGTCAGCATGTGCTGAAACGCATTCTTCCACATCAGGTTGAAGCAAAAGGCAAATTTGCTCCGAATTGGCAAGGACCATTCATTGTGACCAGAGTATTATCGAATGGTGCACTATGTTTAACAGATATTGAAGGCAAATGCATAGATATGGCGATCAATTCTGACGCGGTAAAGAGATATTATGCATAACTTTTGAATGTTTGTATTTAGCACTATTTCAAAGATTGAAATGACAAAGGCAATTTATTCTGCTGTCCAAACACTATACCATTTGCTTCCCCTTTGAGCCATGCTTGTTTCTTTCCTAACCTCTCTTGGAATCAATAAAAAAAAAAAAAAAAAAAAAAAGATCAAAATCTTCATTATTATGTAATGAACTACGTTTGACCTGATTCCTCAAAGAAGGATACGTAGGCGCCTCACGGCTCGGTCATAGGGTGCACAACATGCACAATGTGCACGGAAAAGAAATATCAAGAGACCCCAATCAAGAGACTGGGGCAAGAATTGTATTGGAAATAAGAAAAGATTCCAAGAGTTGTAATTTTAAACCCATACCACAGCTATTTAGCTTTTAATACCTTTTCCATTCCTAACCTTATACCAAAAAGACCTTTCGATCAATCTTAGAAAAATGTTGATGCAAGCAAATGAAGTGGTACAAACAAGGAAAGAAAGTAAAAATGAGAGTCTTATAGGTGAAAACCCACACGAGCACCATAAGGCGACGGAAGTTGAGAGAAAAGTAAAATGAGAGAGTCTTATTGGTGAAAACCTTCGCAGGCACCATAAGGCGAAAGGGAAGTGAAGAAGTGAAAAATGAGGAAAATTGATCAATGAAAACTCTTTGAGACAATTGAAAGGAGATTGATTGAAAGACTGGGTTGATTAATCCGAAATGCATACCCTGATCATTGGTACCAGTAATTCTAATCAGATAAGTCCTTTATTCCTTTTCCCACAGTCATCCAAAAATTGGATTTTTCTTTTCATTCTATAATTGTCGAAATCAGCGTATTTCGCTACTAATAATATTACTTTCTCTAAGCTTTGAGATAAATTTTATTCTAAACAAATAAGAAAAAATGTCAAGGTATACTACCAAGATCCAAGGCCACAAAATACGGCCACGAAAGGTGGGAGATAAAAGTACGGGTGTAAGAAAGATGAAATCAAAAGAGGATCAGCAAAGTCAAAAGAAGCACATGATTACAGTTGAAAGATTTTGAAGGAAAACACACAGAGGGAAATCCTATAGTCAAGGATCAATTACAAAGACAAAACAGTCTTTTCAATCATTCCAAGGCAATAAAGAAAGACGAAGAGAAACATCACCATCGGCAAGAATACCACAACCAGCCACCCTGCTTTAAACTAACGAAGTTTTCTTTGATTTAAAACAGGGGCAAATACAATATTTGTGTCTGGAAATACCTGGTAAAGAAAAGAAGAAGTCAGGCGCCCACCTGGAGAATGAGGATGAAAATTAAAAGAAGTCAGGAGTCCACCTGGAGAATGAGGATGAGAAAAGAAGAAGTCAGGCGTCCACCTGGAGAATAAGGACAAAGGATTGAAGAAATCAGGCGTCCACCTGGAGAATGAGGATAAAGAATTGAAGAAGTCAGGCATCCACCTGGAGAATGAGGACAAAGAATTGAAGTCAGGCGTCCACCTGGAGAATGAGGATGAGAAAAGAAAAAGTCAGGCGTCCACCTGGAGAATAAGGACAAAGGATTGAAGAAATCAGGCGTCCACCTGGAGAATGAGGATAAAGAAAAAGTAGAAGTCAGGCATCCACCTGGAGAATGAGGACAAAGAATTGAAGAAGTCAGGCGTCCACCTGGAGAATAAGGACAAAGGATTGAAGAAATCAGGCGTCCACCTGGAGAATGAGGATAAAGAAAAAGTAGAAGTCAGGCATCCACCTGGAGAATGAGGACAAAGAATTGAAGAAATCAGGCGTCCACCTGGAGAATGAGGATGAGAAAAGAAGAAGTCAGGCGTCCACCTGGAGAATGAGGACAAAGAATTGAAGAAGTCAGGCGTCCACCTGGAGAATGAGGATGAGAAAAGAAGAAGTCAGGCGTCCACCTGGAGAATGAGGACAAAGAATTAAAGAAATCAGGCGTCCACCTGGAAAATGAGGATGAGAAAAGAAGAAGTCAGGCGTCCACCTGGAGAATGAGGATGAGAAAAGAAGAAGTCAGGCGTCCACCTGGAGAATGAGGACAAAGAATTGAAGAAATCGGGCGTCCACCTGGAGAATGAGGACAAAGAATTGGAAGAAATCAGGCGTCCACCTGGAGAATGAGGATAAAAATTAAAGAAGTCAGGCGTCCACCTGGAGAATGAGGATGAGAAAAGAAGAAGTCAGGCATCCACCTGGAGAACGAGGATGAAGGAAGAAAGAAAAGCAGTCGAGGCACCCACCTGAAGAACGAGGGAATGCAATTGAAGTGTTGAAACCAAAAGCCCACTCACGTGAGAAAGGAGCACACTTAGAATCAATAAAGCAGAAGGAATCCAACAGAATCCCCAGCAAGAAACAACAAGAGTTCCAAGAGGAATACGGAATAAGCCAAATGCCCAAGATTCACCAAGATATCAAGACAACAAGAAACGCAAGGGCATGATCTAGATAAGATTTTATAATTCATGTACCATAGTCTAGTTTAATTTTGTATTTCCTTTAAAGTAAGGTGTAATAAGGAGGTCAGCAAGCAGTAAAAAACAGCACGAAGCAGCAGTAACATCACAGTCCCACGGTAGTCCCAGCTACCCAAAAATTCCCGAACTACACTGACCTGATTCCTTTATAGCCAAGGATATGTAGGAAACCTTTGAAGCAGAGGTTCGGTCAAATCTTTCTAAAAATGCTTCCCACGGAGTATTCGAACGGGCAAAAATCGCTCGTGTCCGCTCACTTTATCTTTGTACGAAAACTCTTCGAGTTTCCGCACAAAGAGGGGCAGCTGTGAGCACGTGATTTTTGCCTCACGAAAAATTACTCCAAAATAAATCAAAATAAATGTCTTGTACTGTGTAATTTCTGAATTTGCGTGGTGTTAAATATTTGTTTATACCCGTAAAATGTTTGCTTTGTTATAATTAAACAAAATTAAAATAAAATACATATTGCATGCATATAGGATTTAATTATGCATTTAAGAGATAATTTAAATAAAAAAAAACACAAAAATATGCATTAGTTCTATTTTAAATGTTTCACTGTGTGATTGATGTTTTTTCTATGTGTTAAATAATTATTATAGAGTAATTAATATTTTTTGTGTAAGGTTAAAAAATTGTTTATAATTTTATTAGGATTTTTTTTATTTACTAATAAAATTAGAAAAAAAAATTGAAAAGGAAATAAAAATTGGACCTGGATTTAAATCCAGGCCCAAAACAAATTACACTTCCTCAGCCCAATCCAAACAACCTGTCCGGTCCAGTCCCAAGCTAAGACCAAACGACGTCGTTTGGTCACCTCTCATCAAGAAACCGTTCGATCAAATCCAATCAACGGACAAGATACATTACCCTTACCCGTAACCCGTTACCCGATCCATTAACCCGATTCAGTCCGACCCCAACTTTAAACCAAACGACGTCGTTTGATTTAATGAATTAATCTCAGCCATCCATCCTTCCTAATCCAACGGTCCATATCCACCCACCATTCCCCTATATAAACCCGTAACCCTTTACCCGGCCCCCTAACTAAACACCCCCCCTCTCCGCTCTTGTTCATCATCGTCCCAAACCCCCACTCTTAACCCTAGCCGCCCTAGGATTCCACCGCCTAAAACCCGGCGGCATCAACGCCACCGGTCACCAACTTAACACCCTAGGACCCCATGAACACCCTCTATCTGAATATGTTACCAGCTTGGTTCGAATCTCCCTAGAGATTCTCGAATCTTCATTTGAAGATTCGAGCCAAGTTCAGATCTAGACCTAACAGTCCCAAATCGACACCACAGCTCCACCTAGTCACCCTGAATATGGATCTATCATTTGTTTGGTTCGAATCAGTTCGAAACTCCTCGAATCTTCTTTTGAAGATTCGGACCAAACAAAAACAGACTCAGATCCGTTTCAAACTAACACCAAATAACCCCTAGGCTACCCACACCCTCGTATCATGTTTGGTTCCCTGCAAATCTGCCTAGAAATGTTCGGATTTAAGATCCAAGAACCTGAAACCTTAAAAATTTCCAATCTTGGAATTTTTCCGATTTCAAGTAAAAGATTGAGGTTTAATCGACCTTAGTCGAAGTATTTTCAGTGGAAAATACTTCGACTAAGGTCTGTTTGATTTCAAACAAAAATCCGAAGCTGAGTTGGGATCGAGTCTGATTAAAGTTCAGAGGTATTTTTCTATTTATTTTGTGTATTCTACGTGTATTGTTGTCCGTATTAATAGCTTGTTTAATTTTTCATATTTGTTTTGATCAATTCTGTCATTTCTGTCTCCTACCTATTTACTTGATCCGAATGTGAATAGTTTCTATTGTTTGTGATTGTTTACAATGTGTGTAATCGACTCGATTAAGTTCGTCGATTAGTTATATTACGAATTTTTCATTTCTGAAAATGTTGACTTGAAACAGTCTGATTCTATTGTTTGGACTAATTATTGACAAATGTTGTAAATAGTCAATTGATTAGTATTCGTCAATTAAATCATGTTTGTTTATGAATTAGTGAATTCAAATGTATGCTGTATTGTTGTTTTCTAAACGGGACATTGTCAGTATATTGACAATGCTCCTGTATTTGTTTGCTTTTAATTCAGTTTTGAATTCCAGTTGAAAGAATCCTGCATGTTCTGTATAATGTTAAGTTTGTTTTTATTCAGTTGATAATTCCCTGTTTTAATTCAGTTTTTGTCAGTCAGCTATTAGAGATGTAATATACTGTTTCAAAATCATAGGATTGGTTATAGCTGTAAATCAGGAGATAACTAAGTTTGTACAGATTTTAGAAACTGTTTTGCTATAGGTTCTGATTTTTCAGTAATAACATCAAGATTTCAGGGGCATTTCTGGGAATGAGCAGTAAAAAACAGGGTGTTAGTACTAGTATATTATAATGTAATGTTAGTGGCTATTAGTTAATGATACTAATGGGGAACAAGGGATAATGGGCTGCTGAAAATCAGGGAAAAGGTTTTACATAATGGGATTTTCTGTTTTTTAAAAGAAGAAGGGGGTCCAAGAAACACTTAAATTGCCTAGGACCAGCTCTGTATAAATACAGGAGCTGGACAGACAGTTCGAAAAGAGAATTTTTGAGTGAGAAAACAGAATTTTTAAGAGAGAAAAAACAGAATTTTTGAGTAAGAAAGACAGAGTTTTAAGGGAGAGAAACAGAATATTCAGAGAGCTTTTTTAACAGACAGAGAAATTTTTTAAGAGAGAATTTTTTTAAGAGATTTTGAGGGCTGAGATTTTAAAGGAAGGAAACAGAAAATAGAACATTCACATACACACTCACATACAGATACAGCAGCAGAAACAGAAAATCAGAAACAAACTGAATTTGAAACTGAAGAAAGAAAAAAAAACTGAAATCTGAAATGATGTTCTTTTGTTGAATCTGTTCAACTTTATGTGATTCCACTGTTCAGTTAAAATCTGAAGTGTCTTTCAAAGTATCTTACTGTGCATCTGGGCTCTTCGAATCCTATTCTTGATCAGATTTACTGTGTTATCAGTATATTCTACTGAATTTGTTACTGCTGTAACTGCTGAAACTTACTTCTTCTACCTCCATTTTCAGGTATATGTCTTTTAAATTTTAAGTCGGAAAGAGATTTCAGCATGACCCGTCAATGAAGCTTGAATTGAAATGTTATTTTCCAATTGTCCAAGTTCATTAGTTCTAATTTCATTTTTATGTTAGTTAACTAATAGTGAATTCAATTTGATAGCTATAAGTTAAATTGTCTTATTTTGAAATTCATATAAAGTTTTGTAATAATGTTAGCTATTCCGAAATCTCATTGGTATAGATATATGTGAATTGTCAAAACAGGGAGTGAGGCATAAAAATGGGCCATTGATTACATCCCATAATACCATTAGTTGAATGTAATGATTAAGAAGTTACATTAGTAGAATATCTTGTAACAAATATGATTTTTTTGTTTAGGTTGGTATAAGTTATTATATGGTATGATGACAGGTATAATCATATGAGTAAAGTAAGTTGGTATAGCTCATCATGATGTTAAAACGTTATGAATATTTACGCCAAACAGTTAGGTTATATGTAAGGTAACTTTGTTGAATTAACTTGCATAATAACGCCTTTTCTATAAATTTGATGCTTATCTACTTTCATAAAACAAAGTGACCAAATAATTAGGTCTATTAAGATTAAAACGAGCATATGAGAATAAGTTGATTTGTATATACATAAATGGCAACTTCTTAAATCAATGGTAATTAAAAATAGAATTTGCATTAAATAATCATGAAAATTCCCGGAAAATATTTCCTTCCTTTATGAATTATTTATTTTCGGTTTCATATGCAATTTATTCTTTGGCATATTTATATATGTCACATTTGTTTTAAAGTTAGTACTAATCATATTTTTATTCTGTCTTTTGAATTTGAATAATTGGAATGAATATGATTTATATTCGGAAATTATAATCAATGGTCGATATTTAATAAATTGTGGATTATTTTCCAAAAATTTAAAGAATATCTTAAAACAAGATTTTTCGTGATATAACAAACATTTTTTTTTTCAAAATTTCATAATGTCATTACAAATATGTTGCGCAATTAGGGATACGTTCGCGTACCCTGATTATACCTTTTAAAGAAACAAAACTTCGGATTATGCGTACGCGCAATTTCGAGCGAATATTTAATAAAAGGATTTTTCTAAAGGCGTTAAATCAATTTCATAAAAAACCCGAGATGTACGGTTCACTATTCAAGAAAAATAAATATTCTTGATTCAAAACAATCTCGGAGAAATGATTGCTTAATATATTATAAAAAATTATTGTGTACACGTACGCGTGACACAATTCCGCATTTTTAATTTATAACACGAATATACGTACGCGTAATTCGATTCAAAGAAGGTTTCAATCGTAATAAGTATAAGCAGTAGTAAAATCAGAAAACATCAATATTTAATAAAATCAAGTTGATTAAGCCAATAATAAAAACAGTTAAGCGACCGTGCTAGAACCACGGAATTCGGAAATGCCTAACACCTTCTTCCGGATTAACAGAATTCCTTACTCAGGATTTCTGGTTCGCGGAAAAAAATAAACAGAGTCATATTCTCCTCGATTCAGGGATTATAATTGGTGACTTGGGACGCCTCAAAATTCCCAGGTGGCGACTCTGAAACAAATAAACAAATCCCGTTTCGACTGTCCTTTAATTGGAGAAAACTCCACACGCGCCCCGCGGGCGCGGGAAAAAAAAAGGAGGTGCGACATGTATTCCCTGCTCTTCTGGCGGGCTCCTGACTGCTGACTTGAAATGTATTCCCTGCTCTTCAGGCGGGCTCTTGACTTCAACAAAATAGACAAAAACAAAGAAAACTTTTTCTGCCGCAGTTTGGGTATCTGGGCACATATGTAAGTGTAAAACGGATCATATTACCAAATATCAATAAGAACTTGAAAGCTAAAACTTGAATTGTACTCCCTTGTTCTCCAGGCGGGCTCCTGATTGCTAACTTGAAATGTATTCCCTGCTCTTCAGGCGGGCTCCTGACTGCTGACTTGAAATGTATTCCCTGTTCTCTAGGCGGGCTCCTGACTGCTTACTTGAAATGTATTCCCTGCTCTCCAAGCGGGCTCCTGACTGCTAAACTTGAAACGTATTCCCTGCTCTCCAGGCGGGCTCCTGACTGCTGACTTGAATGTACTCCCTACTCTCCAGGCGGGCTCCTGACTGCTGACTTGAAATGTATTCCCTGCTCTCCAGGCGAGCTCCTGACTGCTGACTTGAAATGTATTCCCTGCTCTCCAGGCGGGCTCCTGACTTCAACAAAATAGACAAAAACAAAGAAAATTTTCCTGCCCCAGTTTGGTAGCTGGGCACATAGGTGAGTGTTAAACTGAATCATTCTACCAACTATTATTAAGAATCTGAAAGCTAAGTCCTATTATCCAGAGAGGTCCTGACAACTCTTAATTAAACGACAATTTTAAATCTAAGTTATATCTTCTAAAGGTGTGACTTCTTCTAAATCTTGTTATCTAAGAGGGTCTTTAAACAACTCCCCATTATCCAGGAGGGTCCAAAAACTCAAAAGCCAAATTTTATCTTAAGAGTGACAACTTTTATGGTTGAATTATACTACCCTACAGCAAAATTTACGCTAAATGTTGCTATCTAATCGAAATTTTAAAGCTAAGTCCCATTATTCAGGAGGGTCCTGAAAACTCCTAATTGAATCTTATCTCTAACATGCAAACTTCTAAGACAACTTATATTCTTTTGGGATACATTTATGCTAGATTATGCTATTTCTGAACTTTAAACTAGGTCCCATTTTCCAGGAGGGTCCTGAAAATCAAAAATCAAACATGTTTGGTGACTGCTTTTCTCCACGGAGGGTTTCTCCGGAACAACCAGAATTTCCTGCCCCTATTTTAATCAAATAAAAATCTTGTCAGTTAAAATGTGGTGGTTAGTTGATGACATTCTCGCTGCAGGTCTCTCCGCTACATTGTTTTGTTTTGACTGGCTTCCCCGAACTGGCCCTGAACCGCTTGACTTTCTGGCTAACTTTCAAACCCCCATGACTTTGGATGACCCGAGTGTTCTATACCCGAACCGTTGTTTCACATCTCTGACCCCTTTAACTGAACCTCTAAATCTCCCATGAAATTACCAAATCATTTTGCCGATGGAACTCTTGCTGGCACTCTATCCCACTTTACATCGTGCTATATTTGGTATGCCCTGGCCGCACTGTGCTTTGCACTTTTGAAGCTGGTAGTGAGCTTTGAAATTCCTTCTTATTTGCTTAAACAGAACTGACATTGGGAAGATCTTAGAGAAATAAACCCAAAAGAAATGAAATACAATGACTTAGAGAGTTAGGGATAAGAAAATCCAAGACTGGAAGACTATCTGAATGGGAAAAAGAAAAGAGACTTATTTAAGTGGAACAGCTGGCACCAATGATCATGACATGCATTTCGGATTAATCTGCCTAATCTGTCCAACCAATCAACTTCCAGTTGACATACTTTGCTGCCCCAGAGTTTCCATAACCTGATTTCTTTACCAAAACCTTGACCTTGTTCGGCCTGCGGTGCCCTGAGGGGTTTTCACCAACAAGCCTCTCTCATTTGTTCATCTCTCAACTCACTTTCACCTTACGGTGCCCGTGAGGGTTTTTACCAATAAGACTCTCTCATTTTTTATTTTTTTTTCGTCTTTGGACCAGATTGTTGCCATTGATATGAATCGTCTCCCCTTGCTTGACTTGGCATCTCTCGAAGACTGATCAGAAGTTCTTTCTTTGGACCGTAATGTGGGCTTTTCTATGGGGTTGGAAAGAAAGGGTATAAAAGGCTCAAGACAACTCAAATGGGTTAAATATTACAACTTTCGGAACCAGATTTCTGACAACAACCACAACTTCTACCCCAATTTTCTTGTTTGGGGACTTTTGGATTTTTATTTGATGGGACCGAACCGTGAGGCTGCCTCGTATCCTTAAGAGGAATCAGGTCGAACGTAGTTCATGTCATAGAAATTATTTTGTTGTTGTGATTTTCTCCTTTCTCTTCCTTTGCTCTTTCTTTTTGCTTTCTTTTTCTCTTTTGTTGTCTTTTCTTTCTTTCTTCCTTTTTCATTCTTTTCTTTCTCTTTTCATTCTTTTCTTTTTCTTTTGATTCTTTTCTTTCTCTTTTCATTTTTCTTTATATTTTCATTATTTTCTCTTTTTCTCTCCTTCCTTACTTATGTTTTACGCTTATGTTTCCGATATTTGCTACTGATTCCGAAAGAGGGGTATGAAAGAAAATAAATAAGGCTCAAAAGGGTGACAAGGGATAAAGTGTTTAGATAGCAGAACAAAATGTCTTCGTCATTTCAATATTCAAAACATGCCAAATACAAACAAGTACAATCAAACAAAGAAATCATATATAGTATCTCTTGACCGCATCGGAATTGATGGCCATTTCTACGCACTTGCCTTCTATATCTGTTAAATACAAAGCACCATTTGACAACACTCTAGTTACGATGAATGGCCCCTGCCAGTTTGGAACGAACTTGCCCTTGGCCTCAGTTTAATGTGGAAGGATACGTCTTAACACTTGCTACCTACTTCAAACTTCCGTGGACGCACCTTCTTATTATATGCTCTTTCCATTCTTCGTTGATACAATTAGCCATGACACACTGCTGCCAATCTTTTCTCGTCGATCAAACTTAATTATTCCAAACGGGTTTTGACCCACGCATCATCATCGATCTCAGCCTCCGCGACAATCCGAAGGGATGTTATTTCCACTTCTGTAGGTATCACTGCTTCGGTGCCGTACAACAACAAATAAGGAGTTGCCCCTACTGAAGTCCGGACAGTAGTGTGATAACCCAGCATTGCAAATGGTAACTTCTCATGCCATTACCTGGAACCCTCTACCATTTTCCGAAGTATCTTCTTTATGTTTTTGTTGGCTTCCTCGACTGCTCCATTCGCCTTGGGGCGATATGGGGTGGAATTGCGATGTGTAATCTTGAACTGTTGACACACCTCTTTCATTAGATGACTATTAAGATTAGCCCCATTGTCTGTAATGATCACTTTTGGTATCCCAAACCGGCAAATGATATTTGAGTGCACAAAATCAACCACCGCCTTCTTGGTTATCGACTTGAATGTTTTAGCCTCTACCTACTTGATGAAGTAGTCTATGGCTACCAAAATGAACCTGTGCCCATTGGATGTTGCTGGCTCAATTGGTCCAATGACATCCATGCCCCAAGCAACAAAGGGCCACGGTGCAGACATTGTGTGTAATTCAGATGGTGGAGAATGAATCAAATTTCCATGCACTTGGCATTGATGACATTTACGCACGAAACTGATACAATCTCGCTCCATAGTGAGCTAATAATAACCTGCTCGAAGAATCTTCTTTGCCAGCACGTACCCACTCATGTGCAGTCCACAGACTCCAAAATGTACTTCGGTCATAATAGCTGTGGCCTGCCTAGCATCTATGCATCTCAGCAGTCCAAGGTCGAGAGTCCTTTTGTACAGAACCCCTCCGCTAAAGAAAAAACCGCTTGCCAATTGCCTAATTGTTCTCTTTTGATCACCTGTGGCTTGTACCGGATACACTCCTGTTCTGATGTATTCCTTGATATCGTGGAACCACAGTTCGCCATCGAGTTCTTCCTCCACCACGTTATAATAAGCATGTTGATCGCAGACCTGAATATGCAACGGGTCAACATAAGCCTTATCCGGATGATGTAACATCGACGCCAGAGTAGCCAAAGCATTGGCGACCTCATTGTGGATCCTCGGAATATGCTTGAACTTTATTGATTGAAACTGTTGACAAAGATCATGCAAACATTGCCGGTACAGTATGAGTTTTAAATCACGTGTTTCCCATTCTCCCTGAATCTGGTGCACCAGAAGGTCCGAGTCACCCAAGACCAAAACTTCCTGGACACCCATATCCACAGTCATCCTCAAACCCAAAATGCATGCCTCGTACTCAGCTATATTGTTAGTACAGTAGAACCGAAGTTGAGCCATAATAGGGTAATGATGCCCTGTTTCAGAAACAAGTACAGCTCCTATCCCAACGCCTTTCATGTTAGCAGCCCTATCAAATAAAAGTTTCCATCCTAGCTTTTCAACTTGTTCCAACTCATCAATGTGCATTACCTCTTCATCAGGGAAATAAGTCTTCAAAGGTTCGTATTCTTCATCCACAGGATTCTCAGCCAAATGGTCGGCCAATGCTTGTGCTTTCATTGCAGTCTGAGTCACATAGACAATGTCAAATTCTATGAGCAAAATCTGCCACTTTGCGAGTCTTCCCGTGGGCATAGGCTACTGGAAGATATACTTCAACGGATCCAAGCGAGAGATGAGGTAAGTGGTATAAGATGACAAATAATGTTTCAACTTCTGGGCTACCCAAGTTAGGGCGCAACACGTCCTCTCAAGATGAGTGTACTTAACCTCGTAAGATGTGAACTTCTTGCTGAGATAATATATGGCCTGCTCCTTCCTGCCAGTGATGTCATGCTGTCCCAACACACATCCAAATGAATTGTCCAAGACTGTCAAATACAGAATCAAAGGTCTCCCTAGTTCTGGCGGGACCAACATAGGTTGGTTTGACAAGTACCCCTTTATCTTATCAAATGCTTCCTGACATTCATCTGTCCACTTGACTGCAACATCTTTCTTTAACAGTTTGAAAATAGGCTCACAAGTTGTCATGAGCTGAGCAATAAACCGGCTAATGTAATTCAATCTACCCAACAAACTCATTACCTCAGTCTTGTTCTTTGGAGGTGACAACTCCTGGATAGCTTTGACCTTTGACGGGTCTAATTCATTACCGCGGCGGCTGACTATGAACCCCAACAACTTTCTAGACGGAACACCGAACGGGCATTTTGCAGGACTAAGCTTGAGATTGTACCTGCGAAGCCTTTGGAAGAACTTTCTCAAATCTCTGACATGGTCAAACTGCTTTCTAGACTTGACAATTACATCATCCATATAAACCTCGATCTCCTTGTGTATCATGTCATGAAATATGGTCGTCATTGCCCTCATGTAGGTTGTCCCGGCATTTTTCAAACCAAATGGCATGACCCGATAGCAGTACGTTCCCCATGGCGTGATGAATGCTGTCTTTTCTGTGTCTTCCTTATCCATTAAGATCTGGTGGTAACCCGCATAACAATCCACAAAAGAACCAATCTCATGTTTGGCACAATTATCGATCAATATATGGATGTTCGGCAGTGGGAAGTTATCCTTGGGACTTGCCTTGTTGAGATCTCGATAATCAACACACACCCTGGTCTTGCCATCCTTCTTCGGCACAGGAACTACATTGGCTAACCAAGTGGGATACCGAGTGACCCGAATGACCTTTGCATCGAACTGCTTGGTGACCTCTTCATTGATCTTCACGCTCATATCAGTTTTAAATTTCCTCAGCTTCTGCTTTACAGGGGGGAATGCCGGGTCAGTGGGAAATTTGTGAACCACCAAGTCAGTGCTTAGACCTGGATTATCGTCATAGGACCATGCAAAAATATCTTTATACTCAAACATTGCTTTAATTATCTCCTCTCTGAGTTGTGGTTCAAGATGGACACTTATTTTAGTTTCCCGGACATTATCTTGGTCCCCTAAATTGATTGATTCTGTATCACTCAGGTTAGGCTTGGGTTTTTCTTCAAAATGGATTAATTATTTACTAATCTCTTCAAAAGCCTCATCCTCATCATATTCTGATTCATCCTCACACTCTATTTCTTGAATTACTGTTTCAGAATTAGATTGGCTTTTGAGACTAGGCCAGAGATTCCTTATGCATGTCATATCATTGAAACCAGCATAAAACGAACCGTATAAGAAAGAAAAGAAAAAAAAATAAAACTATCAGAAATGGAGAAAAAAAGGAAAATTGCATTTCATTAAAATTAAAGATAATAAGGTTTATACCTCCAAACGGATGGAATATAGAATCTGAATTACAACCCTGGAATAATCCAGATAAACTAAAAGAAAATCAAAGCAAACTACCAAAACTCCTTCCTGGTAGGGAGAGGAGTAGCTTCCCAATTGTTAATCTTTGCACTGGCCCAACAAATTGCACATCCGCCTTACTAGAACCCTCTCCAGCTTCCACCGTATTCACTTCGTCGAATATCCTCTCGAGCTTTTCCATCAAATCTCCATCCATATCAACCACCAAATTGGGAACCGTTGTCACTGGGCGCTTTCTGGTACCAGGCCTGACAAATGATCTGGAAAGACGCGGGACTGGCTTTAGAAGGGCCCATGCTCTCTGTTTCATTTTTCTGGATCTTCTCACGTCTGCGACTGTGAGCTTGAACCCCAGACCAAATGTATCCAAGTTTTTAGGAAGAGAAACCGGCTGTACGATACCTTGCAGAGATGCACCCAAACCCTTGCCCGTTACAAAACCATTTTTCAACATTTCAACGGCTACCATGACTGATGCAGCAGCTACCCTTGGAGTTGGCACGCACTTCCCTTCTGGAATTTTATCTACCGACACCATGTCAAAAACCTGATAAACCCATGGTCCCTTGTCGTTTTCTACCTCTATCAGCGAAATAATGGCATCATTGGGAACACACAAATTATCTTCACCGTAGACAATAATTTCATGTCGATCCCATTCAAACTTGACCATTTGATGCAGAGTAGACGGGACTGCTTTAGCATCATGAATCCAGGGGCACCCCAGCAAAAGATTATAAGAGACTGCCACATCCAACACTTGAAATTCCATAGTGAACTCAATAGGCCCTATGGTTAACTCTAGTATTATATCACCCATTGAATCTTTGCCCCCGCCGTCGAACCCCCGAACACAAATGATGTTCTTGTGAATTCTATCATCGTCCACTTTCAGCTTGTTCAACGTGGAGAGAGGACAAATGTTAGCACTAGACCCATTGTCAAACAGTACCCGAGTAACCATGGAATCTTTGCATTTTACCGTCAGATAGAGGGCTCTATTGTGCTCAGTACCCTCCACGGGCAGCTCATCATCAGAAAAAGTGACTCTGTTTACCTCAAATATCTTGTTAGCTATCTTTTCCAAGTGGTTTACTGAGATTTTGTCAGGAATATGGGCCTCGTTCAAGATCTTCATCAAAGCCCGACGGTGCTCGTCTGAATGGATCAATAATGACAATAATGAAATCTGAGTCGGTGTCTTCCTCAACTGCTCCACAATGGAATAATCCTGCACTTTTATCTTTCTCAGAAATTCCTCTGCTTCTTCCTCGGTCACAGCTTTCTTCACCAACACTGGGTTATCTTTGGAGGTCTTCGCTTTTCTCAACTCTTCGGGGGCAAAGCATTTCCCCGATCGAGTCAAACCATGGATCTCACACACTTCTTCTTTAACCTCTTTCCCCTTGTATGTTATTGTCACTCGTTCATAATTCCATGGGACTGCCTTGCTGTTGACTATCGGTAATTGAGTTACCGGTTTGATAATGACAGGATCTGTGCGGGCACCCTTCACAATTATCACAGGCTTGTTTGTCACTCCTGGTACAACCTCTTTCGCTCTTTCATGTTTCCCTGCAATGTCACTTGAGGACCCCTTCTTGACCCCCACAGATAGTTCATTATTTGCCCCGTTCAGCTTGATCACAGACTTCTCACTTATTGACTTTTCAAACGGTTTGGCTTCACTAGCCCGAATCATCATGACAGTTTGCGAAGGCTTCTTAGGCTCCCCTCCCTTATGCACTATCTCAATCATATTTGTCTCATGATGGGCTGGCAATGGGTTCTGGTTGATATTGGGTGCCTCCGGAGCTTGTACCTCAATCTGATTAGTATCAATAAGCTCTTGAATAGCTATTTTCAATTTCCAGCATTTCTCTGTGTCATGCCCCGAGGCCCCTGAACAATACTCACAACTCACCGAGCGGTCAAGATTTCTGGGAGGGGGATTCGGCAGTTTAGCCTCAATTGGATTCAACATACCCAACTATCTCAATCTGTGGAATAGATTGGTATATGATTCTCCCAATGGAGTGAAAGTCTTCTGCTTTTGCAACCTCTCATTCTTGAAGGCTTGATTTGGCCGAAAACCTGTTCCATGGGGATTTCTATAGGCTCTTAGGGGTGGATGGGTATTTTTTGGAGCTGGGTATGGATTTTGTGGAGCTGGTGCACGCCATTGTGCGTGAACAGGAGGTTGGGTATAGGTTTGTGCGTGATGGACGAAAAAATGGGGATTTGGCGGTGGGTAGTAGTGTTGTGGTGGGCTCTATGGAGTGTGGGGATAAGTTTGGTGATAGGGTCGAGGTGGGTTGTAGTAACATGGAAGGTTCCTGTATCCGACCCAAGCTCCCGACTCAATTGTCGCAACCTCCTTTTTCTTCTTCTTTCCGAGTACACCCCCAGTACCGTTTTGGATGGCCTGGGTGGTTGCTTTAATTGCTGAGTAGCTCATGATTTTATTAGACTTGAGTCCCTCTTCTACCATGCCTCCCATTTTTACAACCTCATTAAAGGACTTTCCCATTGCTGACACCAAGTGACCAAGATAAGTGGGCTCCAAGGCTTGCAAGAAATAATCAACCATCTCGCTTTCTTTCATCGGAGGGTCAACCCTCGCTGCTTGCTCCCTCCAACGGAATCCATATTCCCTGCAAATCTCACCAGGCTTTTTCTCAATCTTTGTCAATGACAGACGGTCTGGGATAATTTCAAGATTGTACTGAAAATGACAGGCGAAGGCTTGGGCCAAATTGTCCCATGTGTACCACCTATTGTGATCTTGTCTGGTATACCATTCTAATGTCGATCCGCTCAGACTTTGGCTAAAATATGCCATCAATAATTCATCTCTTCCGCCTGCTCCTCTCATCTTGCTACAAAATCCTCTTATGTGTGCTACTGGGTCACCATGCCCGTCATATAGATCAAACATGGGCATCTTGAACCCTGATGGTAACTGAACATCTAGGAACAGACATAAATCCTTGTAGGCCACACTTACTTGACCCCCCAACCCCCTCATATCTCTAAATGATTGTTCTAAGTTTTTGACCTTTCTGATCATCTCCTCATGTTCTGGATTTTTGGGTGGCTTCTCGGTCTTTGCCAGGAGATTAAGATGAGGGGTGTAAGAATATGGTTCCGTGACTTTGAAGGTGGGTTCAGGGGGATAATACTGGTTCTCGTGAGTCTGGAATAGAGGTTCACTGGAAGATCGGTGTAATGCAGCAGGTGGAGGTGCCACAAAAATAGGAGTCATTGGTGGAGGAGGGTATGGGACTTGTTTGGGTGGTGGAGCTTGAGAAGTATGGGAAGTGGTGCAGTGGCATTGTTGGTAGAGGGGAAAGGCTAGAGATGAGTTCACAGTGGAAGGCTCCTGAATTTGGGCCGATGGTGGGATATAAGCAGGGTTGGCGGGATAAACCGGTGGTGGATGCCCCTTTTCCCAGGCTTGGTATATTTCAGCCATTTGCTGCTTTAACTTATACATCTCTTCCTTCATCGCATTAATATCCAATTCGTCCACCTCTTTTGACGGGTCAACAATACTTGTCTCCAATTCTTGGTTGGCCATGTTCAGCTTGTCTTTTGATCGGTTATTGTATGAGTGAGTTGCCAGAATGCCAATCAACTAACCACCTGTCTGGGCTCAATACATCAACAACAACCTTGTTAGCGATTAGGGCATTAACAGATTGATAACCGCACATTTTGGGAAATGAATGCACCTAAGCAATTAGCCGTTTCTATTATGCATTTGATCGGATGCTTGCGTCATCCCGGCTTTTCTTTTCTTCTTTTCGACTTTTTGCCCTTACCCTTGCTTTCTCTTTCATTTCCCTCTTGTTTTGCTATTGCTTCTTTCTCTTGGTTTTCTTATTCTTCTCTCCTTTCTTTTCTTTTTCTCTCTTGTTTTTCCTCTCTCTTTTTCATTTTCCTCTCTCTTTTATTGGTTATGGTCGAATTCTATGGAGATTGCCTACGTATTAAGACCCCGCATAAATCAGACCGAGCGTAGTTCTGGGAGATAAGTGTGAAAGTAAATAATAAAATATTTTTTGGAATTTTCAATTTTCATCAAAGCAAATGCTTTGATTACAAAGACTCAGAACTAACAGACTCCAAGGGAAACTAACAAACGCTGATGAAAAGACGAAATACAGACTCCAAAAATAAACTATCATACTCAAAAGAAAATACAGACTCGAACACAACTGACAGACCCCAACATAAAGGAAATACAAACTCAAAACAACTGATGGACTCTCACAGAAAAGGAAATACAGGCTCAAAAAATCATGAATACATTAAGGCTCTTGTGCCCGCGGGACATCATTCGGTCTCGCCGCAGGCCTATATGCAAGATCACTTTGAAGTCGATCCAACTCACTCATTATCTGTTTAACAAATGTCATCACTGCCGCGAAGAAGGTGGTGCGAGTCATATCCTCACAGGCTTGGCACTTCACCACAATGTAATCGGCGATGTTTCTAATTTTCTCTCTTATGACACCTTTTTCTTGTAACAAACGCCCAATCTGCTAGGCCCTGGCTTCCAAAGTTTGCTCGGCCACATGATTCTTCTCCTGAAGTTGTTACAAATCTATTTCTATTTGTGCCAATGATGTATAACAATGTTCCCTTTCAACCTTGAAGTCTTTCGCCTGTTTGATCATTTTGTTTTCCATGACGATGACCCTTTTCTTTAATCCCGCGACCTCATTGTCGTACTTTTCTTTCAATTGCTTAACCAGGCGTGCTCATTCATCTGCGTTTTTAGCCAATTGCTTTCGAGCCCCGGCTAGGTCACTTTCTGCTTTATTCAAATCAAAACTATAGTCATTTACTTTCTGCCTTAGGTTATTTATGAGTTTTTCGTCTTTGGCACTTCGGACGGAGTTTTCTGCCACTATTTTCATTTTCTGAATTTGGGCTCGAAGGGACTCATTTTCTTTAGCTAGATTTTTCTTTTCTCCTTCATCTGCCGCGGCTTGCAAGCTATTTTCAAACTGAAGGTCCCTGACTTGTTTTTTCAATTAGCTTATGGTAGCCTTGTACTCGTTTTCTTTGGTCAACCAGTCCCATTGCACTTGTGCTCCGTCGGTGAACTGTTGGACATGGGGTCTCTTTGCGGGCCTTTCGGGCTCATGTTAAAATCGGGATCTTTTACCATACCAAGCAGTATAACTAGGCTCCACCTCGCCTCTGGATAGATCTCGTACTTGAGTACTAGGTCCTAAGAATCTGCACTGATGCCAAATCCGACGCACTTTTTCTTTTGGGAAGGCAGCTTTAGGCTCTAACTCAATGACCTGCCGACTCAAATCTTCATCATACGGGATGGTCTGGTATCGGCCTAACTGACGTAGGACTCTGTGCGGAGCGTAAGGCTGGATACTCCGAAGACCCATCAACAGCAAAAAACACACCTCAGCCGACATATAGATTACTTCACTAACTGAGAGCCACCCGATCGTCCATTAGATCTTGTTTGCAGTCAGAGATCTCAAATGAGCATGCCATGCTTCTGTACCATCTGGGAACTCATAACCCTCTACCCGCTTTTCATGTTTTTCGATGCATTCAAGGCCAGTCATACCACAATTCAAGTATCCGAGACGGTGGCAAAGGTGTTCCTCCATCCATAGTTGTAACAGCATATTGCACCCTTCAAAGAACGTCCCTCCTTCTCGACAATGGGTCAGATCTCGGTAAATTTCCGCCAAGAACAGCGGCATTATAGTCCCAATTTGCCTTTTTCATCATAAAGTCAGTTATCCCTACAAGTCTCAACTCTATGTTCCCGTCTTTTCTAGGGCAAACAAAAATACCCAGGAACGCCACTATGAAAGCTAATCCTCTCTGAGCTTCCCACTTGTCTTGGTTTCCCGCGTGAGTAAGACCAGTATCTGGCATTTCGAAGCCACGGGGATTCCCGTAACGTCGATACAGAAAGTAGAAGGTACAAAATTCTTTGGCCAAATTTCTGTCTCGGATGTCACGATTGATGCTTAACAAGTCCAAAATTTTGTGTGGGGTTACTATTCTCGGTGCCACCGGGTATTGACTTCTTAGATTCCCTTTGAAATCGGCACAGCCTGTTATCTCTTCCAGCGTAGGAGTTAACTCGAAATCAGCAAAGTGGAATACATTATGTGCTGGGTCCCAAAATGGTATCAAGGCCTCAATCACGTCTTTTCTTGGCTTAACCTTCAAGAGCCCAATAAGACCACCCAACGCTTTTGTCACAACCTTTCTACTATCTTCCCCCAAATCATGCCACCACATATGTAGCTCCAAAGGGATCTCTTCACGGACTGAGAAAGGTTCGTTTTGAATTGTGCTCCCCCTGCACATTTATTAAGGTAATTTTAATTAAAGGAAACTATGACTCATTTTGACTCAAGAGAAATGACCATTTTTTTTTCAAAATATCAGGCCTTGCCAATACGGCCTTTCAGCACTTTGAAAACAAAGATTTTAAGGCTATGTCGGCTAACTAGCCAAAACTTTTAAAAGCGACTAAAGGTGGTTGTTCTTGCAAAAACAACCTTTCGGCGCCCTTTTGTGGGACATTCGGCTATTTTTGACAAGAATGACATCACCTTACTTATTTTGCAATAAACATAAAAAATTTGTTCTTTTTGGGCTATTTTTGCAAATGGAAGTTGGACCCGATGGGGGTTGCCTATGTATCTCACACCCTGTGAGAATCAAACTAGCGTAGTTCGGGCAAATAAAACAAACTATTTTTGAAAACAAAACTTTTTTTTATTTCACTTCGTTTTCCTCAAAAATTCGGCAGAGTTTCAGTGCTATTTGGACATTGGTTTTTCTCAACACAGGTGATTAACTCTCTTAACCTTCTACAATGCTATTTCCCTTTCTCGACTTTTCCCAATATTCATAAGTCGGTTAGCATGCAAGTACGAAGCAAATAAATGCACAAGTAGCAAGTAAGATGCATCAGGATGGTCTTTTCATTTTTGGTATACCTGTCCTAGACAGACCCAACCCTTGTGTTGAGTCTCCTAAGTCAAATGCACATGATGCAAACAAGCGTTCCTACTAGGGATCCAGCATGAAGCTGTGTTTTTCTAGGTTTAAATTCTGAGGTTTATTGTCCTAGACCTGGCTTACTCGAGCGGACATCTCGAGCCGAGGGGGGGCATCGTACCAGGAATACAGAAGCTTCGCCAGCTTTGCAACTTGTCCGAACCTCATTCTAAATTTGGGATATGACTCTAATAGAAAAGAAGTCACACGAAGTGCACACTTCTTCATGATTTAGAAGACTCAGAGAGAAGAGGGATTTCGCAACAGTTTATACACAGTCACGAAATATCAAAGCGGTAAAAACAATCAATTAGCACATTAGGCCCAAATCATGTAACAAAATTAGATAAAGGATAAATCCAACTATAAAAATTATTCTAAGCTCAAATTCTTGAACCCTGAACTAGAGATTCTGGGTTCGATCCCCAGCAGAATCGCCAGAGCTGTCACACCTCCTTTTTCTACCCCGTAGAAGGCCCCCCCCCGGAAGGTGATGTATAAAGGAATTTTTCCAATTAAAGGACAATCAAAACGGGATTTATTGTTAAAAGTTTCAAAGTCGCCACTTGGGATAATTTATGGTGTCCCAAGTCACCGGTTCAAATCCCGAATCGAGGAAAAGATTGACTCTGTTTAACAGTCCGTGAACCAGAAATCTGAGTAAGAAATTTTGTTAACCCGGGAGAAGGTGTTAGGCATTCCCGAGTTCCGTGGTTCTAACACGGTCGCTCAACTGTCATATTCGGCTTAATTATCTGATTTTAAATGATTATGAACCTATGTGCAAATTTTAACTTATTAACCGCTTTTAATCAATTTTTAGAGAAGATTAAACGTCGTTTAAAACACGTCTTTGGATCGCGCCACATGAAATGCACCCGCAATCCTAAACATATTTTATTTAACGTTTTAAGATTTGATTTGAGTCACATGAAATGCACACCCGAGTTTAGGAAGGTAATATTATTAAAATACGCGCCTAAAGCGACTAACGCGCTTTTAACTTTTGCGAGGTCCATGGAAATTTGCTAAATGGAACGCCTCGAATTCTAGGGATTTCAAAATAAACAATTAAGTGAGGGCCACACATTTGAGATTTTGTTTGGCGCGGCGCACTTCAATTCTATTTTTAAAAGGATTCAAGACTAATTAATTAAAGAACGTATGGAGTTCTAATTTATTTCGGACCTAACTCATACGAATGATTCAGTAAAAAAAACTCGCAAGAGACCGCCCTAAACTGATTGCCAAAGTGGCCCAACTGATAAAAAGCAAGTTCGATTGACCACTGTTGTGGGTTTAATGAGTAAAAATACTGGGCTCCAAGTGAAGCCCAGCCTGGCAACTCTATCGTGGAAGAAGACTGCAATTCGCAATTGGGCCAAGAATGATAGCCCAAAACGCGATCCATCAAAGGCATTGGAGCAAAATGTAACGTTTAAATTTTGAATGGAGTAATCACTGCTACAGTGTTCATTCAAATGCATTTGAAACCTTACATTTCACACACGGATTCTGAGACAGCCTTATATGCAATAACACCTCTCTCACACACATTAGTTATCAACCACAAAACTCAAAGCAACCATCACTTGTATTAGAATCTGAATGCAACTATAGCCCTTGAACAAACTTGAATTTCAAGTCATTTTTAAAAAAACATGATACTCAAGAACTGGGATTGGCTTAGGAAATTTACTAATTCCGAAATCGAACATCTACAACCATTTGACAGCCTTATGGATTCACATGACAAAGACACGAGAATAATATTGAATAATTACAAGGGTTCAGCTATTATTCAGTTATGAGACTCCTAACACACCTCATGCAAGCACATGCTAAATCTGTATTTACAGTTTGTTCTAACAACAAACAAACCCAGGTAATTTCAGTAATCAAGTAGGCATGCTTAAATTGAGTAAATTAGCTGCTGCATTTTGACCAACAGTATTCGACACGAAATTCCCCTTAAAAACATCAATTGCAAGAAGATTCATCCCACATCAGAGCTGACAATAACAAATTAAATTCCAAGCACAGCACGACCCTAACAGTCCATTCACCCATGAGCTTCCATTTACAATTATTGTGCCAAGAATCCAAGCAGTCATTCAAATGATCAAATAACCCTAAACCATTGAGCATGAATAAACAGACTAACATATTTTGAAAGAAAAATACTGAATTACTTCAGGACAGAAGAAATTATGGACATAAAACAGCAGGAGCTAATGGAAGTTCAACATCAACCAATGTTTCTGTTCTAATTCCAACCCAAATTATCAACTCTGTACAGAGATTCAGTCTGGTTCTAACTTATAGCACCCCATTTGTTAACAATGGTATGAGGAAATACCTGGAAATTGACAGAGGAAATAGAAGTGAAGAAGCAGTATCTACAGTCGATCAAGGACAACAGAAATCAGCAGGAAAAAGCAATAGAACAGTGATTCCCAGCAAATAAAAATCAACTTAAAGCCAGAAAGTAGTGCACAATAATAACAAAATCAACCAGAACTTCAGGCCAACCTCTTGAACCAACCAAAATCAAACCCTTTAAGCCCCCATACGGATTAGAAAAATGTTTCAGGGCTTGAAAACTTCAGAAATCACAAAGAGAAGAGGAAATTTCAATGGAACAGTAAAACTTCTTCTTCGTTTGCTTTTTTTTTCTCTTCAGCCATTGGGGTCTGCCTTGAAAGGCAAGAAAACCATGCCTTTATAGGCAAGGAAGTAGGGTAGCTTACAAAAAAGCTGATTTGCCATTAGATCCCTTTTACATTTTCATTTTTGTTCAGGAAACCTTAGTCTAAAAATCAGATTTTCAAATTAGCCCCCCACCCCAGCTTCCCACAAGCTTCCTAATTAGCTACCAAGATTCCCTAGCCTAAATTTCCTAAACTAACCCTTAAACCCTTTGTAATTATTTCAAGAACCAAACGGGTCAAATTGATCCAAGGCTTAGCTCCAAACCAATGGGCTTGCCACCCAGATTGAGTCCCCTTTTGGGTTTCGGATTTTTAGGGTCCAAGTTCAATCGAACTCAACCAATCCACATAACCAAAAACTTGCGGAGTCACAGAGACTCATGAGGCCCTAAGCCCTAAAAGAAAGAATGGAAACAGAAAACTAAACTACTCAAAAAGAAAACTCAAGACCAAAAACACTGCTAACCAAAATAACTCTAAAACTGACATGCATACTCAGATAATTTGAAGGAATAATAAAAAAAACAAGAAATAAAAAAAACAAAAGAAGAGGAGAGGAGAACTAAGAATGAAAAACGAAGAAGAAGAAAACCAAACAAATACCTTGAGAAACGGTTTGGGACAACGAAATTGAAAAATCTTCACGCCTTCGAATTTCGGTCGAGATTGACATTAATCGTGTGTTCTTGTCAAGAACACACGAATAAAATCAACCTTGACCCTAATCCTTTTACTGAAAATCGACGATTTGGGGAGATTTGGATTTTAGGGTTTGGGATCGGACCACTTCGATTGAAGATTCGAGAAGTCCTAGGGTGATTCGAAGGGAATCTGTTAGGGATTGGGAAATGGGAGGTTATGGAGGTGTTGTGGTGTTAGTTTGGGGTTGATTGGAGGTGGCACCGCCGGCTACAATGGCGAAGAACTCATGGGCGGCGCTAGGGTTAATGTCTGGGTTTCGTCTGGAGGTGTGTTGAAAGAGACGAGATGAGGGGGTAGGGTAGCGTTTGGACATATAAATATTATTAATTCCCCAGTTTCGGACCGTTGGATTAAGGAGATCCAACGGCAGTGATCAAGGGTAATCAAACTACGTCGTTTCGGTTACTATGGGGGTTTGGACCGGGTTGGACCCGAATCTGGGCCGGTTCTGGACGGGTAATGAGGGAAAAAATTTTGGGCCTAGGGAATTTAAAACGAAAATGGCCCAGAACCAGGCTTTCTTATTCAATTCTTTTCTTTCTTTTCAAATTAAATTTTTCTAATTTCTTTTTAAATAAAAACATAATCCTAAATTAATTCCTAAATAAATTATTCCATCAAATTGAATTAACTAACTCTAAATAATAATTATCGTGGCTAATTAAATACCAAATTAAAGAAAAACTACCAAAATTCAAAAATCAAAACTAAAAAGCAAAATAAACTATTTTTGTGGTTTTTAATTTTTGTAAAGCAACTTAATTACTAATTAATTCTTAAAAAATGCAAAGTTAAATCCTAAATGCAAATGCAGCCTATTTTTGTATTTTTCATTAATTAAATAAAATAACATGCCCAGGCAATATGCAAACAATTAACAGAAAATGCCACAAAAATCCACAAAATTGTAAACAATGGAAGAAATTGTTTTATTTTGAATTTATGGGAGTAATTCATAGAGGGCAAAAATCACGTGCTCACAACATTTACTATATTAGAAGTGGGAGTGCACTAGGTGAAGCAGACAGGACTTCGTCGACATGCTTCAACTTTTATATTTTTGCCCTTGGTTTTCATTATTATTACATTTGTTGTCATCGAAGAATTTAGTAAACAAAGCAACCTTTTGAGGCATAATTTAGTAAATAAAGCAACCTTTTGAGGCATTTTTAAAGCCCACTTTACGGCTGTAAAATTTACATGTTTTGCATCTTCTGAGTCTGACTCGCTGTATTAACAACACAACACGTGGACTTTAACCATACTAATTCGTTATGGTTAAGTCATAAAATAAGATAATAATGTATATTAATTAACTGTAATTTAGTGATAAAACTATATGTGAAAATATGTAGTATCATTATTCATTGGGTTGATGTAAATATTGAGAAAGGTATATTCTTTTCTGACTACAAATCAGGTTACTCGAAGAACATTTGTAAAAGAAAATGACCTGCTCAACCTATACATGATTTAACCGTGGCTTAATTTGAATTTCCAAAAAAAAAAAAATTAACATTTTGCCAACAAATTCAGAATCTTCAGTCTACTATTTTTAATATTTTTTGTCGTCCAATCACTTCAAATAAAAGTGGTATCCTGGTCCATTTTTGTTTCTTCTTCCTGTTTTATTTCTTTTAACTTTTTTCTTCTTTTTTTTAAAAAAATCTTTTGCAGTTTTATTAGGAAATCAGTCACTTTATGTGCTTTTGGAAAAAATGAAAGTTTTGTGTAACGACGTGTGGACGTGTAATATACTATGTCCTTTTTATCATATTCTTCGCTGAGTGTAATGTACTTTCGTCCTATTTTATGTACATGCACAATTAAACATCTCCATAACAGTGTCGTTTGTTCGGAAATTTTGTGGATATTATAGCGAAGTGCTGTTATAGAGAATATAGATTATAATATAACATAAAAATTGATTCCGAAAAAGCTTGGCTTTTATAGTGAAGTGTTGTTATATAGGGATGTTGTTATAGAGAGTTCTGACGGTAGTACTTTTTCTAGTTAGCCTAAAAAAGAATATTATTTTTTCTTATTTAAAAATTGTTTATTTTAATAATTCCCACGTTATTTTTAGTGAATTGATTTACCGTTACACAAATATTTATAGTTCAATTTAGAACATAAATTTTAAAAATATTCTTTTCTTTCTTCAACTACATATGTTATTCGGAACCATCAAAATGTCCTAAGTTTTAAAATAGGTTATTAAATGCTGGATGCTTAAGGCTTAATGTTCTAAACCATGTTACTTATATTTGTCAAGTTGTTATTTTCTTCGTCGCAATTCATGTGATGCAATTATTTCGTTGAGCGTGAATTTAGACATAAAGTTTAACTTTTATAAAATAAAATTTATATATTTAAAAATTATATAAAAATTACTATATATCACAATAATTAAATATGACTTTGCAATATATAAGATTAATTATTACTAATTATTGATGATATTTTATTAGTTCATTTCATTCCTCAAGTGTAATAACAAATTACGGAATACATAAGCTAAATTGATAAAGAAGTTTTTATATTAATTTGGTCTATTGAAATACGTTAACGCTTTATTTAATAATTTTTGTTGAAGCTTTGTTTAAGATGCTTAATTAATCTTTCATAAAAAAATTATTATTTAATATTTAGGTAGCCCGTGATGCGCACTGGACCGATAATACTATATTAAATTCACAAAATTTCATCGGATATTCTTGAGTGTATTTGAATTTTATCTCCATTCTTTTTTAAAGTTTTGCACATATCAGTGTTCTTATCTCGTGCTTCCTCCCTTTCCTCTTCCTTATTTTTCCAATTTCTTTCTTCTACTTATTCTTCTTCTATGTTTTTTTGTTTTTTGGGTCTGACTCCATCTCGATCGATGCTATTCTTCATTCTTGAATATTAGAGCATTAAAAAATTTATGAATTCTATGTCTTCAAGAAAATAAGGAAAATACTTGTATCTTTTATATTGTACATTTGTATATAAGATATCGTATTGATACGTGTTAAAAAACGATTTAAAATTGAAACAATTTTATATACATCTTTGAAGTAATACTTACTGCATGCATTATAAATTAATCCTAACGTCAATTCTTTTGTGTTAGTTATAATGATTTCTTGTAAGTTGAATAACACAGAAATTTTTCAATCCGATAATTTCAATAATTTAACAAAATATTCTAATGATCTTTCAATTTTTTTTATTTATATTTCTAAGGATCTCTTTACAGTTACAGCTAAACTTTAAGACCAATTATCTCTGAATTTGCGTGGGGTCCACCTCGTATGGCAGTCTTGAGGAGAACGTACATATAAGTTGCGGAATGGAAAATTTGAGTGGGCCCATGTTGGTACTATATCTAGCAGAAATGCGGCTTTACAAAAAGTTTGGGTGGGCCCATGTTTTTGCTAGGCCCCACGCAAATTCAGAGATAATTTGTCTTAAAGTTTAGCCGTAATTGCAAAGAGATTCTTAGAAATATAAATTAAAAAAAAATTGAAAGATCATTAGAATATTTTGTTAAATTATTGAAATTATCGGATTGAAAAATTTCTGTGTTATTCAACTTACAAGAAATCATTATAATAACACAAAAGAATTCAACTTTTTTTCAAGTTGAAGCTAGTAAAGAACAACAAATCCTATTATTTAAAGTAGATTTGAGCGGTGAATCGTGTATTGGATTGTTGAAAATCGAAAAATATGTTTATGTTTTAGAATCTAAGATTCGAAATATGAAGTTGCATTCAATAGTGTGAACTACTTAAGATTCGAATTTCTGAAGTTGCAACCAACAAAGTGAACTACTTAAGATTCGAATTTCTGAAGTTGCATTAAAGAGATTGAACTACTTCAAATCCGAGCGGATAATTAACTCAAACTTCAAATAATATTTATTCGTATTTTCAAATATTACATATATGGAATTCTCATTAATTAATATCATTCTCTATACACACCTTTACGAATGACAACTCTCAATAATATAATGAAACCTTATCATAAACTCATAAATGTTGCTAATATTTAGTTTGTATTTTCGCCTCATTTTATTTAACTTAAATACAGATTAGAAGATAAAATAATTTTGGCCTAATACATACGTTGCCCCCTTAATCTGTATGCACATTCCTTTGACACACTACAGTTTTACGTGTAATATTCTTGTCAATCCCTTTTCAATCAAATTAATTTTATTCGTAAAGTAATTTCTCTGCAATTCAAAAAAGAGTAGTTTTTTTGTTTTATATTTTTATAGATGAACTTCTCAATTATTGAAGAATTACTTTTCATAAAATAAATTGGTATACATTTATATTATGCTAAATAATTAAAACCAAGTTTAATATAAATATATACATAACTAATGTTAGTGCATAGCAGGAGCTTAGTGCATCGGGCTGCCCTTTTTTATACACCTAATTAATATTAAATGATGAAACTCTAATAAAGAAAAACAACATCTACAATATTGCTTGAAGTTGCTAACCTATGAGACCTGAGTTGAGGATCTATCAGAAACAACCTCTCAACCTCGTACCTGCATAAGGTATAGGTAAGGTCTGTGTACATACTATCCCGTGGAACTACACTCGTAATTGTTGTTGCTAACCTAGGAAACCATAAGAAAGTATTCAACATTAGTACAAGAAACAAACAACTCTTGTTTGTTTTTGTACCTGTTAATTTTATCAAAGTTTTCAAACAAATGGAATATCAGAAAATTTTCCTAAAACCCAAATGAAGCTATAATTTTTAGAATTTACATTCACTATATTTATGGGGTAAAAACAATTATTAAGGTTTAGAAAATAAATTTGCTAATGTGTGGTATTACTCAGTTATTTATTAACTTATTAAAATACAATCCAAATATAGGAATATAACAAAATTTCGAAATAATAGCCATTCAAGATTTCCTTTTCCAAAATAAAATGTTAATTTAATATCCAAAATTAATTTAAAATTTTGAAGGAAAAAAACACAAAAATAAAGTAAACAAATACATTATGATCAGTTTTGGACTTTTGGTACTCTGATTTTCCTATTTAGTGATGTTCCCGTATTTTGTCTTATTATGATATCTTAAAAAGTTTTATGTTATGGAATATTAATATTAATGTGGAAACCTAATATAAAAAATTTGAGTTCTACTAAAAAAAAGGATGTTATCCTGTAGGATTCCAATAACACACTTGTGTATAGATTGAAAAGCCATGGATGATAACCCAGAGCTCTTTATTTTTCTGCTAGCACCATGAATGATGACTCAAAGCTCTTCCTTTTTCTGATTTTTTTGAGTATTGAAGCGGGTGCAATCTCTTGTTTGTTCTGTAATCTAGTCTTTAAGTAGAAACAAGGAGGTTCAGTAGCTGATGGAACCTTATGTGTCATTAAAAATTGGCTCTGGACCCCACATGTGCCTGACTTCTTCCACGTATCACAAAGTCATCAAGTTTTGTACAAATGAGCTTCTTGAGCTCTCTTTGTCATCAACATGCCTGCCTGGCATATACTAGGGCTATTTTAGTAAATTTAACTAAGTTGGTTATTTTGATTGGCCCATATCTATAGTTATTACTGTAACTGCTTCATTGTTTTATTTTTGTGAAGACAGTTTTGCCCACTGGTGATGCATTTTACACCGTCAATCACACGGGTAGGATACATTTTCACTTTTTATTTACAGTCCTGCAATAGCACTGAGTTGTAAGCTTTCTAGCATATCTTCATGGTTATTACGTGGCCACGTGGATTTGTACTGACAATGCTGTCTTATGTGTTGTCCCATATGGATAGGGAGCAGCTCATTCTTTCACTTTATTGACACAACTATGCTTTAGTTGGCTAGTAAAGAGCAAGAAAAAGATTGGGCTGGCGTGCACGATAAAGTTGGAATATACTTCAACTCACTATTTGCAAAAATTAATTTTGTTATTTTATTTTTGCCATATCTTGAAGTGGTCAAAATTAGTCAGTTTGAAGTTAATTTTTAAACTAGCCAGTATAAATTTATTAGATGATGATTCTGGTATTAATTATAATTAACCATTGGTGATTAATCTTTAACTATCCGTTAGTGAGGTGTTAATCCTAAACTAGCAGTTAATCCACCGACAAATCACACCAACCCAATAAGTGAAACCGAGAAAAAAAATCGAATATGATTTGGTGTTGAAAAATAAAATCCGACCATATTTGATTTGGTAAATCAAACCGTAACCAAACCAATCCGATATTATATGTTTCCACATTAATATTAATATCCCATAACATAAAACTTTTTAAGATATCATAAAAAGACAAAATACGCGAACATCACTAAATAGGAAAATCAGAGTACCAAAAGTCCAAAACTAATCATAATGCATTTGTTTACTTTATTTTTGTGTTTTTTCCTTCAAAATTTTAAATTAACTTTGGATATTAAATTAACATTTTATTTTGGAAAAGGAAATCTTGAATGGCTATTATTTCGAAATTTTGTTATATTCCTATATTTGGATTGTATTTTAATAAGTTAATAAATAACTGAGTAATACCACACATTAGCAAATTTATTTTCTAAACCTTAATAATTGTTTTTACCCCATAAATATAGTGAATGTAAATTCTAAAAATTATAGCTTCATTTGGGTTTTAGGAAAATTTTCTGATATTCCATTTGTTTGAAAACTTTGATAAAATTAACAGGTACAAAAACAAACAAGAGTTGTTTGTTTCTTGTGCTGACCAATTAACTTACGTTTTTTCTCTTTTAAGGATAAATTCAAGAAGCAACACGACAAAACTAAGATTTTCATGTAACTAAACCATTCAGTCAAACATTACTGGAAATAATTCATACAGAGAATAGTTATCTATAAGGAATAGCAACTTTTACCTCTTTTTTTTGTTCCAAGTACTACTTCTCGTCTTCATCTCCCGGGATATATGAAATTATAATCTAACTCTGAAGGAAAGAGATGGATTAACAAGCATATGCAAATTTGAAATACCCCAAACATTGTAACAAAAATTGCAGACCGAAATTGGAATAGAGAAATTTTAAGGGCCTGGATTATACAAATTGCATTAAAAAATAGAGTGTAAACTGCTAAGTTGAATTAATTTAGGCGGATCCTCCAGGAAACAATCCAAACCCAACAACAATTGAAGGAAAAGAAACGGAAGACTAAAACTAACCTTCTAACTGTTGTGATATTTTAAAAAAATGGACAAATGTTCAACCATGTGGCAACTTGCATGGGAAGTTCAAAACATGTGACAACTTGCATGGGAAGTTCAAAGCAAGTGTCATACACTTGCCATGCCCCAAGTCTCTCAATTAGCCTATTAATAGACCTTCAAATAGCCACCATGTATCAACACATTTTTACTTTGCCTCTTGCATTCCTCTCAGCTTCCTTTTCTTCCTCCTTAAAATATTTGTAGTCTACTTTATTTTGTTCCCTCTTTTAAAATATCTGGGTTTGTAATTTACTTATTTTGTTGATTCATGTATCCTCCCTAATAGAGGTAGGCTTGTTTAATCCGGGAGAGACATTTCACACTGCTGAAATAGTTTCTTAGGACAATGCCCAGCACGACTCAAGGCAATTCGTGTATTTCCGCTCACAAATAATATTATTGCAGTATTATTATTATCGTTACTTTTTTGTGCCATTTCCCTACAATCTAAGAAACTATGACAAGTAATACTACTACGAAAATTTTTTATGGTACTACCAATTTTGGTGTTTTCTCTGTTGTTACTATTTCATCTGTCCTGCCAGATATCCATGGTGTTGCAAATACGTTAATGCATCCACAACTTTGGCAAACACTAATGTCAAAACACAGATATGTGAATAGACACGGTTACATATCCAATGCTAATATTAAAACCTTCAAGAAAAATGCAACTCAATGTGATAGAAGAGTTGGGATAAATGACAATCTCGCTAAGTCAAAATTAAATTTGACTAAAGCGGATAATATAGTTGTTGCGGTTATTTTCCAAATAAATAATGTGGCCAATGTGAGAAATTGGATGATAGACTCTGGTACTACTAGGCATATTTGTGCAAACAAAAATGAATTTTTGTCTTACACCCTAGTTGAGGAAGGAGAAGAAACTATTTATCTTGGTGACTCAAGAACAACTCGTGTTCTTGGGAAAGGAAAAAGTCTTCTCAAACTCACATCTGGTAAAACTCTAGTATTGAGTGATGTATTGCATATTCCTAATATCCAAACCAATTTGGTTTCTGTGGGGTTATTAGGAAAAGTTGGAGTAAAGGTTTCATTTGAAAATAATGAGGTCGTATTGACCAAAAATAATATTTTTGTGGGCAATGGATATTGTACTCATGGTTTATTTGTGCTTATTTCCGATACTAGCAATAAAAATGCATCTTATTCTGCTTATATGGTTGAGTCAATTTCTTTGTGGCATGCTATACTAGGACATGTTAATGTCGCGTATATAAAGAAAATGTAGTCGCTAGGATTAATATTTGGTTTAGACTCAAGTAATATTAATAAGTGTGAAATAGGTGCTGAAGCTAAAAGTACAAGAAAGACTTGTTTTTCTGTAAATAGAGAAACTGAATTGTTATTTTTAATTCACACTAACTTAGGTGATTTAAAGCAGACTATGACTAGAGGTGGTAAAAGATATTATGTGACTTTTATTGATGATTTTTCTAGATATACTAAGTTGTATTTGCTTAGAAATAAAGATGATGCATTTAATGCTTTTATTTCTTATAAAACTAAGGTTGAAAATCAACTTAGTAGAAAAATCAAGAGAATTAGATTAGATAGAGGTGGAGAGTATTTGTCTTTGAATGATTTTTGTGAAAAAGAAGGAATAATTCATGAAGTAACTCCGCCTTATTCACCTGAGTCAAATGGAGTAGCTGAAAGAAAAAATAAAACATTGAAAGAGATGATGAACTCTATTTTAGTTACTTCTAATGCTCCTAATAATTTGTGGGGTGAAACTATTTTATTACATGTCACTTACAAAATAGAATACAACATAGAGGAACAGGCAAAACTCCTTATGAATTGTGGAAGGGTTATAAACCTAACTTGAAATATTCAAAAGTGTGGAGGTGCCTTGCTAAAGTTCTTTTGCCTTAACCTAAAAAGAGAAAAATAGGTTCCAAAACTACTGATTGCTTGCTTATTGGATATGCTGAACATAGTGTTGCATATAGATTTCTTGTTTTAAAAAGTGATGTGCTTGATTACAATACTATAATTGAGACAAAGAATGCTGAGTTCTTTGAATATATTTATCCATTGTGTGATAAAATATCTCATACACTTGTTGAAACAAATAGTGAAATTACCCCTAATGAGGAACTGAGAAGGAGAAAAAGGCCTAGAAAAGAATATTTTTCTTATGGAAATGATTTTCAAACATTTCTTGTCGATAATGAACCAACAACTTATCTCAAAAGCTAATTATTGGAAAGAGACAATAAAAATTGAAATTGATTCTATTATGAAAAATAATACATGAATTTTAACTGACTTACCTCCTGGTGCAAAATCTATTGGTTGTAAATGGATTTTCAAAAAGAAATTTAATCCTGATGGATCTTTAAATAAATATAAAGCTCAGTTAGTAGCAAAAGGATTTTCTCAAAAACAAAATATAGATTATTTTGATACATTTGCACCAGTGACTAGAATTTCTTCTATTCGAGTTTTAATTGCCTTAAGCTTCAATCCTTAAGCTTTTTATCCACCAGATGGATGTCAAAACAACGTTTTTTGGTGATTTAGAAGAAGAAATTTATATGGTTCAACCTGAAGGTTGTGTCATTCCTGGACAAGAAATTAAAGTTTGTAAATTAACTAAAGCTCTTTATGGCCTTAAACAAGCTCCTAAGCAGTGGCATGAGAAATTTGAACAAGTCTTACTGAGAGACGGTTTTTCTTCAGTTGAGGTGGATAAATGTGTTTATGCTAAAGTGGTAGACAATGATTATGTGATAATATGTCTATATGTTGATGACATGCTTATATTTGGTACAAGTTTAAATATTGTGCAAAGTACTAAATTATTTTTTTCTTCTAATTTTGATATGAAAGATCTGGGTGAAGTAAATATGATATTGGGAGTTAAAGTTATAAGGAGTGAAGATGGCATAATGTTGTTACAAGAACATTATGTTGAGAGACTTCTTAAGAAGTTTGAATATTTTAATGTCACATCTATGAGCACTCCTTTTGATGATAACTCTCAGTTGAAAAAGAATAATGGTGACCCAGTTACTCAGCCTAAATATGCTCAGATTATTGGGAGTCTGATACATTTAATGAATTTTATAAAGCCTGATATAGCCTATGCAGTGTGTAGACTGAATAAATATAATCATAATCCCAACAGAGAGCATTAGTCAGCATTAGATAGACTAATGAAATATTTGAGAGGAACCATGAATTATGGTATCCTATATAGTGGATTTCCTTCTATTTTAGAAGGGTACAATGATACAAACTGGATCTCTGATTCAGATGAGACAAAATCCACTAGTGGTTATGTATTCATATTTGGTGGTGGTGCAATATCGTGAAAATCAGCTAAACAGACGATCATTGCTAGATCGACTATAGAATGAGAGTTTGTAGCTCTGGAGTTAGTTGGTTCAGAGGCTGAGTGGCTAAGAAACTTCTTAGTTAATATCTTTTTAATAAAGGACGTATTGCCTCCTGTGTCTATACATTGTGATTGTCAGGCGGCAATAGCTATAACAAAGAATAAATCTTATAATTGTAAAAGTAGACATATGAAATTGAGACATGATGTCATAAAGCAGTTGCTGAGAGATGGAATAATTTCCATTGATTATGTGAAGTCAGAAATTAATTTGGCTGATCCTCTGACTAAACTTGTGGGAAGAAAATTAATTCTTCAAACCTCAAAAGAGATGGGGTTAAAGCCGACATGTTGTCAATAGAGATGGTAACCCAGCCTATGTGATTGGAGATCCCATGAAGTAGGTTCATATGGGTAATAAAAAGTCAATATTGGCACTAATGCACTAAAAGAGAGTGCTTGACTGCTACTAATTGAGAGGCTGAGTTATAACTCTTAATAAAATTCAGTCCTTATGAATGGTGTAGTTAAAAATAGTATACACTTGATGAATTCACCTATATGAGAGTGGAGTGGGCCGCTCCTATGAGATTTTGGCCTATTCTCTAAAGCTATTGTGAATAACCAGGCACGCGCATGACCTATTGGGCGTAAAATCGCGTTGAACAACAAAATTACCGGGGGTCAAAATATGATTGATAAAATCTCTGACTTACAATAAGAATTATTGGTTCATAGAAATATTATATTTCACTAGTAATTCTGTGAGTTAAACTTTATTGATCTAAGTTTGGTTCATAGTCCAAAATACACCAAACCTATTGCATTTGGACCATATAAATCCAGCAAATCTTACTCCTCTTTGTATGAATTTTTTGAAAATATGTGGGGGAACTGTTGTGATATTTTCCAAAAATGGACAAATGTTCAACCAAGCGGCAACTTGCATGGGAAGTTCAAAACAAGTGTCATACACTTGTCATGCCCTAAGCCTCTCAATTAGCCTATAAATAGACCTTCAAATAACCATCATGTATCAGCACATTTTTACTTTGCCTCTTTCGTTCCTCTCAGCTTCCTTTATTTATAGCCTACTTTGTTTTGTTTCCTCTTTTAAAATAGCTAAGTTTGTAATTTACTTATTTTGCTGATGCATGTATCCTCCCTAATACAGGTAGGCTTGTTTAATCCTGGAGAGATATTTCACACTACTGAAATAGTTTCTTAGGACAGTGTCCAGCACGACTCAAGCCAATTTGTGTATTTTCGCTCACAAATAATATTATTGCAGTATTATTATTATCGTTACTTTTTGGTGTCATTTCCCTACACTAACCCTGTGATTATCTTGATGGAGCAAATGTTGAATTGCAAAAACTCAACAAAAATCACAATCTCTTGTCAATATATAACAGAAATTGATGGGTCAGCGGAAAAGCCAAGGGAATCTAAACATAGAGAAAAGAGAGATGTGAAGGAAAATCTTGGTAAAGCAGAGATTTAGGCGGTGGCAGTCAGAGTGGCTTGCAAAATTACCTATGTAGTCTTTCTCTAAACGACTCAAATCAGCCAATATAGGGACACAACAAGAATTTGGATGGAACAAGAGCAGTAAGGCGAAAAATTCATATCCAAACCCTACTCATAATTCTAACAATATTCTTCATTAACTCCTTCATAAACGAGCCCAGTTCTCAATTCTCTGCTTTGCCTGCAATCGCTCTTTCACTATTTTCATCGGAAGTTGTTGAATGTGAGAGGAGAATTTTTTGTTACTTCGCTTAGCTCTCCGGTATTCTTCTTCCCTCTTTTTAAATTTTTTTGGTGGATTTCATAGGTGAATTTTTGATTCCTCTCTTTATTAGCCATGTCTATATTTTCATAATTTTCAATATGAAATTTAGGGGTTCTGTGTTCTGGTTTGGTTTAATCTATGCATGTTTGGAAATTGATACTTAGATGCATGATTTTGAACATTTGATAAATACAAATCTAACATTTTAAATAAAACTTAACCTCAAAAGTTATTACTCCTAACAGAACTCGACAAAATTATTCTCTTTTTCCACTTTTTGTCTCCTTTGGTTGATTCTAAGTTCTAGCAACTGGTGTTTTTTTCGTTTTTTTTTGTTTCACCATATTCTGAGATTTGGTAGTTTTGGTCTTTCACTGATCTGTGTGAACAGTCTTAGGACTTTTCCGGACTTTCTGCAATTTTTTTGATTTTCTTTTTTGTTCTTTTTTGCTCTATTCATAGCCAAACATATATACAAAGGCTTTACAACATTTTAAACAAGTATTTCAGTAATGAATATGGTTGAAGTTCTTGATTGTTCTCCCCTAATCGACCCCTTCATTTAACAGTATCTTCCGATTCATCGAGAAATTGATAGAACCATAATGAAAGTACTTGTGGATAGAAACTGTTGCATAGCAGTCGTTCTAATGGGTTCATTGTCTTTGCTGCTATTTTCTTTTTGATTCTTTGTACTATGAGCTTCCCTTTGCGTTAGAGTTTTTCTCTGTATCTTAAATAGCGTTTTCTAATCTTGAGTACGACCTTTTTTTTTCCGAAGAATTCTCACGGGTTTAATGGTCATCATCTTCTTCTCTTTTTCCTTTTTTTCTTTCTAATTTATGCACTAAAATGACGGGGAGGTGTTGCTTTATATATACTTGGCCGTGTGAGTGTAGCGTAGTGTATGAAGAATATCCTATAATTCTTGCAAGGAGTATAGGAATATCTCCTTATTAGGGTATTAGTGTACTCAAATTTGTCCCCTCGTATATATCTTTTCAAATACAATATTACACCAAGATCGTGGTATATACAGGTTTATCGCTGCAAACTATATTCAACTCAACAACAAAATAGGTCCCGCTTATCCACTAGCGTTGGAGCTGATCAATTGGTATAATATCTTTAATATTATTCCTTAAAGTTAATATGCACATCATATTGATATTGAATACCCCCTATGTTGTGACAATAGGGCAAAAACAAACATCGACATGTTTGCAAGTTATGCATCACGCAACTTCTCAGGGTCTTCCGCCTCTCTGTCACGACCCTAACCGGACTCGATCGTGATGGCGCCTCTCGTGAAACAAGGCCAGCCGACACAAACCCCCAAACCAACTAAACAGTTAGGGATAATGCATAAAATCCTCCCCGACCTATGACCATATTACCAACTACACACCTTTTCTTTTCGGGGGTCCTATTACCCTCCTAAACTATTTTAAAGTGTGATAAACACCACCTTAAGTGCTAACGTGGCATAGAGAGTGTGCACACTCTCTTAAAGGCAAGTGGAAGTTACAAAAATAATTTTAAAATTGATTAACAAGTACAAGTGTCATCTTTTGATGGGACATTACAGAATTAATTACATCAAATTAATTAGCCTCCTTCGCTTCTAAGCCGCTTCTCGCACGAACAAGGGGGACATCATTTCAATGGTGAAATGCCGGAGCAAAAATCCAATACAACGCAAAATCAACCCAGAAATCAAAAGGCAAATATGTTTAATAATAGAAACAGAGCTACAACTAGAGGGAGCAACGAGCATGATTCAGTAATAACCTACGAACAGTCAAAACGGTATCGTTCACTGGAGTTTCGTTGGAGCAAGGGTCTTCGTCGGAGTTTCGTTCTCCGGCCAGATCTAACAATATCAAACAAGTATTATATAAAACCCATTAAATGAGGTTTTTGCCTTTTGGCCGGATATGGTAATGAAGGCCTGCAAATAGGAAAATAAGGAAGAAGGAGAAACGGTGAAAAAAGGTTTTTAAGTAAGAAATACATATTTTAGGTGTGTGTATTTCACCACCTTGCACGCATCTGTTTGTTGCTTTTTAAGGGGTAAATAATATTATTTAAAAAAAGTTCAGGGGGTAATAGGACCCCCGAAAAGAAAAGGTGTGTAGTTGATAATATGGTCATAGGTCGGGAAGGATTTTATGCATTATCCCAAACAGTTATAATAATTCATTTTTTAAGTCATTAATAAGCTATAAATCCCAAAATATGGAGTAGACTGGAATAATGCGGAAACAAACATAGCCCAACATCGGGGTGTCACTAGTCATGAGCATCTAAAATCCATCTAAGAAAGTGAAAAGACAATATATAGTCTAATATAAGGCTAGTACAAAGTGATATAAATATAGGAAGACATGTTTTAAAAAGAAATTTCTGCGTTTTGAGGCTTTAAAAAACTCTTTTAGATCACCTCGATTTGCATGTGCAGTCTGGGCGCGTAGCCGGAAAGCCTATATGTGAAAATTTGTGAAAAATGATAAATTTTGACAATAAAATGAATTAATTTAACTTCGGTCAATGTTTTGGGTAAACGCACCCGGATCCGTGATTTGACGGTCCCGAAGGGTCCGTAGGAAAATATGGGACTTGGGCGTATGCCCGGAATCAAATTCCAAGGTCCCAAGCCTGAGAAATGAATTTTTGAAGGAAATTGTCTTCTGAAATTATTTAAAGGATTTGGAAATGAATATTGATTAGAATGTGTTGGTATCGGGCCCGTATTTTAGTTTCGGCGCCCGGTACAGGTTTTATATATGATTTAAGATGATTTTGTGGAGTTTGGTGAAAAACGACTGTCATTTGACGTGATTCAGACCTAAATTGCAAAACTTGACGTTTTAAGAAGTTTGAGGAAATTCCTTGATTTTGAGGTTTAATTCGTTGTTATTGAGGTTATCTTGGCGATTTGATCGCACAGATAAGTTTGTATGATGTTGTTGAGTTAGTACGTATGTTTGGTTAGGAGCCCCGAGGGCTCGGGTGTGTTTTGGAAGGTTTTGGACTTCTGAAAAGTTGCAGGTTTTTGGTGTTGAGTGACCAGGGATTTTACCCTTCGCGTTCGCGTGGTCCCTCTCGCGAACGAGTAAGGCAAATATCCCAGGTGCCAGATTTCTTCTTCACGAACGCGAAGCTGGAGTCGCGAATGCGGGGCTAAGGAGGGATACCCTTCGCGAACGCGATGGCTAGTGAGCCTGGGCAGGGGGTGGGGCATTTTACCTACACGAACGCGACCCATTGGATGCAAACGCGAGGCTCGAGGAGTTTCTCCTCCGCGAACGTGAGCCGTCTTCCGCGAACGCGAAGGTTTATCAAGCCTAACCCATCGCGAACGCGGAGAATCTGCCACGAACGCGGTGGATCTGTCACGAACGCGATGAGTAATTTCGCCCAGTTATTTTAAAAGACCAGAATAGTAGCATTACGGTATTTTCACAAAAACTCATAACTTCTTCATCTAGACTAAAGGTGTTAAACGGGCTGGGTTGGACCGGTTCCGGACCGGCCCAGATCGGTAGAACCCAGAACCGGTAATAAGGGGCTGGGCTGGGTAGGGGGTTTGGGGGGGTTGGCGCGGTTCAGCTGGCCCAAACGGGTAACCGAAACCGGTTGAACCCGGTAGAGTGAATAGTAACTCTTACCGGGTTAACCGGCCCGGCCCGACCCGCTTCAAACGGCTAGTTTTTTTTAAAAAAAAATTTCGGCCTTGGGGGCTCCACAGACCGTTGGCAACGGTCAGACCATGTTTTGGTCCGTTGGCCAACGGAAATATTGCACAAATAGCCTTTTTTTAAATTTTAACCCTTTTTCAATTTACAAAACTAACCTTCTTTAAAACTATAAATACCCCCTCCTCCCCCCCCTCTTCTTCATTTCTTTACTCAATACTCATTTCTCAATTTCAATTTGAAAAAAATGTAAACCTTTCAATTTGTAAATTTGAAACTTTGAAATTTGAATTAAGAAATAAAAGTAGCACTTGCAATAAGTGCATTTTTTTCCCATCTCCCTTGTATTCTTTATGTTAGTACTTTGTAATGCACTTATTGCACTTATTACAATATTTATACAAAATTCCAAAAAAAAAATTACACTAAACCCGGCCCGGCCCGGCCCTCTCAACTCGTAACCTACGGTTCAGTTTTTACCTGGATGAACCCGAACCCGTTAAACCCATTAAGTACCAACACGGAACCGGCCCAAACCGTAACCCGTACGGGTCCAAAACATGGAGGCCTGGATCGGCCCGGTTAGCCCGTTAAACACCCATAATCTAGACACCAAATTGGGCGATTTTTGAAAGAGGAATTCACCACCAATTCATAGGTATGTAATCTTAGACTCATTTTCTTCAATTTCCATTTACACCCATTAGATTTCTAGGCTTAAATCATGTGATTTAGGGTAGAAAATTAGGGATTTGGGTAGAGTTAGAGCTTTTTGATTATTTGGGAATTTGACCTCATTTTGGAGTCGGGTTTCAAAACAAATTATATATTCGGGCTCGTGGGTGAATGGGTGATAGGGTTTTGGTCCGAACCTCGTATTTTGACCAAGCGGGCCCGGGGTCAATTTTGACTTTTTGAGAAGAATAATTAGAAAGCTATAATTAAGCATTGGAATTGGATTGTTTAGCATTTATTGATGTTATTAAGTCAATTATGTCTAGATACAATTGATTTGGAGCCGAATTCGAAAGGAAAGGCGGTGTTTGAGGATTGAGTTGGCTGTGGAAGTTCGAGGTAAGTGTTCGGTCTAACCTTAGCTTGAGGGATTAGGAGTTGTGTCCTATTTGCTATTTGTTTCTTGTTGAGTACGACGTATAGGCATGGTGACGAGTATCTATACGTTGGTGTCAAGCATGACCGTGAGTCTTCAATTGGAATTTGTTGTGTTCTTAAGTGATACTACAGATGCTTTAATTGACGATTCTCGATATTGAGCAAGGATTGAGTTTTTTTTCGTGGAAATTACTTATGACTGAGTATTGGTGTTAGCTGAGATGAGTAGATGTTGGGTTAGGATTGGTTATAGTTGTTTCTCCCTTGTCGGGACGTAATTACTTTTATTGTTGATCCCTTTCCGGGACTCGTGGTATGGTTGTTATTCAAGGTATATAAATATATGGATCGGGTTGCACACCGCAACAATGATATATATATGGATCGGGTTGCACGCCGCAACAACATTATATTAGATCGGGTTGCACGCCGCAACAGTGATATAAATGGATCGGGTTGCACGCATCAATAGTGTTATTATCGTTTTGTAGTAGATTTTGAATTGTTCTCCCTTATTTTCTTAAGTTTCTGCTGGATTTGATATTTTCCCCGTAGCTTGTACCCCTTCTCATTTAAATTGTTTATTTCTGTTTATTTTCCGCTATATATTATATAAATGCACAGGTTTATCTGGAGTCTGGTCCTAGCCTCGTCACTACCTCGCCGGGGTTAGGCCACGCACTTACCAGCACATGGGGTCGGTTGTGCTGATGCTACACTCTGCACTATGTGCAGATTCCGAAGCAGCTTTTGGACAGTAGGGAGCCTGCTTTCAGTCCAGCCAGAGATCCCGAGGTAGTCCTGCAGGCATCCGCAGGCCCGGCGTTCTCTTCTACTTTATTATGTACTCTATTTTCATTAGATTTCGAGATAGATTGTATTTCTTTCAGATATTTGTTGTAGTAATCTTAGTCCGTCCGTGAATATTGTGACACCAGATTCCAGGTAGAGGAGTATATTGACATTGTAGTACTGGCTTGGTTATTTTTAGCTGCTTAAGTCTTCTGCTTGTTCTGTTTATCGTTAATAGTTAAGTGTTGATTACATATTAATACAAATTGTTAAAAAGGATTAAAATAAAAGAGTTAGTAATTTCTCCATTTCGCAGTTTGCCTAGCTTCTACGAGTAGGCACCATTACGACTCCCGATGGTGGGAAATCCGGGCCGTGACAAGTTGGTATCAGAGCTCTAGGTTACATAGGTCTACAATTCATGGACAAGCTTAGTAGAGTCTGAGGGATCGGTACAGAGACGTCTGTATTTATCCCCCAGAGGCTACAAAATTAGGAAAAACTTCACATTTGTTTTTTCTTGTCGTGCGGTTTGGTTTCTCGATGCTAATTGAATCTCTACTCTGTTCTTTCGCAGAAGACGAGAACACGTGCTTCCTTATCCACCGACCAGCAGCTCGAGCCCTCAGCAATAGCTCCCACGAGGGGCAGAGGGCGAGGCCGAGGTCGAGGCCGTGCTAGAGGCCGAGGCAAGGGCAGAGCTTAGCCTAGGCTAGAAGCACCCGCAACGGAGCCTCAGGTTGATTTTGATGATGAGGTTCCGGCCCCAACAGTCCCGGTGGGCCCAACTCAGGTTCCAGAGGGGTTTATTGCTACCCCAGTTCTTCAGAATGCTCTGGTCCGACTAGTGGGCCTTATGGAGAGTGTCACCCGGGCAGGTTTGCTTCATGTAGCACCAGCCATCTCTCAGGCTATAGGAGGAGCCCAAACTCCTGCTACTTGCACTCCAGAGTAGGTAGCTCCCCAGTTCCAGACTCCAGCGGTTCATCCAGTTGGAGCAGTTCAGTCGGGTGTGGTAGCTCAGACCGATGATGGAGTGTTATGTCTGCCGATGCTTTGTGGAGGCTGGATAGGTTCACCAAGCTCTTCACTACTACTTTCAGTAGTGCATCTACTGAGGATCCACAGGATTATCTAGACAGCTGTCATGAGGTTCTCAGGAACATGGGGATAGTTAAGACTAATGGGGTCGATTTTGCTGCATTTCGTTTGTCTGGATCTGCCAAGACCTGATGGAGGGATTTTCGTTTGGCTAGACCAGCCGGATCGCCATCTTTGACTTGGGATTAGTTTACTCAGCTATTTCTGGAGAAGTTTCACCCTATCACTCAGAGAGAGGCCTATCGGAGGCAGTTTGAGCGTCTCCAGTAGTGTTCCATGACTGTTACCTAGTATGAGACCAGATTCATCGACTTGGATCATCATGCTCTTGTCATACTTCCTACCGAGAGAGAGAGGGTGATGAGGTTTATTGACGATCTTATTTAGCCGATTCGTCTTCAGATGGTCAAGGAGGCTGGGAGTGAGATTACCTTTCAGAAGGCGGCCAATGTGGCCAGGAGAGTGGAGATGGTTCTATCGCAGGGAGGTGTTCATGGGTCGGATAAGAGGCCCCGTCATTTAGGCAGATTCAGTGGTGCCTCGTCTAGAGGCAGGGATTCGTATGGTAGAGGCCATCATCCTAGGCCCTTTCAATCAGCTCTTCAGGTTTCTCACGGTGCTCCAGGTGGTCGTGGTTCTCACATACAGTATTCTGATCAGCAGCCCTATATTGCACCACCAGCTCCTATCAGTGCACCGCCGCTTCAGAGTTTTCAGGGTGGTCATTCAGGTCGCCAGAGTTAGTCTCAGTTTCCTCAGCCATAACACTCAGGTGGATGCTATGAGTGTGGTGAGTATGGTCATATTCAAAGGGCTTGTCCGAGGTTGGTGGGTACTTAGTCGCAGCAGCAGGGTTTCCATGCTATGGTCCAGACACTAGGTGTTCCACAGACCGCCCAGCCAGCTAGAGGTGGGGGTAGAGGTGCTAGAGGTGGAGGTAGAGGATTTAGAGGTGGAACTCAGACCGCTAGAGGTGGAGGCCAACCAGCTGTCGGCCGTCTCAGAGATGTAGTCCAGGGTGGTGGGGCACAGCCCCAATGTTATGCTCTTCCATCCAGACCCGAGGCTGAGACTTCAGATGCGGTTATCACAGGTATTGTTCTGGTTTGTGATAGAGATTCTTCAGTGTTATTTGATCTAGGGTCTACATACTCGTATGTGTCATCTTATTTTGCACCGTATCTGGTCATGCCTAGTAATTCATTGAGTATTCCTGTTTATGTGTCTACACCGGTGGGTGATTCTATTATGGTAGATCGAGTCCATCGTTCTTGTATTGTGGTAATTGGGGGTCTTGAGACTCGTGTAGATTTGTTGCTTCTAGACATGGTTGATTTTAATGTTATATTGGGGATGGACTGGTTATCACCTTACCACGCTATCCTGGACTGTCATGCCAAGACTATGACCTTAGCTTTACCGGATTTTCCTCGTTTAGAGTAGAGAGGGACTCCTGGTCATTCTACTCGTAGTGTTATATCTTATGTGAAGGCTCGGCGTATGGTCGAAAAGGGGTGTTTGGCCTATTTGGCATATGTTCGTGATTCTAACACTGAGGTTCCTTCTATTGATTATGTGCCCATTGTTCGTGAGTTTCATGAGGTATTCCCTTCAGACCTGCTGGGTATGTCGCTCGACAGGAATATTGATTTTGCATTGATTTGGCTCCAGGCACTCAGCCCATTTCCATCCTGCCGTATCGTATGGCCCCGCCTGAGTTGAAAGAGTTGAAGGAGCAGTTGCAAGACTTGCTTGAGAAGGGTTTCATTAGACCAAGTGTTTTGCCTTGGGGTGCGCTAGTGTTGTTTGTTAAGAAAAAGGATGGGTCAATGAGAATGTGTATTGATTACCGGCAGTTGAACAAGGTTACAATCAAGAATAAGTATCCATTGCCGAGGATTGATGATTTGTTTGACCAGCTTCAGGGTGCCAAGGTATTTTCAAAGATTGATTTGAGATCGGGCTAGCATCAGTTGAGGATTAGGGCATCCTATGTCCCTAAGACAGCTTTCCACACTCGGTACGAGCATTATGCATTCTTGGTTATGTCATTCGGGTTGATGAATGCTCGACAACTTTTATGGATTTGATGAACCGAGTGTTCAAGCCTTATTTGGACTCATTCGTGATAGTATTCATTGATGATATTTTGATATATTTTCGCAGCCGGGAGGAGCACGAGCAGCATCTTAGAGTGGTTCTTCAGACTCTGAGGGATAGTCAGTTATATGCTAAGTTCTCGAAGTGTAAGTTCTGGTTGAGTTTAGTTGCATTCCTGGGTCATGTTGTATCAGCAGAGGGTATTCAGGTTGATCCGAAGAATATTGAGGCAGTCAAGAACTGGCCTAGACCAGTATGAGCTACACAGATTCGGAGTTTCTTGGGATTGGCGGGCTACTATCGTCAGTTCATGGAGGGGTTCTCATCTATCGCAACCCCGATGACCAGGTTGACCCAAAAGGGTGCCCAGTTCAGATGGTCGAACGAGTGTGAGGCGAGCTTTCAGAAGCTCAAGACAGCTCTGACTACGACACTGGTGTTGGTTTTGCCCACAAGCTCAGGGCCTTATATAGTTTATTGTGATGCATCTCGTATTGGGCTTGGTGCAGTGTTGATGCAGGATGGCAAGGTCATTGCCTATGCTTCACGGCAGTTGAAGATTCATGAGAAAAACTATCTGATTCATAATTTGGAGTTGACAGCCGTTGTTCACACGTTGAAGATTTGGAGGCATTATCTGTATAGCGTGGCATGTGAGGTGTCCACGGATCACAAAAGTCTTCAGTATTTGTTCAAGCAAAAGGAGTTGAATTTGAGGTAGGGGAGGTGGTTGGAGTTGTTGAAGGATTATGATATCACCATCTTATATCATCCGGGAAAGTCCAATGTGGTGGCCGATGCTTTGAGTAGGAAGTCAGCCAATATGGGCAATCTTGCTTATACTCCGGTCGGAGAGAGGCCGCTTGCTTTGGATGTCCAGACTTTGGCCAATTAGTTCGTGAGGTTGGACGTTTCTGATCCCATTTGGGTGTTAGCTTGCACGGTCGCTTGTTCTTCTTTATTGGAGCGTATCCGTGATCGGCAGAATGATGATCCTCATTTGTGTGTCCTTAGAGACACGGTGCAGCACGGAGGTTCCAATCAGGTTACCTTAGGTGATGATAGAGTTTTGAGATTGCAGGGTCGAGTTTGTGTGTCTAATGTGGATAGGCTTCAAGAGTTGATTTTAGAGGAGGCCCATAGCTCCCGATACTCTATTCATCCAGGCGCCGCGAAGATGTATCAGGATTTGCGGTAGCATTATTGGTGGCGGAGAATGAAGAAGGATATCGTTGCATATGTGGCTCGGTGTTTGAATTGTCAGCAGGTTAAGTACGAGCATCAGAGGCCCGGTGGTTTATTTCAAAAAAATTGAGATTCCTGAGTGGAAATGGGAGCGTATCACTATAGACTTTGTTGTTGGTCTCCCACGGACTCAGAGGAAGTTCGATGCAGTGTGGGTTATTGTTGATAGGCTGACCAAGTCAGCGCATTTCATTCCTGTGGCAGTCTCCTATTCTTCCGAGAGGTTAGCTGAGATCTATCTCTGGAAGATTGTTCGTCTTCATGGTATGCCCGAATCTATCATTTCGGACTGAGGTACGCAATTTACCTCGCATTTCTGGAGAGCAGTTCAGCGAGAGTTAGGTACATGGGTTGAGTTAAGCACAGTATTTCATCCTCAGATGGACGAGCAGCCCGAGCGGACTATTCAAATTTTGGAGGATATGCTCCGTGCTTGTGTCATCGACTTTGGAGGCTCGTGGGATCAGTTTTTGCCTTTAGCAGAGTTTCCTACAACAACAGCTACCAGTCGAGTATCCAGATGGCTCCTTATGAGGCTTTGTATGGTAGGCGGTGTCGGTCTCCAGTTGGATGGTTTGAGCCGGGAGAGGCTCGATTGTTGGGTACGGATCTAGTTCAGGATGCCTTGGACAAGGTCAGGATCATTCAGGATAGGCTTCGTACAGCGCAGTCTAAGTAAAAGAGTTATGCCGACTGCAAGGTTCGTGATTTAGCATTTATGGTCAGTGAGCGAGTTTTGCTTTGAGTGTCGCCTATGAAAGGCGTGATGAGATTTGGGAAGACGGGCAAGCTTAGCCCTAGGTTCATTGGCCCGTTTGAGATTCTTGATCGAGTGGGAGAGGTGGCTTATAGACCTGCATTGCCGTCAAGCTTGTCAGCCGTGCATCTAGTGTTTTATGTGTCCATGCTTCGAAAATATCACGGCGATCCATCCCACGTGTTAGATTTCAGCACTGTCCAGTTGGACAAGGACTTGTCTTATGAGGAGGAGCCGGTAGCTATCCTAGACCGGCAGGTTCGTCAGTTGAGATCGAAGAGTTTTCCTTCTGTTCGTGTTTAGTGGAGAGGTCAGCCTCCTAAGGCATCGACCTGGGAGTCTGAGTCCGATATGCGGAGCCGTTATCCCCATCTTTTTCCCGACTCAGGTACTCCATTCTTCTGTCCGTTCGAGGACGAACGGTTGTTTTAGAGGTGGAGAATGTGTCATCACTTGTTTTAAAATGAATTTTCTGCATTTCGAGGCTTTAAAAACCACTTTTAACATCACCTCGATTTACGTGCACAGTCCAGGCGCGTAGCCGGAAAGCCTATATGTGAAAATATGTAAAAAATGATAAATTTTGACTATAAAATGAATTAATTTGACTTCGATCAACGTTTTGGGTAACGGACCTGGATCCGTGATTTGACAGTTCCGGAGGGTCCGTAGGAAAATATGGGACTTGGGCGTATGCCCAGAATCAAATTCCGAGGTCCCAAGCCCAAGAAATGAATTTTTGAAGGAAATTGTTTTCTGAAATGGTTTAAAGGATTTGGAAACGAATTTTGATTAGAACGTGTTGGTATCATACCCGTATTTTGGTTCTGGCATCCAGTATAAGTTTTATATATGATTTAAGATAATTCTGTGGAATTTGGTGAAAAACGATTGTCATTTGACGTGATTCGGACCTAAATTGCAAAAATTGACGTTTTAAGAAGTTTGAGGAAATTCCTTGATTTTGAGGTTTAATTCGTTGTTATTGAGGTTATTTTGGCGATTTGATCGCACGGATAAGTTCGTATGATGTTGTTGAGTTAGTACATATGTTTGGTTAGGAGCCCCGAGGGCTCGGGTGTATTTAGGATGTGTTTCGGAAGGTTTTGGACTTATGAAAAGTTGCAGGTTTTTGTTGTTGAGTGCCCAGGGATTTTTCCCTTCGCGTTCGCGTGGTCCCTCTCGCGAACGCGTAAGGAAAATATCCCAGGTGCCAGATTTCTTATTCGTGAGCGCGAAGCTGGAGTCGCAAATGCGGGGCTAAGGAGGGATACCCTTCGCGAACGCGACACAGCTCACGCGAACGCGATGGCTAGTGAGCCTAGGTAGGGGGTGGGGCATTTTACCTACGCGAACGCGACCTATTGGACGCGAACGCGAGGCTCGACGAGTTTCTCGTCCACGAACGCGCGCCGTCTTCCACGAATGCGAAGGCTTATCAAGCCTAATCCATCGCGAACGCGATGAGTAATTTCGCCCAATTATTTTAAAAGACCAGAACAGTAGCATTACGGGATTTTCACAAAAACTCATAACTTCTTCATCTAGACACCAAATTGGGCGATTTTTGAAAGAGGATTTCACCACCAATTCATAGGTATGTAATCTTAGACTCATTTTCTTCAATTTCTATTAACGTCCATTAAATTTCTAGGCTTAAATTATGTTATTAAGGGTAGAAAATTAGGGATTTGGGTATAGTTAGGGCTTTTTGATTATTTGGGAATTTGACCTCATTTTGGGGTCGGGTTTCAAAACAAATTATATATTCGGGCTCGTGGGTGAATGTGTGATCGGGTTTTGGTCCGAACCTCGTATTTTGACCAAGCGGGCCTGGGGTCAATTTTGACTTTTTGGGAAGAATGATTAGAAAGCTATAATTAAGCATTGGAATTGGATTGTTTAGCGTTTATTGATGTTATTAAGTCAATTATGTCTAGATACAATTGATTTGGAGCCGAATTCGAAAGGAAAAGCGGTGTTTGAGGATTGAGTTTGTCGTGGAAGTTCGAGGTAAGTGTTCGGTCTAACCTTAGCTTGAGGGATTAGGAGTTGTGTCCTATTTACTATTAGCTTCTTGTTGAGTACGACGTATAGGCATGGTGATGAGTATTTATACGTTGGTATCGAGCATGACCGCGAGTCTTAAATTGGAATTTGCTATGTTCTTAAATGATACTACGAATGCTTTAATTGATGATTCTTGATATTGAGCAAGGATTGAATTTCTTTTCGTGGAAACTTATGACTGAGTATTGGTGTTAGCTGAGATGAGTAGATGTTGGGTTAGGATTGGTTCTAGTTGTTTCTCCCTTGCCGGGACGTAATTACTTTTACTGTTGAATCCCTTGCCGGGATAGTGTAGTTTATTGTTGATCCCTTGCCGAGACTCGTGGTATGGTTGTTATTCAAGGTATATAAATATATGGATCGGGTTTCACGCTGCAACAAAACTAAATATAGATCGGATTGCACGTCGCAACAATGATATATATATATATATATATATATATATATATATATATATATATATATATATGGATCGGGTTGTACGCCGCAACAATGTTATATATGGATCGGGTTGCACGCCGCAATAACATTATATTGGATCGGGTTGCACGCCGCAACAGTGTAAAATGATAAGGGATCGGGTTGCGCGCCGCAACAGTGTTATTATCGTTTTGTAGTAGATTTTGAATTGTTCTCCCCTATTTTCTTAAGTTTCTGCTGGATTTGATATTTTTCCTGTAGCATGTCCCTCCCATTTAAATTGTTTATTCCTATTTATTTTCCGCTATATATTATATAACTGCACAGGTTTATCTGGAGTCTGGTCCTAGCCTCATCACTACCTTATCGGGGTTAGTCCAGGCACATACCAGCACATGAGGTCGGTTATGTTGATGCTACACTATGCACTATGTGCAGATTCCGGAGCAGCCTTTGGACAGTAGCACTTGGGGAGCCTGCCTTCAGTCCAGCCAGAGATCCCGAGGTAGTCCTGCAGGCGTCCGCAGACCCGGCGTTCTCTTCTAATTTATTATGTACTTTGTTTTCATTAGATTTCGAGATAGATTGTATTTCTTTCAGACATTTGTTGTAGTAATCTTAGTCCGTCCGTGAATATTGTGACAGCAGATTCTAGATAGAGGAGTATATTGACATTGTAGTATTGGCTTGGTTATTTTTAGCTGCTTAAGTCTTCCGCTTGTTCTGTTTATCGTTAATAGTTAAGTGTTGATTACCTGTTAATACAAATTGTTAAAAAGGATTAAAATAAAAGAGTTAGTAATTTCTCCATTTCGCGGCTTGCCTAGCTTCTACGAGTAGGCGCCATCACGACTCACGAGGGTGGAAAATCTGGATCGTGACAAAAGGAGAAGCATCGGGCTGCGAAAATAGGTAAACTACTGCTTGGTCTCGTATTTGACTTTCCAAAACATTTTAAGAACTTTATAATGTTTCCACTACCCATGAGGTTGGGAGCTCAAAATGTTATTTAATAAATCAAAAGTCTCTATTCCACAACTTATATGTCCGTACTCCTCAAGACTGCCATAGGAGGTGGACCCCATGCAAATTCAGAGATAATTGGTCTTAAAGTTTAACTGTAATTGCAAAGAGATCTTTAGAAATATAAATAAAAAATATTGAAAGATCATTACAATATTTTGTTAAATTATTGAAATTATCGGATTGAAAGATTTCTGTGTTATTCAACTTACAAGAAATCATTATAATAACACAAAAGAATTGACGTAAGGATTAATTTATAATGCATGCAGTAAGTAATACTTCAAAGATGTATATAAAATTGTTTCAATTTTAAATCGTTTTTTAACACGTATCAATACGATATCTTATATACAAATGTACAATATAAAAGATACAAGTGTTTTCCTTATTTTCTTGAAGACATAGAACTCATAATTTTTTTAATGCTCTAATATTCAATGAAGAATAGCGTCGATCGAGATGGAGTCAGACCCAAAAAAACACAAAAACAGAAAAGAAGAATAAGTAGAAGAAAGAAATTGGAAAAATAAGGAGGAGGAAAGGGAGGAAGCGGAAGATAAGAACACTGAGATGTGGAAATCTTTAAGTTAATAAGTGGGTTTTACTTTTTGTAGCAAATTTTATATTTTGAATCTGATTATAAAGTTTCCTTTGCTTATTTACATCATCCTGACATCCTCAAATTAGAAATTTACGCATAATTTACAAAACGCCCAAACAACACAATGGCAATCACCAATTCAAAAATTATATATCAAACAAATCAATTCTTGAACTAAGCGATTACCTTGATGGACAAAGCTGATCATTCAGAGCATGCAAAATGTCCCAGGATTCTGACTGTAAAGCACAAGGACAAATTTACTCATTAAACTTTTATTTTGAAGGTGAATTATTAAGCAACTATTACCAAACATTATGAACCATTGAGAAAAGCCCAAAAAATCTAACAACAAAAAAGAAACTCTATCATCCATCTCAAAGAGGGGTTCTTAATATTAGCTGCATTATTAGCTTCAACTGTCTGTTCGGCAACAACTTCACTCGTGCCCAACAGATAGCTCCCGAAACCTCCTGCTCATCCAAAGTAACATAAACAAAAATCAAGTGAGAGTGATTGAATTTGAGATGCTACTATCATTCTTAAGAAGAAATCTAGAAAACATTTACACATCCTTTCAAATAAAGGCATGGAAGAAAAATGGTGAATAATAAGACGTAGAGAGGGGATACAATCTTATGTTTCGCGAAAGCAAGACTACGAAAATTTCTCTCTCGCTGCAGCTCTTTGTCCCTTCCCTCCCCTGATATACCCCTATTATTTCAAAATGCATTTTACAAGTTAAGAAAATAACAAACTATTTGGATATTAGTAGCGGTCGACCATCGTAATGTAAAGATACTAACCACTTAAAATATCATTCTGGCTCATTAGCGGAAACATAAGTGACCAAGAATCATTGCTCATTTCAAATGCAAGTGCAATATTTAATATAAAGAGCTTCACATTTTCGTTCACTCGACTCTCCTGTCTTGAGTAACATTATGAGAAACTTAGCCATGTGGTTCGATTTAAGGCATGCCCCACTTTTTTGGTGGCAGCTAGCTTAGTAAAATCTCTATTCTCAAAATAGAATAACGCTTTGTAATTACAAATGCCAACAATAAGTTTTTTTTAATGTTATCTAATTAAAATTAAAACTAAAGTTAGGCATAAAAATAGCTACAAGAATTGAATAAGATCAATGTAGTAATGCGGCAAAACAAAATTATGCTATTAATATATTAAACTATATTTAACTTTTAGAAGGGAGAAAAAGAAGAAACTATAATTAGCAGTTAGCAATACTCATGACAAGTAGATAGAGTTGACACTTGTCCGAAGAATGTGCTACTGGTTGATGAGATAAATAAGGGACAATTTCGTCAAATCGTTAAAGATTTTATGTAGCAGCTACAGTAAGATTATGGCCTTATTGATGTTAGAATTAATTTATAATGCATGCAGTAAGTAATACTTCAAAGATATATACAAAATTGTTTCAATTTTAAATCGTTTTCTAACACGTATCGATACGATATCTTATATACAAATGTACAATATAAAAGATACAAGTGTTTTCCTTATTTTCTTGAAGACATAGAACTCATAATTTTTTTAATGCTCTAATATTCAAGAATGAAGAATAGCGTCGATGGAGATGGAGTCAGACCCAAAAAAAAAAAAAAAAAAAGAATAAGTGGAAGAAAGAAATTGGAAAAATAAGGAGGAGGAAAGGGAGGAAGCGGGAGATAAGAACACTGAGATGTGATGCTCAACTAATTTACTTTTTAGGCGTAATGGCTTCCTGGCCACTTAAATTTGTAGAGCTTTTGAAAGCCGATACACGAACTTTGGACTTTCCCATTTGAACACTTCAACTTGACAAAATGGGTAATAATAAACACTTTTTTGACCGTTGACCATGCCTATGTGGAAACACTACAGCTGACATGACTAAACTGTGTGCAAATCACGCTGCCAAGGTGTGTGAATAGTATTGTTTTTACTTAAAAAAATTAGAATTAGAATAAAATATAAATAAAAAAGAAAAATAAAAATGAAAAAGGCAAAAAAAACTTTTCTAGTTTTTTCATCTTCCGCAATGGATTGCAAGACTTTTCTAATTTTTTGAGCAGATTCAATTCCTACAATGGATTGCTGAGAAACTTGGCAAGTGATCTCCATAGGTACTAAGGAAGGGTCTCCCATCAATAAATTCCTTTGAATTGGGCTGGATTGGGGGTTGACATATGGTCGAACAGTGTTCTGAAGGACCTTTTTTAATATTCGACGCGATTGACCCATGTAAAATTGGTTGTGATGGGTTGGGAATACTCACCTGGGGTGCAGAAATGGATTGGCATTGGTTTTGGGATCCAATTATCCCTGGAGCACCATGCCCGGCCAACTGGTGAAGTTCTGAGTTTTCAACTTGGTGGTGATGGTTGATTTCTTGAATGGATTGAGCTGAATCTTTGCATAGAGGATCCGTGGGTGTGTAGAAGGGATTCCAAATGAAAATTGGTCTCCAATTAGCCCAGAATTGATAGGGGCATTTCATCGAACACCTTGCTCAACCGGACTGTCTGAGCTTTTGGATTGTAAAATTGGAGGAATTGATTGGTACCCATATGAATTTGGAAGTGTAGGAGCATTCTCCTCATCAAGGCGAACATTTTAGTACCTTTCTTGTCCAATTTGGATACCTGGAACACCTTGCGCGTTCATTTTTGCCTCGCCGGAGTTCTGCTGCTCGTCGGAAGGGACGATTCCCATGGTGGAATTGTCGAACACCTAGTATGTTTTAGGCATTGTTTTTTTTTCCTTTTTGTATTTGTAACTTTTTTTCTTCTGATTTTGTATTTAAAAATGGGACCCACAAATAACACATGACAGGTAATAAATAGCTTAGCATGATGTGTTGTACATGTCAACGCAATTGATATACACGCTCTGGTAGATGTGTTTATTATTACCCATTTTGTCAAGTTAGAGTGCTCAAATGAGAAAATTTAAAGTTCGTGTATTACCTTTCAAAAGCCCTACAAATTTAAGTGGTCAGAAAATCATTACGCCTTACTTTTATACAATAAACAAAAGTTGTATTATGCTGGTGATGACCAAGCTGATGAAATGAAAAGTTTCGTGGGGCCCAATCGTTCTAGTAAAGCAAAAGTACTGACATTGTAGTGATGTAACATAACAAAAGCTGACACAACCCAATCAAAAGTAGAGGGTATAATAGTGAAAGCAGGGTAAAGTTCTTTTTTAGCCAATCAAATTCATCTTTTTTAGACTCAAGGGCTCTTACACGCCATCTTTGTTAAAACACAAAATAGGCTGAAATGACAAAAGTATCCTCTGATTAACTTTTAATCACGGGAAGCACAATAAAAAATTGATGGTATATTGTACGCTTTTTTGGGAGCTCAATTTCTTGTAAAAATTTGAGCTTAATTCTTTAGTAATTTAAAGAATTACTAAAGTTATTCCACTACCCAGATCTAGAATCACAATTCACGAACTTCTAAGATTTCATTACAAGTAAATGCTTGAAAGAAATACAACTGTTTTCGAAATGAAAGAAATAGTAAAATGAAATGTCTAGAAGGGGACTCCATGGTCTGCGGACGCCGACAGATCTACCTTGGGTCTCCTATAGAATGGATCCAGCAGCTAACTTCACGATCAACTTCTTGTTATCTGTAAAATATTTTCAGCCCAAATTTTTCATGAAATATTCAAACCTAAAAATGTGTCACCGCCTACCGCTTATCCAAAATCAAAATTACCGCCAATGATGAGACTGATTCAATCAAGAATTTTCTAAAGCACATGACATATTAAATTTCTTGTGCACAAAGGCTTAGCATGCCATAAAAGATACACTAGAGAAACATAAGATGACAAGAAAGCTCACAACAAATTAGCACACCTAGTATCAGAAATTGTTCCCAATTTATTCTTTTCTTTCTTTCTTTCTTTCTTTCTTTCTTTTTCTTTAACACATCATCGTTCATTTAATTGTTTGTCATCCAAAAATAATATATTCTTTAGCTTAGTGATGTGGGGTGGACGAAAGGAACAAGAAAAGGGAGCTCTTGTTAGGTGTAGTTAAATCTAAAACAATAATAGAAATCTTGAAAAGGCCTAATTCATTCAGGAATTGCCTCGAACACCTAAAGAACAAAGGTGATAGACACTTTAAACTTTCTGTGCAGCAAAGCCTTAGCATTCCATGAAAGATTAAACAGAGAAACAGAAGATAAGAAGAAGAAAACTCACAAAAAATAATAACCCAGAGAGAAAAATTAGCGATAAGATCAGCAACTGCGAGGAGCGAAAAGGTGTGGAACTGGAAAACTGCAATTTCCAGACGTCTGAGCTTTTAAACTATTGCTAGATTGGTTTTTGATACAGAGAACCTGCATCTGCCAAGTTTCTCAAAGAGTTGTCTGCCTGGTACCGATAAGAACAAGAAGAGCAAGAAGTTAGAAGCCAAAGAAGCGGTGATTGCCAGATTTTCTGAAGTGGTCGATATAATCCAAGCGAAGCTAATAAAAATTAGATGGAAAGACAATATTACCCTTGAAGTGTGAGGCAGACATGTCGTCCAGGTAAGAGAATTATTTAAAACCTTTCTCACCATAACAAATTATAATCACAGAAAAAAAATTGTATTCCCAATAAAGAAGCAACCTTTCTGCCAAGTGATCCCTTTATGACTTAAAAGCAAGGTACAAATTCCATTTTTATTTTAATACCAGCCAAGAAATTGCAGACTACATAATGCAAACTTCAATCTCTAAAATTACTATAGATTTAGGTTATAAGAATCAATAGAAACCTCAATTACGACTTCACTTTTTAGCCAAAATTGATCCTTTTACCACTAAGAAAGAAAGGGAAAACATGCAACAAAAAATCACATGTAATACTATCACACTTTTCATTGAAGGAATAAATTGGAAACAGAGAGAAGTCATTATTCATTGTAAGAAGTATGTCCGTCCTTTTTGCATTTATGCAGAATCGATCACTTCATAAATTACGATAATTATTCTTTTGCAGTAAAAACCTTTGATGTGTAAGAAAGATGATGATCACATGAGCATTATTTACAACCATTTTTATATAATTTAGCCTCAGCGAAATGAGAACAAAAACCATTGATATTCCTCAAGAGAAATACAGATAGAGATGAATCACAAACACTTAAAAAATAAAGAAGACAAAAATATGCATAAGAAATTTAATAGAAATGGTAATTCATTGAAGAATTTTCTCAAACACCTAGAGAACAAAAGCCATAACAGAAATGGTAATTCATTAAAGACCAAAATCCATTGATACTCCTCAAGAGAAATATAGATAATAGATAAAGATGAATCAAAGAGATGAGAGAAGAGGTACCCACCAATAAATATGATTGACAGAAGAAAATACACTGAAGTGCAAACTTAAAACAAACTTATTGTTATTGCTTACGACACAATCCACAGTGGTCGAAAGCTATAAAAAGACAACCTCCTGCAGATGGTGTGCAAAAATGAACTGTAAAGCAAATTGATAATTCATAAGTTATCCAAGTGTAAGAAGGAAGCTCTGTATTTGAGAATAAATATAACATCAATTGCCAGTACTCTAGCATTCGTCTTTCACCTCTTTCTTTAGATCTAAATGACCTGCTTATGGATTTCGTGAAGAGTTTTTGAAAAACGCTTCTAGACATTTTATAATGTTTACTTCCATCTCTATTTTCTTATTCCAATTTCAGGCTCCTTTTTAGATCCTTATAGTCTTAATGATAAACGAAATTTAAATCAATCATGAATAAAATTTAACATGATTATAAGCTAAAGTACCATATGAATTGCACGAATAGAAAGAACAACTGGAAAAAAACCTTTTCTGTTCCTTATATTGCTATAGGAAGGAAGTCGTACCCCTACCACTAGAAATTCTTTTAAGTTATAGCTATCTATATCTCACTAGACAAAGGTCAATTTCCTTCGACCTCATAAAAAAATATAAATAAAGACCACATGTATACCGATATTGTTGATATGGCTCTTCTATTTAGCTGTACATGAGTTTGGATAGATTTTTACGTCTTATTAGCAGAAATTATGATGCGTGGTATGAAATTTAGATTAGACAAAAGTCCGACACTATTAGGAATCAGAATTGATTTTGTGCTTTGGAAAGTCCAGAATATATGATAACGATTATGTTTAAAGAGAGATTCAAATTGAATAAAGAGGGAACTTAAGCTCTTACTTAGGAAAAGTTTAAATGTTATACAAAAGGAGTTGATAGATATGTGTGAATTCGTTCTTTATAATGCATTTACCTTCATTCTATATTTACAATTTTTTGAAGCTTAAAGTTCTTATGTAATTTTCCAGCCGATGAATCAGCTCTCACTGCATGAATAGATCATTGTAGAATTTCACACCCCTTAGCATAATAGTGTCATCTGCAAAAACATCCATAAGGTTAATCATATCATTTTCAAAATCTCAGCTGATCCTCTAGGTATATTCAGGTATCAAAAAAGTAAGTGTAGTAACAACCCAAAGTAATGTCAGTTGTAGATTAAATAACAAAAGTATAAGTAGATCCTTTTTAGTATATCCCACAAATACTCACATTCTAAAACTAGATGTTTTCACTCCAAAATTACCTTCCAACTTTAGGTGCCTTCAAACAGCTCCTACAAAGCCTTCTTCTTTCATAAAGAGATAATAGATAAACATGAATTACTTCAACTTTTCTTACTCTATGTGAAAAAAGCTACAACGAGAATATTATCAGCCGGACAGAGAAACTGCTACTTTATCTGATTCACAAATGAAATAATAGCAACTAAAGGTCAGAGTATTTACAATCAGATTGAGGACTTACTAATTGCTCCATAAGGAGTCACTGACTTGTAGTTAAAGCTGAATGACATAGTGAGGTTATCAAAGTTTAGATGTTGGACAATTAAGTCCCATTGTGTATAAGTTCCATGGTGTATAATTCATTCGGTAATTGAAGTTTGTTATAGTAATATTCACTCTCCAATATTCCTTGTTGTAGACACCGGATTTTTGACCCTCCCCTAGAATTTTCACATTTTTGGCGTGAATATGTGAAATTGGGTCTAGTATAGCTATTTTAACTATTTTTACTTTATTTCGTTGCAAAAAGAAAAAATCACAAAAAATACATATATAAATTTTAGTTTATGTATTTCTCATAAACTTGAAAAATACAAAAATTGTACTTTATTTTGGTACTTTATATAAATTCGAAAATTACAAAAAAATATAATTAATGTTTCGTAGTCATTATAATTTTGAAAAAAAATACAAAAAATATTACTTTATATTTTGTCTTTATTAAAAAACGAAAATTACAAAATAGTTTTATTAATATTTTGTAGCTATTTTAATCTCGAAAATATTAAGAAAATAATAATATAGTTTTGTTTTAAATAATTAGTCTTATTTTAGTAGCTATTTTGCTTACATAATTAGTTAAGCAACGTCGTGTTCTTATTCTCGGATCCGGGCAAACGAATAATATTCGGGTTCAAACTGCCCGATTTTAGGCCTAATTTTCGGACCTAGCCCATAATAAATCGAGTCCACGACACATGAGGAACCCCACCACGCGTGGGGGACACAAACCTTGAACCCCACCACGCGTGGGGCTCATTTTTCTTGGCAAAGGTTATAAAATACACGGACAGGATTTTGAAAAAATGAAAAAACGGGACTTTGAAAAATGGGAGGGCTATCACTGTTCATGGTTCTTCCTCAGAAGAACAAACAAAACAAAACCTAACAAAAACCCTACCGTCCAAACACCTCCTCCATCACCACCGTCAACACACCACCCAAAACCCTACGAGCCCCACTCCTTCTCCTCCAATCTCCATCGACACCACCAAACAGACCACAACACCTAAACAAAACCAAAACGCACTGTTCACCCCCTTCATCCTCAGAAAAACCTAGAAAAACTCTCACCTGCGTCCGACTTCCGGATACCCAAACACCACCAAATAGAAACCCGTCGACCACCGTCCGAACCAACCAACCCCACGACCACTTCTCCTCTCCCGTCGTAACTAAAACCAGTCGCGACAATAACGACCATCGCCTTCCTCCTCCTTGAATCCGCCATTGTTGCCGTTACCAGCTCAGTCCTCGACCACTGCCCCGACGACACCGCTGTTCGTCGTCACCCGCACCAAAACACCGCCTCCATCGTCGCAACCAGCTCCCACACCGTCTCACACAGTCACCAACCCCAGCCCGTCAGCTTTCCCGCCATTGCAGCCTCATCACCTTGCGTCAACAACCCACCACCATTGTTACCCGCTACCAGCTCCATAGCCTCCTCCTTCCTCACATCCAAACGACCCCTCCTGCTGCAGCTTCACGTACCAGGTGTTGCGCCGGAAAAATACAGCAGCAACCAAACAATCCTTGGTTGTTGACAGTTGTGGGTTCGAGCTTTCTATTTCCATCGAGGTCGTCTTTGGTTCATCGAGGTCCGGTACGTCGAGGTGTTTGTCCGAGGTTCCGTCGTTGTTCTTCGTTCAGAGAGGTCCGGCTTGAGTCCCGTCGGGGTCGCGTTTGTCGTCCTGAGTTTGCCGAGGTTCAAAGGTTAGTAAACCTCAAGTATTAGATAAGGAAATGTTACGTTAAATGTTCAAAGATGCAATATAGAAATTGGTACGATAATTTTCTGCTTATGTTTTCACCGTATGCATTTTTGCTCATTTTGCGCTATGTTATTCTTATTTATTTGATGTCATTTAATTAAGTTCGTCTAGTTGTTCTATGGCACAAGTTTGACGTTAATTTGATTCGGGGTCCTTTGCTTAGTTCATTCGGACAAAATTAGCATTAGTACTTGTTGTTACTACTTCCGAAACACTCATTCACTAAACTCATTTTATTAATTTTTTGACAAGTTATGAGATTTTAGTTGTAAAGAAGCCGTAAGGTCTAGTATTGTTAAAGGCATAAAAATGGCATCCTTTTAAAAATGAATAAAATAAAATAAATAAATAAATAAAAAACGAGACTAGCTTCGCCAAATAAAAAATGTACAGATTGCGGAGCCCTCACAAAATATATGTGTTAAATACTTAGATTCCGGGACGGGCCGTTTAGCAAATTTCACGGCCCCACCCAAAATAATAATGCGCTAGCTGCTTTAGGCGCGCCTTTAATAATTTATTCTTCCTAACTCGGGTGCACATTTATGTGACCCAAATCCAAATCTCAGCAGAGTTGAAATGTGTCTCTAAATCGCGGGTACATTGATTGTAGCGTGGTTCGAGATGCATGTCCACGACGTTGCAAATTCTTTTAAAAATAATGAATGAGACGAGCCTCGACAAACAAAAATGTAGAAGCTGCGGGGCCCTCTAAATGTATATATATTAAAAATACTTAGAATTCGGGACATGCCGTTTAGCAAATTTTGCGGCCTTCTCCAAAATAACAATACGTTAGTTGCTTTAGGTGCGTCTTAATAACGTATTTTTCTTAATTCGGGTGCACATTTATGTGACCCAAATCCAAATCTCAACCGAGTCGAGATATGTCAATAACCACGGGTGCATTGATGTAACGTGGTTTGAGATATATTTTCACGACGTTGCAATTCTCGTAAAAAATAATAATAAAAGCGGTCAAGAGTTTAAAACTTGCACATAGGTGTTCATATTGTATTTAAAATCAGATAAATAAGCCAAATATAACAGTTGAGCGACCGTGCTAGAACCACGGAACTCGGGAATGCCTAACACCTTCTCCCGGGTTAACAGAATTCCTTATCCGGATTTCTGGTACGCAGACTGTAATATAGAGTCATTCTTTTCCTCGATTCGGGATTAAAATTGGTGACTTGGGACACCCTAAATCTCCCAAGTGGCGACTCTGAAATAAATAAACCAATCCCGTTTCGATTGTCCTTTAATTGGAAAAAACTCCCTCGCGCCCCCTCGGGTGCGGAAAAAGGAGGTGTGACAGCTCTGGCGACTCTGCTGGGGATTATTTGACCCAGAACCACTGGTTCAGGGTTAGAAATTCGAGCTTAGATAAATTGTTATATTTGGTTTTATCTGATTTTTACATGTTTGAGCCTAATGTGCTAAATGATGCTTTTACCGCTTTGATATTATTTGAACTGTATATAAATTGTGCCGAAACCTTTCTCTTCTTACCTCCGGGGATGTGCTTACTGGTTGAGACTCCCTATTCTGTTAGTGTCATACCCTAAATAAAAGAGGCTCGGAAAGTTTCTAAGCCGGCTGGCCTTTTGGTTCCCGGAAAGGAGCTCCTTCCTCAGCTCGAGTTGTCCGCTCGGGTACACTGTCTAGAACACCGACCCAGGTTTTTGAACCTAGTATAACAAAGCCACATGCCGGATCCCTAGTAGGAACGTTTATTTGCATCATGTGCATTTGACTTAGGGGACTCAACACAGGGGTTGGGTCCGTCTAGGACAAGCAACCTGAAAATAATAGACCATCTTTGGCATCCTATGTGCTACATGTTATATTTATTCAAGGGTGAATGAGTCATTTGGCGGACAAATGATATTTGCGGACAAATGACACTTCTTATCATGCTGATCACGTTAAATAAGAAAGTTGCACGATTTTTTATTAAGCATGCTATTATATTAATCAAAGCATGGGGAACATTTGTGGAATCCAAGAAGCCTTGGAATTCCCTATGTCCCCCACGCTTGCTTTTTGGGAAAGCACATGGGGAACATTTGTGGAATCCAAGAAGTCTTGGAATTCCCATATGTCCCCCACGCTTCATAGGTTGGGAAAAGCGCATGGGGAGCATTTGCGGAATCCAAGAAGTCTTGGAAATCGTTATGTCTCCCATGCCACATTTTTGAAAGAAATAATAAATATAAAAAATAAAATTACAAATAAAAACAAAGCATGAAAATTCAAAAAAGGATTTTGTATGTTGTCATCATTTTCCACAAATTAGAAAATCGTGAAAAGGGGAGAAAATAACAGTGTAGAGATATAACTATTTATTTTTAGAAAAAAACCCAATGTCCAAGTAGTGTCGAAACTCTGCCAAAATTTTGAAAAAAAAAAGAAAAAACGGAAGGAATGTTTTATGTTTTTTTGTTAGTTTGTTAGTTTGTTATGAATGAAAAATAATAGTTTGTTTGTTTGTTGTAAAAAATAAAATAAAATAAATAGAAAATGGAAAAGGGTCTTCTCAAAAATAGTTTATTGCCCGAACTACGCGGGTTTGATTCTCACCGGATGTGAGATACGTAGGCAACCCTCATCGGGTCCAACCCCTCTTTTGCTAAAAAGCCAAAAATAAATAAAAAAACAAATAAATAAAAAACATGTCAAAATTTTAATCTTTTAAGTTAGGTGATGTTGTTTTGTCATAAATAGCCGAATGTTCCCGAAAGGGACGCCGGAAGGCTGACTTTGCATAAACAGCCACTTTTGGGTCATATTTAAGATTTGGTCCAGTTGACCCTCACAGCCTTAAAAATCTTCGTCCCCGAGACGTTGAAAGGCCGTGTTTGCAGTATTGAGTTTTCTAATTTGAAAATCGATAAAAAGAGTCATAAATAAGTCAGGTGATGCTGTTTTGTCATAAATAGCCGAATGTTCCCGAAAGGGACGACGGAAGGATGACTTTGCATAAACAGCCACCTTTTGGGTCATGTTTAGGATTTTTTGTCCAGTTGACCCACATAGCCTTAAAAATCTTCGTCCCCGAGGCGCTGAAGGACTGTGTTTGCAACATCAGGTTTTTATTATAATTTGAAAAAAAAAACAAAGAGTCGGCGGTCAGGTGAATACCGTTTGAATTTTGTCATAATAAGCCGAGCCAGCTTCGGCCGCGTCTTAAACCGTTCTTGCCGAAATAGCCTTAGAGTATCTTTCAGTTGTCGAAAGGTTATTTTCGTAAAAGAATGGACAAGTTGGTAAAGTGTCATAAAATAATCCTCCCCGGCCTCAAAATTCATGTGAGAATTGGAAGGGGCCACATTTGCAAAAATAGCCGTTTGGTTGCATTTGAAAAACGGGGAAAGGAAGCTGGCCGTTTGTTTTTAAGTTTGTAAATCTTTTGATTAGAATATGCGGGTTGTTTGATTTTCGAGTTTGTAGGTCATCTTCAAACCTTTGAAACCCAGTTTGTTCTAATATGAAAATTGAAAAAATGTTTATTATTGTTTATCTTTTATTGGCCCGAACTACGCAAGGTCTGATTCATGCGGGGTCATGATACGTAGGCAATCTCCATAAGATTCGACCACCACTAAAAAAAATATAATAATAAAAATATATATATATATATATATATATATATATATATATATATATATATATATATAATAAATAAATAAAAGAGAGTGTGGAAGATTTTCAGAGGGGCACAATTGTTTAACTGCTTAGGTACATTGTATCTCTGATATATGATTGTCTGTCCAATGCTCTAACACTAACGTGATGACTTCCCTTTGATGTGTCCATATATAGAAAGTGGTTGGTTGTGGTAGATCCTCCCTGCAAAGCAAAATCAAAGGACAATGGCTCAGAACCGCAGAACCGAGTGGGTCGGTATCGATGACCGACAACAATTGGTCGAACGGAACAACGGGTTGGTAGAGGAAGTGAAAATGCTGAGACAACATGTGGCAGATATGTATCAGGCATGGATAACTGGAAAAGCACCACCCCCTCCACCGCCAAGCCTCTTGAACTCTGTCATTTCCCAAGCACCCAACACCATAACGGACGATCCCCCATACTCTCCATCCCAACCCACTTATGGCAGCTTTCCCAGCTACCCGAGTAGCTCCATCACTCCTCAATGCTTCTCCGCTCCCCAACACCACTTCTTTCCCCGCCATACTTCACTTTCCAGGCACCCGGCTCCACAAAATGCCTACCCACCTACACAAGCCTACCAAAAGCCACCTGGATCAGGTTTCCGGCCCTGTCAACATGCAAGAATGAAGAGGCTATTGAAACGAGGAAAGACTCTCACCCCTATCGGAGTATCTTATGCCAGTCTGTTTGGAAGGCTAAGGCATGCTGGCTTGATTGAGCCACTCCCCGCATGTACTCCAGATCCACTTGCAAGGAACTTTGATCCGGCAGCGCGATGCGCATACCACTCCAATGTCGTAGGGCACAACGTTAAGAGCTGTCGTACTTTGAAAAGGGAAGTGGAGAAAATGATCCAAGAAGGGCGGATTGTGATCAATAACAGTGACATGGAGCACTCGAACCCTATCGAGAGCTTGTCGACGGAGGTTGATGATGTTGAAGCTGGCAATAGTCTTGGCAGTATTGATGCAAAGCTCAGTGGCTAAGATGCCAGTTTTTGCTAAAGTGGGAGGACGCTTCGTTTCCTTGGTCAGCAAGAGAGAAGCTTGTGGTGGCTTATTTTGTTGTCATTTCTGTTGTTCAGATTATTAGGGTTATAAGCCGGATATTGTCTTGTGTCAAAACTGTCTTAACTTTCCGTTTTGTCATAGCGGTTGTTTAAATTTTGTCTAGTTTGTTTCAGGATTTTGTTCTGGTTTGTTTTGTTTGTTTTGTTATTCAAACCATTTCACCGGTAGGCTAACGCAAGATCCGGTCTTTTATTATTTCCAGTCATCTTTTGTTTAGTCCTTTTGTCATTTTGTTCAGCGCCGATTCTAGTGACATGACATGCGCACACACTTTGGGCCTAATCTTAAAAGTTAATCATAAAACCCCGGAAAATAAGAACGGTTTGAGAATGTTCAGAGCTCGAGTCATGTGGAACTAGGGCAAGTTAAACACAAAGAAAAATCGTTAAGAGCAAGATTGGCATGAGGGTCGTTCATGAGAGTGAGAGTGTCGCCCAGCAGTGCTTTAGAAATGACAAATGAAAAAGCAAGTGTTTAACATAATTGTCAAGTCCAGCACCATCGGAAGAGACTATAAATCTATGTTCAATTGTGTTGTTTGCACTTGGCATGTTTTGAAGACTGGAATGACGAAGGCATTTTATTCTGCTACCTAAACACTTTATCCTTCGTTACCCCTTTTTGAGCCTTATTTATTTTCTTTCATACCCCTCGTTCGGAATCAGTAGCAACGAAAAAAAAGAGAAAGAAAGAAAACAACAAAAACGAAAAAAGAGAAAAGAAAAGAAAAGAAAAGAAGAATGATAACAAAAAAAAAGTCAAATGAAAAAAAGGAATTGGGAACTACGTTTGACCTGATTCCTCAAAGAGGATACGTAGGCGCTTCACGGCTCGGTCATAGTTTTGAAAAATGAAAAAAAAATCAATTAAAATATCCCCAAGCAAGAAACTGGGGCAAAGGTTGCGTTTGTTGTAAATAAATCTAATTCCGAAGGTTGTAACTAATAACCCAAAATTAATGCATTTTTTAGCCTTTTATACCTTTTCTTTCTAGCCTATCCAAAACCCACATTACGGTCCAAAGAAAGACCTTCTGATCAGTCTTCAAAAGATGCCAAGTCAGACAAATGAGAGTCTCACCGGTGAGCATAACATTCTGTTCCACAGCAGAAAAGGACTCTGATCCCCAGCGGAAAGAGTCATACCGGCGACACTCCAAACCCCCAGCTGGAAAGTGATACAAATGAGAGAGTCTTATCGGTGAAAACCTTCACAGGCACCATAAGGCGATGAAAGTTGAGAGAAAAACCAGAAATGAGAGAGGCTTGATAGTGAAAACCCTTTGGGCACTACAAGTCGAATAGGATTGAGAATCAGATGGGGAATTGCCAATTGAAGATCTTGAAAGATGATTGACGGTAGAGGATAGGCCACATACGCATGTCATGGCCATTAGAGTCGGTATCTGCGTTTGATAGATTTTTATTTATAGTTTCTTTTGTTAAAGAGTCATTTTTTTCCTGTCTTTTTATTCTGTTCCCTTTTATCTTTTTCCTTTCATAGAAAAATCCCCAATAGAGTCTGTCTGGTCAGAACAAGTGAATTGACTTCAAATATGCCTTCAGCTTTTCAAGATGAGATCTGACTAGTACATCCAAATGGTATAGTCAGCAAGGAACAAGCGCGAGGCCAGTGTCAATAAAGATATCCCCAGCAAAAGGGAATTGACAAAAGGATTGACGAGCGTCAAGAGGGATATCCTTGCCAAAACCAAGGTTATAAACCTCAAAGACAAGGCCCGTGAACAAAGCAAGGAGAGCAGTGAGCATGATTTGGCGAAATCCATACTAGACTAAAAGGTCGGGGAAATGCCAGTTTCCAAGCTATGCCACAAAAGAAGAGGGATATCCCCAGCAGGAAGGGATTATCCCCAGCACATAATATCATCCCCAACAAGTCGTGGAGCACAGCGCAATGAAGGAGAAAGGGAAAGCAATCCCAATAGGAGTATCACAGCCAACCACCATGTTTTAAACTAACAAATTTTGTTTGATTTGAAACAGGTAAAGGAAATGGCATTGATGCAGAAACGCATGCCACAAGGGATATTATCAAACTGGGGCAGAAAATTTTCCTTCCATTTAGAAAATTTTCTGGAAGTCAGGTACCCCCAGCTGATAACATTTTACCCCCAACAGGTAAGTAAATAATTCCCCAACAGTGTTATCCCTAGCAGTTGCGAGGAGTCCAACACAAGGTTGGAAAGTCGGTATCCTCAGCGGTTCCTTTCGGGGAAAGGCAAAACGACTCTCAAGGGAGGTAGTCTTCGAAGGAAGAAGCTATGGAAAAAAAGAATAAAAAAAAAAGAATAAAAAGATAATAATGAAAAAAAAATGAAAAAAAGGGTAAAAAGTCATCCCCATCAAAATAATCCCCAACAGTTTCGAGGGAAGACAACACATGTAAGTAAATAATTCAAAAAAAAAAAAGAAGGAAATGGTTCACGCATAGGAGACGCACTTCCTAAATGAATATGTCATTAATAGGAGACGCACTTCCTAATTTGAAATCATTAAAGTTTTTACTCATAGGAGATGCATTTCCTCCTAAGTTTGTTTCACTTTTACCCATAGGAGACGCATTTCCTCCTAAGTTTATGTTTTACCCATAGGAGACGCATTTCCTCCTAAGTTTATGTTTTACCCATAGGAGACGCATTTCCTCCTAAGTTTAGCTTTTACCCATAGGAGACGCATTTCCTCCTAAGTTTATATTTTACCCATAGGAGACGCATTTCCTCCTAAGTTTATGTTTTACCCATAGGAGACGCATTTCCTCCTAAGTTTAGTTTTTACCCATAGGAGACACATTTCCTCCTAAGTTTATGTTTTACCCATAGGAGATGCATTTCCTCCTAAGTTATTGTTAAAAAAAAAAAAGACCTAGTCTGATGAACCTTCTCCTAGGATCCAAATCTTAGTCTGGTGAATTTTTCTCCTAAGATAGAGACCTAGTCTGACGAACCTTCTCCTAGGATCAAAATCTTAGTCTGATGAATCTTTCTCCTAAGATAACCAAAAAACAAAAGAAAAGACCTAGTCTGATGAACCTTCTCCTAGGATCAAAATCTTAGTCCGATGAATTTTTCTCCTAAGATAGAGACCTAGTCTGACGAACCTTCTCCTAGGATCACAATTTTAGTCTGATGAATCTTTCTCCTAAGATACCAAAAAATGACCTAGTCTGATGAACCTTCTCCTAGGATCAAAATCTTAGTCTGACTAATTTTTCTCCTAAGATAGAGACCTAGTCTGACGAACCTTCTCCTGGGATCAAAATCTTAGTCTGATGAATCTTTCTCCTAAGATAACCAAAAAACAAAAGAAAAGACCTAGTCTGATGAACCTTCTCCTAGGATCAAAATCTTAGTCTGATGAACCTTTCTCCTAAGATACCAAAAAATCAAAATCTTAGTCCGATGAACTTTTCTCCTAAGATAGAGACCTAGTCTGACGAACCTTCTCCTAGGATCCAAATCTTAGTCTGATGAATCTTTCTCCTAAGATACCAAAAAAACAAAAAGACCTAGTCTGATGAACCTTCTCCTAGGATCAAAATCTTAGTCCGATGAACTTTTCTCTTAAGATAGAGACCTAGTCTGATGAACCTTCTCCTAGGATCCAAATCTTAGTCTGATGAATCTTTCTCCTAAGACACCAAAAACAAGACCTAGTCTGATGAACCTTCTCCTAGGATCAAAATCTTAGTCTGATGAATCTTTCTCCTAAGATACCAAAAAAAAACAACGTTTGAAAAAAAAAAACAACGATTGAAAAAAGAAAAGAAAAAAAGAGAGTCATTTTTAGTTTTCTTAAGACTATCAATGTTTAGTTTTCCTAAAACCAGGCGCCCACCTGTATAACGAGAGGAATACTTTCAGTCTTTAAATTTCTTGTCAGGCGCCCACCTACATAACGAGTGGAATACATTTCAGTCTTTTTATTTCAAGTGTTGAAGCCAGGCGCCCACCTGTATAACGAGAGGAATACATTTTAGTCTTTTCATTTCAAGTGTTAAAGCCAGGCGCCCACCTGTATAACAAGGGAATACGTTCCATGTTTTACCAATAGGAGGCGCGCTTCCTAGCTTGGCTTTTTCAGGTTATATTTTATTTTAGGAGACTCACTTCCTAAATGGAGAGTTTACTCGTAGGAGATGCACATCCTAGTCTAGTCTTTAGTTCACTCTCAGCATGGCATCAGTAGTATCGGTGGGTTACGATTTTGCTAACGACTCACAAACCTTCCCAGTGCAAACTGGGTTAGGAAATTTCATTTGTGTTGTTTGTTTTGGTTGTCAGGAGCCTGCCTGTAGAGCGGAGGTTGTTGTATGCCGAAGATTGAAGAAGTTAGGGGTCCGCCTGTAGAACAGCGGAACATCGTTCAAAGTCGAGCCGCAATCCATTGGAAGGCAGAAGGCTACAACAAAAATCCCCGACACTCAATCCAAGATAGAAACAATAAGAAGCTCGCCCCAAGAATGCGAGTCAACAGTCTGAGAGGGTCAACAAAAGCTAGTCACAAAAACAAACAAAAAAAGAAGAAAAAAAAAGAAAAAATGAATGAATCCAAAGCACGGAAGTGGAGAACAGATGTGATCTGCTCAAGAATTAGCGCCTACAACTAGCAAGTATCAAGGTTCAAATCCAAAGTCTGTATGAAACACCATTCAAGACTCAAGATCAAGTTTCAGAAGACTTAGAGATAGGAATCCTTGTAACTAGTAGCTGATAGGTTTAGTTAGTCTTTTTCAGTTATCATTTTTGATGTAATGACAGGACCACGGACCGGAACCTCAACGGAACGGAACCTCGATCGGCTCTCCACCTCGGTACACTCCACCATCTCTCTCATTCCCGAACTACACGTGGCCTGATTCCTGTATAACCAAGGATATGTAGGCAGCTCAGATACCAGGGCTCGGTCACATTCCCTCCCTTTCCTTAGTGTAGTCCGTCCAAGTAATGGTCGGGTCAATAACATGTCTAGTCGTTCTTTGTCGGAAAACTTTTCGTGTTTCCAGTCAAAGAGGGGCAGCTGTAGACACCGGATTTTTGACCCTCCCCGAGAATTTTCACATTTTTAGCGTGAATATGTGAAATTGGGTCTAGTATAGCTATTTTAACTATTTTTACTTTATTTCGTTGCAAAAAGAAAAAATCACAAAAAATACATATATAAATTTTAGTTTATGTATTTCTCATAAACTTGAAAAAATACAAAAATTGTACTTTATTTTGGTACTTTATATAAATTCGAAAATTACAAAAAAATATAATTAATGTTTCGTAGTCATTTTAATTTTGAAAAAAAATACAAAAAATATTACTTTATATTTTGTCTTTATTAAAAAACGAAAATTACAAAATAGTTTTATTAATATTTTGTAGCTATTTTAATCTCGAAAATATTAAGAAAATAATAATATAGTTTTGTTTTAAATAATTAGTCTTATTTTAGTAGCTATTTTGCTTACATAATTAGTTAAGCAACGTCGTGTTCTTATTCTCGGATCCGGGCAAAAGAATAATATTCGGGTTCAAACTACCCGGTTTTAGGCCTAATTTTCGGACCTAGCCCATAATAAACCGAGTCCACGACACATGGGGAACCCCACCACGCGTGGGGGACACAAACCTTGAACCCCACCACGCGTGGGGCTCATTTTTCTTGGCAAAGGTTATAAAATACACGGACAGGATTTTGAAAAAATGAAAAAACGGGACTTTGAAAAATGGGAGGGCTATCACTGTTTATGGTTCTTCCTCAGAAGAACAAACAAAACAAAACCTAACAAAAACCCTACCGTCCAAACACCTCCTCCATCACCACCGTCAACACACCACCCAAAACCCTACGAGCCCCACTCCTTCTCCTCCAATCTCCATCGATACCACCAAACAGACCTCAACACCTAAACAAAACCAAAATGCACTGTTCACCCCCCTTCATCCTCAGAAAAACCTAGAAAAACTCTCACCTGCGTCCGACTTCCGGATACCCAAACACCACCAAATAGAAACCCGTCGACCACCGTCCGAACCAACCAACCCCACGACCACTTCTCCTCCCCCGTCGTAACTAAAACCAGTCGCGACAATAACGACCATCGCCTTCCTCCTCCTTGAATCCGCCATTGTTGCCGTTACCAGCTCAGTCCTCGACCACTGCCCCGACGACACCGCTGTTCGTCTTCACCCCCACCAAAACACCGCCTCCATCGTCGCAACCACAACCAGCTCCCACACCGTCTCACACAGTCACCAACCCCAGCCCGTCAGCTTTCCCGCCATTGTAGCCTCATCACCTTGCGTCAACAACCCACCACCATTGTTACCCGCTACCAGCTCCATAGCCTCCTCCTTCCTCACATCCAAACGACCCCTCCTGCTGCAGCTTCACGTACCAGGTGTTGCGCCGGAAAAATACAGCAGCAACCAAACAATCCTTGGTTGTTGACAGTTGTGGGTTCGAGCTTTCTATTTCCATCGAGGTCGTCTTTGGTTCATCGAGGTCCGGTACGTCGAGGTGTTTGTCCGAGGTTCCGTCGTTGTTCTTCGTTCAGAGAGGTCCGACTTGAGTCCCGTCGGGGTCGCGTTTGTCGTCCTGAGTTTGCCGAGGTTCAAAGGTTAGTAAACCTCAAGTATTAGATAAGGAAATGTTACGTTAAATGTTCAAAGATGCAATATAGAAATTGGTACGATAATTTTCTGCTTATGTTTTCACCGTATGCATTTTTGCTCATTTTGCGCTATGTTATTCTTGTTTATTTGATGTCATTTAATTAAGTTTGTCTAGTTGTTCTATGACACAAGTTTGACGTTAATTTGATTCGGGGTCCTTTGCTTAGTTCATTCGGACAAAATTAGCATTAGTACTTGTTGTTACTACTTCTGAAACACTCATTCACTAAACTCATTTTATTAATTTTTTGACAAGTGATGAGATTTTAGTTGTAAAGAAGCCGTAAGGTTTAGTACTGTTAAAGGCGTAAAAATGGCATCCTTTTAAAAAATGAAAATAATAATAATAAATAAATAAATAAATAAAAAACGAGACTAGCTTCGCCAAATAAAAAATGTACAGATTGCGGAGCCCTCACAAAATATATGTGTTATATACTTAGATTCCGGGACGGGCTGTTTAGCAAATTTCACGGCCCCACCCAAAATAATAATGCGCTAGCTGCTTTAGGCGCGCCTTTAATAATTTATTCTCCCTAACTCGGGTGCACATTTATGTGACCCAAATCCAAATCTCAGCAGAGTTGAAATGTGTCTCTAAATCGCGGGTACATTGATTGTAGCGTGGTTCGAGATGCATGTCCACGACGTTGCAAATTCTTTTAAAAATAATGAATGAGACGAGCCTCGACAAACAAAAATGTAGAAGCTGCGGGGCCCTCTAAATGTATATATATTAAAAATACTTAGAATTCGGGACATGCCGTTTAGCAAATTTTGCGGCCTTCTCCAAAATAACAATACGTTAGTTGCTTTAGGTGCGTCTTAATAACGTATTTTTCTTAATTCGGGTGCACATTTATGTGACCCAAATCCAAATCTCAACCGAGTCGAGATATGTCAATAACCACGGGTGCATTGATGTAACGTGGTTTGAGATATATTTTCACGACGTTGCAATTCTCGTAAAAAATAATAATAAAAGCGGTCAAGAGTTTAAAACTTGCACATAGGTTTTAACATGTATAAAATCAGATAATCAAGCCAAATATAACAGTTAAGCGACCGTGCTAGAACCATGGAACTCGGGAATGCCTAACACCTTCTCCCGGGTTAACAGAATTCCTTATCCGGATTTCTGGTACGCAGACTGTAATATAGAGTCATTCTTTTCCTCGATGAGGGATTAAAATTGGTGACTTGGGACACCCTAAATCTCCCAAGTGGCGACTCTGAAATAAATAAACCAATCCCGTTTCGATTGTCCTTTAATTGGAAAAAACTCCCTCGCGCCCCCTCGGGTGCGGAAAAAGGAGGTGTGACACTTGTAATCGAGTTTCACATGCCAATGAATGCACACACATGATTTGTGCACTGTACCAAAAAAGCGTTATTCTATTTGTAGAATAGAGATTCTACTAAGCTAGCTGCCACCAAAAAAGAGGGGCATGCCTTAAATCGAACCACATGGCTAAGTTTCTCATAATGTTACTCAAGATAGGAGAGTCAAGTGAACCAAAATGTGAAGCTCTTTATATTAAATATTGCACTTGCATTTGAAATGAGTAATGATTCTTGGTCACTTATGTTTCCGCTAATGAGCCAGAATGATATTTTAAGTGGTTAGTATCTTTACTTTATAAAATCAGAGAGGAAATATGATGTTAGTATCTACACTCTTTTTACTCCATACATTTCATTTTTGATGGACGCATTTATTTTGGGTCCATTACGATGGTCAACCGCTACTAATATCCAGATAGTTTGTTATTTTCTTAACTTGTAAAATACATTTTGAAATAATAGGGTATATCAGGAGAGGGAAGCGACAAAGAGCTGCAGTGAGAGAGGAATCTTTGTAGTCCTGCTTTCGCGAAACATAAGATTGTATCTCCTCTTTACGTCTTATTATTCACCATTTTTCTTCCATGCCTTTATTTGAAAAGATGTGTAAATGTTTCCTAGATTTCTTCTTAAGAATGATAGTAGCATCTCAAATTCAATTACTCTTACTTGATTTTTGTTTATGTTACTTTGGATGAGCAGGAGGTTTCGGGAGCTATCTGTTTGGTACGAGTGAAGTTGTTGCCGAACAGACAGTTGAAGCTAATAATGCAGCTAATATTAAGAACCCTTCTTTGGGATGGATGATAGGGTTTCTTTTTTGTTGTTAGATTTCTTGGGCTTTTCTCAATTGTTCCTCTTCATAAGTTATATTCCTATCTCAGGATATGTGTAATGCATATTACATCACAAATTTCCTTGTAAAAAATAAAAGCTGTTCGCAAGATTTAGCATTCTGGAGATATCACTTTTACTTTTTCCGTTAGAAGTTATACTTTTATTTTTTTTGGTTAAATGACACTACTCAAGGGTGTAATCGACCTTAAGATTTGTTTAAGACACAAATCAACACACTAGAGCTTTGTGTACATAGTACTTGGATGACATGTTGACACTTGATATATTCATTCTTATTTTATTATTTTAAACTTTATTTGATGATGCAAAACTATATTTCAGATTATGATCTTAGACTTCAAACTGACTTATCTAAGTGGGGCACTGCAATTTCTCACCTTATCAACAATTTTCATATGCCACAAGGAGGTAAGCTAGAAAAGTAAGAATATTACCCATTTAGTAAATTCTGTCAGCATTAGTACAAATGGTATGATTACAAATTTATAGTTTCTTAAAATGTATGAAATCTTCAAAGAAACTCAAGAACATGCAAATTTACAACCGGACGTCCGAATCACGTCAAATCAACTCTGTTTTGCACCAAATTTTATCGACAAGTCCTAAATGGTAAAATGAACCTATTCAAAGTTTCGAATAAAAATCCAAACCCGGTTGCAAAAAATTGAACTTATAGTCAAACTTAGGAATTCTTCAAACTTTCAAATTACTAGTTTTTAACAATTGACGTTAAATCAAGTTAGGGACTTCTGAATTCGATTTCGAGCATACTCCCAAGTCCCAAATCATAATACTGATCTACTAGAACCGTCAAAATACTGATCCAGGTCCGTTTATAAAAAATATTGAACGTAGTCAACTCAAATGAGTTTTAAGGCAAGTTCCCACATTTTCTTAAATTTTCCATATAGAAACTTTCCAGAACAAGACACTGGTTGTGCATGTAAATTAAGGAACATTAAACAAAGCTAATCGAGATCTCAAAATACAGAAATAAAGGCTAAAACTCAAAATGATCTATTGGGTCATCACATTCTAACAACTCATTACAACGATGTCAAAGCTTTGTTACTTTTAAACCCACTTTAAGCCCAAGTGATTGATCACTCAAATAATTAAGAGTGACAATGTTCAACAACAACATAATCTAATGCTCTTTCTCAAGAAATACAAGATAAACGTTCGTCGTCGAATGGACATAAAAATATACCTGAATTGGTGAAAAGGTGTAGGTATCTACTCCGCATGTCCGACTCGGACTCCCACGTGGCTGCCTCGATCGGCTGACCTCTTCACTGCACTCGAACTGAAGAATAACTCTTAGACCTCAACTTCCGGACTTGCTGGGCTAGAATGGCCACTGGCTCCTCCTCATAAGTCAAATCCCTTTCGAATTGGACTGAGCTGAAATCTAGCACATAAAACGGATCACTGTGATACTTCCGGAGCATGGACACATGGAATACCGGATGGACTGTAGGTAAATAGGGTGGAAATGCAAGCCTGTAGACCATCTCACCCACTCTCTCAAGAATCTCAAAATGTCCAATATACATAGGGCTCAACTTGCCCTTCTTTTCGAACCTCATCACACCCTTCATGGGTGAAACCCGGAGCAATACCCTCTCCCTAACCATGAATGCAACATCAAGAACTCTACGATCGGCATAACTCTTCTGCCTAGACTGAGCTACCTGAAGTCGATCCTGAATCATCTTTACCTTTTCCAAGGCATCCTGAACTAAATCGGTACCTAACAACCGAGCCTCTCCCGACTTAAACCAACCAATTGGCGGACGACACCGCCTCCCATACAATGCCTCATATGGAGCCATTTGAATACTCGACTAGTAGATATTGTTGTAGACAAACTCCGCAAGCGGCAAGAACTGATCCCAAAAACCCCAAAAATCCATAGCGCAAGTGCAAAGCATATCCTCCAATATCTGAATGGTGCGCTCGGACTGTCCGTCTATCTAGGGGTGAAATGTTGTACCCAACTCAACCCGTGTACCTAACTCACGCTGTACGGACCTCGAAAAGTGCAAGGTGAACTGCGTACCTCGATCAGAAATGATGGACACGGGCACACCATGAAGACGGATGATATCGCGGATATAGATATCAGCCAACTGCTCTGAAGAATAGGTAACTACTACTAGAATGAAATGTGCTGACTTGGTCAACCTGTCCACAATGACCCATAACACATCGAACTTCTTCTGAGTCCGTGGGAGCCTAACAACGAAATTCATGGTAATATGCTCCCACTTCCATTCAGGAATTGCAAGCCTCTAAAGCAAACCACCAGTCCTCTAATGCTTGTACTTTACTTGTTGGAAATTATGACACCGAGCTATATATGCAACTATATCCTTCTTCATTATCCTCCACCAATAATGATGCCTTAAATCCTGGTATATCTTGGCGGCATTCAGATGATTAGAATACTGGGAACTGTGGGCCTCCTCAAGCATCAACTCACGAAGCCCATCCACATTGGGCAAACAAATACGACTCTACATCCACAATACCCCATCATCTCTGATAGTAACATGTTTGTCACCATCGTGCCGCACTCTGTCCTTAAAGACAAGCAAATATGGGTCATTATATTGATGTTCTCTGATGCGCTCATACAAAGAATACCGAGAGACTGTTCAAGCTAGAATACGACTAGGCTCCAAAACATCTAACCGTATGAACTGATTGGCCAAAGCCTGAACGTCTGATGCTTGCAGCCTCTCTAGAATGTACATACGACTACCCATACTCACAGCCTTTCTACTTAAGGCATCAACAATAACATTGGTCGTCCCCAGGGGATACAAAATGGTGATATCACAGTCCTTTAATAGCTCCAACCACCTCTTCTACCTCAAGTTGAGATCCTTTTGCTTGAATAAATACTGAGACTCTGATTATCCGTGAACATCTCACACGATACGCCGTAGAGATAGTGCCTCCATATCTTCAGTGTATGAACAATGGCTACCAAACAGGGTAATTCTTCCCACGAACCTTCAACTACCGTGACCGTCGCGCCCTTTTTTCTCGCAAAATCGGGTTTCGACACGTGAAAACTCTTTTAAGGAAGAGTTTTAAAAGAGAGAGTCATCACCTAACGGATTAAGGTGCGTTAGGGCACCTATTTGCAAATAACTTTGTTTCACCAATTTGCATCACCAAAGATTGGGTAAGGGCTCGAAATTACCTCAAAGAGAAGGTGTTAGGCACTCTTCGAGGTCCACAACTGTGGGTCCCGGCCGGACTCAATTATATGAATTAGTCTATGTGATCAAATCTAAGAAACAAGGAATTACTAAATGTGAATAAACAACTAAAAGGCAAAAGGGAGGGGGTCCTAAGTTTTTAGCCTAAAGGATCACCCCGTGCAACATAAATAATACTTCGTAACTCCCTCGAGATGGGGTGTTACTCATATTATTCAGCGGGCACAGACTATCATCTCCTTCTATCCAATTACTATCTTTAAGTTGTTTACTTAAAGCGCACTAGTCAATTCTAAGTCGTGTCCTACGCGTGCACTACCTGTCTCATGCCTATGGTCCAGGAGGCATTTGGACCTCTATCTCAGGGCGTTTCTAGACTTTAACTTAGGCTGCTCAGAATGTCAAAAGCTAGACGATATACAAAACACATTGGACTTTCACTTATAAGCAAGTAAGGGCTCAAGTTGGCCTCTGCAATTAGACAACAAATGCACGTAAATCAGATTAATTCAGACAGTTGCTGATTTTAAATAGTTAAAATTGCAGAAACCTATAGGCAGGATCTCTATATGAATATGGATTTAATGGACGGACAGTTATACGCAAAAGCCATTTTCTTAATACACTTCCCAAAACCTACATGATTTGCCTACTGATTTTAAGCATAAGGGGATTAAACCTATAGGTATGATGTCTAGGTGTTTTATGCGATAATAAACAGTGGTAATCACATAAGCTCATTCAGAATAACTTATTTGATCCTATAGGCAGGTTTTCTAAGGATGCCAATACACAGTGTTTAACAACTCCTGAGCAAACGGGTAAGATGATAATTAAACTGATTCAAACATATAGGCATGCAATCTATCATTAAAACCAATTTTAGATCCTATAGGCATGATCTCTAAAACTGACTTTTGTTCCTATAGGCATGATTTCTACGATCAATACTGATTTTTTAGATCCTATAGATAGGATTTCTATCAAGCAGACGTAGAGCATATTTTAACCAAATAAAGGAACTATAGGCAGGATTTCTACTAGAAAATAATACGTTTTGAACAAGGATAGAGTACATATAAGCATGATTTCTACAATAACTAAAAGTAGCATGTTGTGAGAAAAGACAGATTACATATAAGCATGATTTCTAGCACATGAAGTTGAACATGTTTAAATATAATAGCACATTTTAGCTAAGTGATGAGCCTATAGGCAGGATTTCTACCCATTTCAGTGCAAGTATAGGATAAAGCCATTTCCCCAATTTTACTAATACCCCAAATTGTTATTACAAATAATTACTATAGACCAGAATTTAATGCAATGAATTACAAAATAAGTATTACTATAAGGAGCCTACAGCAGGCCCAAATACATATGGACAGGCCATGCCTTCAACCCACAACAACTTCAAAATTCATGTTCATAGATACAAAATAACCAGTTGTTAAGTGATTCACCCATATATCAAGGTTGAGCATACAAAACTCAAGTTAGGGGTGGACATCGGTCGGTTCGATTCAGTTATGAATATTATCGGTTTTGCCTATCGGTAATCAGTTTACAAATATCATAACCCGATAACCAAACCGATAAGATATTGGTTATCGGTTATCGGTTAATCGGTTATCGATCATTATCGATTCGGTTATCGGTTTACCCAATAAGATAAAACAACTAAAACAGATTCGGTGTAAATTTTTTTTGCTAAAATAGTTTTATAAGATTTGCAATGTATAAAAAAATATGGGAAAATCAGTGTTCTTAAGATCTTCTTTGTTCAAACGACTAGCAGTAGCTCTTTGTACATTGATATCTACTTTTTTACTCTAGTACAAAATTATGTATATAGATTATAAAGTTTATTAGTTATGAAATACAAATTTTATGACAACTGACATAAGATAACTTTGTAACAGCTCAACAATTAAAGCACACAACAAATCTCACTTCAGCTTTCAAACAAACTAAGAAAAATTCATAGGCAGAATGCTTTCAAACAAACTAAGAAAAAAATAAAGATGAAGTAACTAAAAACATACACGAAGAATCAAAATGAAGCTGAAGAATATGGCTGAGAAATGCGACTGAAGAGTGAAGTGAAGATACGGCTGAAGAATCTGATGGATCTGAGAAATGAAGTGAAGATGTGACTGAAGAGTGAAAGAAAGAAACTGAGAAATGCGACTGACAGCGGCCTGAGTCTTGACGGGCTGACTGGTGAGGGCGTGAGGCGGAGAAACTAAGAAAGAATTAGGGAAATCAAAGAGTGAACTATGAATTATGAAACCTAGTATGTATATACTTAAGGGTAAACTAGTAAATTAGTTAATCCTTATTGGGTTATCGGTTTTACCCAATAATAGAATTGCCAAACCGAGCCCGAATTGATAACCCAATTAAAAGAATTTTAACCCGTTACCGAATCGTTAACCCAATAACCTAATACCGATAACCCAATAAATAATTAATAGTTCGGGTTATCGGTTTTATCCGATAGATGCCTACCCCTAACCCAAGTCCCTAGTGTGTCAGAGTTCCAAAGGGCTTCAAGAACCCAGGGCAGTGCTCACACTAGGGACATTGATGAGAAACATCTCAGGGAAAATACTAGGGACCAGGCCCTAGTGCGCCAGAGTTCACAAGGGTCTCACATGAACCCTGAGCAGTGCTCACACTACAGAGGCCAAAGGACAGAACCTAAATAGCCTTGGCTTTCAGTCGACTAAGAATAAGAATTCAGAAGGACAAGATAGGAAATGAGTAGAATAGAGTCAAGGGATTTCACTTAAAGACAAAATCCAAATTGAACTTATACACACAAATACTAGACATGCTTGAACTTAGGCAGACTTAGTCAAGTTTTCAGGAAATGAAGTCAATCAAAAGTCACAAAAATAGATTTATAGTGATAAAAGAAGATCCAGATTAGGCTAAGTGCAGAAACTAGTGTCATAAGAAGAAACCAATTAGCAACAGATCATGACATGTTAGGAACTAATTAGGGCAGTTACTAGAGGTGTCAAAATATGTTGAAACAAGATCAAACAAGCCACATTACAGCAAATTCAGCAAATAGACTTGTAATTCTATTAATGCATACACCTATACATAGTTAACTAGTCCATAGAAGGTATGAGAACATGTTCAAAGAGCAGGTTATAACAGAATTAAACTTAAAGAGATAGCTACCAATGACATATGGCTAAGTAAAATCAAACTAACAAACTCACGGTAGATTTAAGCATGTCTCAGATGTAATAACATTTAGGATAGCATAGTTTAATTGAAGTAACACATAGATGAAATGGCAGATAATCAACATGAAATGGTAAAAGGCATGGTAACTCACCAGTTAGAATGAAGCAAGGAAGAAGGAATTCGGCAGTTTGGTAAATATCACCAAAACAAGAGCAAGTACTTGGAAATTACTGGCCTTGGTTTTAGCCTGCCAGGAATCAGAATACAGAACGAGATTTTTCAAAAGTGGAAGCACACAGCCTTAGTTTATAGTGTTCTTAAGGATTTTTTGAACATAATCAAAGGGGAGTGGGGAAGGATTTAAATAGTGTAGGAACTGAACACATAAACATGGAAAATAATTAATTCAATCACTAGAAAGGCAATCATTTAAATCAGTAAGGAAGAAAATTTGAAACCCAAATTTTTTGGGTAAAAATATACAAAAAGTGGTAGAAAATAAGGCAATGAATCACATAATGCATACAATGAACATAGACAGGAAATTATTCAAAAGAAGCACAGAATCAAACCAGATTTGGTTCGATTAAGAAGATCTGCAACCCTAATTTAGGTTAAGTAAAAGAAAACAACAAAAATAGGCAGATTCACGCATAATAGAGTGAATATAGATGAAATAATACTCAAAATCAAAGCTTGGACCAGTTTTGGTTCGAATCAAAAGAGAATCTGAAAACCCTAACTTTAGGGTTAAGTACGAATCAGCGAGATGCGAGCAAATCGGGCTCACACGGTACAACATAACGCATTTGGAGTTAAAGTTGTCCAGATTCAAGAGGTAAAAATCGATTAGGACAGAATCAAAGTGGGGTACTTGCCATGTTTAGGCAAGTACTTAAGTTATTCCGTAAAAAAATACGAAATAAAGGATGTATATCGAGATGGTAGGTGAATGGGGAAAGAATCCCATTAGAAATGGGATTTGGGGAGGATTTTGGTGAGACGGCGGTTTAGGGTTCATCAGAGGAGGGGAATAGAGGCAGCAGGTTTAGAAATGGGATTTAGAGTTTGGGGGACGATAATATATGGAAAGGGAGGTTGTTTACGAGCCGTTGATCATTTTTTATCAACGACTAGGTTTAGGCAGGAGTTGGGTGGGGTTTTAATAAGTGGGTGAAGGTATTGGGCTAATGGGATTGGTCTTGAGGTAATTGAGCTGTGTTTGGGTAGCTTTAGGTCCGAAATTAATTATGAAATTAAGGCAGGATTTTAAATACCCAATTTTAATAAATAAATAATTTATAAAAATAATAAATAAGTAATAAAAATATCATTTGTGCACTAAAATAATTTAAAATAGTTATTTAATATTTTAAAAATATAAAAAATCATTTTCTGCATAAATAATATAATAGTACATTAATATGGGCTATTATTGCAAAGATGTGTAATTTAGCCTTAAAAATGTAAATGTAATTATAAAAATGCACTGAAAAATATTTAAATATTATATTGGTATAATAATAAATTTAGATGATTAAATAATTATGAAAATAGTATGAAGGATAATTATTGGATATTTATATAATAAAATACAGAAATAAATTGATTTAAAGCCTTTAAAAATTATTAAAAATTATGAAAAAATACTTGTGCATGCTTGTAAATCAAATGATGATGCATGTGCACTATTTTAAAAGTACATATATGTAGAAAAAATATAAGGGAAAAATTGGGTATCAACAACTACCCATCTTTACCTGAGAACGATGAAAGATATATATATATATATATATATATATATATATATATATATAAATTGGGTATCAACAGTGACCCGTATGCAATCACCCTGCCTTCCTACATCTACACTACACCGAGCCCAATATGAGATGCATCGCAATACACCATATAGGATCCTGAACCTGTGGGCAACACCAACACTGGCATCATAGTTAAAGCAATCTTGAGCTTCTAAAAGCTCAACTCACACTCATTCGACCACCTGAATGGAGCACCCTTCTGGGTCAATCTAGTCAATGGGGCTGCTATGGATGAAAACCCCTCCACGAACCGGTGATAATAACTTGCCAAACCTAGGAAACTCTGAATCTCTGTAGCTAAAGTAGGTCTAGGTCATTTCTGAACTGCCTCAATCTTCTTAGGATCAACTTTTATGCCCTCAACCGATACAACATGCCCCAAAAAGGTGACTGAGTCAAACCAAAACTCACACTTTGAAAACATGGTATATAGCTGACTATCTCTCAGAGTCTAAAGTACAATCTGAAGATGCTGCTTAAACTCCTCTCGACTGCAGGAGTAGATTAAGATATCATCAATGAATACGATCACAAAAGAATCCAAATAGGGCTTGAATACCCAATTCAAAATATTGCTGGGGCATTTATCAGCCCAAATGACATCACTAGGAACTTATAATGTCCATACCGAGTCTGAAAGGCCATCTTAGGGACATCTGATACCCTAATGTTCAACTGATGGTAGCCAGACCTCAAATCAATCTTCAAAAACATCTTGGCACCCTGAACCTAATCAAATAAGTCATCTATCCTCGGTAACATATAGTTGTTCTTGATAGTGACTATATTCAACTACCGATAGTCTATACACATCCTTATCTACCCATATTTGTTCTTCACGAACAACACGGGCGCACCCCAGGGCGAGACACTAAGTCTAATGAATACCTTATCAAGCAAATCTTGCAACCACTCCTTCAATTCCTTCAACTCCAGTGGGGCCATATGGTATGGTGGAATGGAAATCGGCTGATTGCGTGGAGCCAAATCAATACAGAAGTTACTATATTTGTCGGGTGGCATCCCCGCAAATCTGCAGGAAACACCTCTGGAAACTCATGCACAACTGGTACTGAATCCATGGAAGGAACCTCCGCACTCGAATCACGAACATAGGCTAAATATAATAGACATCCCTTCTCGACCATACATCGAGCCTTCACATAAGAAATAACCTTGCTGGTAGAGTGACCAGGAGTCCCCCTCCACTCTAATCCAGGTAACCCGACATGGCTAAATTCACCGTCTTGACGTGACAATCCCATATAGCATGATAAAGTGACAACCAATCCATGCCCAAAATAACATCAAAGTCTACCATATCAAGAAGTAGAATATCTACACTAGTCTCAAGACTACTAATAGTAAACACACACGAGCGATCAACATTGTCTACAATAATGGAATCTCTAACAGGCGTGGACGCATACACAAGAGAAATCAAAGAATCACGAGGCACAACTAGATATAAAGCAAAATGGGATGACACATAGGAATAAGTAGAGTACGGATCAAATATAATTGAAGCATCTCTATGGCAAACTGGAGCAATACTTGTGATAACGACATCAGATAACTCGGCCTCAGGTCTAGCTGGAAATGCATAAAATCGGGGTTGGGCCCCACCACTCTGACCTCCATCTATCGAATGGCCTCTAACTGGCCGGCCTCCATCTCTAATGGCCTGACCTCCATCTCTGGTTGTCTGTCCCCTGCCTCTAGCTGGCTGAGCGGGCGATAAAGCAACTAGTGTCGGGACTATGGCACGAGAACTCTATTGTGGCATGCTCCTCAACAATCTTGGACTGAACCTCCTGATGTGGCTAGTACCCCTACACTCAAAACATCCATCATGCTGATGTGGCTGCTAAAGCTGAAGCTGGCCCGAATGGGTTGGATAACTACGGTGATAACTCTGGATTGGAGGCGTGATAACTAGGGATTGTGGTTCATTTTACACTCCTTCTTACTTGAGTTATGATTAAAAATGTGTACAAAATTGTCCCAAAGGCTTACATGTTACCAAGAAGAAGTCCAGGCACAGTGCAACAGATCCACTGCGGCCGCATTCCATTTGGTAAGGTCTGCAGTGAGGAGATTCAGAGAGTGTAAATTTTGGAAACTCAAGCATTGCGGCCGCAAAGCATTTTATGCGGACCTCAATGGCCTCACCGCGGCCGCACTCGATATTGTGCGGTATGCAATTATGGAGTTCAGAGAGTTGGAGTTTGGAGATTTATTGCCAATGCGGTCCGCGGTCTTTTTTTGTGCCGACCGCAATAGAAGCCACCGCGGCCGCGGTGCATTTTGTGCAGCCCGTGGTGCATTTTGTGCAGCCCGCGGTGGCCAAGTTCAGAGAGCAGATATTTGAAGCCAAAATCCTCACCGCGGCCGCACTCCATTTCTCCCGGTCTGCGGTACCCCCGTAGGTAGGGGTGTCAATGGTTCGATTCGGCCGATTATTTATAAAATTTGTACCATACCAATTTTTTAGTTATTCTATTATGTATAACCAAAATTAGACTTTTCGAAACCTTCCCAATCATGTCGGTTTCTCTTCGGTATCAGTACGGTTCGGTTAATTTTCGGTATTTTTTTACTATCATGTAAAATTCACCAGTGGAAGTAGAACTGCAATAACATACATTATTTTATAGGACTTAGCAAAACTCTCTAGACATTTTTACTGTTTAAAGGGTGATGAATTAAAAAAAAAATGGCTAGAGTATAGATCTATCAACTATTCTACAACAGCGTAAAAGAAATCAAACAAAGGCAAAGAAAATATTAATCACACGAGTTGAAAGATATACCAAGCTGGGACTCAAGAATAAAGTCTATAGAAGATTAAATATTCGAAAAGATAAACCTAAATTATATGAAAGGAAACATATTTAATACATTGTAGTTTGCTACTCATAATCGCTAGAATACTTTGTGTTTTGCTAATAAAGATACTTGAAATAACTTAATTTAAGTAGAAGTAGCATAATAGATATTAGGAATTAGTATTTTGAGTTTAATTGCTTGCTGGCTTGTAATAGTTTTCATAATTCTAAGGCTCAAAGAAAATTTAATGCATTATTATTTTTAAACTTACTAAATAAATATATTTTCTACATGTAAAATTTAGTCGGTACGGTTCGGTATTTTTTTAGTTTATTTTTATAAAATAAAAAACCTACCCTAATTATCGATGTGGTTATAGATTTATATAAAAACCTACGATTTCTTAAAAAGAAACCTAAAAATCGGTTTGGTGCGATACGGTTCGATTGGTTTAGTCGGTTTTCGAATATCCATTGACACCCCTACCCGCAGGGGTATTTTTGTCCAGAAAAATCGGCCTTGTATAAATATTTTCTTTTCTCAATTTTAGGTCATCAGTTGTAATTTAACTTTGAGCCGCGCTTGTGAACAGTAGTTCTTAACCATTTTGAATAATTTTAGAGTAGTTTTATCATTGAATCTTCAAGTATTAGCTTGTAATTAAATCTTATGGGGTTTTCTTCATCTATTTATCAGTTTTCTTCTATTATCATGAGTAGCTAGACCCATTAGCTAGGGTTGTGGCTCAACCCTAGTGTGGGTATTTGATGGGTATTGAATTTTAAGGCTTGAATGTCTATGGGTGTTTGATATTTGGACTAATTGTGTTTTCCATGTTGAATTAGTGGTTGCAAATACTAATTTGTGCCTTTTTGACTTGGGCTCTTCTTGAGAAAGAGAGCTTGAGTCTAGGAAAATTTGTCGAACAAGAAATTGGGGCGTATTCAAGAGATTGATAGCCCTAATTAAAGAGTTAAACCAAGAGATAGTAATACCCGACTTGAACCTCAATTGCTTGCACAAATTATCATACCCAATTGGTCTTGAGAAAGTCAATTAGGGCAAAATCACTCAAACTACCGAGAGGTATAGAGTGAGAAGTTTCGTGCATAGTTATATCGTAATCCCCAACATGGCAACTTAACCTTAGATTCGAGAACCCGTCAAGTATCCACCTAGGAGAAAGTCACTTCCCTAGTGCTTCCTTAACCATTTAGACAACCTTTCAAGTAGTCCTGGGCATAATTTTGTAAATACCGAATTACCGTACCGAAATCAACAATTTTGGTATTTGGTATATAGTATTTGGTATTTGGTTTAAGTTTTTAAAAAAATTTGGTATTAGGTATGGTATTTGGTATTTTAAGATAAAATACCGAAATACCGATACCGTACCGAAATATATATTATATTACACAAAATATATATTATCAATTATAACATAAATATAAAAAATCTAAAATTTTACTTTCCTTTATTCTCAAAGTTCATCAATTAACTCTAAAAAAGTAACAATACATTTCTAATGATCAAATATTTTATGTACAATTTTCTCTATTTGAGTCGCTATTTGCTAGTGTTGGACAAAATTTTTGTCAACAAACATTTTCAGTTTTATATTTTTGAGTACTTTAATTAAGAATATTAGAGTATATGACTCTATGCACTAGTTAGTATTCAAACCGAATAAACCAAAGTTACCGAACCGAATAAACCGAAACTGAAAGGAGAAAAACTTAACCATACCGAATTTAATTAGGTACGGTATTGGTATAGGATTTTAAGAAACAGAATACCGAAAATACCGAATCAAAATGTCTAAATACCGTACCGTACCGATTGACGAATACCCCTACTTTCAAGTATCTTACTCTTAGCTTAATTTAGCATCTTATTAGCATTAAATTAGAAGTAATATCAAAACCAATGATGATTGGAAGATCAATTAAGAGCAATTACACTTTTCTAATTTAGATAGGAACCCAATTCCCATTTCTAGCTCCCTATGGAATTCGATCCCGACCATCTCGGGTAAAAGCTGCTTCGACCACTCTCACTACTTTGTAGTGGTGCAGGGTTGGCTCCGATCACTTTTTGGCGCCGTTGCCAGGGAGCTAACGATTTTAGCTATCTATCTAAATAGTTTGTGTATTATTATTCTTTCCTTCTGCGTTACTAATTTGTGTGTGTCACTACTTCAGGTACAAAATGGCAGCAAACAACGCACCTCTTGGAGATATTTCACCGGGGGAGGAGGTAAATGACAACATTGATGATGAGGTCCCTATTGTGCCTCAAGGACAAAGGAGAGGCCGCCAGACTAATGATAATATTCCAGATCCTCCCCTGCCACCTCCAAGAGTGGCTCCTCGAGTGCTTCCCAACCAAGGATATGCTAGTGCAATTGTCCCACCTCGGATCCGGGTGGGCAATTTTCAAATTACTAATGTGATGCTGACATTGTTGGAGCAGCGAGGGTATTTCATGGGCGCTACCAATCAGAATGCTTACAAATATCTCAAGGGTTTCGTGGAGACCTGATGGGAGAGCAAGCAAACTAATGTGTCAGAGGATGCACTTCTGTTGAGACTATTCCCTTTCTTACTTAGAGGAAAGGCATTAGATTGACTTGAATGACTTCTCAACCATTCCATCACTACTTGGGATGAGTTAGTAGATAAATTCATTGCAAAGTTTTTCTCAGCGGGGCACATAGCAGCATTGAGAGATGAGATCTTAGCTTTCAAGCAGGAGCCCACCGAGCCATTACATGTGACTTGGGAGCGATATAGAACCATGGTAAAGGAATGTCCCAACAATGATATGGTTGAGGCAATGATCCAACAGACTTTCTACCCGGGAATTAACACAACAAATCAGTGCATAGTGAACCAACTTGCTGGGGGTAATTTCATGAAGTTGTCGTATGATGAGGCTTGTGACATTTTTGACGAGATGGCTGACACGTACTCCGCTTGGAAAAGTAGAGACAATGTGCCACAGGGGTGACCCCATGGTCACTCACTTGCACAAAGAGTTACATGATCACGGGCAGGCTATAGCAAAGCTGAAAACAACAATGAACTAGCTAGCAAAGGCACAGTTACAACAGGTTCAAAATTTGCGCCAAGTAAATGCTATGGAGGGTGTCAACATGCTAGTGAGCAAAAGAAAACAAAGAGGTCAATAGAACCAAGGGAGTTTGGATCAATATGACAATGATTGTGGTGGATTCCAAGATGATGGTTATGATGAGCAGGATGAAGAAGTGTAATATGTGAACAATTATCAGGGCCAAAGGGGCAATTATTCCAACCAACAACAATGGAGACCCCAAGGCAAGCAGGGGAACTCACTTTCCGGGTGGGTAATCAGAAAATGTTCTTTCATGTGTGCAAGTCAATGAAGCAGCCCAACAGTTTTGAGGTGTTCTCCTTTATGGACCTTGTCACAACAGTGATAGTTGATGATACTAGTGCAATGATCAATGTGGAGGATCCTCTAGAGGCCGTATTGTTGAATCTTGATATAAATGACGATGAAGTCCGAGTGGAGTGCGTGAATGCTTTACATGGAATGGGCTCTTACTCTTATAATCCTAGGAAACTCTCCTTGGATCTTAAGAATAGGAAGACTCCACCAACAAAACCTTCAATCGAGGAACCACCGCTGTTGGAGTTGAAGTCGTTCCCTCCACACCTCAGGTGTGAGTTCTTAGGCCCTAGTTCAACTTTACCAGTCATTTTTTCCTCTTGTCTTACTAACATACAGGTTGATGCCACATTGGCGACAAGCGGAAGAAGGCAATTGGATGAACCTTAGCTGATATTCGAGAGATAAGCTCCGCATTCTGTATGCACAAGATTATTCTGGAAGATGATGCAAAGCCCTCCTTGGAACATCAAAGGAGGTTGAATGAGGCAATGCAAGAAGTTATGAAAAAGGAGGTGATCAAGTGGTTGGATGCCGAGGTTGTGTACCCCATCTCTGATAGCTCTTGGACTGCCGGTGCAATGTGTGCCAAAGAAGGGTGGCATGACCGTGGTTACAAATTCGCAGAATGAGTTGATTCCAACAAGGACTGTCACTGCATGGAGGGTGTGTATGGATTACCGCAAGTTGAATAAAGTGACCCGCAAGGATCACTTTCCATTGCCTTTTCTTGATCAGATGTTAGATCGACTTGCTGGGCGTGCCTTCTACTGTTTATTGGATGGGTATTCTGGATACAACCAAATCTTAATTGCTCCGAAAGATCAGGAGAAGACCACATTCACATGTCCATATGGCACCTTTGCCTTTTCTAAGATACCTTTTGGGTTATGTAATGCACCGGCTACATTCCAGTAGTGTATGATGGTTATTTTCATCGATATGGTGGAAGATATTTTGGAGGTGTTCTTGGACGACTTTAGTGTTGTGGGTGATTCGTTTGATGAATGTTTGAAAAATCTTGATAGAGTGTTGGCCCGTTGTGAAGAAACCAATCTTGTTCTTAATTGGGAGAAATGTCATTTCATGGTGGAAGAGGGCATAGTTCTAGGGCATAAAATTTCAAAGCATGGTATAGAGGTGGACAAAGCAAAAATTGATGTGATTTCAAGGCTCCCTCCCCCTACCTCTATCAAGGGAGTTAGAAGTTTTCTTGGGCATGCGGGTTCTACCGGAGATTTATCAAAGACTTTTCGAAGGTAGTAAACCACTTATGCAAGTTATTGGAAAAAGATGACAAGTTTGTGTTCAATGAGAGATGTATGCAAGACTTTGAACTTCTCAAGCACAAGTTGACCACAACTCCTATTATCACCGCACCCAATTGGAGCTTGCCTTTTGAGCTCATGTGTAATGCAAGCGATGTTACGATTGGGGCAATTTTGGGTCAAAGAGTGAACAAAATGTTTCATCCGGTATACTATGCGAGCAAGACAATGAATAATGCTCAAGTGAACTACACGGTGACTGAGAAAGAGCTTTTGGCTATTGTGTTCGCGATGGAGAAATTTCGGCCATATCTCATGGGTGCCAAGGTCATAGTTCATACTAATCATGCCGCACTCCGGTACTTGATGACGAAGAAGGATTCCAAAGCTAGACTGTTGTGATGGGTCTTGTTGCTTCAAGAGTGTGATTTGGAGATTGTGGACCGGAAGGGTAGTGAAAATCAAGTGGCGGACCACTTGTCCCACTTGGAGGAAGAAGGGAGGCCTCGTGATGGCCTAAAGATCAATGATTCATTTCCCGACGAATAACTCCTTTCTATGTCGGTGAATGGTATGCCATGGTTTGCGGACGTTGCTAATTTTCTTATGACTGGTATAATCCCATATGAGCTCTCTTCTAACCAAAATAAGAAGCTCAAACGGGATAGTTTGGATTTCTATTGGGATGAACCGTACTTGTTCAAGATTTGCACGGATGGTGTGATTCAAAGGCGTGTCCCGGAGGAGGAGCAATTAAGTATCATAGAGGCTTGTCATTCCTCTCCCTATGGTGGCCATCATGGCAAGGCGAGGACGGCTTCAAAAGTTCTTAGTTGCGGGTTTTATTGGCCAACTTTGTACAAAGATGCAAGTGAACTTGTGAAGAGGTGCGACTCGAAGTTGATATTTTTGATGTATGAGGCATTGATTTTATGGGCCCGTTTGTTAGCTCGTGTGGGAACACATACATTCTTGTGGCGGTTGACTATGTTTCAAAGTGGGTTGAAGCCGTGGCTTTACCCAACAATGAGGCCCAAAGTGTTGTTGCATTTCTCAAGAAGAGCATTTTTACAAGGTTTGACACTCCTCGTACAATCATAAGTGATTGGGGAGGGGGGGTCTCATTTTTGTAATAGAGCTTTTGACACTTTGCTTGCAAAGTATGGTGTCAATCACAAAGTTTCTACTCCTTATCATCCTCAGGCGAGTGGCCAAGTTGAAGTCTCAAATAGGAAAATCAAGAGTATATTGTCAAAGACGGTCAATGCAAATAGGACCGATTGGTCAAAGAAGTTGGATGATGCTTTATGGGCTTATAGGACTGCTTACAAGACTCTGATTGGTATGTCTCCATATTGGTTGGTATTTGGTAAAGCTTGCCATCTACTGGTTGAGTTAGAGCACAAGGCCATGTGGGCTTTGAGGAAGCTGAATCTTGAATGGGATGTGGCAGCAAATCTTCGTGTGGAGCAGCTTAATGAACTTGATGAATTCCGATTCCATGCCTACTCCAGTTCGTCCTTGTAAATAATGGAGCAACAAAAACAACAAGTGATTTAATTAAAATAATTTGGGAGATTTTTGGCTCACCCCAAGAGCAAGGTGGGAAGTTTTTGGAGGGAGGGGAAGGTCTATCGAAAACAACCTCTATACCCCAGGGTAGGGGGTAAGGTCTGCGTACATACTACCCTCTCTAGACTCCACTGGTAAAATTATACTGGTTTGTTGTTGTTGTTGTTGATTTGGGAGATTTTGGGTCACTTGAACTACTGAGGGGTAATTTTTTTAAAGTTTGTTGATTGTAGGGGTAAATTGGCTGGATAGTATAACAGTATAGGTAAATATGGCCCAATAGTATATGGGGGTATTCTTAGACCATTTTCGAAAGTACAAGAATATATTTGGCCCTTTACCGTTAATTAGGATATATTTAAAATTGACCAATAAGACAATAACACGTGTCATTCCGTTAAATAAGAGGTATATTTGAGCTTAAAATATAACAACAGGGATATATTTGGATTCAAAGTATAATGATGATATATTTAAACTTTTTTTGAAAGTAGAGGTATATATTTGGCCCTTTGCCCTTGGCATAACCAAATAATGCACACCCCTGACTCCTTAGTGGCTGATCTCTCTCTCGCTATGGCTATAGAAGTGAATGGAGAACCTTAAAAAATTTTCCTTAGCTGTCAAACTTTAAGGGCTTGTTTGTTACTTTGAAAAACTTGAGGATTTAAATTCTGACATTCGAAAATTGACATACGCTTTACTTCCTCTTGCTCTCAGCTCTTTCTAGCTCGCATTCTCTCTGCGGTATACGAGCCACCGCTACCGACGCCGGAATCATCGCCGGTAATCTTCTTTCTCCCATTTCTTAATCTTTATCGGTTATTTCCTTTTGTAAGATGTAGATCTGAATGACTGTTAGAATATACTATAAGCCATGCGTATTGTTATAGTATTCTTTATGAACAATTATTTATTTACTTGTTTAAATTCAATAAAGTTTCATTTTAAATAGATCATGTGTTGGTTTGTGCGTCCATTGCTTACATAGTAGATGATTTAGTGTATAGAGTTTAGCTTATACACGGAAGATTAAATCATCGGTTCTTGTAAGACATAAAAGTTAATGTTCACAATCTAATGATGGAATTGGACAAATCATCGGAATGATTGTAGCACAAGATTAAATATAATTTATCTTGATTATGGGAATGGTTTAATTCCAACTTCTTGTGCTAGTACATTTTGTATGTATTGAACGGATCAAGTAGAGATGAGTATTTTATACTGACTTTATAAAATAATTTCTCTAGTCCATTTAATGTACTTATACTCTTAATCCTGATATAATTATTATTAGCTGTGTATGTCACTTGTTGTTTTGATTTATTAAAAGGCGAGATTCTTTCGCGAGTCAATAAGCCTGGTAAATTGGATAACAATGATATACATTGGCGAAGTAATAATTAGTTGATGGAATCCATGTCTCAATTTTGAGATTGATGATACTCCTTTATGAAAGCTTATAAGTTTTCATGTGTAAACCCGGCCGGTGGATTTTGTATCCGACACATGAAATAAGTTAAGTGTAAGTCTAAAGGAAGTAATCAATAAATTAAATAGTCAGTAATTTAATTTGATTGATTAGTATCTGAATCTTAACATGGGGAGTTAAATAAGGTTTTATGGAAGAATTTCGAAATTGAACTAAGGAGTGCAATTACGAATTTTTAGTGGAATAATTCGTAATTTATTATGATGGAAATTAGTTTCAGAATTTCGAAATTAATATCATAATAGGAAGCCTTGTTAATTAAATTCTGTGGTCCCTACTGTGCCTAAATAATAGAAAATAGTGGAAACTGTTACTTAGTGGGAAAGAAAACGTGGAAACCGTCCCTTAGTGGGAGAAGGAAACCTAACAGGTTTTGAAAACGGTTTTGACCTAAAAATCGCAGCTATATATATGGATATAAGGGCTGGACGTTTTTTACATGATTCTGACTGCGGTTTCTACTAGAATTTTGCCCACCCAAAATTCTCTTTTTCGGTTATTGTTTGGGTAACACAGTAGAAGACTGTGGAAATCTACTAGTGTGTTTTCAACTGAGGAACTGGAGAACGACCTAGATTTGTTGTGTTTACGCTTCAAGAGGTAATCCTAAAATCTCCATACGTGCTAGTTGTTTAGATTACACGTGAATAAGATTCTGTTATTGCTTCCGCTGTGGTATATATTCCATCAATTGGTATCAGAGCTTACTCACGTCTAATTAAATAATTAGGATAAACCATAAGGATTAATATCATGTTCTATATGCAAGTTTTGAATTACATGCAAAGTTTGTTTTTCTGAAAACCTGCACTGTTTTTTTGGTGTGATTATCGTTTATGGGTTGTGTTGATTATTCTGAAAACTTGATGTATCCTTTTAATATTGGTGATGTTGAGTTAGAATAATCTGAAAATTGAATTTTATCATGTAAAACGGAAAAACACGTTTTGCTGAATTAGGGCAGAAAATCGGAGGTCAAAAAGTTGACGGACTCCGATTGACCTGAAACTTGGCAGGTCCATGCGAAACGGCCCAGTGAGCAATACTCATGGATTTTATCATGACTGAAGTCGTTTTTTGGGCGTTTGGGGTCGTTTAGATGGTGTTTTTGCTGTTTTTCTAAAATTCTGAAATTTTTTTAGTTGTTTTTAATTCCAGAAATTGTGGGGATCAATTCCCTTGGTCCCCGGGCTTAAAAAATCAGTGATATAATGTTTTTACACATTGACGTAGGTCTTCTTCCATATCGGATAAAACTATTATGAATAATCACTATGTTATACTAGTCATTGATTATTTGTATTTACTCTCCATCTGAGTATGCATGTGGGTTCAATGGGACTAATATATGTTGAATGTTGATATTCACTTGGCTTAAATTAACAGTTTACTCTCCATCTGAGTATGACATGTTTAAGTTTATGGAGTGAAAATCTGTCATTATATATGTATATTGCAAGAATAGCTTCTTTCCCATCGAAATTTGTTGTTCAAGGTGCATAGATTGTATATATATAATGTGTTTTGAATTTTAATGTTCATAATACAAACTGATTTGATCTATTTAAATATTTAATGTCTCCCAGATTAACAATGACTGCTTTTAATCCCCTTACTGCCATTCTTACCCAAAACAAACTTGAGGGTCCAAATTATGTTGATTGGAAACGAAATTTGGATATTGTTCTAATTGCTGAAGAGTACAAATTTGTGCTCGATGAGGTGTGTCCAGAAAAACCTGGAGATGATGCCACAGATGATGAACAGAAGGCTTACCAGAAATGGATTAAGGCTGATGAGATGGCGCGGTGTTACATTTTGGCATCCATGTCGAATGTTCTGCAACATCAGCATCAGTCGATGGAGTCTGCTTATGACATTCTGGAAAATCTCAAAGAAATGTTCGGAGATCAGAATCGTGCGGCTAAGCAGACTGCCATGAAAGCCCTTCTGAATACCAAAATGGTTGAAGGTTCATCGGTCAGGGACCATGTTCTGAAGATGATGAGTCTTCTGAATGAACTGGAGGTCCTTGGAGCTAACATTGATAAGGACACGCAGGTTGAAATGATCCTGCAGACTTTGCCTGACAGTTTTCAGCAATTTCGCCTGAATTATAACATGAACAAAATGGATTTGTCCCTTGCGAAATTGTTGAATGAGCTGCAGTCGGCAGAGACTATTATCAAGTCCCAAGCTCCTCCCGTGGCATTGAATTTTGAGGCAGGTTCTTCTTCTAAGCCGAGAGGCGGGCAGAAAAAGAAAAAGGCTCAAAAACCCTCTGTTGGTGGCGCGACTGCTGGTGTGAAAAAGGCTAAGGGCAAGTGTTATCACTGCAAGCAGCCCGGGCATCATAAGAAGCAGTGTCCAACTTATCTGGCCAAGCTGAAAAATAAACCAGGTGATTTACATCTACTTGTCGTTAAAACATTTTTAGTGGCTGTTTCTACCATGTCATGGTGTGTAGATTCGGGAGCCACTAATCATATCTGCACTTATTTGCAGGGGTTTCAGGTAACGCGGCGGCTAAGTAAAGGAGAAATCAATGTTTATCAAGCAGACGGTTCAGCAGCCCCAGCTTTAGCATTAGGAAATATTAGTATTTCGTTTGGTAGTGGTAGAGTTTTAGCTTTAAAAGACACATTATATGTACCTTCCGTTAGAAGGAATTTAATTTCGGTTTCTAGCGCTATGAGAGATGGTTATGATTTTAATTGTCATGACGTTGATAAATGTGTTATTACTCATAATAAGCGTTATCTCTCTTCGGCTACATTGATTAATGGTCTTTTTGTTGTTGACTCTATTCCTAAACCGTTACCACCTAAAGAACTGAATAATGTTGATTTACCAAGCAAGAGAAAACGTTCTTCTGAATTGAGTGAAACATATTTATGGCACTTGCGTTTGGGTCATATAAATCTGAACAGAATTTCCAGGTTGGTCAAGGATGGACCTTTAAGTTCATTGAAAGTGGAGGCACTACCAACTTGTGAATCTTGTTTAGAAGGGAAAATGACAAAACGAAATTTCCCCTCAAAAGGAAATCGGGCAAGTGATAAATTAGAATTAATTCATTCTGATTTGTGTGGTCCAATGAATGTCCAAGCAAGAGGTGGTTTTGAGTATTTTGTGACTTTCACAGATGATTACTCAAAATATGGATATATTTATTTGTTGCGTCGAAAGTCTGAATGTTTTGAAAAGTTCAAAGAATTCAAGACTGAGACTGAAAAGCGACATAATAAACATATCAAGACACTACGATCTGATCGTGGTGGGGAGTACCTCTCTACAGACTTTATTGGTTATTTATCAGAATGTGGAATTACATCTCAATTATCTGCACCTGGAACTCCACAACAAAATGGTGTAGCTGAAAGAAGAAATAGGACTCTTATGGAAATGGTTAGATCAATGATGAGTTATTCCGATTTGCCTTCGTCTTTTTGGGGACATGCCTTAGAAACGGCGAATTATGTTCTGAACTTAGTTCCTTCAAAGTCAGTACCCTTGACCCCTACAGAATTGTGGACTGGGCGCAAGCCTAGTCTGCGGCATATTCGAGTTTGGGGTTGTCCGGCACATGTGCTAAAGGGGAAAACGGATAAATTGGAGGCAAGAACGGATGTATGCGTGTTTATAGGTTATCCAAAAGGGACGAAAGGTGGTTTATTCTATTGTCCTAAAGAGAAAAAGGTAATTGTTAGCACAAATGCCAAGTTTCTAGAAGAGGACTATTTGATGAACCATGTTCCTAGAAGTAAACTCGTTTTACAGGAACTCAGCAAAGGAATGGAAACTCAGTCATCTGAAAATCAAAACGACCATATCCAAACCCCGAAAGTCGATTTTGACATACCATTGCACTTTAGTAGTGGGAGAAATGTCAATAGACTTAATGTACCACAAGAACAAGTGCCCGCAGTCATACTACCACAAAGTAGTGGGAGTCATGTTGAGCAGACTGCACAACAGGAAGAAGTCGTTGATATCCCTGTGGATAGCATGGAGACTCAGGTTCCTGATGATGTTGTGGTTCAACCACAAAATCAACGTGATGTAGTTGCAACTGATGTAGTGCGTAGTCGTAGTGGGAGAGAAATAAGACAGCCAGTTCGTTACACGCTCTTGGGAGAATCATATGATAGGATCCCTGAGGAGCCTACCTCCGAACCTGTCAATTACGACCAAGCACTACATGATAAGGATGCCGATAAGTGGGTTGCTGCTATGAAATCAGAGATGGAGTCTATGTACTCTAATCAGGTTTGGGATCTTGTAGAACCAACTGATGGGGTTAAACCCATTGGATGCAAATGGATCTATAAGAAAAAGAGAGGTGTAGACGGAAAAGTACAAACTTTTAAAGCAAGGCTTGTAGCGAAAGGGTTTACTCAGAAAGAAGGGATTGACTATGAGGAAACCTTCTCGCCGGTAGCCATGCTTAAGTCTATAAGGATTCTCTTATCCATTGCTGCTCATTATGATTATGAGATTTGGCAAATGGATGTCAAGACAGCTTTCCTTAATGGAAGTCTTGATGAGTGCATCTATATGATGCAACCAGACGGTTTTATGGAAAGTGGCAAAGAGCACATGTTGTGTAAGCTTAAAAGGTCCATTTATGGACTAAAACAGGCATCTAGGGCATGGAACACTTGTTTTGATAAGGCGATTAAAACTTTTGGTTTTGATCAGTGTCTTAACGAATCTTGTGTATACAAAAAGTGGGATGGGGACAAAGTGGCATTTTTGATCTTATATGTAGATGACATACTGCTCATAGGAAATAATGTGGGCATGTTGAATTCAGTTAAGCAGTGGTTGTCCACACATTTTGATATGAAAGATTTGGGAGAAGCGGCTCATATCCTTGGGATCAAACTCTTGCGAGATCGCAAGAAAAGGATATTAGGCTTGTCCCAAGGTCTTTATATTGATACAATACTCTCCAGGTTTAGCATGCATGATTCCAAGAAAGGATTCCTTCCTTTCAGACATGGAATTTCTCTATCTAAAGATCAGTCTCCTAAGACTGATGAAGAGATAGAAAAGATGAAGGCGGTCCCTTATGCATCAGCTGTGGGGAGCCTCATGTATGCTATGTTATGCACTAGGCCTGATATCTGCTTTGCCGTTGGCGTTGTTAGCAGATTTCAGTCTAATCCTGGGAAAGAGCATTGGACGGCGGTTAAACATATAATCAAGTACCTGAAAAGGACTAGGGATTACATGTTGATCTACCAATCGGATGACCTGGTACCTATTGGGTATACTGATTCGGATTTCCAATCAGACAGAGATTCTAGAAAGTCTACCTCAGGTAATGTGTTTACTCTTGGAGGTGGAGCCATAAGTTGGAGGAGTATCAAGCAAACTTGTGTTGCTGATTCCACCATGGAAGCCGAATATGTGGCAGCCTCTGAGGCAGCCAAAGAGGCAGTTTGGCTCGGTAACTTCCTGAGAGAGTTGGGTGTGGTTCCTTCGATTCAAGCACCAATTACGCTTTACTGTGATAATAGTGGTGCGGTTGCAAATTCAAAGGAGCCACGAAGCCATAAGAGGGCAAAGCACATTGAGCGTAAATATCATTTAATTCGTGATATAGTGCAGAGAGGGGATGTAGTGGTCACCAAGATTGCGTCAGAGAACAACTTGGCAGATCCGTTTACTAAGAGCTTACCACAGAAGACTTTTGATAAGCATGTAGAAGGAATGGGTGTCAAAATTGTAGACGCATGGTTATTAGTCTAAGTGGGAGATTGTTAGAATATACTATAAGCCATGCGTATTGTTATAGTATTCTTTATGAACAATTATTTATTTACTTGTTTAAATTCAATAAAGTTTCATTTTAAATAGATCATGTGTTGGTTTGTGCGTCCATTGCTTACATAGTAGATGATTTAGTGTATAGAGTTTAAGCTTATACACGGAAGATTAAATCATCGGTTCTTGTAAGACATAAAAGTTAATGTTCACAATCTAATGATGGAATTGGACAAATCATCGGAATGATTGTAGCACAAGATTAAATATAATTTATCTTGATTATGGGAATGGTTTAATTCCAACTTCTTGTGCTAGTACATTTTGTATGTATTGAACGGATCAAGTAGAGATGAGTATTTTATACTGACTTTATAAAATAATTTCTCTAGTCCATTTAATGTACTTATACTCTTAATCCTGATATAATTATTATTAGCTGTGTATGTCACTTGTTGTTTTGATTTATTAAAAGGCGAGATTCTTTCGCGAGTCAATAAGCCTGGTAAATTGGATAACAATGATATACATTGGCGAAGTAATAATTAGTTGATGGAATCCATGTCTCAATTTTGAGATTGATGATACTCCTTTATGAAAGCTTATAAGTTTTCATGTGTAAACCCGGCCGGTGGATTTTGTATCCGACACATGAAATAAGTTAAGTGTAAGTCTAAAGGAAGTAATCAATAAATTAAATAGTCAGTAATTTAATTTGATTGATTAGTATCTGAATCTTAACATGGGGAGTTAAATAAGGTTTTATGGAAGAATTTCGAAATTGAACTAAGGAGTGCAATTACGAATTTTTAGTGGAATAATTCGTAATTTATTATGATGGAAATTAGTTTCAGAATTTCGAAATTAATATCATAATAGGAAGCCTTGTTAATTAAATTCTGTGGTCCCTACTGTGCCTAAATAATAGAAAATAGTGGAAACTGTTACTTAGTGGGAAAGAAAACGTGGAAACCGTCCCTTAGTGGGAGAAGGAAACCTAACAGGTTTTGAAAACGGTTTTGACCTAAAAAACGCAGCTATATATATGGATATAAGGGCTGGACGTTTTTTACATGATTCTGACTGCGGTTTCTACTAGAATTTTGCCCACCCAAAATTCTCTTTTTTCGGTTATTGTTTGGGTAACACAGTAGAAGACTGTGGAAATCTGCTAGTGTGTTTTCAACTGAGGAACTGGAGAACGACCTAGATTTGTTGTGTTTACGCTTCAAGAGGTAACTGAGGAACGTGAATAAGATTCTGTTATTGCTTCCGCTGTGGTATATATTCCATCAATGACTACTTTAGTTGCAGGTTGCGGCGCCTCGGGAACTAGTGGCTGCAAGTGATTGTGAAAAAAATTCTACCTATTTTCTGCTCAAGGTATGCATCTGAATCATCGAGGATGTAGTTATTATTTGTACTTATTTCTACCATGGACCATTTGATTGTACTGGGTTCGAAATCAATTATTGGTGGATCTCTTTACATATATACAGGGTGTGAACCATTTTTACATAATGAGGTTTATCAGCCAATAAAAGAAGGAAAGAAAAGAAAGTGAATAATGTCACATAATCTATCTGATAACATGCATTTTTCATAAGTAAGGAATTTCGGATGGAATGGCTTAATAAACCTCGGACTTTCTGTCAATGCTGGTGTTTTGTAGCTGCATTTTCGTCTGAAGAATAATGCAGAGTGAAGTAGCAAGCCAATTCTCTAGGCGTTAGGGCTTAGAACAACCCATGCATTCAAATATTCAATGTTCTCACAGCTGCAAAACTGCAGTGTAATAAAAAATGGGGAAGAATAAGATGAATTCTTAATTAGTTGCTTAGGAATAGACAAAAATAGCTTAAAATGGAGTAAAAGTTTTTAGATATTTCGTTATTTCAGAGAAGTTTAAATAATGAAAGAGAAGCTAGTACTGAATTCATCCGATATGAATGGAATTAAGAGTTGTATTTTCTACATTTTACAAAAGCGCACCCACTATGGTCTGCTTATAGATCAAACAATTCCATCGAGTTGAGTATAATTATATGTGATATAGCATCTTCTATACTATGAATGTCAATGAACCCCATTATTGCAATTGCTTATAGATGAAATTGTGATGTTTATGACAAAATTACTGTTTCTAGATAATTCAGTAAATGGATTTGGCTTCATAAAGCAGCAGGGTTAACTTCTGCTGTGTGTTTTTTATCCTAAAAGGTAAAAGATTTAATTGCTGTTAATGGTTAATTGTAACTTATATGAAAATTTCCTCTGTTGGTCTATTAGATTAGATGTCAAAAGATGTGGAAAATCCCAAAGATGAAGATTCCTGGGTGTCTTTGGATGCTTCTTCCCCGTCTCAGAGTTTCCAATCAACTTGGTATAGTGGCTTACTTCAGCAAGCATCGGATTATGGTATAGCTGCTGGGTACTGTCTTTCAGCATCATTGCTCTCCATCATTAACAAGTGGGCCATAATGAAATTTCCGTACCCGGGAGCACTAACTGCATTGCAGTACTTCACAAGTGCAGCTGGAGTTGTTGTGTGCGGATGGCTTAATTTTATCGAGCATGATAAACTTGATCTTCTAACAATGTGGAGGTTCCTACCTGCAGCAATTATATTCTACCTGTCTCTTTTCACAAACAGTGAGCTTCTCCTCCACGCCAATGTTGATACATTTATTGTCTTCAGATCAGCAGTCCCCATCTTTGTTGCGATAGGAGAGGCCCTCTACTTGCACCAGCTGTGGCCAACAATAAAAACGTGGTTGTCACTTGGTACAATCTTTGCTGGTAGCATGCTCTATGTCAGTACAGATTACTAGTTCACTCTTACAGCTTATAGCTGGGCCTTGACCTATTTAGTGAGCATGTCTATTGATTTTGTTTACATCAAGCATGTGGTTATGACAATCGGTCTAAACACATGGGGTCTTGTGCTGTACAACAATCTTGAGGCTTTGCTGCTCTTTCCTATAGAATTACTTATAATGGGTGAATTGAAGAAGATTAAACATGAAATTGACGACGAGTCTGATTGGCATAGCTTTCAAGTGGTGTTACCAGTAGCCCTGTCGTGTTTATTTGGCTTAGCGATATCCTTCTTTGGATTTTCTTGCCGTAGAACAATCTCTGCAACAGGATTTACTGTTCTTGGCATTGTGAACAAACTTTTGACAGTGGTGATAAATCTAGTTATATGGGATAAACACTCCAAACTTATCGGAACACTGGGGCTGTTGATCTGCATGTTTGGTGGCGTTATGTACCAGCAGTCCACAAGCAACAAGCCCAAGGCCATGAAAGATGTAAATCCACAAGTAGCTGATGAGGAGGAGCAACACAAGGTGCTTGAAATGCAAAGCAACATGCAGGGCAGTGACAATCAGAAGCAAGGTACATAAATCGGGAGATATGATACAATAACTCATTCTTGGAATTTCTTCTCCATTCTCTCATTCAATATTATACGCTCCACGGAAGCCTTGCTCTTAATTTAAGTGCCAGGAAGCAACTCTTGAGAATGGAATTGCAGTTGTGTAGAAGTGATTTATTGTTTATATTCAAGGCTAGAAACTCAGCCGCCTCCTCATACTAATCAGGACTGCATGTTATGTCTATTTCACATAGTTTACATTCCTTTTCAAGCATACTTGTTGAGTCAGTGAATATTTGAAGTGTTATAGAACTATTCTTGAGAGGAAAAGACTGCAAGAGGGAAGGTTTTTGGACCAAGGTGAAGGGCGTTATCGCATGTACGTTCATATCGGGCAACTTCATATAAGCTACTGCATCTTTTTGGGTGAATCATCCTATTAATTTTTCTCTATTCTTTGAATATCCTTGGGACCAGTTCAGGGGATTGAATCAAAACAAAATTATTGTATTGTTACTATCCGCAAACCAGAACTGTGGATAAAGGGAAAGAACAAGGAGAAATGGGTGCAGTAACAGAATCTATAATAAATGAAGCAGAAGGAGAATGTGGACTTTTGCGAGGAACATCTAGAGTACTTTTGTTAACTACAATGAATTAACAACAACCAACATAACAATTACAAATTTAATTCTCCAGTTTGACATCAAATTTGAAAAATCCAGCAGTAACCCTCTTATATATAAAGAGGGAAAGAATGGAGAAAATGATACAATTACAGTGCTTGTATTTTCAAATAACAAACACCGAATAAGCGACACTCCAAACCTCCAAAACTTGATGAAGAATCCCATAAAGCTAAGATATTATTCCATCAACCAAGGTTCTTGAACTGCTGCCCATGCACATAATTCACCTTCTTTAAACCAAAGAGCTGCAGAAAGGAAATGAACACAAATAAGAAAAGAGATCAAAACACCAATTAAATGAGAATCAAGGCTAACTAATTCTAATTTGAGGAACAAACTAAAGTATTCTGCTAAAGACTTCAGTTTCATTTGCAAGAGAGAGAATTTCCAAGAACTAACACTCGCTACTCACTTCATCAGTAGAGAAATCACAAATCAAAAAATTTACAAGGCAAACCAGCTAGTCAGCCATCCATCTTACTGGAACACACACCTAGTTATAGATGGTCTTTTACTTCCTAGCCACCACAAATCAGCTAAAACTACAAGCATATAGATATTTGGGTGCTTTTTTCCAGAGAGCGGCACATGGGACAAGCTAGCAAATACTCCAGCTTTCTGAGAAATACATATCTATTAATGTTCAAATCAGTAAACCTGACTTACCAATTTTGTGGAGAGTAGCAGAGTCCGATGTTTATTCTGATGCACAACTTAGGATTGGTTGTGGATGACCAAGGAATATCAACTGAATTGATGTGAATAAATAAACATGCAAGCGCACATCTGCTTCCACACTTTTTAGTCACGTCTTCTCACTTATTGTTTAAAAGGCGAAATTGAGGCAAAGCATAGGCCTCAGGATGCGACGTAATTCTGCATATTCTGGTTTTACTATGGAATTTATAGAAGTAGTTCCATATAAGTACATTATCATCGTGAACTTAACTTCATGTCGGGTCTTTCCTCAGACTTCCGCTCTAACAAATAGATTCATCTGACAGCACTCATGTAAATTATGAAAAAGAAATCACGAATAGGAGCAAAGGAACAAGAATAGGAGTGATGGGGTGTGTGGGTGTGAGAGAGAGAGAGAGATTGAAACAGTGAATTGGAGGACATAATTACTGAAACTACGTTCTTTTCCTCCACATACACACTTGCTGAGTGAAAGCATGAAATCAATAAGCAACTATTCCTCAATCACAAACTCGTGAATAGCCATGAGAGACCTGATAAAATGCTTAATAATCACTGTGGTGAAAAAATGAACGCAAGTGTTTTTAAATTGGAGAAAAAATCTGGTCAGAATGCACTCAAACCAAACCCCTCAAGCCTCGAGGTTGGATGTGGGTGAAGGTACCGCGCGATTATCATCTTTAGACAATAATGTGAGCTCGTTTAGTTCAATGAAAAACGTAATCTACAGCAGTAAAATTTCTAAGCCATATTATTTGGTCAGCAGCTGACTTATCCACACATTTTGATATCATATTAGAGTGTCCTTTGTGATGATAAAGGAAAAACTCTTGCTCTTTCACTCGCTTCATTATCAAAAAGAACGAAAAATAGTAAACTTTTGCGTACATTTGCTTTCTCATAAATACTAAAACTGAAGCTGTCACTGTTTAATTTGTAAAGATTCTAGTACGAGTTTTCATTCATGTCCAACTAGCAGCTCAAAACGGGTGAAGAAATTTAGTAACATGACGGGGAAGCCAGATTAAGTTGATTCGACATGTTACTCAACTAATTCGCTAAACTAGGAAAGAACTGACCTATTTCACGCTTGCCATTGTCAGGGCTATCACTTCCATGTACCACATTTCTGCACATAAATTGCCATCAAAATCTTGTAAATTTGTCCACATCGCAAAACTTCTAAGATGATAATAATATATATGGCACAACCTTCCAGTTTGAACAGCAAGGTCTCCTCTGATTGTGCCTGGCTCAGCATTAAGAGGATTGGTTGCTCCTATTAGTTTACGTGCTGAAGCAACAACACCAACACCCTCCCAACCCTGGCCAAAGGAGGATTTTAAGAGATTAGAAAAATCTACAAAAGGTAGGAGACATTATACAACTGCAAATTTCAGATAGCTGAGATAATTGATTGGCTCGACTTAGTGAATGATAACAACGATATAAATGGAAAGAAATTCTACCATACAGACGACAGGACCAGATGTAATGTAGTCAATCAGCTTGGGGAAGAATGGCTTGGACTGTAGGTCCTTGTAATGCTCCTGCAACAATTAATAAGTTTAAGCAACTTGACCCAACTGCATAATATTAGGGATGAAGTACTTACATATTTTACTTGACAATTTCAACTCTTTTTTGGTTTGATTAGACACAATAAATTATAGCCTGAAAATAAAACATGATAGAACTCTCAATAGCGTAGATGGAAGTAGTTGGATTTTAGAGGCTCCCTTAACAACTCGCCCCGCGCTTGAAGAGATCTTCTTCAAGAAAACTACTACATCAAATTATGAAATTGCAGGTTGTCCAACTTTATACTTCCAATCTTTATATATCATAAACTATTTTATAGTTTCAACTGGAAGGAAGACATTTTCTGGAATTAGATCTTGGAAATGATCAACTCAAATAGATGCTAGTCATAAGCTTTATTTTTTCCTCCTCTTTGTGTTCTATTGATCAGAAGCATCTAGCAGCGCCACCAGTAGAAAAAGTGTTGCTACTAGGTTATGCTGCTGTGGGGGAACTCGGTATAAGCGATTTTCCGCTTCTTTCTCAATCCTTCTTTTTGTTCTACTTTTTTTTCGTGTTTTTTCCTTTTAGGATGGGGGGTCGAGTAGGGGAGTATGTATGCATAGAAATGACAATTCCTGAAAACAGGATTATAGACAATCCAAGTAAAGCTCCAGGAGGCAAACCTCTGCCAATTCTTTGGGGCACTGAAAAAGCTTTAATCCAGTAAGCTTAAACCCCTTTCTCTCAAATCTGGAAATAATTTCTCCAACCTATAATCAATTAAGGAAACATATGTACAACATTCAAACAAAAATTCAAAAAACGTGGCCAAAAACATAAAGTTAAAAGTTTTTTTTCCTAATAAACCAAACTCAAAAGAAACAAGAATATATTGAAACTTACAAGGCCTCTTTGAACTCCATCAGGCTTAATCATGATGTACGTTTGCTCCACTTCTTCCTGAACATAAATTCCAACAAAATAGTACTCTAATAATAAATAAATAAATCAGCCAATTAAGCCCCAATCCCAAATTAATCAGGCAATATCATAATTACACTATTTTTACACTGGTCGTCAATTTACAATTCTCCTACGTGGGCTCGTGACTAGTAGCTCAAATAGGCAGAGTTTAAGAGGCAAAACAGAAGTCGGGTGGCAAAAATCTTTAATGGGCAGTCAGTAATTATATCATATATGTTGAGAGAGTAAAAAAGGAATTACCATGGAAGCAACCAAATGGGGTAGGAAAATAGGAGGTCTATGGTGCCTTTTGGGGGCATAAGAGAAAAGATGAAATGCTGGTCGCAATGCGGCTAAGTGGTGGTTCGGAAAGACGGCGTTTGGCATGATAAGACTGCAGGAAAAGTTGGAGATTTTGGAAGAGGGTGTACGAAGTAAAGAAGAAACAAAAGGATTTGCTCCAACTATGGTAAGACCCTCCATGTTTCCCAATCCTTTCCTGCTCCTCTCCAATTACCTGTAACTAACGGACTACGGTCTCCTCCTTTACCTATCTGGTAGTGGTTTTGGATGTTTTTTGGTCTGCACACGGAAAAAAGTTGCTTCCTCCGTTCCGAACTTTTTTTTTTTTTTGGGTGTATTAAAAAAAATAATGATCCCCCTCTAAATTTGAAAATAGTATAGCTTAAACTTTCAATTTTATCCTTAATAAGAAATTTTTATAACCACGCAAATATTATGGATCCCTTTTGACTTATTTAGAACCACAAATTTCAAAAGTTTACATTTTTTTCTTAAACTTCGTGCCCAGACAAACAGGTTCACATAATGTGATGACCCAAAAGGACTTGTGTTGCAAGTGAATTCAGTGTTCCGAGGCCTAAAAACCTCCTTTTTACCCCACCTTGATTTACGTGCGTGGTCCGGACCTATATCCGGAAAGTCTTCGATGTGAAAATATGAGAAATAGAAAATTTTAGAGTTAAAAATTTGATTATGGTTGACTTTGGTCAACATTTTTAGCAAACGGACCCGGATCCATGTTCCGACGATCTCGGGAGGTCCGCAGTAAAATATGGGACTTGGGCGTATGCCCGGAATTGAATTCCGAGGTCCCAAGCTTTAGAAATTAATTTTTGAAAGAAATTGTTTTACTGAAGTATCTAAGAAATGAAGAAAAGAATTAATATTTGAAACCATTGTTATCGGACCCGTATTTTGGTTCCGGAGCCCGATACAAACTTGTTATAGTATTTGAAAGATAACTATGAAATTTGGTGAAAAACAGAGTTTATTTGACGTGAGTTGGACTTCCGGTTGAAGAATTATGAACTTTGAGAGTTCTTGATGAAAATGTTGAGTTTTGAGGTTTAATTCATAATTTTACATGTTATTTTGAGGATGTGATCGCACGAGTAGGTCCATATGATGTCTTTGAGTTAGTATGCACACTTGGTTTGGAGTTCCGAGGGCGCGGGTGAGTTTCGGGTAGGTCCCGGGATGCCTTAGGCTTAAAAACATGGATGTTGCAGGTTCAGAGAAGTGCAAACCTCTAAACCCACAGTGCTGAACGCAGTAGTTTTTGTGTTGTCCGCACTGGTGACTATGCGGCCGCAGTTGATTTTGTGCAGTACGCACAGATTCACTGGTCCGACTTCAGAAGGTCATATCTTTTGATCTACAAAGAATTTGGGGATGATTCAAAAACAAAAGTTGTAGATCTTTGAATCTAGTTTTCAGAAATATATTATAATAGGCATTTGGACATCTGTAGAGAAAGTTATGGCAAAATACTAAGACATGTCACTGCAGAACACAAGTAGTGTTGTGCGGCCGCAGTTGATTTTGTGCGGTCCGCACAGGGCATCTGAGAATAGTATATTTAGATGGGATTTTCAGTTATTTTTTATTTTTCAAAACCCCAAAAACATAAGAGACGATTTTTCAAACAAACTTTCTTCTCCAAAATGTTGGTAAGTGATTTCTAACTCATTTTCTTCACTCCTTAACATCTTTTAACATGATTTCAACTCAAAATCAATGATTTTCATGGGAGAAATTGGATGTTTTGGGTAGAACCTAGGTTTTTCAAAAATTGAGGATTTGGACCTCGATTTGAGGTCCGATTTCAAAACGAATTATATATTTGAGTTCGTGGGGGAATGGGTAATCGGGTCTTGGTTCAAACCTAGGGTTTTGACCATGTGGGCCCGGGGGCGATTTTGACTTTTTGGGTAAAACTTTGGAAAACCCATTTTCATGCATTCAAATTGATTCATTTAGCGTTTATTGATGTAATTAAGTAACTACTGACTAGATACGAGCGAATTGGTGGTAAAATCAAGGGGTAAAGCTATAATTGAATCGTGAATTGTGTTCGTGGCATCGAGGTAAGTGTTTGTCTAACCTTAGCTTGAGGGATTAGGAGTTGTGTCCTATTTGCTTCTTGTTGAGTACGACGTATAGGCATGGTGACGAGTATCTATACATTGGTGTCAAGCATGACCGTGAGTCTTATATTGTGATTTTCATGATTCCGTTGTATTATTCATGCCTTGGTAAAGATTTCTATTTGTTGTGTAAAGTTATGGAAATAATTGTGACTTATGAACCTTGAGGAGCATTGGCTCCAGTTGTATAACGAATTGTGAAAGTTTAAGTGATAATTGAAACTCTAGAGCATTGGCTCGAGTTGTGAAGTGAATTGTGAAGTAAAAGTGAGAAAGAGAAGAGATCATTATGTTGCCCCCTTGCTGGGCTATTGTTGAGTTGTGATTCTCTTGCATTGTGTTCTTAATTGATATTACGGATGCTTAGGTCGATGATTCTTTGTGTTGGGTAAGGATTATGGTTGTAGCTGAGGTAGTTAGGTGTTGTAACAAGTTTGGTTATAGCTGAGGTAGTTAGGTGCTGTAACAAGTTTGGTTATAACTGAGGTAGTTAGGTGTTGTAACAAGTTTGGTTGTACCTGAGGTAGTTAGATGTTGGAACAAGTTTGGTTATAGCTGTTTCTCCCTTGCCGGGACGTAATTATTTATGTTGTCGAATCCCTTGCCGGGATAGTGTAAACCTTATTAATCCCTTGTCGGGACTCTCGTTATAATTGTAACTATTATGAATGGATCGGGTTGCACACCGCAATAATATTATATATAGATCGGGTTGCACGCCACACCAATATTATATGTGGATCGGGTTGCACACCGCAACAATATTATATATGGGTCGGGTTGCACGCTGCAACAATATTATATATGGGTCGGGTGGCACGCATGTCACGAGATATGAAAAGAAAGTGAAATCTGCCTTTGTTCCCTTATTCTTGTTAGTGGGTGGTTTTGATTCCTTAATAATCCTCTTGATATTTTGTTTTTACCTGTTATTCCCCCAAGCACGTTTCCCCCTCCCATCTTTATTTGTTTATTTCTGCTTTACTTTCTGTTGTATAGTACATAACTGCATAGGTTTATTTGGTAGTCTGGTCCTAGCCTCGTCACTACTTCGCCGAGGTTAGGCTAGACACTTACCAACACATGGGGTCGGTTGTGCTGATACTACACTCTGTACTTTTTTGTGCAGACCCCTGTGTTGTGGACTTTAGACTACAGTAAGATTGCTGATTCTTGATCATCAGGCGACCCGAGGTAGTCCTGTAGGTGTCCGCAGGCCTTGGCGTCTCCTTCCATCTACTATTCATGTTTCTTTCATGCATTCCCAGAGACAGTGTTGTATTTATTTCTTTCAGACCTTTATTTTTAGTGCTCTTAGACCGTCTGGGAAACTGTGACACCAGTCCTGGGTGGTCGAAATTCAAACAGTTGTACTAGATATTCATGTTCAGATAGCTTATTATTTCTTTCTTCCGCTTATGTTAAATTCCACTGTTTAAACGTTATTATTTCGTATTTGTTAGTGAATATAAAATGGGTAAAAAGGTAAATGGGGCAATTGATTGGCTTGCCTAGCTCGTATTAGTAGGCGCCATCACGACTCCCGAGGGTGGGAATCCGGGTCGTGACACATAAATTGGAACAGAGGGAGTACTTATAGCCCGTTTGGACATAAGAAATTTTTCCCTTTTTTTTGAAATTAGCGTTTGTTCATAAAAAAATTTCAATTTTCACTTGAAGATATATTTTGAAATTTTGAAAAACTCCAAAAAATTGTTTTTCAAAATTTTCACTTAGATTACTCACAAAATTTCAAAATTATATTCATGTCCAAACACAACTCTAATTTTCAAATACCATTTTCACTTGAAATTTTTTTTCACTTTTGTTTTTGGAATTTTACAATTTTTATGTCCAAAGCCCACTTAGTACGCACTGCATTTCAATCCTTATTAGTCAGTTTAAAAGAGAATGACATATTTTTATATTTAGAAACAATTTAATTTTAAACTTTTTATTTTACTCACTTTACCCTTAAAGAGAAGTTTTTATAGTCACACAAATAATATGGTTCCACAAAGCTTTTACCCCTTAACCTTTTAGGATTAAATTTTGTACCAAGTCAAACTATCTCATCTAAATTGAAACGAAAAGTCATTTTTAATCCTAATGCTATTAGATAGTGAGAGAACCAAAAGTTACATCGCTAGTTTTATGGCATGCACTTTGAGTGTGTACCTATATTAAATGCGAAAAAGGGATCAAACTATCCCTAAAGTATCGAAATTGGTACAAAAATGTCTTCCGTCTAGTTGTTTGAATAAAAATGCCCCTACCGTTATATTTTTGGCTCAACATTACCCTTATTACTAATAAAAAATTTTGGATTTTTCTTAATTAATATCCACATGTCACCATCTCATTAGCGTAACTTGAACTTCAACCAAAATATAATTAAACTCACCCGTAACTCGTCTAAATATAGACCCATCTAATTTTATAACACAACTCTCTCTCTCTTTGCTGTTTCTCCTCGTTGTTACTTCGGCAGAATCCACCAGCAGATCCGCCGGAAATAGCAACAAATACAACAACCCATCTCACTTGTAAATTATGGATAGAAAGTCCTTTTTTTACTAGACTTAGCACATGAGTAATCTAATCGAAAAAATTGAATCAGATTGGAGTTGAACGATGTGGTCCTTTGTCATAATTTTTCCATGTTCCATAAGTAAAGTTAAGACTCACGACACCATAATCCTACCTTTGCGCCATGCCTGCAATTAGGAGTTCTCGTAATCTCCCTTCCCCGGAGCTGAACCTCCATAGTCATTCTCCAAAAGACTATTAATGTGTAGTGTCAAGTTCCGTACTCCCAATCCTCCATTGATGGCTGGTTTAATTTAATCACCTTTTCCTATTTTACTTGATGAGTTGACAAAATTTGATCATGACCCAACTATGCCTTATCAAAAGGACTAAGCGGTCGTTGCAAATATAATTCGGTTTACAAGTCCGAAGTCGAATCTCAAAGAGAACTAAAACTTAGCTATAATTGTTCAATATCGCTAAGAAACACAAGTCCAAAAATTTTCTAATTATAAAGATTATAATATTTATTTTTATCTAATTAACTAACAAATACTAGAAAGCAGTAAACTATCAATTAACAAGGTTAAGGATTGGAGACAAGATTAAGGAGGTCTAGAGTTATGATTTCCCCTATTGGCGGAATCCTTTCCGCTACGCTTTCTATAAATTTGCCTAATTCTTCTCTACCGATCATGAGCTCTCTGAGTGTTGTAATTCTCTCCCGAGTAACTACCACAATTTACTAGATATATTCTCCTAAATTACGCTAGTTGGCATTAAGTATGACTCCCTCGAATCGCACCAAGGTTTCATTATCCCTAATCACACCTTTAAACCCTCTGTATTGATCCCTCATATATATTAGGAGTGATGCTGTTCAACAACTACCTAAATATGTACTCTCTCTTGAGTAATACAAACTAAATAGGCACAGTCGATTGAGAGCTCTTCAACCAACCACAATATAAACGTAGTTGAACTAATAGAGAAAAAAATACAACAAATCTATATTAACGTAACAGGAAAATCATCATCCAAGAGGTTCCATCAAAACCCTAGATAACAAATTAGCTATTCATAATAGTATGCATAACTACAGTACTAGAATTCATAACCAATAATGAACTTAGGAAGAAGGAAGTGAAAAACTCGTAGAAGAATTCTCCGCCTTGCTCCTAGTATGTTCTTGCCTCCTTAGGTCGAATCCCCGGTCTCTTTAGCCTCCTTAGGTCTAAATTATGTCAAAAGTCGATCTCCTTTTAAAAGTGGTGTTTTTAGGTCTATTTACATATGTAGGAGAAGACCTAAATGTGTATGTCAAGTCCTAGTCAAACTAGGAGATGAAATAAATTTTCAAAACTCGGACTGGATCTCGCCCAAGGCCTGGCGTCGCCAGCCTAACGCCTGGTGGACCTGGCCTTTGCCTGGCCTTGCCAGCCTAATGCCAGCTTCAAGCCTGATGTCTCCAGGGTTTCTCATTCACTGTTCTCGAGCACGCTTTCAACGTTTAAGTATCCCTTTTGCTCTACTTTCATCTTCAATTCACCTACACACAAAATGGACTCCATTACGCGCAAATAAAGTGTAATTTATCATTAAAGCATATAAAATGCAAGGCAAATAATGCACGAAACTATGTAATTATACCCACACATCAATACCCCACACTTAAACATTGCTCGTCCTCGAGCAATCAAACTACACTTATAGACACAACCTTTAGCACTTTGTTTTTACATAATTGAGGCACACCTGGACTATGGTTTATAGCAACAATTAAACTCTAGCATATGCAATCACATACACTTCCCTTTTCTCATGACATACTTCACGAATATTCACAACAAAGACAACATGCTCCTAACACTCCTAACCTCAAAAACCAACTCAATGTCACAATGCACTCATGGCTTGAACACCCAACATCATAGAGAGAAGTCTAATAACGTTACCTATCCCTCGTGAAACCATGTACCCTTACCAAAAGAATAAGAGAGTAAGTTGAATCCATATATTCAAATCAAATGCTCAAATATATTTTAAGGACTCATATATATCAAAGAATATCGCTCACTCTCACAAAAGAAGTCACATGCATGCAATTGGTACCATAGGCTAGCCCATAATGTACATCTCTACTAATGTAAGCTCACTCGATCTAAAATCAATTAGAACTTTTTCAAGGTTGTAATGTGGGCTATGTAACGGGTACGATATATTTAGAAATAGTGGTTCACCCTCCTAAGCACTTTACACATTACTTAATAATCTTTATGCGCAAATTCCTCAATCCCCTTCAATTCCACAAACAAAATCATTCCTAATAATGTACATTTCTTCTTTAAGTACTACTTTAATTCATACCTACTAGCAAGAACAAGACAAAAATTTATTAAACTCTATTTTTCTTTCTTTTTGTTTTTCCAGATTTTTCTCTCTTTTTTTCTTTTGCAGTTTTCGCTAGTGATGTATTACTTTACAGAACAAGTGCACCTTTTCTTCCATTCATTGGTTCCACTCAAAAGTCACCCCACACTTAGTCCCTTCTTGCTTCTTTTAGCGCTCATTTCACAATTAACGTGCTTTAAGAGGTAAAAGGATAAAAAATATTAATTAAGAACAAAGAGGGTATATGCTTGTAATGTGGGTGCCAAATAAAAGTCTATAGGCTCAAAGGGTTAGCTAGAGACAAATTTTATTTATGATAGCGATAATACTCGAAAAGACATCAAAGAAAGCCTAAAATCATTGTTCACACCGAGCTTCACCTAAAATTTCACATCAACTCACATAACAGGCAAGTTCTAGACACAAGTACAATACACGAACTACATAAAATCTCACCACACGTGGCACATGATTCACTAAGGACTGTCTCATTCCGATTTTCAAACTAATGCAAGTATTCACAGAGTCACAAGATATTTTAAGCATTAAGCACAAAGTGAACATAAATCAAGAAAATGAGACGTAGGCGTCACAAAACATGCTATCCAAATAACCAAGGCATCATAAGCAATTTTAGATTATAAGGAAGATACTACACATGCCAAAGCCTCATTATGGTACTATCAAACAAGTCAAGGGAGCCTAGGAATATCATCTTTCTTCCTCCATTTATTTCCTAATTCTAATCTACTCTAAAAAGAAAAAAAATAAAAGGAAAAACTACTAACTGATTCAAGCAAAACTCTTGGAAAAGAACCACGGCACAAAGAAAAACCAAGAGGAATTACAACACTACCTACCAAGCAAATCATTTTTTTAGACTTAAATCCCTCAAACAAATTGTCTAATCGATCCATCGTCGGGCGAAGTCCAATCATTTTTTAAAAGAAAACATTATTCAATTAAACTAACACAGCTAAAGTAGCATAGAAAGTCACTCAGACAATCTCCTCACCCCACACTTAAAATTGTGCATTGTCCCCAATACACACTATACTAATAAGAGGGTAAAAGAAACTCCTTGGTAGGCCAAAGGCCGAAGCACTAGTAGCTCATGGGGTACTCAGACTTCTCATAGGTTTGGTCCTTCGTGCGAGTACCTCACACTTAGTTCCAACCATCTGGTTTGCTGTTACATCCTTCCAATAGCTTTTCTTTCCATACTCCTAGACAATCAAAAATCGACACTACACAAATAATACAATTAAAAAAATATAATAAAAATAATAAAAAAATCAGTAAAGCTAGGTTGCCTCCCAACAAGCGCTTGATTTAACGTTGCGGCATGACACGAATCACTTTCTGCCTCCAGTGTGAACTTATGAATTGGACCCCAAGTTTTGATTCTGCTTTATGATCATGCTCCTTGGGTGGTGGAACGAATCTTACTGGCCCAATAAAACAATGTAGTATGTTGCACTTCTTGGCCTTTAGATAAGATGTGTAATCCTGACTTTCTGGAAAGAAGAATTTTCAGAATGTAGGCACCTTATTCCTTATTCCCCAACTCCTCAAGTGGTTCGGATGACTCTATTTCTATATCATCATCTAGACACAATGTGAAAAAATGCTTGGAGTGTGGACCAATGCGCTCAATTACATGAACATTGGGACTGTCTACATCCTCAACACTAATGACACTAGAGTCAACTAAATATGTATCCTCAATGTCCTTGGTTGACTCTAGTATTTCTTCTACAACATCGGCATCCTAAAATTCTAGTTTGATTGGTTGTTGGTATTCTACTATGGACCCCTCTATTGGTACCTCAATTTCTGCATCTAATGCATGCTTCTTTTGTCTATTATCCACAATATCAGTTTGTTGAGCATTAAATGATTCAACTAATTGACTCACTCATGCCTCCAGGTTATGAATAATTTCCTCTTGCCTTTGGATAGTATCACATAGCCTTTGTGTTTGCAGTTGTGTTGCATTACTTAGTTCCAAGAAACACTTTAACATATCTATGATCTCCTTCAGGTCAACTTCCCTGGGTTCATTGTTCCTATTAACTATACCAGAAAAAGTAGAGCCATCATAGTAAGGGGTTGGGGGAAGATAAAAAATATAAGCATAACCATGAAAGTGACCATCTTGACCACCACACATATCACACATATTCCGCACATAAGATTGAGTTGGTGCACATAACTCGCTCTCGAGAATATTTTGATAATTTTTCCATGGGTGGTTTCCTCCACAATATGCATAAGGAAGATCAAAAGTAGAATTACCAATATCAAAACTCTCATAATTCCAAGATGCAATGTTCTCAAATCAACAAGTAAAACCAAAAAATTTAAAAAAAAATCAAATACAAAAATCAAATATAAGTTCAAACTTGAAACCTAGCAATATTTACACCTACACCGTTAGTTCCCTGGCAACGGCGCCAAAATTTGATCATGCCTAACTCTGCCTTATAAAAAGGACTAAGCGATCGTTGTAAATATAATCCAGTTTACAAGTTCGGAGTCGAATCCCACATAGAACTAAGGCTTAGCTACAGTTGTTCAATATCATTAAGAAACACAAGTCCAAACAATTTCTTAATTATAAAGATTACAATATTTATTTTTATCTAATTAACTAACAAATACTAGAAAGCAATAAAACTATCAATTAACAAGGATAATGATCGGAGACAAGATTAAGGAGGCCTCGGGTTATGAATTTCCCAAATATCGGAATCCTTTCCGTTACGTTTTTATAAATTTGCCTAAGTCTTCTCTACCGATCATGAGCGCTCTGAGTATTGTAATTCTCTCCTGAGTAACTACCATAATTTACTAGACATATTCTCCCGAATTACGCTAGCTGGCATTAAGTACGGCTCACTCGGATCGCACCAAGGTTTCGTTATCCCTAATCCCACCTTTAAAGCCTCCATATTGATCCCTCATATACGTTAGGAGTGATGTTGTTCAACAACTACCTAAATATGCATTCTCTCCCGAGTAATACACACTAAATAGGCACAGTCGATTGAGAGCTCTTCAACCAACCACAATATAAATGTAGTTGAACAAATAGAGAAAAAGCTACAACAAATCTATATTAACGTAACAGGAAAATCATCCTCCAAGAGGTTCCATCAAAACCCTAGATAACAAATTAGCTATTCATAATAGTATGCATAACTACAATACTAGAATTGATAACCAATAATGGACATAGGAAGAAGGAATTGAAAAACTCGTAGAAGAATTCTCCGCCTTGCTCCTAGTGTGTTCTTGCCTCCTTAGGTCGAATCACCGGTCTCCTTAGCCTCCTTAGGTCTAAATTATGGCAAAAGTCGATCTCCATTTAAAAGTGGCATTTTTAGGTCTATTTATATGAGTAGGAAAAGACCTAAACGTGTAGGTCAAGTCCTAGTCAAACCAGGAGACAAATTAAATCTTCAAAACTCAGACTGGATCTCGCCCCAGGCCTGGCGTCACCAGCCTAACGCCTGGTGAACCTGGCCTTTTCTTGGCCTCGCCAGCCTAACGCCAGCTTTAAGCCTGGCATCGCCGGGGTTTCTCATTCACTATTCTCGAGCACGCTTTCAACGTTTAAGTATCTCTTTTGCTCTACTTTCATATTCAATTCACCTACACACAAAATAGACTCCATTACGCGCAAATATAGTGTAAATTATCATTAAAGAATATAAAATGTAATGCAAATAATGTACGAAACTATGGAATTATAGCCACACATCAGTGATACTTGATGTCTTCCTTTACACCCTAGAGGAAGTCTAGCTAATGTTGGCTCGTTTCTATTGATCCTAGGATTGTGAACATGTGATTTTTGCTCTATATGAATTACTCCTATAAAATCAAAGAATTTGTTTTTAATTATTTGCCATTTTATAGGATTTTGTAAGATTTTATTAATTGTTTGCATTTTTGTGCACGTTTAATTTAGTTTTAAAACCACAAAAAAATGTTAAAAATACCATGCTTTGCATTTAGATTTTGTTTTTATAATTTTAGGATTAATTAGTTAATTAATTATTTTATTAAAAATAAAAATCACAAAATTGGGTCATTTTATATTTTTTTTTTGCCTTTTAATTTTTAGATTAGTGATTTTTCTCTTTTAATTTAGGATAAAGTAATTTTTATAATTATTATAATTAGATAATTAGTTTAATTTTATAATTTAGATTAATTTAGGAATTTAATATAGGATTTTTGATTCAAGAAAAAGAAATAAATAAAACAACGAAATTGGAAAAGGAAAAAAAAGGGCTTAATTTGAAATTGGGTTAATCTTATACCCAAAATTCGGTCCCAAACCAATCCAGACCTAGGCCCAAACGTAGCCTTACCCGGTCCATCTCCCCTACCTCCCAAAACGACCCCGTTTTTGCCCCAAATGATCCCAGTGTTGATCATAAAAAATCTAACGGCTGGGAACTAATCAATCTTTTTATATAAAAGTGTCAGAATCCTTGGAAACCCTATAGACCCCCTTCCGCTTCCACCTCCATCACTCTAAAATGCATAACCCTAGCCACCCTGTAACTCCTTGCCGACTCCGCCGCCCGGAAATCGCCTACGACGGTGGAGCTTCACCAAAACACCCAAAATTCATCCTCTATACTCCTCACCATCTCCTAAGTATTGATCCATTATTAATTTTCCCCAAATCACTACCCAAATCCTTTAAATCCAAATTCGAAATTTATACCCAAAACCCTAAATCAACCAAATAACCCTAAATTTTACCAGTTAACCCCCGTCCTTTCCCCTTTCCAAACCCTCAAGCCAATTCCTTCGAATCTTTCTCAAACTGCTCCAATTTTGGATCTGAGAACTAAACCTTAACTTTTTTTTTGTCGACTTTCGGTCAGTTTCTGGGCATCTGAACCTAAGACTTCGATTAGTTAACTTGTTCTTGTCAATAACAGTTGATTAATGGTCGTCCAAGTCCACTGTTGCCCCGTTAAATTTGGTCAAGATGTTTAGCTGGTCTAGTCCAAAGCAAGCTTTAGGTGATTTCTTTTCTCTTCATTTTTTCTTTTATTTTTCATGCTATTTTTTCTTTCCCTCCATGTTCATTTCTTCTATTCCTTCTAGTTTGCATGATGACAATGTACCTTTTTTTTAGTTTTGTCTGTTCGTTCTGTTTTGGTATTAATTAAAGCATGCTAAATCTTTTGATTGCATCAGACTTAGATTAATTAGGATTTAAATTTAGAAAGTTGCACGACTGTTCTTTTCTTCTCCATATTTCTGGTTTGTGATTATGTGTTTACACTCACTTATTTGTTTTAAGTCAATTAGAATAGTTTACTAAATTTCCAAAAGTTAGTCGACTATTTGTCTGACTTGTTCTTGATTAACTCTAGAAAACCTTAACCTTAGTCTGTTTAATTGAAGATTATTAGGATAATTTCTAAGTTTTCTTTGCATCGAGCCTTCTGCATTTTTATTAGTTGTTTATGATTAGTTGGCTAAATTTCTTTTAGGTTTAAACGTCTGAATTGAAACCTAAACTTTAGATTAATTTCAGAAAAATAAAATACAATACCCTAGGTTTGCAAATTAAGGCAACCTAATCACTTGGCTGTTTCTAGAAGATCCTAAAAATGGTTGGAATTGAATTGAAGTTAGAATATAGTTCAGAGTTGAAATAGTCAGTAATTGAAGGGTTAAAATTGGATTTTTACATAGGTTAAATATCAGAAGGTTCTAGGTCTTTGGACAGCTGCCCCATTTTTAGCAAAAGATGCTGAAATTGGGTGGGAAAAAGGACAGACAGTTGTAAAAAGATGCTGTACTATTCTGAAATTTAAGAATTTCGGTCAGAATATTCCATTTTTGATGCCTTTTTGTGCACTCTATAAAAAGAAAAACACTCACTCATACACAGACACAGATCAGATTTTCAAAAAACCTAAAAAAGGGCACTCAAAAATTCAGCTACTGTTCCATTGATAGATGATCAATTTCTTTTCTGATTTTTGACCCAACTTAGTATAAATTTTTCTTTTGAAATTTCTGGGTTCTTGTGTTGCAAGATGGTTTGAGTTTGAATGCTGTTATACTATTGTTTGTTGTTGCTGGTTCCATTGGTTTCCTGCACTGTTAATGTTGTTCTTCTAACTGCTGTTTGCTTTGCTAGCTCTGGCTTTCCTACCTTGCTTATTTGACCTTTATTTGGTCTTTTATCAGCTAGTTTTCTGCACTTAGGTATGTTTTTTTTACATTCTGTAACCACCTGTTTGGAATAGCTGAATGTAAATCTGGTGTTTTAAATGTCTTATCCTATTTTCAGTTCGTTTGTTTGTTTTTAATGTCTATGATTCCTTTAGATGTGTTGATGTTTTCTTTACTAGCATGCTTGAACATTTTCACTTAGCCTAGTTCTTATGTGAATGAATGCAAAAAATCAATTTTAAGTGCAGTAAGTAGTGTGTGCTTACTGATTTAATAAGGTCCAGAAGGCTAACTTAGTTGGTCTGATCACAAGTTGTTCAAATCCATCCAACGAGCAGACTAAATCAATGAAGCTGGTTCATGTTGATTCTGAAGCTGTATTGCAAGAAGGCAGTATAACAAATGTATATGTTTTCTCTTTAAATTTTTAGCCAGAGTTGTAAAGTTATTTTAATGCTTATAAAGTTCTTTATGTAATAGATCCATTTGAGTTTTTTAAAGCATCCGTTTCCTCCTATTAAATGTATTAAGGCCTGGTTTTGTTTTTTATAATATCGAATTGAATGGAGATTTCATTTGTAAAAAAGGGGTCAGTTAAGTGCTTTGCATTTCATGTAATGTATATATTGGGCCAGGTAAACACTCAGGCCAATATCTGTGGGGTTCAATTATATTAAGCCTTTGAGTTTCGATGGTAGAACTCATGTAGCAAGCAGCGTTGGGCCCAGGCTTTCATGGGCCTAGGCTATTGGTCCGGGGCCTTAAGCCCAATAGTTTAGCTCAGTTATAAAGTTCCTCATATGAATTATAGTATAAATGCATGCCTTTCATATTTTTGCAAATTATAGTAGTGTAATTAATCTTCAAGCTTGAATTGCATCTTGATATTTTGGGTTATGATTTTCCTATTTAAAGGTAAACGAGTTACAATTGTTGCAAACATGTATTATGTGAGTTTGGGCTCAAAACGTAATGGTAGATAGGCCCAGCCAGTAAATAGTCATAACTGGGCCCGCCTAATACAAGACCAATGTGGGTCAGACTTGGCCTAAGATAAGATGTGGCGAGGGTCCTTGGATTCCTCATTTCTGGGCTAAATTCCAAGCCCAATGCACCTTTAGACACTGATCGATCCCTAACCAAATAACCTAATGGGATACTGTTGGCCCAACTCTCTTTATCCAAAATGATTAAAGGCCCAATACCTATACCCCAAAGCAAGTACATAATTAATAGCTTGACATTAAGTCCAAAATAGTTGTAAGTAAGAACATCCTTCTATTACTTTAATTAAGCAAGTCTTCTAAAATTGAGGTGTGCCATCTATCATTGAATCATCTATGGCCCTCATATTAGTATTACAAGTTAGATAACCTTAAACACTCGTTAGCTTTGCGTTAGGCTCGACTTAGACTATTATTGTGATTATGTATACGTTCGCATAACATAATTACGAATTTCATTCTAAAAATAAATTGAGGGATGCGTTCGCACAACTTCAACCAAACTTTCTTAATAATTAATAAAGCGTGATTAATTGTGGACACGTACGCGTGACATGATTTTTGACGTACCAAACGAAATGAGTATGCGTACACGTAACTCATCTTAAGTTAATTCTTTAATTACGAATAATCAAGCAATTAAAAGCGGTAAAAAAGGTAAATGCACATAGGTCCTAAAATGAGTAGTTAAACAACTTAAGCCAAGTATAAATCGCTAAGTGACTGTGCTAGAACCACAGAACATGGGAATGCCTAACACCTTCTCCCGGGTTAACAGAATTCCTTATCTAGAATTTCTGGTTCGCAGACTTTTGAATAAAGTAAAAAATCTCGGTTTGGGATTTAAAATAACCCAGTGATTTGGGACACCATAAATTATCCCAAGTGGAAACTCTAAAATAAATAAATAATCCCATATCGAATAATATCACTTTAATTGGAAAAACTCCCTTATACTCCCTTCAGGTGTAAAAATGGAGGTGTGACAAGAATAAGTAGCAGCTTAAAAAACTGCTTCTTCCAATATATGCCTATCATTTTTGGAACTTCTCTGCAACCTTGTCCCACACCAAGATCGACTTATGACTTGTTTCAAGAGGTAGCCCGAGATATGTCATCGAGAAAGAGCCAAACTTGTTACCAAGTAATTAGTAACTTCAGTACCCCTCCTGTTGTTTGCTTAGTTGATATTCAAAGCCATGCTGCTTCAAAATGTAGCAGTATCATCCTCAGTTTAGTATTAGAAATCTTTCCTTTTATACCAAACTATAATAAGTTTATTTTCTTTCGAACAAGGAGCAAGAATGCCAAACTCTAATTATTAGTGGTGTCGTAAAGTGCTTCGAATCAAAACATTTACCTCTAATTATAAGTGGTGTGGTAATGTTTTTCGAATCTGTATATGGTTAAAATCAGTCTTGCCCAATTATGCCATTAAATTGAGACAAGGGAATAACATCGAGAGTAAGCCCCATAATGAATCAGGCCAGAGCACGAAGACAAGGTATCGAGTTCGAGAATAGAAGTGTCCGTCAAAATCGAGGCCATCAACAATCGAGACCTAATATGATCGACTTCGAGCGAAGCGCAATAACGGAAATGCGGAATATCTGTAATCGGTCGGAGATCACAACGAAAATCCCGTAATAGATCAAATCAAGGGCGATTGTTTAGACTAATCATGGGATTTACTTCCGTAATTAGAATTGTACCATAACTAGGGCTCCTCTGCTATATAAAAAGGGCCCTAATCATTTTTTAAAAGACTTACATTTACACAGATCAAGACAATATAATATTTCTCTCTTTCTCTTGTTTATCAACTTGTTGTTCTCTAACTATTTTTACTTTACTAAGCTCAAGGGTTCATCAACTCGAGGGCACTGTCCAAGCATTGGTTTGTTTTACATTCTTGTCAACTCCCATCACTTATCGTTATGTTTATCAATTGGTATTAGGTAAAATCACATATCCTTAAAACCACATAATATGTTTAATTGTTATCCAAAGTTTAGGGTAAACAGTTTGTCGCCCGCAGTGGGGCTAAGGATAATAGTGTTTGCCTAGTATTAATCCTCATAACATACACTGATTTTACACTTGTTCTCGTTAGTGTCTTTGATTTCAGGAATCAACATGTCAAACTCTCAAGCAGTGCCCACTCACACAGACACCGGCCTTGGTCTTCATGGCGAGAATGAGCACATAGTTGCCCCGGGGAAACGGGGTACCTCCAATCAATCCCGATGGACCACAAGCCATAAATCCAATCGATGTCAATTCTTGTGTTGAGATTCATGGAAATTTAGGCATCGACCTGAAAATAGCACCCGTATAGATGCCCGGGTAGCTGATCAGAATGCATAGAGCGGTGAAGAAAGTGGTATTAGCCTTCGAATGATATTTGAAATGTTACAAACTCAGTAGGCTGCAATAGTGTAACTCCAAAATCAGGATCGGGCACCAAGCAAAATCGAACTCGATACATCACAGGAAGTTGTTCATAGGGTCGAACCTGTATATAAGAAATTGAATGATAATGGATCGGGAACTGACCCCACCGTCATAAAGATGCTCGAGGATCTCACTAAACGGATAAAATCAGGTGAAAAGAAAATTGAGGCTAATGATAAAAAGGTAGAAACGTACAACTCACGAGTTGACCAAATACCGGGGCACCCCCGATACTAAAGGGTTTGGATTCGAAGAAATTTGTGCAGAAGCCTTTTCCTCAAAGTGCGGCTCCGAAGCCCATTCCTAAGAAGTTCCTTATACCGGACATCCCCAAGTACAACGGGACTACCGATCCTAATGAACACATCACTTCGTACACATGGGGAATAAAGGGAAATGACTTAGAAGATGATGAGATCGAATCTGTTTTGTTGAAAAAATTTGGAGAAACTTTATCGAAGGGAGCAATGATATGGTACCATAATTTTCCTCCCAATTCCATCGATTCTTTCGCCATGCTTACCAATTTGTTCATAAAGGCACACGCCAGAGCAATAAAGGTCGCAACCAGGAAGTCGGACCTCTTCAAAGTGAGACAAAAGGACAATGAAAAGCTAAGGGAATTCATATCTCGATTTCAGATGGAACGCATGGACCTACCCCCGGTTACCGATAATAAGGCTGTCCAAGCCTTTACTCAGGGTTTGAACAAGCGAAGTTCGGTAGCATCACGTCAACTAAAGCAGAATTTGATTTAATATCCAGCGGTGACCTGGGCCGATGTGCATAATCGATACTAGTCATCGATCAGAGTCGAGGATGATCAGTTGGGAGCCCCATCCGATTCCGTTTACCCAAATAGTCCGAAGGTAGGATTTAAAAAGACATCGACAGAGAGCCCCGATCGAACAGAGATTGGTATCAACCATATAGCACAGATCGTAGAAACAACGGACCAAGGCAAAATCCCATTCGGAATGATCGAGGTCAAAATTCCTCAGGGCTCATGAGTAAGAGTGGCTACGATAAATATGTCAAGCCTAATGAAGCGCCACGGTTATCGAAATACAACTTCAGCATCGATGCTTCAGGTATTGTGTCAACCATTTGATGAATCAGGGACACTAGGTGGCCCAAACCCCTACAGCTTGATCTAGCTCAAAGGAATCCAAATCAAATGTGCAAGTACCAAGTAACCCATGGTTGCAGAACCAAAGACTGCAGACAGTTAAGGGAGGAGGTAACTCGTTTATTCAACGAAGGTCACCTTCGAGAGTTCTTGAGCGACTGAGCTAAAAATCACTTCAAAGATAGGGACGCAAACAGGAAAAACGAACAGGAAGAGCCGCAACATTGATTTATATGATCATTGGTGGGGTCGATGTTCCTCAAGGCCCGATGTTCAAACTCACCAAAGTGACAATCACAAGGGAGAAATGTACTCGGGATTACTTACCAGAGGATACCTTATCTTTCAACGATAATGATGCAGAAGGAATCGAACAGCCTCACAATGACGCACTGGTAATATCTATCCTTATGAATAAAATTCAAATTAAATTTGTGTTGGTTGATCCAGGTAGTTTGGAAAATATTATTCGATTGAGGGTCGTAGAGCAGCTCGACCTCCAGGATCAAATTGTGCCTGCAGCTCGAGTACTTAACAGTTTCAACATGGCAAGTGAAACCACCAAAGAGGGAATCATTTTGCCGATAAACGTAGCCGAGACTATCCAAGAAACGAAGTTCCATGTAATCGATGGTGATATGAGATACAACGCGCTGCTCGAAAGACTTTGGATGCATAATATGAGGGCAGTACCTTCAACACTCCATCAAGTCTTGAAATTCCCAAAACCTAAAGGAATCAAAACAGTGTACGACGAACAACCTGCAACCAAAAAAATGTTTACAATTGATGAAGTAATACCGGTATCGGTACTATCATCAAAGAAAGGGGCCAGAGTCGAAGGGAAAGCAGGAAGTCAAATAGTAACCACAGTCGTCGACCTCGACTAGATCGGAGCAGCAGGAAAATTTCGAGGATGATTATTATATGATACCTTGAATCTTCATAATCCCCGATGATTTCGATGCCACGAAGTAACGGTTGAAGAGCTGGATCAAGTCATACAGATCGAGCACCTACCCGATCGAAAGGTATACCTGGGCACGGGATTAACCCCCGAGCTTTGGGAAAAACTCATTAAATTCCTTATTAAAAATATGGATTGTTTTGCATGGTCGCACCTTGACATGATAGGGATCCCACCGGAGATTACCACTCATCGGTTGAGCTTGGACCCGAAGTTTAGGACGGTAAATCAAAAGAGAAGGACACAGTCCGAGGTTAAGCATGCATTCATCAAGGATGGGGTAACCAAGCTTCTCAAAATAGGGTCCATTCGGGAAGTAAAATATCCCGAATGGCTACCAAACGTAGTCGTAGTCCCTAAAAAGGGGAATAAACTCTAAATGTCTATAGACTATAAAGACTTAAACAAAGCATATCCTAAAGATTCTTTTTCTTTGCCATATATCGATCGTATGATCGATGCTATGGCCGGCCACGAGACCCTCAGCTTTCTTGATGCCTACTCCGGGTACAATCAAGTACAAATGAACCCAGAAGATCAGGAAAAGACTTCATTCATTACTAAGTACGGTACTTATTGCTATAATATAATGCCATTTGGATTAAAAAATGCTGGTGCTACTTATCAACGCCCAGTAAATCGAATTTTCGAAGAACAAAGAGGTAAGTCAATGGAAGTCTATATTGATGACATGTTAGTTAAGTCCCTGCGTGCACATGACCATTTGACACATTTGCAGGAAACCTTCGACATATTTAAAAAATACAACATGAAGCTCAATCCTAAGAAATGTGTGTTCGGGATCGGTTCGAGCAAGTTCCTCGACTTTATGGTGTCGAATCGGGGAATCGAGATTAACCCCGATAAAATCAAAGAAATCAAGGACATCACAGTTGTGGATAGCGTTAAGGCTGTACAAATGTTAATAGGGCGGATAGCCGCCTTAGGCCGGTTCATCTCGAGGTCTTCGGATCAAAGTCAAAGGTTCTTTTCACTACTTAAAAAGAGGAACAATTTCACTTGGACCTCGAAATGCCGACAAGATTTGGAAGAGTTAAAAATATATCTTTCGAGCCCCCCCATTGCTTCATACTCCAAAAGCGGACTAATAACTCTACTTATATTTGGCAGTCTCGGAAGTTGCGGTAAGTGGTGTCCTAGTTCGATAAGAGCAAGGTACACAATTTCCTGTCTATTATGTTAGTAGGACTTTAGGTGAGGCTGAAACCCAGTACCCACACTTAGAAAAATTAGCGCTTGCCCTAATAAGAGCCTCTAGGAAATTAAAAGCTTATTTCAATGTCACCCTATTTGTATTGTAACCACCTACCCCCCTTCATAATATTTTGCACAAGCTCGAACTCTCGGGCCGACTGGCCAAATAGGCCGTTGAGATTAGCGGGTACGATATTGAGTATTAACCTTGAACAACCATCAAGTCTCAAATCTTGGCAGACTTTGTGGCCGACTTAATACTGTATATATATAAACTCTCTGCTCTCTTGACTGGAAGAAGGAAATACTCAACTAAATATGAAGTCCCGCTAAGAAGAATATTATAACTTATAATACTAGGAAAATATACGCAATTTGCAAAACTAGCAAAATATACGTAAATTCCGGGATATGAATGTAATGGCGAGATCATGCCAAATGAAAGATGCGCTTAGCCTTAACATACTTGAAGTGTGGAATATCCGTATGATATTCTTGGGAAAATTGCACCGTATTCCCTTAGTATCGCAAAATCACATGTTAAATTAAGATGCTAGGAAATTAAATGCTCCATCGTATGTTATTTTAATCCATGAAAGAGATATCTAATTGTTCTAACCATTTTTACGTTCTTGTATTATCATATTAAAGAGCTAGTTGCATCTTCAAGTGACTGAAGTTGGTTGTTGCTGAGATCTAAGACTTGAACCCACAAAAGTTTCTCCATAGACCCAATACTTGAAAGTGAGAGATCATTAAGCCATAGACAAAAATTATTGATTTTTGGAGAAGACAGATCCCTATATTTACAACAGTGCTTTAGCAACAATCCTTGATTAGAGATTATCTATTTCAGAAGTACTATACTAGAATTTCCAAATTATTGAAATTGATTCCTACTTTACCTATCACAAAGTCACTAATAAAATTAGTGGCCATCAAAGAATTTAGGAATTATAATCTTTGGTGCATGGAATCATGTGTATAGATTTGTTGCCACCTTTCAATTTGGGTCATGAGTCATTTTGTTGTTTTTGTATTGGCTTCCATGTTATGGACTTGGAAATAGTTATAAATTTTTATCCACTTATTAGTTAACCGGGTAATGTTTCGTTACCCAGTAATTAATCTGTTACCCGCATAATTTAAAAATTACCCCAAATTACTTAAAATTCTATTTATTACTAAAATACTTCATATATATTTTATATATTATACTACCGTGGTCATATGATACCTTACATGGTACTAGTCCATAAATATTGCGTATTTTAGCTCGGGCCGTGTTTTATCCCAAAATGCCAAAACTTGGACGAAAATTCACTTTCTTCGACTTGCTTCCCTTCTCACCTTCACGAATTTATTCATCACTTACAATCCTTATAATCTCCAAATAATCTTTTCCTTGGACTGATGTCAATTACCTTACGACAAATTCAATGTACAATACTGCAGGGTGCAATATTGTTGTAACTTATTACTACGAAGCGTAACATCACCGTAATGTAATACTACAGGGTGACATCATCATAACATATTACTGTCGAGCATAACATTGTCGTAATATAATACTGCGGGACGTGACACCTCGCTTCCGGGCTCTCATTAATTTATTTATGGCGTACTTTCATGTGCGAAAATATGGGGTGTAACATCATTCCCCTCTTTGGAACATTCGTCCTCGAATGTTGACTGATGTGCTTATCGTCCTCATATCCTATAACTCTTGCGAATACATCAGTAGTCCTTTTTCCATCTAGGCAACTGTTCTGTGAATAAGTCTAAAGGCTAGGGCATTCCCTCCTTTTAAGCCTCTTTCTCATACCACGACTTGTAGTCGGAATCCTTCTGATCTCGTAATTGTTGCTACCTCTTATCATGCAACTTTTACGACTCTAAATTTGTATGTGCGCCTATGCGACTCTTCTCTTCTCTTTCCTCTAGCTTTTAGCCAATCTTTAGGCTTCACTTTAAGAACATATACAAAATTATGTCAAGCTGTCCCTTTGGGCATCATTAGCTTTACTATATCTAAGTAGGCCATACTGTACCATAATTCTTAATTCGATTTATCGTTACTGAAGTATGCTACCGAACTCCAGGTTACTCTTGTTGTTTATCTTATATTCATAAAGCTAAATCCTTTAACGCTTCTTCATCACTGTTCATCTTAAGACTGATGGCCCAATCTCATCTCGTACTTTGAAACTTTTACCCACCTTAATGTTGTTCTACAATCTACCATTTGAAGACTTGAAACTTCGTACGTAATACATTACTACTAGGGCCCATGTCTCATCGGGGACACCTGGAGTAGTTAGACTGATCCACTTAGGAGCGATACTATACTTCCATAACCATATTTTATTGCATCCTAATGTGATTCACCTTATGTGGGTATTTTAATCCTGTAGAATTCATGAAATCCTCTTCAATTCATTACTCAATCGAAAGGTCCAACGTCATCCTTTATCTGTTACAATTATACCCTCATTTTATTACCATGTCAGCATTTCATTCCTTCTAAATGCTATTAATTTTATTCTCCTTTGTGTTCATTAAGGCTATAGTGAGCTTTGGATAACATAGAGAATCCATTAGCTCCCTTGTTTTCATGGGCCTAATCTTGAAGACTAATCCATTCTAGTCACCTTCTCACTCGCCTTTTCTCGTTCTTACATCCTGTCATAAAACTTTATCGCTTTACTATACTTTAGTTTGTGACCTATACATATCTATTTATACTACTCGTAATCTTCCTTCAACTTGCTTGAATTTCCTTGTGTTATTTCAAAAAATCAAGTGAGACATCACATCGTCTCTATCTCTTATTTACTTTCTTAACTAGACCTTTCGATACCCAGAAATCGCTGACTAGAAGATATGCCACTGACGATGCCGCTATCATTCCTGGATATTGAATCCTCGTGCTTCTAGCCTTCTATCCCAAGTATGGAATATCCTCAACCTTCTGCTTTTGAGTATCTCATATATTGTTCACCTTTACCTTACTTTCCTTAAAGCCTCACATTACATCTTCTATCTCTTTCGTACCTCTAATTTTAAGAGAGATCTTTCAATGTTCTCGATCACGATGTTTCTATTTTTATGGGTCTAATAATCAAACCTTTTACTTGGGTGATGTAACTCTTTAGTTTCCTCCTTCTTCTGATTGGCCTTTACGTCGCCTTAAGCTATCTTCCGATCTGTGGTTCATGGTATTATTTATTACCTTAGCCGTTTATGGGAGTTATGGAATATCTATGATACAATCTTCTAACAATTTAATCCTTTGTCCATGTCTTGGGCTTAATTCTTTTGTTCCATCTTAGCTTTCTTTCAACGTAAGCTATTACTTTTCTTGGTCTTTTTGCCCCTTGTTGCGTCCACACTTAGCCTATCTTAGTGCCCATGCATGCTAGAGTTTTCGTGCAACTCATATGACCTTCAAATATTGCTTTTAATTTTTCTTCCCGTTCATTATCCACGGTAGGGGCCACTTTCCTTTGGAGTGCTTACAATGTTATTGTGAGACTGTTGTTACATGACCCTTTCCTCTTTAGGTCGTTGTGGTTAGGTTGAATTCTTTTTCCTTATTTTCTCAGCTAGTCTTTCGTTATAGTACTTAGGGAGAACCCTTGATTCCTGTAAAGTTGTGAGCTTATTATGGACCTTTTGACGCCTTTCCTTCCCTATAATTATCCGTAGTTGCTTACCTCTATGCCCTTGCACTTATAGGGTTGCTTCTGAACTGATATTTTGACTGTCTCCCTAGTGGCACTCTCTTTTATTCCCGTAACATTCATACGGTACCTTTAACTACCCTGACTCCTATCTGAATATATCTCAAGTATTATAACAACATTACTGCAAGGATGAAATCTCCATGTTGGGGTTTACTACATTTACCTTGCATGATCTGCTGATTTGTCTGTAACTTCTTGTCTAACCATGACTAGGCTCTTCCTGAATCAACTACTAACTAATCATCGACCCATTCTCACATACATATTCGGCGTAAACTCTCTAAGGTCATTTCCGTTGTCTAACTTACCTCTTGCACTAGCTCCTTATTTATCAATAATCTTCCATGCAAGAAACCTTACTTCCTTTTTCTGACATCGTGCTTACGTAACATTATGGAATCATAATATAACTGTATTATTCGAATAAGTGAAATCTCATCCCTTTCTCATTTTTATCGCATTCTTCCTTTATCATTCTATATTCCCCCCTTTAGGGGAGTACTAAGAGTTGGAGCTACGACGACCTGCCTATAGATGTTTCACCTTTTCATCTTTGGCATCCTTTCACATCATTCATGACCCTTACTCGCCATGCAATAATCCTTCTGTACCAAGGATAACAAATTTCCTTACTCGCGAGGGTGACAGTTAGTATAACTAGCACATACAGTCCCTTAAGCTGAACTTTTCTCGCATTGCTTGCTGTAGGGAAGCATCTTTCTGAATGACCATTCTCATAATTTCTCATGAATCTTCTTTTGTCGTCCATTCTATTATTGGCGGAACAAAATCTGAAATTCTTATGATGGCGACTATCATCAGTCACTCAGTCCCTAATTCATGTTTAGTTTATCTTGTTTACCAGTCCATACTTATTTCTGTTACTCTAGGGATTAACTCTCCCCTCTGGTTGTCGCGTTGGAGTCACGAACTTATTTCTCGAAATGAGGATATAACCTTATGGCCTATACTCTTTTGTTATCTTAAGGCCTATCACCATTCATCTCTTCCTTCATTTGATTATAGGTTCTGTAACACTCTACCATTTTCATCCATGTATCACACCTTATTCATAATGCTTCCTTATCTCTCTTCTCATTACTCTGCTGATATTTCTACATATCCCTTTTCTTGTGAAAACTTCAATACGATATTCTTTCACTTTTAGATTTCCTTTGCTCCATCCAGTGGCTCTTCAAGTTGCTTAACGCTCTTGCTTTACTAGGGACGCGAGCCACACTAAGGTAATATGTATCCCTTCAAGGCTTAGAGTGTATGTCTTTGTAGTACTCATATCTGGCTGCACTATTTTAAAGTGTACCATCTGGGTGTCTCACAAGGAGATCTCTTAGAACACTTGCAATATCCTTCGGAAAGGTCAACTGACACAAACGATTCATCTATCATATCTTCTTATACTACTTCTATTAATCCCCATAGGGCATATCTGGAATGGGTGCGACCAATTGTATATACCTCTGTTACTGTTGAATATAACTCGAAAATCTTATGTTCCTCTGCCTCATTATATACGTTGTTAATCTCCATTAACTGGGCACCTCGTACCCTTCTTCATCTTGCTTCTTTTACTTGTTGAAACTTGTGTCTAACTTCCGATTCTGTTATTCTTTTTTTACCGTAAGAGTGGATAGGTATTCTTTCCTTAAAGCTCCTTAGTACACGCATGATCTGCCAAAGATCTCACATTTACTCATCATAAGCAATATGCAAAATCGAGTTCCTCTAACTCAACACTTCCACAACTATATCCCTTATCGATCGTCTTTCTGAATGTAGGCATCGTCTTGTTACAAATAAAATAGAATTTCGAAATTTGGATTCTTATAAGTGAGCTCTACCACAAGATCTAGAGTAAGAAGTAAAAGTGACAATCCTAAATGCCCTGTAGCCTCCTACTTATAAGTGTGGTGCATGACACACCCATAAACAAGACTATACTAGACATGGCTTGTAGACTCCCTAGGACAGAACTGCTCTGATACCACTTTTGTCACGCCCCAAACTTGGGGGAGCGAGACCGGCATCCGGTGCCTTACCTATCCTTGCGTACCAACTTGCAACTAAGTGACTCTGAACATATGATGTCATACTTTTGGCCATGGGCCACATTGCAAGACAACAACGAATGCTGACTAAATATGAATATAAAGCTTGGCCAACAAGGCCGTCATATTTATTACAACTGACAAACCAACCAAATATACATACAAGGCCTAAAAGCCCAACATACTGCACTAACTGACAAGATATGTCTACAAGCCTCTACTAATGGATATACTGTGATCGAAACGGCTATCCGACCTACTCATGACATATATACGTATATATACAAGATATACATAAGGCTCTAGACTCGAAAACTCCGAAAGTCATGGAGCTTACCGATCAAGCTGAGCTCAGGCAACACTTATTGAAGAGGCCTACTCGTCTGTCTGTCTGACCTGCACACATGAAATGCAACGCCCCCAGAAAAAGGACATTAGTAAGAAATAATGTACTAAGTATGTAAGGCAATATACTGAAAGCTGAAACTGAACTGATAATATAATAACTGCAAGTAGCTGGAAGTCAAAGATAATCTTAAGATATGCTTACCTGATGATACTGACTCAATTCTCTCAATATAGTAAGTAAAATAGTTGTCCGACCCTATAAGGCTCGGTATACATATATATTTGCTCTGCCGTAGTAGGCTCGCTCATAAGCGCTCGGCCATACTAGGCTTTGTATCTCGACCAACTGGGCTCGCTCATAAGCGCTCGACCACAGTAGGATCGTCATATAACTTACCATCTGATCAGAGGTTGCCCAATAGGGGCCTGCCCATCGATTATAGTTCGATGGTAATGAAAATACTTTTAATACCGTATATATATAAATTCTCTGCTCTCTTGACTGGAAGAAGAAAATACTCAACTAAATATGAAGTCCCGATAAGGAGAATATTATAACTTACAATACTAGGAAAATATACGCAATTTGCGAAACTAGCAAAATATACGTAAATTCCGGGATATGAATGTAATGACGAGATCATGCCAAATTAAAGAAGAGCTTAGCCTTAACATACCTGGAGTGTGGAATATCCATATGATATTCTTGGGAAAATTGCACCTTATTCCCTTAGTATCGCAAAATCACACGTTAACTTAATATGCTAGGAAATTAAATGCTCCATCGTGTGTTATTTTAATCCATGAAAGAGATATCTAATCGTTCTAACCATTTTTACGTTCTTGTATTATCATATTAAAGAGCTAGTTGCATCTTCAAGTGACTGAAGTTGGTTGTTGCTGAGATCTAAGACTTGAACCCACAAAAGTTTCTCTATAGACCCAATACGTGAAAGTGAGATATCATTAAGCCATAGACAAAAATTATTGATTTTTGGAGAAGATGGATCCCTATATTTACAGCAGTGCTTTAGCAACAATCCTTTATTGGAGATTATCTGTTTCAGAAGTACTATAATAGAATTTCCAAATTATTAAAATTGATTCCTACTTTACCTATCACAAAGTCACTAATAAAATTAGTGGCCATCAAAGAATTTAGGAATTATAATCTTTGGTGCATGGAATCATTTGTACAGATTTGTTGCCACCTTTCAATTTGAGTCATGTGTCATTTTGTTGTTTTTGTATTGGCTGTCACGTTATGGACTTGGAAATAATTATAAATTTTAATCCACTTATTAGTTAATCGGGTAATGTTTCATTACCCGGTAATTAATCTATTACCCGCATAATTAAAAAATTACCCCAAATTACTTAAAATTCTATTTATTACTAAAATACTTCATATATATTTTATATGTTATACTACTGTGGTCATATGGTACCTTACATGGTACTAGTCCAAAAATACTGCGTATTTTAGCTCGGGCCGTATTTTATCCCAAAATGCCAAACTTGGACGAAAATTCATTTTCTTCGAGTTGCTTCCCTTCTCACCTTCACGAATTTAGTCATCACTTACAATCCTTATAATCTCCAAATAATCTTTTCCTTGGACTGATGTCAATTACCTTATGACAAATACAATGTACAATACTGCATGGTGCAACATTGTTGTAACTTATTACTGTGAAACATAACATCACCGTAATGTAATACTACAGGGTGACATCATCGTAACATATTACTGCAGAGCATAACATTGTGGTAATATAATACTGCGGGACGTGACACCTCACTTCCAGGCTCTCATTAATTTATTTATGGCGTACTTTCATGTGCGAAAATATGGGGTGTAACAGCCCGGGAGATAGGAAGAGAGTTTTCGTGAGTGGTGGGGTCTAGCCTGCTGCATACAAATGTCTCCCACCCTTTTGCTTCGAAGTTCAGGTTTCTCCTCAAAATTTTTATTCCCGCCGTCAATCATGCTGGGGTGGTACCTGGGATTGCCAAGTACTCTGCTAACCACGGACGGACATCCTCCCCCAAGTCTACCTTCTCTAAATACAATGTCTCATCCTCCTCCAAGAAGCCCAGGTAGTCATTGATCATTTTTCCATCAAACTTTATTTTCAAATTCCGCACCTTAGTCATTGTAGTGCCCTTTTTGTGTGGGCGACATTGGTGTAGAACTCCTTGACTAAGTGCTCATTAGCGTCCTCTATGTGGCCTATGAAATAGTCCCAGCTTGCTCTCTCTCTGAACTGCCTCAACTCATTGGGGTTGTGAGGCAAAAGGTCCTTTGTAATGAATTTCCGCTCAGGTATCAACTTCCTCTCGGGCCACCATTCTCTGAACTTGTGGTAGGCCACTTCACTCACGAATCTATCTTGCCATGCTTCCGATTTCCTGGTTCTCTGTACTCCTCCTACTTGGGGCTCACCCCCTCCTTCTTTTTCTACGGGGTCCTCACCGGATATTGAAGCTGTAGGTGAGGTAGAATAGGCACTGTCACTGCCCGCAGCTGAGCCCTCAGACAACTCAGAAGAAATTTGCACTGATGCTTGGGCAGTAGGGGTGCCTGGAGGTGTATCTCTCAATCTGTTCCTCTTCGGCCAGTCTGGAACATATTCTGGCATGGAGTCTGAGTCAGATGCTTCCCGGGAGGGCACATACTCACTTCCCGAATGGGAAGCAGCTCTATCAATAGCTTTTATCGTTTTCCTGGTATCTTTAATAGCTTGCCGGACTTGGGGAGTCAATTTGATCACACCTTTTCCTCTACCCCGGGAGGATTCTCCTTTTCCTAGTTGTTTTCTACCACCGCCTCGTGATTGAACCATTGTCTGCAAGTGAAATTCAGTTGACGCTTGTTAGAATCATAGTATCAGACGAATCAAAAAAGAAATAAATGCAGACACAAAAGAAAATAGTTGCAGACCACAGACCACACAAAATGTAGTGCGGCAGCAAAGGGACCACCGCATACCGCATAAAATCGCACTGCGGTGCTCACTGAGGTGGGGGTCAGATTACCCACTCTCTGATAAAGGCCATCGCGGACCAAACAAAATCGTATCGTGGTCTGCATTAAGGCACCGCAGACTGTATAAAATCTGCCGCGGTCCTCAATTCTCCACTTTCTGAAGTTTCACCACCGTGGTCCGCACAAAATGGCATTGCGGACCACGGAGAAGCACCACAGACCGCAATAAATCCACCGTGGACCGCGGTAAACTCCCAATAGCAATACCAACCTAGGGTTTCAATTTTTTTCATATTTTTAGTCTAATCTTTACCTATTATTGATCCCCTAGGTGTTCAATCAGTGTTTTAACTAATTAGTCCTAATTTAAACAACTTATGAAACCCTAAGCTAAAAATAATTAAAGAAAAAGGGGAGAAGAATGTAGAACTAACAATTTAAAAGAAAATAAAACACATTTAAAAGCTAAGTAAAGATTAAAAGTACCAGAAATGAGATGCAATGTAGATTAATGAGACTCAGTAGTTGAATTCGAGCAGGTAGGAGTGATGAACAATGATTTTTTTGTATTAAATGCGCAAAAGAGCGAAAAGTTTGAAATGAAGGCCTCAGGCCCTATTTATAGAAAAAAGGACCTAGGGCCCACTTCACCTACCCACCGCGGACCGCACAAAATCGCACCGCGGTCCGCGGTGCTAACAAATCAGAAGCTTTGGGGAGATGTCCACTACGAACCGCAAGAAATGCTTTGCGGCCGCAGTGGTCCACCGCGGACCTCACAAAATGCATTGCGGCCGTGGTGACAAACTTCAGAGACTCCTCCTTTTTGACCAATCCACTCTGCGGACCGCATTGAAATGTTGCCCCAGCCCTAAGGCCTTTGCAGACGCAAGAAATGTAATGCGGCCGCATAGCAAACGTTAGAGAGTGTACATTTTCTTTCCAACTTGGTCCTGCACTGCATCAAAACAATCCTACACACATCTCACGACCAGTTAGTCTAAAACCAAATCCGACACTACAAAGAAAATCAAAGAAAAACAAAAAGAAAGACACATGGGTTGCCTCTCAAGAAGCGCCTGATTTAACGTCGTGGCACGACACAGGTTACCATCAAATCACTTTATATGGAGCAGTGCCACCAAGTGGCTGTCATCAATTTTGCCCAAGTAGTGCTTGACCCTGTACCCATTAACTCTGAAAACCTCCCCATTTTTGTTCTTCAAGTCAAGTGCACCAAATGGAGTCACAAACACCACTTCAAAAGGTCCACTCCATTTCGACTTAAGTTTTTCCGGAAACAGACATAACCAAGAATTGAACAAGAGAACCAAATCACCCACTTTGAACTCCTTGTAACGAGCATATTTATTATGAAAGTACTTCATTTTGTCCTTGTACAAGGACGAACTGGAGTAGGCATGGAATCGGAATTCATCAAGTTCATTAAGCTGCTCCACACGAAGATTTGCTGTCACATCCCATTTAAGATTCAGCTTCCTCAAAGCCCATATGGCCTTGTGCTCTAACTTAACCGGTAGATGGCAAGCTTTAACAAACACCAACCAATACATAGACATACCAATCGGAGTCTTGTAAGCAGTCCTATAAGCCTGTAGAGCATCGTCCAACTTCTTTGACCAATCGATCCTATTTGCATTGACCGTCTTTCATAATATACTCTTGATTTCCCTATTTGAGACTTCAACTTGGCCACTCGCTTGAGGATGATAAGGAGTAGAAACTTTGTGATTGACACCATACTTTGCAAGCAAAGTGTCAAAAGCTCTATTACAAAAATGAGACCCCCATCACTTATGATTTCACGAGGAGTGCCAAACCTAGTAAAAATGCTTTTCTTGAGAAACGCAACAACACTCCAGGCCTCATTGTTGTGTAAAGCCACAACTTCAACCCACTTTGAAACATAGTCAACCGCCACAAAAATGTATGTGTTTCCACACGAGCTAACAAACGGGCCCATAAAATCAATGCCCCATACATCAAAAATATCAACTTCAAGAATGGTATTGAGAGGCATCTCATCTTTCTTCAAAATTCCACCCTCTCTTTGACATTCGTCACATCTCTTCAAAAGTTCACTTGTATCTTTGTACAAAGTTGGCCAATAAAATCTGCAACTAAGAACTTTTGAAGCCGTCCTCGCCCCACTTTGATGGCCACCATAGGGAGAGGAGTGACAATCTTCTAAGATACTCAATTGCTCCTCCTCTGGGACACACCTTCAGATTACACCATCCGTGCAGATCTTGAACAAGTACGGCTCATCCCAATAGAAGTACAAACTATCCCGTTTGAGCTTCTTCCTTTGGTTAGAAGAGAGTTCACACGGGATTATACCAGTCACAAGGAAATTAGCAATGTCCACAAACCATGGCATACCATTCACCGATACAGAAAGGAGTTGCTCATCGGGAAATAAATCATTGATCTCTAGGCCATCATGAGGCCTCCCCTCCTCTACAAAGCATGACAAGTGGTCCGCCACTTGGTTTTCACTATCCTTCCGGTCCATAATCTTCAAATCAAACTCTTGAAGTAACAAGATTCATCGCATCAGTCTAGCTTTGGAATCCTTCTTTGTCATCAAGTACCGGAGTGCGTCATGATCGGTATGAACTATGACCTTGGCACCCATAAGATATGGCCGCAATTTCTCCATTGCGAACACAATAGCCAAAAGCTCTTTCTCAGTCACAGCGTAGTTCACTTGAGCGTCATTCATTGTCTTGCTCGCATATTACACCAGATGAAACATTTTGTTCACTCTTTTACCCAAGACCGCCCCAACTACAACATCACTCGCGTCACACATAAGCTCGAAAGGCAAGCTCCAATTGGGTGCGGTAATAATAGGAGTGGTAGTCAACTTGTGCTTGAGAAGTTCAAAGACTTGCATACATCTCTCATCGAACATGAACTTGGCATCTTTTTCCAATAACTTGCATAAGGGATTCACTACCTTCGAAAAGTCTTTGATAAATCTCCAGTAAAACCCTGTATTCCCAAGAAAACTTCTAACTCCCTTGACAGAAGTAGGGGGGGCTTGAAATCACATCAATTTTTGCTTTGTCCACCTCTATACCATGCTTTGAAATTTTATGCCCCTGAACTATGCCCTCCTCAACCATGAAGTGGCATTTCTCCAAATTAAGAACAAGATTGGTTTCTTCACAACGGGCCAACACTCTTTTAAAAATTTTCAAATATTCATCAAACGAGTCACCCACAATACTAAAGTCATCCATGAACACCTCCAAAATATCTTCCACTATATTGGTGAAAATGGCCATCATACACCGCTGAAATATAGCCGTTGCATTACACAACCCAAAAGGCATCCTAGAAAAGGCAAAGGTGCCATATAGACAAGTGAAGGTGGTCTTCTCCTGATCTTCCAGAGCAATCAAGATTTGGTTGTACCCAGAATACCCATCCAAGAAATAGTAGAAGGCACGCCCAACAAGTCGATCTAACATCTGATTAAGAAAAGGCAATGGAAAGTGATCCTTGCGGGTCACTTTATTCAACTTGCGGTAGTCCATGCATACCCTCCACCCGGTGACAAATCTTGTTGAAATAAACTCTTTCTGCTAATTTCTAACCACGGTCATACCACCCTTCTTTGGCACACATTGCACCAGCGAAGTCCAAGAGCTATCAGAGATAAGGTACAAAACCCCGATATCCAACCACTTGATCACCTTCTTTTTCACAACTTCTTGTATTGCCTTGTTCAACCTCCTTTGATGTTCCAAGGAGGGCTTTGCATCATCTTCCAGAATAATCCTGTGCATATAGAATGTAGGGCTTATCCCTCGAATACCAGCTAAGGTCCATCCAATTGCCTTCTTCCACTTTTGAAGTACCGCCAATATGGCATCAACCTGCATGTTAGTAAGACAAGAGGAAAGAATAACTGGCAAATTTGAACTAGGGCCTAAGAATTCATAACTGAGGTGTGGAGGCAACGACTTCAACTCCAACACCAGAGGTTCCTCAATTGAAGGTTTTGTTGGTGGAGTCTTCCTATTCTCAAGATCCAAAGAGAGTTTCCTAGGCTCATAAGAGTAAGTGCCTATTCCATGTAAAGCATTCACGCACTCCACTTGCCCTTCATCCTCATTTACATCAAGATTCAACAATACTGCCTCTAGAGGGTCCTCCACATTGATCATTGCACTAGTATCATCCACTATCACTACCGTGACAAGGTCCACAAAGGAGCACACCTGAGAACTGTTGGGTTGCTTCATTGACTTGCACACATGAAAGACCACTTTCTCATCACCCACCTGGAATGTGAGTTCCCCTGCTTCCACATCAACCAAGGTCTTCCCAATATGATTGGAACCTCATAATCTACATCACAATCCAAGATCACAAAATCAGCTGGCAAGATAAACTTGTCCACCCGGACAAGAACATTATCAATGATACCCAATGGTCTCTTCATAGTTCTATCCACCATTTGCAATCTCATGGAAGTCGGCCTCGATTGCCCAATACCCAAAGTCTTGAAAATTGAGTAGGGTATCAAGTTGATACTTGTCCCCAAATCACTTAGATCTTTTGCAAAGTCCACACTCCCAATGGTGCAAGGAATGGTGAAAGCACCGAGATCTTCTAGCTTCGGGGCCATTGACTGCACTATTGCACTAACTTGGTGGGTTATCTTGATAGTTTCACAATCCATGGATATTTTCTTTGTCACCAAGTCCTTCATGAATTTAGCATAACCTGGCATTTTCTCTAGAGCCTTCACCAAAGGCATATTAATGGATAAGCTCTTCATCATGTCAATAAACTTCTTAAACTGATTCTCATTTTTCTACTTCGCGAGCCTTTGAGGATAAGGTGGAGGTGGCCTTGGCAAAGGAGCCTTGGCTTTAGGCACAATCATTTCCAGCATGTCTATTACGTGTTCCCTAGACGGGTTCACGTCATTCTGAGTTTCCACCTCGGTATCTTGGATATCAATCCGCACTTCCTCATTCACGTTCTCATCAATCAAATTTTCAACAACCAAAGGAATCTCATCTTTTTGCAACTCAACTTCATCACTCAAAATTTCATTTTGCTTGGAGGCATGCACATCACCGCCTCGTCCGCTTCTTGTAGTTACTGCCATCACATGATTGTTCCCACCCTTCGGGTTAACTACCATATCACTTGGTAGAGCCCCCTTAGGGCGAGTATTCAAGGATTGTGAGATTTGGCCTAATTGAACCTCCAAGTTTCTGATTGAAGTGTTGTGGGAAGCCAACTGAGCATCAGAGTTCGCATTCTTTTTCATCATCTATTCAAACATCATTTCAATTCTCCCCATTTCATTGTTGGAAGAACTAGGACATTGGGATGAAAATGGGGGTGGATTGTTCGGTTGTTGATACATTGGGGGCCTTTGAAAGCCTTGCCCCCGATTTCCTTGATTGCCATTGTTCCAACCACCTTGATTATTGTTACCACCCCAGTTGTTGTTGTTGCCATTTCAATTACCCTGATTGTTCTGATTATTATTCTAATTGCCCCAATTGGAATTTTGGTTGTTGTTGCCCCAATAACTATTCCCTTGTTGTTGTTGATTGCCCCAATTGCCTTGGAGTTTTCATTGTTGTTGGTTGGAATAATTGCCCCTTTGGTCCTAATAATTGTTCACATATTGCACTTCTTCATTCTACCCATCATAACCATCATCTTCGAATCTACCACAATCATTGTCATATTGATCCAAATTCCCTTGGTTCTGTTGACCTCTTTGTCTTCTTTTGTTCACTAGCATGTTGACACCCTCCATAGTATTTACTTGGCGTGGATTTTGAACCTGCTATAACTGTGCCTTTGCTAGCTTGTTCATTGTTGTTGTCAACTCTGCTATAGCCTGCCTATTATCATGTAGCTCTTTATGCAAGTGAGTGACCGTGGGGTCACCCTATGTCACATTGTCTCTACTTTGCCAAGCAAAGGACGTGTCAGCCATCTCGTCAAGAATGTCACAAGCCTTATCATAAGATAGCTTTATGAAATTACCCCCAGCAATTTGGTTCACTATGCACTGATTTGTTGTGTTAATGCCCCGGTAAAATGTTTGTTGTATCATTGCCTCAGTCATATCATTGTTGGGACATTCCTTTACCATGGGTCTATATCGCTCCCATATCTCATTTAATGGTTCGTTGGGTTCCTGCTTGAAAGCTAAGATCTCATCTCTCAATGCTGCCATGTGCCCCGACGAGAAAAACTTTGCAATGAATTTATCTGCCAACTCATCCCAAGTAGTGATGGAATGGTTGGGAAGTCGTTCAAGCCAATCCGATGCCTTCCCTCTAAGTGAGAAAGGGAATAGTCTCAACCGAAGTGCATCCTCTAACATATTAGTTTGCTTGCTCACCCAACAGGTATCCACAAAACCCTTGAGATGTTTGTAAGCATTCTGATTGGCAGAGCACGTGAAATAACCTCACTGCTCCAGCAACGTCAGCATCACATTTGTAATTTGAAAATTGCCCGCCTGGATCTGGGGTGGGACAATTCCACTAGCATATCCTTGGTTGGGAAGCGCTCAAGGAGCCACTCTTGGAGGTGGCGGGGGAGGGTCTGGAATATTATCATTAGCTTGGTGGCCTCTCCTTTGTCCTTGAGGCACAATAGCAACCTCATCATCAATATTGTCATCTACCTTCTCCCCTGGTGGAAGATCTCCAAGAGGTGCGTTGTTTGCTGCCATTTTGTACCTGAAGTTGCGACACACACAAATTAGTAACGTAGAAGGAAAGAAGAACAATACACAAAACTATTTAGATAGATTGCCAAAACCGTTAGCTCTCCGACAACGGTGCCAAAAAGTGATCGGAGCCAACCCTACACCACTACAGAGTAGCGAGAGCGGTCGAAGCAGTTTTTACTCGAGATGGTCGGGATCGAATCCATAGGGAGCTAGAAGTGGGAATTGGATTCCTATCTAAACTAGAGATGCGCAGTGTTCTTAATTACTCTTCCAATCATCTTTTGGTTGGATATTACTTCTAATATTTAAGCTAATGATAAGCTAAATTAAACTATGAATGATTGCTTGTAGAGTTTTCTAATTAGTTAAAGAGGCACTAGGGAAGTGCCTTTCTCCTAGGTGAATACTTAACGGGCTCTAAAGCTTAAGGCAAAGAAGTTATGTTGGGGATTGTGCTATAGCCAATGCACGGAATTACTCACTTTATACCTCTCGGTAGCTTGAGTGACTTTGCCCTAATTGACTTTCTCAAGACCAATTGGGTATCCAAATTGTGCAAGCAATATAGGCTCAAGTCGGGTATTACTATCTCTAGGTTTAACCCTTTAATTGGAGCTATCAATCTCTTGATTACACCCCAATTCCTTGTTGAACTAATTTTCCTAGACTCAAGTTCTCTTTATCAAGAAGAACCCAAGTCAAATAGGCACAAATTAGTGTTTGCAACCACTAATTCAACATGGAAAACACAAATCAGTCCAAATACCAACTACCCATAAACATCTAAGCCTTAAATCAAAAGATCCATCAAATACCCACACTTGGGTTGAGCCACAACCCTAGCTAATGGGTCTAGCTACTCATAATAATGGAAGAAAACAAAGAAATAGATGAAGAATAACCCATAAGATTTAATTACAAGCTAATAACTGAAGATTAAATGATAAACCCACTATAAAATTACTCAAACTAGTCAAAAACCACCGTTTACGTGCTCAGCTGAAAGTTAGATTACAAAAGATGACCTAAAAATGGGAAAAGAAAGTATTTATACTAGGCCAAATTTTCTGGACAAAAATACCCCTACGGGGGTACAACGGACCGCAAGAAATGGAGTGCGGCCGCGGTGAGGCGTTTTGGCTTCAAGTCTCTGCTCTCTGAACTTGGGCACCGCGGGCCTTATAAAATTCACCGCGGCCTCGGTGGCTTCAACTGTGGTTCACACAAAAAGGACCGTGAACCGCATTGGCATAATCCTCCAAACTCCCAACTCTCTAAACCCCTATCTTTACGGACCGCACAAACTCGAGTGTGGCCGCGGTGATTAAACTGTGGTCTGCAAAAAATTCTTTACGGCCGCAGTTCTTGAGTTCCCAAAATTTGCACCTCTCTGAATCTCCTCACTGCAGACCACACTAAATGGAATGCGCCCGCAGTGGATCTGTTGCACTGTGCTTGGACTTGTGCTTGGTACTTGTGCATGTTTCACTCCTTTTTGAGCTAGTTTTGACTAATTGTCACCTTTTTGATCAAACCCTGCAAACAAGTACAACACGTAAGCCTTTGGGACTATTTTGTATACATTTTTAATCAAAACTCAAGTAAGAAGGAGTGTAAAATGAGCTATAATCCCTAGTTATCACCTACGGCGGCGGAGCTTTACAAAAACACCCCAAATTCATCCTATATACTCCCCATCATCTCCTTAGTATTGATCCATTGTTAATTTTCCCAAAATCACTACCCAAAGCCTTTAAATCCAAATCCGAAATTTACACCCAAAACTCTAAATCAACCAGTCCTCTCCCCTTTCCAAATCCCCAAGCCAATTCCTTCGAATCTTTCTCAAACTACTTCAATTTTGGATCTGAGAACTAAACCCTAACTTTTTCTTTGTCGACTTTCGGTCAGTTTCTGGGCATGTTAAATTTGGTCAAGACGTTTAGCCAGTCCAGTCCAAAGCAAGCTTTAGGTGATTCTTTTCTCTTCATATTTTCTTTTATTTTTCATGCTATTTTTTCTTGCCCTCCATGTTCATTTCTTCTATTCCTTCTAGTGCATGATGACAGTGTACCTTTTTTTTAGTTTTGTCTGTTCGTTTCGTTTTGGTGTTAATTGAAGCATGCTAAATCTTTTGATTGCATCAGACTTAGATTAATTAGGATTTAAATTTAGAAAGTTGCATGACTGTTCTTTTCTTCTCCATATTTCTGGTTTGTGATTATGTGTTTACACTCAGTTATTTGTTGTAAGTCAATTAGAATAGTTTACTAAATTCCCAAAGGTTAGTCGACTATTTGTCTGACTTGTTCTTGATTAACTCTAGAAAACCTTAACCTTAATCTGTTTAATTGAAGATTATTAGGATAATTTCTAAGTTTTCTTTGCATCGAGCATTCTGCATTTTTATTAGTTGTTTATGATTAGTTGGCTAAATTTTCTTAGGTTTAAACGTCTGAATTGAAACCTAAACTTTAGATTAATTTCAGAAAAATAAAATACAATACCTTAGGTTTGCAAATTAAGGCAACCTAATCACTTGGCTATTTCTAGAAGATCCTAAAAATGGTTGGAATTGAATTGAAGTCAGAATATAGGTCAGAGTTGAAATAGTCAGTAATTGAAGGGTTAAAATTGGGTTTTTACATAGGTTAAATATCAGAAGGTTCTAGGTCTTTGGACAGCTGCCCCATTTTTAGCAAAATATGCTGAAATTGGGTGGAAAAAAGGACAGACAGCTGTAAAAAGATGTTGTACTATTCTGAAATTTAAGAATTTCGATCAGAATATTCCATTTTTGATGCCTTTTTGTGCACTCTATAAAAAGAAAAACACTCACTCATAGACAGACACAGATCAGATTTTCAAAAACCTAAAAAAGGGCACTCAAATCAGCTACTGTTCGATTGATAGCTGATCAATTTCTTTTCTGATTTTTGACCTAACTTAGTATAAATTTTTCTTTTGAAATTTCTGGGTTCTTGAGTTGCAAGATGGTTTGAGTTTGAATGTTGTTATACTGTTGTTTGTTGTTGCTGGTTCCATTGGTTTCCTGCACTGTTTATGCTGTTCTTCTAGCTGCTATTTGCTTTGCTAGCTCTGGCTTTCCTACCTTGGTTATTTGACCTTTATTTGGTCTTTTATCAGCTAGTTTTCTGCACTTAGGTATGTTTTTTTACATTCTGTAACCACCTATTTGGAATAGCTAAATGTAAATTTGGTGTTTTAAATGCCTTATCCTATTTTCAGTTCGTTTTTTTGTTTTTAATGTCTATGATTCCTTTAGATGTGTTGATGTTTTCTTTAATAGAATGCTTGAACATTTTCACTTAGCCTAGTTCTTATGTGAATGAATGCAAAAAATCAGTTTTAAGTGCAGTAAGTAGTGTGTGCTTACTGATTTAATAAGGTCCAAAAGGCTAACTTGGTTGGTTTGATAACAAGTTGTTCAAATCCATCCAACGAGCAGACTAAATCAATGAAGCTGGTTCATGTTGATTTTGAAGCTGTATTGCAAGAAGGCAGTATAACAAATGTATATGTTTTCTCTTTAAATTTTTAGCCAGAGTTGTAAAGTTATTTTAATGCTTATAAAGTTCTTTATGTAATAGACCCGTTTGAGTTTTTTAAAGCATCCGTTTCCTCCTATTAAATGTATTAAGGCCTGGTTTTTTGTAATATCGAATTGAATGGAGATTTCATTTGTAAAAAAGGGGTCTGTTAAGTGCTTTGCATTTCATGTAATGTATATATTGGGCCAGGTAAACACTCAGGCCAATATCTGTGGGATTCAATTATATTAATCCTTTGAGTTGCGATGGTAGAACTCATGTAGCAGGAAGTGTTGGGCCCAGGCTTTCATGGGCTTAGGCTATTGGTCCGGGGCCTTAAGCCCAATAGTTTAGCTCAGTTATAAAGTTCCTCCTATGAATTATAGTTTAAATGCATGCCTTTCATATTTTTGCAAATCATAGTAGTGTAATTAATCTTCAAGTTTGAATTGCATCTTGATGTTTTGGGTTATGATTTTCCTATTTAAAAGTAAATGAGTTACAATTGTTGCAAACATGTATTATGTGAGTTTGGGCTCAAAACATAATGGTAGATAGGCCCAGCCAGTAAATAGTCATAACTGGGGTCGCCTAATACAAGCCCAATTGGGCCAGACTTGGCCTAAGATAAGATGTGGCGAGGGTCCTTGGGTTCCTCATTTCTGGGCTAAATTCCAAGCCTAATGCACCTTCAGACATTGATCGATCCCTAACCAAATAACCTAATGAGCTACTGTTGGCCCAACTTCCTTTATCCAAAATGATTAAAGGTCCAATACCTATACCCCAAAGCATGTACATAATTAATAGCTTGACATTAAGTCCAAAATAGTTGTAAGTAGGAACATCCATCTATTACTTTAATTAAGCAAGTCTTCTAAAATTGAGGCGTGCCATCTATCATTGAATCATCTATGGCCCTCATATTAGTATTACAAGTTAGATAACCTTAAACACTCGTTAGCTTTGCTTTAGGCTCGCCTTAGACTATTATTGTGATTATGTATACGTTCGCGTAACATAATTACGAATTTCATTCTAAAAATAAATCGAGGGATGCGTTCACGCAACTTCAACCAAATTTTCTTAATAATTAATAAAGCATGATTAATTGTGGACACGTACACGTGACATGATTTTTGACGCGCCAAATGAAATGAGTATACGTACGCGTAACTCATCTTAACTTAATCCTTTAATTACGAATAATCAAGCAATTAAAAGCGGTAAAAAGGTAAATGCACAAAGGTGCTAAAATGAGTAGTTAAACAACTTAAGCCAAGTATATATCGCTAAGCGACCGTGCTAGAACCACGGAACCCGGGAATGCCTAACACCTTCTCCCAGGTTAACATAATTCCTTATCTAGAATTTCTGATTTGCAGACTTTTGAATAAAATCGAAAATTTCCTCAATTTGGGATTTAAAATAAACCGATGACTTGGGACACCATAAATTATCCCAAGTGGCGACTCTGAAATAAATAAATAATCCCATTTCGAATAATGTCACTTTAATTGGAAAAACTCCCTTATACTCCGTTCGGATGTAAAAATGGAGGTGTGACAGCACTGACCACTCTGCTGGGGATCGAACCCATAATCTCTGGTTCAGGGTTCAAGAATTCGAGCTTGTTAATGTGATTTTTATTTGGATTTATTTATTGTTGATATTATTGTATTTTGTGTACCTAATGTGCTAATTGTCATTTATTTACTGCTTTGATATTACTTGCACTGTATTTAAATGTCTTCTTACGCCTCCTTTCTGAGTCTTCTAAAAAATGGTGCACACTTTCACGTGGCCCACTTTTTTTGTTAGAAGTTATACCAAATAAAACGAGATTGGGCAAGCAACAAGGCCGGACAGACTTTTGTGCTCCCGATACGTTGCCCCCTCTTAGGTTCGAGTCTGTTCGCTCGGGTAAGCCCGGTCTAGAACACAACCACAGGTTTAAACTTAGAATAACGTAACCTCATGCCGGATCCCTAGTAGGAACATTTATTTGCATCATGTGCATTTGACCTTGGGGACTCAACACAGGGGTTGGGTCCGTCTAGGACAAGTGTACCCAAAATAAAAGACCATCATGATGCATCCTACGTGCTATATGAATATTTATTTGTTTCGGCTAGGAAAAGAAAATCAAGAGAAAAACCAAGAGTGAGGTAGGATAGAGAATTTACCTGGTTCTTAAAATCCCGGTATTTGAAAATGAATCGAAACTTTGCCAAAATTTTTGAAAAAAAGAGAGGAAAGGAAATTGTATTTCAAGAAAAAAAGAGTGAGTCAAATATCATGTTTTTCCCAATTATGTCAAAATTGACCGAACTATGCAGGTCTGATTCTCATAGGATGTGAGATACGTAGGCAACCTACATAAGGTTCGGCCTCATTTTTGCAAAAAATAACCAAATAAATGTAGTTTAGGGCTTTGGTCAAAAGAACAAGTCGACCCAGCTTTGGTTATGTCTTAAGCCGTTCTTGCCGGGATAGCCTTAGAATATCTTTCAATTGTCGAAGGGCTATTTTCGTAAAGAACGGGCAAGTCTGTCAATATGGTGTCATTTTTTCCACAAAGTACCTTCCCCCGGCCTCAAAATTTATTTGGAATTGTGAATGGGCCACATTTACAAAAACGACCACTTTTGCTAAAATAGCATAGGGGGCATTTTTTGTTGATTCTCTCTTTTTGGAAATTGAAAACTTTTTTCACAAAGGAGTCCACGAGAGTCAACCCTAACCTTAACCATCCACAGGTACAAATGAACACTGTCCAGAACCCGTCACAATTGGTCATAGAGCAGGCTCAGCTGCAACTTCGTATGTGGTGGAATGATTTAGATGAAGATCAGGATTGGGTAAAAGAGCAGTTGGGTGCCCTTATAGACATTATGAAAATCCAACCCCGGGAGGATCTAATCAAGGCTTTGGTAACCTTTTGGGATCCTGTCCACAATGTGTTCCGATTCTCGGATTTTGAGCTCACCCCACTCTGGAGGAAATGGCTGGATATATTCACTTTGACCGGGACTTGAGGAAACATCAACTTATATTCCCAAGGGCTCCTTCTATGCACAAGTTCTTTGATCTTTTGGATATCAGTAAGCAAATGAAGAAGGCCCATGTAAACAAAGGATGTTGTTCTTTCTACTTCTTGTACTTCAGGTTTGGGCACTCAGCTGGGTTTGAAATGCATGAAAAGGAATTAAACAACAAACAAGATAAAAGCCTCTGGCAAATTCATCGTCGGTTCGCTTTCATTATGTCATTTTTGGGAATTATGGTCTTTCCGAATGCAGAAGGGACAATAGATACTCGTATGGCCAGAATTGCACAAATCCTCACTACTAAAAAAGATCACACACTTGTTCCGTTAGTGCTGACAGACATTTATCGAGCATTAACCTTGTGTTAATCCAGGGCTCAATTCTTTGAGGATTTCAACATTCTTCTTCAAATGTGGTTGATCGTACATCTCCGTCATCACCCTAAGTTCTTGAGTTATGGTTCGGGCGGGAACAACTTCATCAAGAATTATGAGTAAAGGGTGGAAGACTACAATTCTCCAGAAGGGTTTGAGGCCTGGGTCTCCCACTTAAGAACTCTAAAGCCAAGTCAGATTGAATGGACCTTAGGATGGCTTCCGGTAACGGAAGTCATACATATGACGACTTCAAAAGACTACCTAATGATGATGGGTCTAAGGAGTATCCAACCATATGCACCGCAAAGAGTTCTGAGGCAACTGGGAAGATATCAAGTGGTACCCGAAGATGCAGATTTGAGTACCCAAGTCATTGAGCTACACCCAGACGAAACACTACCTGAGGCTTTAGTCCAACGGGATTGGAATGGTAGCTGATATCTGAAAAGTGACACCCAGGTACCAGATCTCGCAAGAGGAAAAGTGGATCCAGGTTATGCTGCGTGGTTTGAGAGAAGGCCTTGTGCGAATAATGAGCCCGAGCCCGAGCCTGAAAGGCTCGCTAAAAGACCTCATGTTCAGGCTTTTGTTGATAAAATCTGGGAAAGGTTGGCCTTGGGAGAGAAGGAGAAAAAATATCAAGTCACCATTCACACTTTGGAAGAAAAATTGAAAAACGTCATATTCAATAATGATATACAGGTGCAAGAAGATGAAGGTAAAAAGAGAATGTTGGCCCAAGAAAATGAAGCTCTCCGAGCCCAAATACGAAAGATGAAAATAGCAGTTGAGAACCCGGTCAGAAGCAGAAAAGATGAAAAGCTCATCTACAGCCTTACGTAGAAAGTGCGTGACTATGAGGATGATTTGCAAAAGACTGAGGCTGATCTAGCAAAAACCCGAATAAAGTTGGCTAGAAATGCAGAAGAACGGGCAAGTTTCATTTGATAGTTGAAGGAAAGATATGACAGAGGAATCATGGGCTGGAAAAAGGAGCTTAATAGCCTTGAGGGTGAAATGACTAAACATGCCAAGAGCTTCAAAGCCAAAAGAAAACACTGCTACGCTTTGATGGAACAACTTGAGGAAGACCTACAACATTTGCAAGAGCAGAATCATATGGCCACCAAGGTTTTGGAGGCCAGATCTCAGCAAATTGGGCGGTTGTTACAAGAGAAGGGCATCATCAGGGAAAGGGTTAGAAGAATCACCGACTACATTGTGATGAAGTGAAACGAGTGCAAGGACATGACCAGGTCCATGTTCTTCACCACAGTAATGATCTTTGTTCGCCGGATAATGGACAACCTCTATCGCCTCCAGGAAGACATGGCACGTAGGCTCGTGGCAAGAACAACTGGTGTCCCTCAGGCAGGATTGGAGGAACTTATGTACTCCTGATTATTTTCTTTTCTCTTTTCGAGTCTGTATTTTCATTCCTAGAGTTTGTTTTGAGCGTGTTTAGTCTTTCAATTCTTAGTTAGGTATGATGGAGTCGATTGTAATAGAGAAGATTAGGGGTTTTTATTTTTAATGAAATTTGAAGAAAAAACTAAAAAAAATGTTTATTTATTTTGCATTTATCCTTTGAACTACGTGATGATCTAATTCAAACAGCATCGTGATATGTAGGTAATCCCCATCGGATCCGGTCATGGTTTTAATTAACTCGAATAAAATAGGAAACAAGAATAAGAGAGAAAACAAGAATAAGAGAGGAAACAATGAGAGAGTGCAAAGAAAATGGAGCAAATAATAAAAGCACCAAAAGAAAAGAAAGATGCAAAGGATTAGGAGATAGACCAAAGCCAGGATGAGACACGCAACCGTTGCAAAACATGTAAAAACAAATTTAACTGTTTACGTGCATTGCATTTCCCAACGTGCAATACCCTATGTGTTAATTGCCTCAAACTAACCGGTTTGTTGTGTCTGCTGTTGAGATTAGGTTTTGTTCTTTAAGGTGGTTGGTTTTGTGGTAACCTGGCTTCGCACCCATACTTTACAAGGTCCAAAGGAAGTGTCGAAATGAAGTCAGAAATTCAGCTACCTACAATTACTCCCTCAGATGATAGCCCATTGTCGGTGATCCCGGCGTCAGAGTCAGCAGCTGCTAAAGAGAACATGGCATTGTGCCTCCACATGTTGGAAATGTGGGAGGCTTGGTCTAATGGTAGAGAGCCGCCTAGTACAATACCCGGTTTTCCTGAACTGTTTCCCAGAACAAGTGGGACCTCCAACATCCCCATAAATTACCAGACCACCCCATTTGGATACCCCACTATGTCAGCCCATTTCACCGGAACGCCTTCTGAGGTTAGCCTCCAGGCTCTGGTTTCGGGAGTGTCTTCAAACATATTTACCAGACTACCAACTTCGGCTACGATACAACCAACATTGCCCAGGCCAAGTCTTGAGCCGTCATCCTTTAGTTTTCAAACACCACCATTTCCATCAGACACGACTCATGTCACCCTAAACTCCTACCCTCAACAACCTCGATATGAGTTTACCACGAGGTAAGAGAGAACTGTGAAGGGCCCCGAGCAAGAAGAGATCACTCGAAAAATGAAAAGTATAGAATAGAGTCTCAAGAACATACAAGGCTTGAGTGGTCAGAAAAGTGTCTCCTATGCTGGCTTATGCATGTTCCCGCATATTCATCTGCCCATCGGTTTTAAGACTCCCAAGTTTGAAAAGTATGATGGACATGCGGACCCCATAGCTCACCTGAAGAGGTATTGCAATCAGTTAAGGGGAGCGGGTAGAAAATAAGAGCTCCTAATGGCTTACTTCGGGGAGAGTCTAGTTGGAATTGCGCCGAATGATATATGGACCAAGACATCTCCCGCTGGCACATATGGGATGACTTGGCCCGAGACTTTATCCGACAGTTCCAGTACAATGTGGACATAGCTCCGGATAGAAACGCTTTGTCTAATTTCAAGAAAAAGTCTTCAGAGAGCTTTCGAGAGTACACCGTCAAGTGGCATGAACAAGCTGCCAGGGTGAAACCCCCAATGGATGAGACCAAGATAGTCAGTGTCTTCCTTCAAGCCCAAGAGGATGACTACTTCCAAAATATAATTTCCGCAATGGGTAATTCGTTTGCAGAAGCTATAAAGATTAGGGAAATTGTAGAGAATGGTTTGAAAACGGGTCGCATCCTGAGCCAGTCAGCTATAAGAACTACTTATCAAGCAATCCAGAGCGGGTCAGGGGGCGCAACAAACCGGAAAATGAAAGAAGAAGTGGCAATAATGGCCTCAGGTCTGAGAAACCCCCGTCAACCCCGAGGTTACTTCAGTTCCTCCTCAAACACCCCGCAACATTATTACCCTTACCAAGATGCGGCATACGCCATGACTCCTCAGCCCTATGCAGTGATGAGTGCCCAGCCATATGCTCGGCCACAACAATAGTATAACCAGAATCGAGCTCCACCTCCCAGAAATAACCCTCCTCACCAAGCTCCATATAATCCCCGTCCCTCATAGAATAACTTTCCATATAATGTCCGGGCCCATGAGCCACCCAGAAAGAACAACTTCACACCCATTGGGGAGTCGTATTCCAACCTTTTCCCAAAGTTGGTCCAAATGGGTCTATTGCAGCCCGTACCTCCAAACAGGCAAAATCCCGCCCTCCTACCGACATGATACCTGACGCGTTTATCATTCAAGGGCAGAAGGGCAGGACATTAAGGATTGTTGGACCCTAAAAAGGGTGGTTAAAAACCTGATAGAACAAAAATGGGTAGTGTTAAAGGATGAAGAGGTCCCCAATGTAACCAAAAACCTATTACCAACTCACAACAACGGGCAATCTATTGGGATGATCTGTGAAGACAAAGAGTTTGACCCAGCTTTGAAAGCTATCATTGTTATTTCCGATGTTGAAAAGAAGCCCAAAACGGCAACAAAGTAAGCTAAGGATGAGAATAAAAACAATCCCATTCCTCAAAGCATAAAGAAGGTTGTGGAAACCAAGACCAGGGCAGTACCTCCCAAAGATGCCATTATATATGTTCCCAGGGCACCCAGGAAAGAACAGTTTGTGTTATGCCCCCCCAAAATGTTTGAGCAAAACAAAGTCACGCTGACCGTACCAAAGATGTACGTACCAAGGGTATTTATGTGGTGTGGGGGCAGTAATTTCACCCAGGCTGACTAAGCCCGTGGTTATCAACCGCGCACCACAGAAGCCCATGAAGGATCCCACTACCGTCCCCTAGAACTACAACAAAGCGGTAGTGACGTACAAGGGAAAAGAAATCATGGGGGAAGTGAATGAAACAAACTCGTCTGAGAAGTACCTCAATCTGAAAGAAGTAAACAATGCCAAACAAAAGCGTTTTCCGCTTAAAAAGCCAGTCAGTGCCGAAAAGGCAGAGGAATTCTTCCAAAAGATGAAAACTGTGGACTAAGATGTAATTGACCAACTCCGAAAGTCTCCTTCCCAGGTCTCACTTATGTCTCTACTCATAAGCTCGAGTGAACATCAGAAAGTGCTGATAAAAACCCTTAATGAGGCATATGTTCCGGTCGAGACCACTATTGAACAATTGGAAAGAATGTCATAACAATTTTTTGAAGTCAATTGGATCTCATTCAGCTGAAATGACTTGCCTCCGGAAGGGGCTACCCACAACAAAGCTTTTCATTTGATTGTCAAGTGTGAGGGATACTACGTGAAAAGAGTCATGTTGGATGGTGGATCTGGGGTTGATATCTACCCTCTCTCAAATTTGCAAAGAATGGAAATTAGGACTGAGAGAATCAGGAATAATAATGTTTGTGTACGCGCTTTTGATGGCGTCAAGAGAGACACAATAGGGGAGACTGATTTGATCTTAACCATCAGCCATGTGGATTTTGAAGTGACATTTCAAGATTTGGACATGGACACCTCCTACAATTTTCTTCTAGTAAAGCCTTGGATCCATGTGGCAGGGGCCGTACCTTCTACTCTCTACTAGATGGTTAAGTTTGAGCATGAAGATCAAGAAATTGTGGTTCATGGAGAAGATGAGCAATCAATTTACAGGGACCCGTCAGTCCCATGTCTAGAGGCTAAAGAAGGTAGCGAGCACATAGTCTACCAAGCTTTTGAGATTGTGGTCGTAGAATAATGTTAATAAGGAACCCCGTGTCCTCAACCCTTTTTGTCCAACGCATCAATCATGGTTGCCAGTGAGATGATCAGACATGGCTACAAGCCCGGGAAAGGGCTCGGGGTATCTTTGCAAGGCATTACTGAGACCACCACCTTGACTGCTAGTAAGAACTTCTTTGGTATCGGTTTCCAAGCTACAGAAGCTGACGTGAAATGGGATAAAGAACGTAAGAACGACGGGTGGGTTCTACCTCAGCCGGTCCCGCATCTCGCCAGAACTTTTGTTAAACCAAGGTACATAGAGAAAGAAGATGAGACCTTCACGACCGAAGAAATTGAGGACATCTATGGGGCAATGAGGCAAATGTTATATGAGGCTCATATGGTCCAGCCGGGTGAAGCCTCAAGCACTGCTGAGGTGCAGTATATAGGCCCAATGCTAAGCTTCAAAATTGGAAGGCTACTCCGTTCCCAATTGTTGATACCCAATTTTTCCCTATATATTTTCAATATGCAAAATACTTTTAAAATAGCATATATATGCATATATAAGCATGTCTAAATGTTTTATTATTTTTTCATAATTTTGTAAGGTTTTTAAATCGATTTATTTCCCTTTTTTATCCATAAAATCTCAATAATTATTTCTAGAATTAGTATTTTGATGATTCATTTAGGGGATTTTTATATTTATGCCAAAATATTGCTAAAATAATTTTTTACATACTTTACAAATTTATTTAGTATTTTTTAAAGCTAATTGCATATAATTTCAATACTAGCCATTTTAAGGTTTAATTGTGTCTTATGTTTATAAAATCGAGTCTAGTATTTTTAAATTGTTAGTTATGTGTTATAAATTATTTTAGTATTTTCAATTTATTTTCAGAAACTATTTACTATTTTTTTTATAATTTAAAAGTGAAAACTGGTTATTTAACTTGTAGCCACATTTGTATTTCAATTATAACCCAAATCAGGCCCCAATTTCTCCAGCCCAATTTTATTTTTAACCTGACCCCAACCCAATTTTAACCAACCCAAACCCAGATTCCCCACCTACCCTTTTAATCTAGGTCGTTGATCATTTAGATCAACGGCCACCATTCACTCTTCCATAATTAAACTCAAATGACCCCTTAACCTAATTCATTTCTCACCACCCGTCGCCCTTGAACCTCTCTCCTCTCAATTCTCTCTGCAGCCTCACATAAACCCTAGTCGCCGCCACTCAATTCCACCCTAATCCACCTCATTTCCCACCTAACCCATGGACTCCCATAGACGTTTGAGATGTATATCGGCTTCCTACATCTTCTGGTGTCCCGTTCGTGTGATTTCAGGGACAGATCTCAAAGAAGTCTGGTCTAGTTCTTGTTCAACTTCTACTCATGGCCTTTCTCCGGCCATCCATGGCCTTCCTCCGGCCATCCATGGCCGTTCAAGTCAGATCCTTGACTTTTCTGGCTAGATCGGTAATTTTCAAAGTCTTTCTCACCTTTTTTGGGTTCTCTGAAGCCCTAAACCTTTATGATATTTCAATTTTCTTCAGATCTATCTTAGATTTGTGGATATTATGAACTTCTTAAGTGTTTTCTCAAAGGTTCTCCGATTTTCTTTCAAAATGGCTCTTCATTTTTCAACAATTAGGGTTTTCTCTTAAATCTTTTAAAGATCTCTTCTCTAATTTTAATGTTGTTTATAATTTTACTATGTTCAAAAGACTTGTTTATGCTTTCCTTCTACTTGATTCAGCATGTTGAAAACCCTAGGTCTTTTTTGGTTTTATCCGAGTCCTGAAACTATCCTTGTTTGTTTGAATGTATACTTGTTTGATTAAGTTCTTTGTTTTTGACTCTCTTTTCCTTGTTTGACTTATCTGATTCTGAGTTCTTATCATCTCTTAAACTCGACTACTGTTGAAGCCCTAATTTCTTAAAAGGGTTTCCCTCGCTTATTACTATGAGATTGAAGGTCTTTACTTGTTTCTGACTTACTTACCTGTTAGTTTGGATCTCTGCACTCTGATTCTATGTGGCTACTTGACCTTGTTGACTACTGTACTTCGAGTAGATTTATTTTACTACTGAATCCTCGCTTATTCCTGCTACTACTATATGTTTGTGTTGCTTATTTTTGTCAACATGTTTGACTCGGCACGCATGTTCATTTCTTGCTATTTATATGTTGAAATGCAGAGTCATGACTCTTCCTTGAATGATCCTGATTTCCCCAATATTGCGACTAATTGCAAAAGTTTTCTTATGAACCCTAATTTTACTCGTTTGTTTAAATTAATTGATTCCCCTCCTTTAATTACTATGTTGTTTTACCTTGCTGAATTCTTTCCCAAAACTAAGCATACTTTGTACTTAGACTCAATTATTTACTTCATACTTTTACTGCCCCCTTATATGGCAATAATCAATCTGTCTTAATCTGATTTCTTTCCTTAATTAACCTTGTTAGTATCCGTTTGAGCAAATAATCCCTTGATTAAATGGGAGTATTTGTGTTAATTGATTCTGATTGTGGTTATTTCCATGTTGAGTTGAAACTTTACTGGTTACCTTATTCTTCACTCGTTTTCAAAACTATAAATACCCTAGCCTCTATTCAACACACGAACAATTGAGTTCAAAACACACTTACACTCAAAACTCTCTCTTTCTCTATTACTACTTATGCTATTGCTTTGTCTAGCCGGCTCAAAGCCAAGGCTAGATTGTGGAATCCTGCTTACTTTACCTTTCTGCACCTTGCTTTCTCTACCGGTATGTCCTAGTTATTTTTAAAGCCTCAACAACATGTTCCTTTAATTGTTTCAGTTTCCCTCATTCTTGTTTACTTCTGTTTGTGGTTCTACAGTCAAGTTACATTACTAGCATGCTGTAATATGTTCCCTTTCCCTTTAGATTAATGCTCCCCCTATGTGTGTTTTAAAGCATATTTTGTCAGTCACTTGTTGTGTACCTGTTGTCTTATAAATCCCAAACCCCCATATCCTTTCTATGTGTTTGTGTTCCTTTGGCTGGTTTGTAGCCATGCCAGCATCAGCTATTGCTGTGCATGACTCAAACTAGACCCCTGCTGGGTCATGTGCTTACAGACAAATATATTCTCAAAATCCCTTGACCGCCTTTGAATGGCTACTGATTATGTGTAGTTTTGAGTTTTTACTACTACTGCTGATTGTCACTAATTGCTTTCAAAAATAGACTATCAGTCCAGCTTTTTAAACAAAATCTCTTTCAACATGTGTTCTGCACTTCCACTATATTCTTAGAATCTAGGTTCTGCCCCTCTTGTGTGAGCCTTGCCTTGGGACCCTTGAGCTCCCTCTGAACTTGGACACATAAGAGATGGCCCTTCTACACTGCACCAATTCTGTTTGGTTATACAAATCTGGGTGTGAGCACTACCTGGGATCCCTTGAGGTCCTTAGGGAACTTTGACACACCAAGGTATGAGAAAGGATTTGAAGTATTGGCACTGAAGTGGTTCATTACATAACTTAGAGAGGAAGTTAAGATCAGGCTTCCTTTGGTTGTAATTTCTTATTTCTGCACTTCTTTTGTAATTCAATCATTTGGTCTGTAATAATTTGTAAACAATATCGGGATGATTAGTGAAAAGGGTGGGTAGTCGTATGTTGTGGGTAAATTGGGTAGATAACATGCGTATAGGGTCTATTTCGATTCCAAACATGGCCTGTTAGATATCATGCCTATAGGATCTGCTCTGGTTTAAGATAAATTCTGCTTGCTTTACTTTTACATAATTAGAAACCATGTCTATAGGATCTAAATGGCTTTAATAATAAAAATCATGCCTATAGGGTTAAAATAAGCTTTATAATTAGATATCATACCCATAAGGTGTAAAGTAATTGAAGTTCGATTTTCATTATAGCATGCATTCAGATTCGTCTCCCTAGAAATCATGCCTATAAGTCCAAAGTTAGTTTTCTAACACTTAGATACCATCCCTATATGATCTAAATAGCTATAATAGAAATCATGCTTATAGAACTTAAACCAGTTTAGTTGGAGAAGCCGTTTAGTTCAGGTTGTCATTCTGAATTGGATTAGTTAATTAATCTGCCGCTTCTTTAATAAGTTTTCAGACACTGCCTTAAATTAATACCATTAGAAAGCATGACTATAGGATCTCAAATTGTCTGCTTAATCACTGCTCTACTGTATTTCTAATCAATATAGATATCATGTTCATAGGACATCACTATTGCGCCTAGGCAAGCCTTAAGTAATTACTCGAATAAAACTAGAATTGCCTTTGCTAATTACCAACTGCTACAACCAGCAGGCAAACCTGATTCAGACTTCTTTTCTGAGTTATATAATGAATCTAGTTCTGACTCAAACTCTGCTTTAGGATTTTTAAAATTCAGACCTTAACTGTGTTTAAGTCATGTTATTTATATGCATTGTTTGCGGATGTATACATGAGCTTTCTAATTGTATATATGTTCCCCCTCTAAATGCAGTCCTACGTGTTTTTGTATGTCACCTTAGCATTTTCTCCTTTAAACCTAAGTGTCAGCCTACAACCTCCATCTTGTAGGAATAGTAGTCCTAAAATTCCTCCGGGACTGATAGGAATGGGACGGGTAATAGCATGCAATAGAGGTCTAGACCAATTTGCGCTTTAATACCTTCACGGAGTGGGAAGGGTAGATATGAATATGATGACCGGTGCGCTAATACAACGTGTATACCCTCTTCTGAGGAGTGTCATACCGGGTATTGCATTGAGGTGATCCATATTATAAACAAACCTAGGACCCCCTTTTATTTTTTACAAGCATGTTTAGCTTATAACTCTTTTTCTAGAATCTTGCCCTTTTAATAATTGTTTGCACTTGGTGTTTAACTTAAATCCCCTCTTAATTGAGCCTTATTTGATTACTTGCTAATTTCACAAATTCACAAAAAAAAAACTATCTGGTCGGGAACCATACTAGTGGATCCTGAGGGGTGCCTAACACATTCCCCTTGGGATAATTCCAAGCCCTTACCCTATCTCTGGTTATCAAACATAGTCATAGTTGAGCCCTATAGGTGTCCTATTGCACCCTGAATCATTTGGTGGTGACTCTTCAAAATACCCAATTCCCAAAAGGAAATGAGTCATTACACCCCATGAATGTCGAAACCCGGAACTCCTCTCCAATGGAAGGGGAAAAAGGGGGGCGCGACACCAGTCAGGCGGGAATCCTGGCAGTTCAGTCTTGCCATCTTTTCTGCATTCCGAGTTATTTCAAGGTGCAACTCAAATGTCTTGTAGTTTTTGTCTTTAAAGTTCCATTGTAAACCCTTCCATCTTCAAATTCAATGAAATGAAATCAATATTTCATCATCTATGAATCTCTTTCTTTATTCTTTCTGATTTTGTTATTTTTATTATTTCTTCTTTTAGTTGTAATAATGCAGACTTAAATAATATGAAATGCTTGTGGACTTCATGCCCAGATCTTAGCACGCTGTCTAACTGTGAAATAATGAATCAAGAACCAGAATACGATGAAGATGAGGCTTTTAGGGAGATAAACCGAGAACTGGAACAATTTGAGAATAAGCCTAAGCCAAACATAAATGAAACTGAACTAGTTAATTTGGGTAGTTCAGAAGAGATCCAGGAAACCATGATAAGCATTCACACTGATGAAAGAACTAGTGATGCATTGATCCAGCTTTTGTTCGAATTCAAAGACGTGTTTGCCTGGTCCTATAATAATATGCCCGGACTGAGTGTTGATTTAGAGGTGCACAAATTGCCAACTTACCCTAATTATCCCCCGGTCCAACAAAAACAGAGAAAGTTCAAAACCGACATCAGTGACAAAATCAAAGAAGAAGTCACCAAACAGTTGAAAACGGGTGTAATTCGAGTGGTCCGATACACCACATGGATAGCTAATGTGGTCCCAGTGCCAAAGAAATATGGGAAAACCCGAGTGTGTGTTGACTATCGGGATTTGAACAAAGCAAGCCCCAAGGACAACTTCCCGTTACCAAACATCCACATCTTTGTTGACAACTATGCCAAACATGAGATACAGTCTTTTGTGGATTGTTATGCTGGGTATCATCAGGTCTTGATGGATGAGGATGATGCAGAAAAGACGACTTTCACCACCCCTTAGGGGTACTTATTGTTATAGGGTCATGCCTTTTGGTTTGAAGAACGCCGGGGCAACTTACATGAGAGCTATGCATGTCATCTTTCATGACATGATGCACCAAGAAAACGAGGTGTATGTGGATAATGTGATCATTAAATCAAGAATGCAAGACAACCATGTTCGGGATCTGAGAAAGTTCTTTGAGCGTCTGCATAAGTATGACTTAAAGTTAAATCCAGCTAAGTGTGCATGTGGAGTACCATCTGGGAAACTTTTGGGGTTTGTAGTTAATCGGAGGGGCATCGAGTTAGATCCAACAAAGATAAAGTCTATTCGGGATTTGCCTCCCCCGAGAACCAAGAAAGAGGTTATGAGTCTGTTGGGAAAGTTGAATTACATCAGCAGATTCATTGCTCAGTTGACCTCCACATGTTAACCCATATTTAAGCTTTTGAAGAAACTGAGGTGATTATATGGACAGATGAGTGTCAAGAAGCTTTCGACAAAATCAAAGAATATCTGTCGAATCCGCCAGTCTTGGTCCTACCCAAACCTGGAAGACCTTTGTTTTTGTATTTGATAGTATTGGAGAATTCCTTTGGATGTGTTCTCGGGCAACATGATATGACCGGAAAGAAATAATAGTCCATATACTATTTGAGCAAGAAGTTCACTAGTTATAAAGCCAAATACACTTTATTGGAAAGGACTTGTTGCGCCTTAACTTGGGTCGCTCAGAAGCTTAGGCATTACTTGTTGGCCTACACCACCTATCTTATCACCAGATTGGATCCTTTGAAATACATATTCCAAAAGCCAATGCCCACGGGGAGGTTAGTGAAATGGCAAATCCTGCTCACCGAATTTGACATAGTCTATGTCACCCGCATGGCAATGAAAGCTCAAGCTTTGGTGGATCACCTAGCTGAAAATCCTGCTGATGATGAATATCAGCCTTTAAGTACTTACTTTCCGGATGAGGAAGTAAATTCAGTTGAGGTAATCTTAGAAGACACCAATGCTTGGAAAATGTTCTTTGATGGAGCTGTGAATGCGAAAGGTGTCAGGATTGGGGCAATTTTGATTTCGCCCACTGGTCAGCACTATTCGACAACAACCCGACTTCGGTTTTTTTGCACAAACAATACTGCCGAGTATGAAGCCTGCATTATGGGCATGAACATGTCAATCGATCAGGATGTGGAAGAATTGTTAATCATGGGAGATTCTGACTTGATTATCCGACAAGCTCAAGGTGAATGGGAAACTCGGGATGTCAAGCTTCTTCCATACAGGCAACATGTGGAAGATCTTAGCAAACGGTTCAAATCTGTTGAATTCAGGTACATTCCTCAGTTTCATAATGAGTTAGCCGATGCACTAGCAACTTTAGCCTCGATGCTGCCGTATCCAGGCAATGTCCACATTGACCCATTGGAAATCCAAATCCGAGAAAGACATGGTTATTGCAATATAGTTGATGTGAAACCAGATGTTCATCCATGGTATCATGATATCAAAAGATTCTAGAAAACAAAGGAATATCCCGAGCAAGCTAGTATAGACCAAAAGAGAACCATTATGAGGCTCGCTAGTGGTTTCTTCTTGAGCAGAGAGGTCTTGTACAAAAGGACTCCAGATCTGAACCTTCTAAGATGTGTTGATGCCCAAGAGGCCGGAAGAATCATGAATGAAGTGCACGCATGAGTGTGTGGGCCCCATATGAATGGATACATCCTTGCAAAGAAAATCATTCGAGCAGGTTATTACTGGATGACTATGGAAAAAGATTGCTTCAGTTTCGTCCAAAAGTGTCCTCAGTGTCAGGTACACGGTGACCTGATTCATGCACCGCCTTCAGAATTACATCCTATGTCAGCACCGTGGTCGTTCGTTACTTAGGGTATGTATGTCATTAGGTAAATCAAGCTAAAAGCTTCAAATGGGCACAAATTCATATTAGTTGCCATTGACTACTTCACAAAGTGGGTCGAAACAGTCACTCTCAAAGGCATCACTAAGAAAATAGTGGTGGACTTCGTGCATTCCAATATTATCTGTCGTTTTGGTATTCCTAAAACTATTATTACAGACAATGCTGCAAATTTGAATAGTCATTTGATGAGGGAGATATGCGAACAATTTATGATCACGTATTAGAATTCTACCCCTTATCGGCCCAAAGCCAGTGGTGTTGTTGAAGAAGCAAACAAGAACATCAAGAAGATTCTTAGAAAAATGATTCAAAGTTCTAGACAATGGCATGAAAAGTTGCCGTTTGCATTGTTGGGATATCGCACAACCGTGCGCACATCAGTTGGAGCAACACTCTATCTATTGGTTTATGGCACTAAAGCCATGATACCCGCAGAAGTTGAAATTCCATATCTCCGAATCATCGTTGAAGCTGAGATTGAGGATATTGAGTGGGTCAAGACCCGTCTAGAATAGTTAACCCTGATTGATGAAAAGCGGATGGCTGCAGTTTGCCACGGGCAGTTATATCAACAAAGAATGGCCCGTTCCTACAACAAGAAAGTGCGGCCTAGGAACTTTGAAGTGGGGAAACTTGTTTTGAGACGTATTCTCCTGCATCACAAGGAAACAAAAAGAAAGTTCGCTCCAAACTGGAAGGGTCCGTACATTATAAGGAAATTGTTGCCAAAAGGGGCATTGTACTTGGGAGACATTGAAGGAAATGGCCCTGAAGCGGCCGTCAATGCAGACGCGGTCAAAAGGTATTACATTTAACCATTATGCGGTACCGATATTATCCGATTGGGATGACGAAGGCTTTTATTCTTGCTACCCCAAACACTTCAACGCTTTGCTAACCCTTTGAGCCGATTACCTTTCTTTGATTACTCTCTTTGGAACCAGAAAACGTTTGTAAAAAAAATCAAAAATAAAGTTCCCAGAGCTATGTTCGACTTGATTCCAAAAGGATATGTAGGCAGCCTCTCTCTAGGGTTCAGTCACACCAAAACAAAAGTCCAAGGCCCCATCCCCCGAAGTTGAAACTAGGGCAGAATTTGTAATGGTTCGGTGGTGGTTCGCCTGAAAGGTTCCAAAGTTGTAATTCAATACATACTCCTTTTACCCTAAAATCCTGTTCAAAGTCCTTCTGATAAATCAACAAAGAGGTTCAAAATGGGAGGTGGTTGGTTACTTGGATCTGATATAATAAAATGAGAGAGTCTTATTGGTGAAAACCCACATGGGCACCATAAGGCAATGGTGAGCAGAGAAATTAAAAATGAGAGTCTTGTGAGTGAAAACTCACAAAGAGCACTACAAGGCGACAGTGAAAAGAGAAATAAGAGAGGTCAGTTGGTGAAAACCCGCAAAGGGCGCCACTGATCGAAAAAGGGAATCACTTACAACCATCGGGACTGATAAGAGTCCTGGCAAGGTTTCTTGGTTTTGAGTTATGGAATATGAAGGGTCTTTATGAGATTGGATGGTTGCACAGATCGGGTATCCAGTCCAAGAAGCATGTCATGTCTATTGAAGTCTGCAAGGTACTCCAGATAAGTCCTTCTTTCCTTTCCCCGATAGGGACACTTCTCGTTTGAGTTCTTTATCCTGTCCCTTGTTTACCTTTCTTTGAATCCCTTTCGGTTTAATCCTCCTCCGAAACTAATACAAAGAAGAGATGGAAAGATTCGTTTTATAGGGTTTTGTTTAACAAAAGCTAAAATTCAAGGAAAAGCACCCAGCCTCAGCAGGTGCATCAAGTCAATCTCGACTGGCCATGATGACCGATGCTCAAGAGTCAAAATTATTGAAAAGGAAAGAAATACAAAGTCAAGCGCCTATAAAGGCAAAATAAGATGTAAAGTCCAAGCCCTACATGGGATAACCATCATGTGAAATTTTGGAAAGTTAAGACCCCTGGGTTTAGAAAAGAGACAGATTTCCAGAAAGCCAGCGAGCAATGGAGATTTTCATAGAAAGAGTTGGGCCGAGATCAATTAATCAAAACAATCAAGGCCACAAAACCAACCACCATTTCAAACTGACGAATAGTTCTTTGATTTGAAAACAGGAAAACAGGTGCAGTCCAAAACAACCCTGCAAGAACCAGGTGCAATAAAAGCAAGGCACACAAAAACCAAAACGGTTCTACGGCAAAAGTTGACCCGAAAAGGGAAGTCCTTTTAAACTCTTCATTCAATCTCCTAAATAAAATGAAAATGAAGTAAAAAAAAAAAGAAGAAGAAAGATTCAAAATCATGGTAGTATAGGGTCTCCGATCCCTAGCTGCGTCTTTTCCAACATAGGGTCCCACTCCCTAGCTGATGCCAGCATAACCTGGTAATCTTTCAAACATAGGGTTCCACTCCCTAGTTGATTCCCGGCATAACCCGAGGACCTTTTTTGTCATAACCCGATAATTTTCCGGCATAAACCGTGAACTTCCCCGGCATAACCTGAGGACCTTTTTCCGGTATAACCCAATGATTTTCCCGGCATAACCCGTGGACCTCCCCGGCATAACCCGGGACCTTTTACGGCATAACTCGATGACTTTTCCGGCATAACCCGTGGACCTCCCCGGCATAACCCGAGGACCTTTTATCGGCATAACCCGATTCCCGGCATAACCCGTGGACCTCCCTGGCATAACCCGAGGACCTTTTACCGGCATATCCCGTTGACTTTCCCGGCATAACCCATGAACCTCCCTGGCATAACCCGAGGACCTTTTCCGGCATAACCCGATGACTTTCCAAGCGTAACCCGTGGACCTCCCCGGCATAACCCGAGGACCTTTTTCCGGCATAACCCAATGACTTTCCCGGCATAACCCGTGGACCTCCCCGGCATAACCCGGGGACCCTTTTCCGGCATAACATGTGGACCTCCCCGGCATAACCCGAGGACCCTTTTCCGGCATAACTCGATGAATTTTTCGGCATAACCCATGGACCTCTCCGACATAACTCGAGGACCTTTTTCCGGCATAACCCGATCATTTTTCCAGCATAACCTGGTAATCTTCCCAACTTAGGGCCTCCGATCCCCAGTTGATTTCATTTTAGATATAGGGTCTCCACTCCCTAATTTCTTTTCTTAGGGAAACACAATCCCGATTTTAATTGCTTTCAATAAAGAAATAGTTTAGATTTTGTTATAATAACTCACAAAATTTTTCTAGTGAAAACTGGGGCAAAACAATTTTGTTCGTTTGTTTGCTTTGGTGTCTAAATAGGTTTTTACCGTGAGGCAAAAGGTTTGAGATGACCAAAAGAAGAAGTCTCAACCCAAATAAAAGAAAAGAAGAACAAGAAAAGAGTTTGAACTCTAAGTGTAGAAGCGAAGAAAAGATGCGGACTGCTCAAGATATGATTGAAGTCACAAGCTTTGCATGTCCCGCTTTGATCCGAAAAGCTGAAGAAGAATGAACCAGCGTTTGCAGCTAACAAGCATCAAGATTCAGATCAGAGTCTGCAGGAAGAACCATCCAAGACTCAAGATCAAGCTTTGAAAGGTTTATAGATAGTAATCTTGTAACTTGTAGTTGATAGGCTTATCTAGTTTAGCTTTTTATTTTTCATTTTTGTGTAATGAGCTCAGCAAGCAGAAATAGCAGCAGCAGCAGTGAAATCAAAGTTTTCCGGTAGTCCCAGCTACCAAAACTTTCAGAACTACACTGATCTGATTCCTTTATAGCCAAGGAAATGTAGGCAACCTCCGAAGCAAGGTTCGGTCAGCCTTTTTCAAAAGGTGCTTCTCATGGAGTTTCAAACGGGCAAAAATCGCTCGTAATTGCTCATTTTATCCTTGCTCAAAAACCCTTTATGTTTTCAAGCAAAAAAGGGCAGCTGTGAGCATGTGATTTTTGCCCTATATGAATTACTCCTATAAAATAAGAAAAATAGATTTTTTTTCAATTATTTGCTATTTTTTTAGGATTTTGTAGGATTTTATTAATTGTTTGCATTTTGGTCACGTTTAATTTTGTTTAAAACCACAAAAAAATGTTAAAAATACCATGCATTGCATTTATATTTTATTTTTATAGTTTTAGGATTAATTAGTTAATTAATTATTTTATTAAAAATGAAAATCACAAAATTGGCCATTTTACATTTTTTTTACCTTTTAATTTTTAGATTAGTGATTTTTCTCTTTTAATTTAGGATCAAGTAAATAATTAATAATTAGTTTAATTTTACAACTTAGATTAATTTAGGAATTTAATATAGGATTTTTGATTCAAGAAAAAGAAATAAATAAAACAAAGAATTTGGAAAAGGAAAAAGGGGGCTTAATTTGAAATTGGGTTAATCTTATACCCAAAATTTGATCCCAAACCAATCCAGACCCAGTCCCAAATGTAGCTTTACCCGGTCCAGCTCCTCTACCTCCCAAAACGATCCCGTTTTTGCCCCAAATGATCCCATCCATTGATCATCACAAATATAACGGCTGGGAACTGATCACTCTTTTTATATAAAATTGTCTGAATCCCTGGAAACCCTAGAGACCCCCTTCCACTTATGCCTCCATCTCTCTAATACGCATAATCCTAGCTGCCCTATAACTCCTTGTCGGCTCCGCCTTTCTCCGCCGCCCGGAAATCGCCTACGGCGGCGGAGCTTTACCAAAACACCCCAAATTCATCCTCTGTACTCCCCACCATCTCCTAAGTATTGATCTATTGTTAATTTTTCCCAAATCACTACCCAAATCCTCTAAATTTAAATCCGAAATTTACACCCAAAACCCTAAATCAACCAAATAACCCCAAATTTTTACCAATTAATCCTCGTCCTCACCCCTTTCCAAATCACCAAGCCAATTCCTTCGAATCTTTCTCAAACTGCTCCAATTTTGGATCTGAGAACTAAACCTTAACTTTTTCTTTGTCGACTTTCGGTCAGTTTCTGGGCATCTGAACCTAAGACTTCCATTAGCCTAATTGTTCTTGTCAAGAACAGTTGATTAATGGTCGTCCAAGTCCATTGTTGCCCCGTTAAATTTGGTCAAGACGTTTAGCTGGTCCAGTCCAAAGCAAGCTTTAGGTGATTTTTTTTCTCTTCATTTTTTCTTTTATTTTTCATCCTATTTTTTCTTGCCCACCATGTTCATTTCTTCTATTCCTTCTAGTTTGCATGATGACAGTGTACTTTTTTTAGTTTTGTCTGTTCGTTCTGTTTTGGTGTTAATTGAAGCATGTTAAATCTTTTGATTGCATCAGACTTAGATTAATTAGTATTTAATTTTAGAAAATTTCTTGACTGTTCTTTTCTTCTCCATATTTCTGGTTTGTATTATGTGTTTACACTCAGTTGTTTGTTTTAAGTCAATTAGAATAGTTTATTAAATTCCCAAATGTTAGTCGACTATTTGTCTAACTTGTTCTTGATTAACTCTAGAAAACCTTAGCCTTAGTCTGTTTAATTGAAGATAATTAGGATAATTTCTAGGGTTCCTTTGCATCGAGCATTCTACATTTTTATTAGTTGTTTAGGATTAGTTGGCTAAATTTTCTTTTAGGTTTAAACCTCTGAATTGAAACCTGAACTTTAGTTCAATTTCAGAAAAATAAAATGCAATACCTTAGGTTTGCAAATTTAGGCAACCTAATCACTTGGCTGTTTCTAGAAGGTCCTAAAAATGGTTGGAATTGAATTGAAGTCAGAATATAGGTTAGAGTTGGAATAGTCAGTAATTGAAGGGTTGAAATTGGGTTTATACATAGGTTAAATATCAGAAGGCTCTAGGTGATTGGACAGCTGCCCCATTTTTAGCAAAAAATACTAAAATTGGGTGGGAAAATGGACAGACAGCTGTAAAAATATGATGTACTATTCTGAAATTTCAGAATTTAGGTCAGAATATTCCATTTTTTATGCCTTTTTGTGCACTCTATAAAAAGAAAAGCACTCACTCATACACAGACACGGATCAAATTTTCAAAAACCTAAAAAGGGGCACTCAAAAGTTTAGCTACTGTTCCATTGATAGCTGATCAATTTCTTTTCTGATTTTTTACCTAACTTAGTATAAATTTTTCTTTTGAAATTTCTGGGTTCTTGAGTTGCAAGATGGTTTGAGTTTGAATGCTGTGATACTGTTGTTTGTTGCCGCTGGTTCCATTGGTTTCCTGCACTGTTAATGCTATTCTTCTAGCTGTTGTTTGCTTTGCTAGCTTTGGCTTTCCTACCTTGGTTATTTGACCTTTATTTGGTCTTTTATCAGCTAGTTTTCTGTACTTAGGTATGCTTTTTTTACATTTTGTAACCACCTAATTGGAATAGCTGAATGTAAATATGGTGTTTTAAATGCCTTATCCTATTTTCAGTTCGTTTGTTTGTTTTTAATGTCTATGATTCCTTTAGATGTGTTGAGGTTTTCTTTACTAGAATGCTTGAACATTTTCACTTAGCCTAGTTCTTATGTGAATGAATGCAAAAAAGCAATTTTAGGTGCAGTAAGTAGTGTGTGCTTACCGATTTAATAAGGTCCAGAAGGCTAATTTGGTTGGTTTGATCACAAGTTGTTCAAATTCATCCAACGAGCAGACTAAATCAATGAAGCTGGTTCATGGTGATTCTGTAGCTGTATTGCAAGAAGGCAGTATAACAAATGTATATGTTTTCTCTTTAAATTTTTATCCAGAATTGTAAAGTTAATTTAATGCTTATAAAGTTTTTTATGTAATAGACCCATTTGAGTTTTTTAAAGCATCCGTTTCCTCTTATTAAATGTATTAAGGCCTGTTTTTTTTTGTAATATCGAATTGAATGGAGATTTCATTTGTAAAAAAGGGGTCTGTTAAGTGCATTGCATTTCATGTAATGTATATATTGGGCCTAGTAACACTCAGGCCCATATCTGTGGGGTTCAATTATATTAAGCCTTTGAGTTCCGATGGTAGAACTCATGTAGCAGACAGTGTTGGGCCCAGTCTTTCATGGGCCTAGGCTATTGAGCCTGGGCCTTAAGCTCAATAGTTTAGCTCAGTTATAAAGTTCCTCCTGTGAGTTATAGTATAAATGCATGCCTTTCATTTTTTTGCAAATCATAGTAGTGTAATTAATCTTCAAGCTTGAATTGCATCTTGATATTTTGGGTTCTGATTTTCCTATTTAAAAGTAAATGAGTTACAATTGTTGCAAACATGTATTATGTGATTTGGGCTCAAAATGTAAAGGTAGATATGCTCAACCAGAAAATAGTCATAACTGGACCCGCCTAATACAAGCCTAATGTGGGCCAGACTTGGCCTAAGATTAGATGTGGCGAGGGTCCTTGGGTTCCTCATTTCTGGGCTAAATTCAAAGCCCAATGCACCTTCAGACATTGATCGATCCCTAACCAAATAACCTAATGGGCTACTGTTGGCTCAACTCCCTTTATCCAAAATGATTAAAGGACCAATACCTATACCCCAAAGCATGTACATAATTAATAGCTTGACATTAAGTCCAAAATAGTTGTAAGTAAGAACATCTTTTTATTACTTTAATTAAGCAAGTCTTCTAAAATTGAGGTGTGCCATCTATCATCGAATCATCTATGGACCTCATATTAGTATTACAACTTAGATAAACTTAAACACTCGTTAGCTTTGCTTTAGGCTCGACTTAGACTATTATTGTTATTATGTATACGTTTGCGTAACATAATTATGACTTTCATTCTAAAAATAATTCGAGGGATGCGTTCCCGCAACTTCAACCAAACTTTCTTAATAATTAATAAAGCGTGATTAATTGTGGACACGTACGCGTGACATGATTTTTGATACGCCAAACAAAATGAGTATACGTACGCGTAACTCATCTTAAGTTAATTCTTTAATTACGAATAATCAAGCAATTAAAAGCGGTAAAAAAGGTAAATGCACATAGATCCTAAAATGAGTAGTTAAACAACTTAAGCCAAGTATAAATCGCTAAGTGACCGTGCTAGAACCACGGAACCCGGAAATGCCTAACACCTTCTCCCGGGTTAACAAAATTCCTTATCTAGAATGTCGGGTTCACATACTTTTGAATAAAGTCAAAAATTTCCTCGATTTGGGATTTAAAATAAATCAGTGATGTGGGACACCATAAATTATCCCAAGTGGCGACTCTGAAATAAATAAATAATACCAATTTGATTAATGTCACTTTAATTAGAAAAACTCCCTTATACTCCATTTGGGTGTAAAAATGGAGGTCTGACACTATTGGATCGATATAGAGAAAGATACTAAAGAATTTGTTCGAAAATGTGACAAATACCAAAGGCATGCACCAATGATCCACCAACCCCAAGAGCAACTTCATTTAGTCCTATCCCCATGGTCGTTCATGAAATGGAGGATGGACATCGTTGGTCCTCTGCCATCGGTCCCAGGTAAAGCTAAATTCATTTTATTTATGACTAACTATTTCTCTAAGTGGGTTGAAGCACAGGTTATTGAGAAAGTCAGAGAAAAAAAAGTTATAGACTTCATCTGGGAACACATCATATGTCGATTCGGAATACCCGTCGAGATAGCATGTGACAATGGAAAGCAATTTATCAGCAGCAAAATAACAAAGTTCCTCGAAGATCACAAAATAAAAAGGATATTATCGACGCCGTATCATCCTAGTGGAAACAGAAAGTCGAATCCACAAATAAGACCATCATTCATAACCTAAAGAAAAGGTTGAACGACACTAAGGGAAAATGGATATAAATTTTGCCCGAAGTCCTTTGGGCGTATCGAACGACGTCAAAATCTAGTACGGGAGCAACACCATTCTCTTTAGTATATAGTGCCAAAGATCAAATCTCGGTCGAGGTCCGGGAACCTAGTGTCAGGTTTCGATACACAACGGAAGAGTCAAATCATGAGGCTATGAACACAAGCCTAGAATTGTTAGATGAAAAATGGGAGGCCACCCTCATTAGAATGGCATCACAAAAGCAGCACAACGAAAGATACTACAACCGAAGAGCCAATCTTCGCCACTTTCGAATCGGGGACTTAGTTCTGAGAAAAGTCACCCTCAATACTCGAGACCTAAACGGAGGGAAACATGGCCCAAATAGGGAAGGGCCATATCAGGTCATCGGTGTCATCGAAAAGGGATCTTATAAACTTGGCATAATGGATGGCAAACAATTGCCAAATAGTTGGAACATATCACTCCTCAAACAATATTATTGTTAAGGTATAATTTTCTCCCTTTCAACCATATAGAGCATATCATAGAAACAACAGACCAGGTCAAAATCCCGTTTAGAATGATCGAAATAATGATCGAGGTCAAAATTCCCAAGGGCTCATGAGTAAGAGTGGCTTCGATAAATATGGCGAGCCTAAAGAAGCGCCACAATTATCAACCATTGGATGAATCAAGGACACTAGGTGGCCCAAACCCCTACAGCCCAATCCAGCTCAAAGGAATCCAAATCAAATGTGCAAGTGCCAAGTAATCCATGGTCACAGAACCAAAGACTGCAGATAGTTAAGGGATGAGGTAGCTCGTTTATTCAATGAGGGTCACTTTCTACAGTTCTTGAGTGACCGAGCTAAAAATCACTTCAAAGACAGGGACGTAAACAAGAAAAATGAATAGGAAGAACTGCAACACATGATTTATATGGTCGTTGGTGGGGTCAATGTTTCTTAAGGCCCGATGTTCAAATGCACCAAAGTGACAATCACAAGGGAGAAACATACTCGGGATTATTTACCAGAGGATACCTTATCTTTCAATGATGAGGATGCAGAAGGAATCGAACAGCCTCAAAATAACGCACTGGTAATATCGATCTTTATGAATAAAATTCAAATTAAACATGTGTTGGTTGATCCAGGTAGTTTGGCAAATATTATTCGATTGAGGGTCGTAAAGCAGCTCAACCTCTAGGATCAAATCGTGCTTGCGACTCGAGTACTCAACGGTTTCAACATGGCAAGTGAAACCACCAAAGGGGAGATCATTTTGCCGATAAATGTAGCCAGGACTATCCAACAAACGAAGTTCCATGTATCGATGGTGATGTTTACCGTGAAAGTGGTAATAACAATTAAATTTAATTTTGTGGTTCTAAAAATATGTCATCTATTTTATGCTAGTTGTTAGGCAAAGTATGCTAAGTAAAAGATTAGAAAGCAAGATTGTAGCTTGAAACGATGTGATAGTCAAACCAAACGACTGGAGATCTGGGCCTCGAGCTGGCGTATACGGGGCCTAGAGGTCGAGTCTGGTGGTCTTGTGGATGCCCGGGGAGCTTTTGATTCCAAGGCTGTCGATGCTCATGCTGAGCTAAGGGGGGCTCTCGACTAGGTGAATAGGAATAAAGAGTATGCAAGGTGCAAATCTCGGAGGGCAACCCTGAAGGAAATTCATGCCAGGGGCTTCGATCTCTCGAAAGAGATAAAGCAGGTGAAGGAAGAAGAATATGATGCTAAGTTCCTTCTGTCTGATGCCGAAGATGGTGAGAAAGAGGCCGACGGACTATAGTCCCCGAGGGGGACGTAGATTAGATTAGGCCTTTCCTTGTTTTTCGTAGAGTGCTTTCAGAGAACTTTGTAAATGAAGCTTGTATTCCCTCGCATATGTGTATAAAAGGAAGCTTCGCAGTTTTATTTTTCATGCATTTCCCTTTGCCTTGATTTTAGCCAGATGAACTGGTCTTTGAGTTAAAATGAATCTACGGCCCTGGGGCTCATTGGGCTGGCCCGTAGGCTCTTACACGCTTGGTCGGTACAACCTTTTAGAAAATCCGGCGTTTGAGCTCTTATGCTTTTGTTCTTAGGCATATTTAATTAACTGTTTTGGGTTTAGTCTCCGAGTCCGGTGTCGACTCGAGCTCATTCGACCCTCAAGTTTTTGAATTTAATGTTGGCCCTTAGGCTTTTATGCATTGGGTCGATACGACCTCTTATATGGGCTGGCGACAGTGGCTCTTATGCATTGGGTCGGTACGACCTCTTAGCTTTGTTTTTCCCTTATTAAGGAATTTTTGAAATTGTGTTTGCCTTACTCTTCAACGGTTCGATAAAAACCTCGATTGTGAGTCGTTATGTGGCGATGATCGAGCTCCTCGGGAGGTTTTGCTCGGTGGCTGAGTGTTTCGAAGCCTATAGTTTGGAGCTGACGTGGTCAAAGCTCTTTTTCCTATGTCGAGGGTAACCTATTTAACCGGTTCTTTTCGAAGCATTTTTGAAGTAATTGAAGGCCTATGATTTTATAGCAATAGTCGACGTCCTCGAGTCACGTTAGTTTGGCTGGTACAAGTTCAATATATAGCCTTAACTTTAAGATGTTGTAAGACCCCTAAAAAGGAATACCCTTGATATAGAGCCGTTTTTGCAAAAATACCGAGCTTCTTTGAAATGCAAAATGCTTTTGGAAAGTATTCTTTGATTACTTGGTAAAAGTATACATGTCTTTGCTGTTAAGGGCTAAGTTATTCTATACGGATACGGTTCGTTTGACCGTTTGGCCCCGTACATTATTTTCCTATCGAGACCCTATTTAGCGCATCTTGGCTTCTCCGAGTAGGTGACCTTTTGGGGGGATTCCCCCCAGTATTCGAGGTTGATTGCAAAAGAAGCCTTGAATACTTGTTGAGTTTTCCTTAGGTAGCATATAGATGTTGCCTCGTTAAAAACCTTACCGATAAAACCCTTTTCAGGATAAAAACCCGGTCGAAGGAAAAGAGTGCAACATATGCTTTGAAACCTTAAGGTCTTCGAGCTACATAAAGGTTAGTGCAAAGTGTGAATTAAAAAGGAGCTGGTTATACCTTAGTAGCGATGGCGCTTCGAGCCTCAATAGGACTTCAGTATTTACTCTGAAGACACGGTACGATCCTTTATTTGTTCATTTGGGTATAGCCGAGAATGTGCCTCGAGGTTGCTATTTCAGTGTTTGTTTGTCCTGTGGTTTCTTCGGTGTCGAAGGCGTCGGTGCCGGTGCCACGTCGTGCACTGCGAACATCTCCCTTACTGCATGTTGTTCCCCATACGTGGTTTTTATTCTGTCCTTTGTTGGAAACTTCCTCATTTGATAAGGATTGATGGTACTGCTCTCATGCAGTGTATCCATGGCCTTTCGAGCAAAGCGTTGTACCTCATGTCTCCTTCAATGACGTGGAATTTGGCATTTTAGATAGTGTCGACTACGTTGACCGAGAGGGTGATCTCCCCTTTGGTTGTCTTGCTTGCCATGTTGAATCTGTTAAGGACTTAAGAGGTGGGCACGATATGGCCGAGCAGTCTGAGCTGCTCTATGGCCCTTGACCTAATGATGTTGGTCGAGATACGTAGATCCACAAGTACACGTTTAATTTGAAATATATTCACAAGGAAAGAAATTACCAGTGCGTCATTATGAGGCTGAGACAAGGTTTCGATGTCCTCATTGTTGAATGTGAGGGAGTCCTCGGGTATGTAACCTCGAGTTCGCTTTTCTTTGGTAATGGATATTTTCGTTCTTCTGATAGTGGGTTCTTGTTGGGTATCGACCCCTCCCATGATCATGTGGATAACATGTTGCCGCTCATCTGCTTCGTTCTTTTTGGTCGCCTCTCTTTATTGGAACTGATTTTTGGCTCGGTCGCTGAGGAATTCCCAGAGGTGACCTTTGCTGAGTAGTCGGGCTACCTCTTCCCGAAGTTGCCAGCAATCTCCAGTCCTGTGACCGTGTGTGTTGTGAAATTCACATACTAAGTTATGGTTCCTTTGCGAAGGATCTGATTGTACAGGCCCTGGCCACCTGGTGTCTCAGATTTTACTGATGGCAAACACAATATCTAAAATATCAACGTTGAAGTTGTATTTCGCCAAGCGGGGTGCCTCTGTCGGCCCTGCGTGCCTATCGAACCCGGTCCTGCTGACGAATCTTCGAGCATTCTGCCCTCTGTCCGTTCTTCGATCATTTCGGGGTATGTTATGCCTCGGGGAATTTCTCCTGTCTTCGGTGTATGGTTGGTACCTTTCTTTGTTTCACTTTGGCTCCTTTTCCAGAAGCCTGCTTGGGTATACCAAGCCCGAGGGGGCTCCTAATTGGTCATCCTCGACCCTAATTTTTGATTGATATCAATTGTGAACATCCGACCAAGTCACGGCGGGGTATTCAACCAAATTCTGCTTCAGCTGTTTCGAAGCCACTGAGCTTCGTTCGTTCAAACTTTGACTGAAGGCCTACACTGCCCAGTCGACGGAGACTGGTGATAGTTCCATTCGTTCCATTTGAAAGCGAGATACGAACTCTCGCAGCATCTCGTTCCCCCTTTGCTTGATCTTGAAGACGTCGGATTTCCTTGTTGCTACTTTGATGGCACCAGCATGTGCCTTTATGAAATAATCTGCCAGCATGGCAAATGAATCTATCGAGTTTGGGGCCAGGTTGTGATACCACATCATTGACCCATTCGAAAGCGTTTCTCCGACATTTTTTAGTAGGACAAACTCGATCTCGTCGTCCTTTAGATCGTTTCCCTTCACTGCGCAAGTGTAAGCAGTAACGTGTTCATTGGGGTCTGAGGTTCCGTTGTACTTTGGAAGGTCTGGCATTCTGAACATCTTTGGAATGGGTTTTGGAGCTACTTCCTATGGGAACGGCTTTTATACGAACTTCTTTGAATCTACACCTTTTAGGATCGGGGTATGCCCGGAATTTGGTTGACCATGGAATTGTAGGTCTCGACCTTCTTGTCATTGGCTTCTATCTTTTTCTCGCCCGACTCGATCCTCTTTGTGAGGCCCTCGAGCATCTTTACTATGGCGGGATCGGCTACAGACCCATTATTGCTTGATCTTTCTGGTGCCTATTCGGTCCGAGGGGTTGTTATCGGGGCCGTTGCACTTGGGGTTTTTTGGTGGCTCTACAGCCAAGGGATTGCCAGCTGTTGTGCCTGAAACATCTCAAAAATAACGTGATGGCTGACCTCTTATTCCTCCCGAGCTAGGGTTTTTTGGACTTCTTGTTGATTTCTTTGATGTACGCTCCTGTTAGTGTGGGTGCTTATATCGACGTATTGGGCATCGCATGACACCACATCCACGGGAATTGGTTCTAGTGCATTCTCAGGGTTTCGTGGTGGTACACTAACACCTGGAACATCCACACCATTCTCTCTATGGTCCTCAAGATTGTTGTTTACTGAGTTAGAAATTTTGACCTGAAATCAAAGATCTTGGACAAGAAAAAGTGTGAAAGGTAACCTACGTTATGTAGTTAAACCAACAAGAAAATAATCACTATTATTTTTAGCCCCGCGGTGGGTGCCAAACTGTTTACTGTGAAAATGGTAATAACTATTAAATTTGATTTTGTGGTTCTAAAAATACGTGATCAATTTTTATTTTAGTTGTTAGGCAAAGGATGCTAAGTAAAATATTAGAAAGCAAGATTGTAGCTTGAAACGATGTGATAGTCAAACCAAACGACTGGAGATCTGGACCTCGAGCTAGCGTATACGGGGCCTCGAGGTCGAGTCTGGTGGCCGGCTTAGAGCGATCGAAGGGGGGTTAACAATTATGACAGCTACGGCGGTGGCTCTTTATGATCAATGATAAGCAATAAATGAAGAACGATAAATTGAACATAACGAATATAAGCAATAAATGGAAGTAATGAGATCATGAGAATTTGTTAGAAAGCAGAGAGAATGTTTTTGTATTTTCAATATTGAGCATCAGAGAGCCCTACAAAATGACAAAGACCCCCTTTATATATGAGGGAGAATTCTAATATAGTACCAATGCATTTATTACAAAGATATGGGGTTGGTACATCCATTTAATGCCATGGTACGAGTTTGGACTAGTCCAATAGACTTTGTCAGCTCTATTCACGTGCTTTGGGAACCTTACACCGATCCACCGACGCCATTGATTTACCCTGCCTCGAGGTCGACCGTTGCTTACGCTACCTCAAAGTAGACTACTAAGAACCCTCGATGCCAGATCCCTGAACTAAGCTTTGAGTCTTTGGGGGGCAGTTTCTTCGAGATACCTTGGTGACCGTAAAATCGAACCACTGATTTTTATCGTATACAGATGATATGAGATACAATGCGCTGCTCAGAATACCTTGGATTCATAATATGAGGGCAGTACCTTCAACACTCTATCAAGTCTTGAAATTCCCAACACCAAAAGGAATCAAAACGGCGTACGGCGAACAACCTGTAACCAAAGAAATGTTTACAATTGATGATGTAATACCAGTATTAGTACTATCATCAACGAAGGGACCGGAATCGAAGGGAAAGCAGGAAGTCAAATAGTAACCACAGTCGTTGGCCTCGACTAGATTGGAGCAGCAGGAAAATTTCGAGATGATGATTATATGATACCTCGAACCTTCGTAATCCCCGATGATTTCGATGCCACAAAGTCAACGGTTGAAGAGCTGGAGCAAGTCATACTAATTGAGCAGCTTCTCGAACGAAAGGTATACCTGGGCACGGGGTTAACCTCGAGCTTTGGGAAAAACTCATTAAATCCCATATTAAAAATATGGGTTGTTTTGCTTGGTCCCACCTTGACATGATAGGGATCCCACCGGAGATTACCACTCATTGCTTAAGCTTGGACCTGAAGTTCAGGATGGTAAATCAAAAGAGAAGGCCATAGTCCGAGGTTAAGCATGCATTCATCAAGGATGAGGTAACCAAATTTCTCAAAATATGGTCCATTCGGGAAGTAAAATATCCCGAATGGCTACCAAACGTAGGCGTAGTCCATAAAAAGGGGAATAAAATCTAAATGTCCGTAGACTATAATGACTTAGACAAAGCATACCCTAAAGATTCTTTTTCTTTGTTGTATATCGATCGTATGATATATGCTATGGCTGGCCACAAGACCCTTAGCTTTCTCGATGCCTACTCTAGGTACAATCAAATACAATTGAACTCGGAAGATCAGGAAAAGACTTCGTTCATTACTAAGTAAGGTACTTATTGATATAATGTAATGTCATTTGGATTAAAAAATGTTGGTGATACTTATCAACGCCTAGTAAATCAAATGTTCGAAGAACAAATAGGTAAGTCAATGGAAGCCTATATTGATGACATGTTAGTTAAGTCCCTGCGTGTAGAGGACCATTTGACACATTTGCAGGAAACCTTCAACATATTTAAAAAATACAACATGAAGCTCAATCCTGAGATATGTGTGTTCGGGGTCGGTTCGAGCAAGTTCCTCGGCTTTATGGTGTCGAATCGAGGAATCGATATTAACCCCGATAAAATCAAAGAAATCGAGGATATCACAGTCGTGGACACCGTTAAGGTCGTACAAAGGTTAACAGGGCGGATAGCCACCTTAGGCCGGTTCATCTCAAGGTCTTTGGATCGAAGTCATAGGTTCTTCTCACTACTTAAAAAGAAGAACAATTCCACTTGGACCTCAAAATACCAACAAGCTTTGGAAGAGTTAAAACGATATCTTTCGAGCCCCCCATTGCTTCATACTCCGAAAGAGGTCGAATAACTCTACTTATATTTGGCAGTCTCAGAAGTTGCGGTAAGTGGTGTCCTAGTTCAAGAAGAGCAAGGTACGCAATTTCCTGTTTATTATGTTAGTAGGACTTTAGGTGAGGCCAAAACTCGATACCCACACTTAGAAAAATTAGCGCTTGCCCTAATAAGCCCATCTTGGAAATTAAAACCTTATTTTCAATGTCACCCTATTTGTGTGGAACCACCTACCCCCTTCACAATATTTTGCACAAGCCCGAACTCTCGGGCCGACTGGCCAAATGGGCCGTTGAGATTAGCGGGTATGATATTGAGTATCAACCCCGAACAACCATCAAGTCTCAAACCTTGGCAGATTTCGTGGCCGACTTTATGCCAGCCCTCGTACCCGAGGTTGAAATGGAACTATTGCTAAAGTCGGGTACATCCTCGAGGGTGTGGACCCTTTTCAGAGATGGTGCTTCAAATGTGAAGGGGTCCGGGCTAGGCATCTTTTTGAAGCCACCCACAGACAGTACAATTAGACAGTCTATCAAAACTTCGAAATTGACTAACAATGAGGCCGAGTATGAGGCCATGATTGTAGATCTTGAGATAGCAAAGATATTGGGAGAAGAGGTCATCGAGGCCAAATGTGACTCCCAACTTGTGGTAAATCAGGTCAACAGAACTTTCAAATTCAGGAAGATCGGATGCAGAGGTACTTAGACAAATTAAAAGTGTCTCTACATCGATTTAGAGAATGGTCACTACAGGACGTGCCTCGGGAACAAAATAGCGAGGCTATGCCTCTTGAAAACTTGGGGTCATTGATCAAAGATGATGAACTTAGCTCGGGGACTATCGTACATCGAATACTTAAAGAACGAGAAGTTTCCATCGGATCCTAAGGAATCGAGGACTCTACTAACAAAGGATGCACGATTCACATTGGCCGAAGATAGAACTTTATATAGAAGGATGTTCGATAGACCGTTGGCAAAATGTTTGGGACCAGGAGACACTGATTACGTTCTACGAGAAATCCATGAGGTCACTTGAGGGAACCATTCTGGTGCCGAGTCGTTGGTTTACAAAGTCATCAAAGCAGGATACTATTGGATTGATATGGAGAAAGATACTAACGAATTTGTTCGAAAATGTGACAAATACCAAAGGCATATGCAGATGATCCACCAACCCGGAGAGGAACTTCATTCAATCCTATCCCCGTGGTCATTCATGAAATAGAGGATGGACATCGTTGGTCCTCTGCCATTGGCCCCAGGTAAAGCTAAATTCATTTTATTTGTGACTAACTATTTCTCTAAGTTGGTTAAAGCACAGGTTTTCGAGAAAGTCAGAGAAAAAGAAGTTATAGACTTCATCTGGGATCACATCATATGTCGATTCAGAATACCCGCCGAGATAGCATGTGACAATGGAAAGCAATTTATCGGTAGCAAAATAACGAAGTTTCTCGAAGATCACAAAATAAAAAAAGATATTATCGACACCGTATCATCCTAGTAGGAACGGACATGCCAAATCAACAAATAAGACCATCATTCAGAACCTAAAGAAAAGGTTGAACGACGCTAAGGAAAATGGAGAGAAATTTTGCCCGAAGTCCTTTGGGCGCATCAAACGACGTCAAAATCTAGGACGGGGGAAACACCATTCTCTTTAGTATATGGTGCCAAAGATCTGATCCCGGTCGAGGTCCGGGAACCTAGTGTCAGGTTTCGATACACAATGGAAGAGTCAAATCATGAGGTTATGAACATAAGCCTCGAACTGTTTGATGAAAAACGAGAGGTCACCCTCATTAGAATGGCAGCACAAAAGAAACGCATCCAAAGATACTACAACCGAAGAGCCAATCTTTGCAACTTTCGAATCGAGGACTTAGTTCTGAGAAATATCACCCTCAATACTCGAGACCCAAACGAAGGGAAACTCGGCCTAAATGGGGAAGGGCCATATCAGGTCATCGATGTCATCGGAAAGGGATCTTACAAACTTGGTATAATGGAGGGGGAACAATTGCCAAATAGTTGGAACATATCACTCCTCAAACGATATTATTGCTAAGGTATTATTTTCTCCCTTTTCATTTGTATTTGATACTAAATTATTGCAGGTGTTCGATGGAAGACGTCGAGAAGTTCTTCAATACGAAGACCATAGGTTTTAAAGCACATGATGCACTCTTTTTCCCTTAGATCGGTTTTTATCCCAAATGGGTTTTTTCGGTGAGGTTTTTAACAAGGCATTAATTATTTGTGCTGCCTGGGGACAATTCAACAGTATCCGAGGCTTCTTTGCAATCAACCTCGAATGCTGGGGGGCATCACCCTCGGATGTTATGTTCTTAATAATCCATATCAACGAGTCTCGATAGGTAAAAGTTTGTAAAGGGCCAAACAGCCGAATGAACCGTTTCCTTGTAGATTAATCGAGCCCCGATGACAAAACATGTACGCATGAATGATCTATTGAAAGAAGTATTTTTTCCTTACCAGATGTTCCATGCCTTAGTGAAATTTCTACTTTATAATTTCTAGTTTACTTATGATCTCTTGTGGAAACTGGCTCAAGCGCCGATCACAACTAAAACTCGGGCTACCAACCCTGTACTCGGGGACTGCCGTCCAAAAATTAACATGTTTGAATTGTTAAACTTCGAGACCATAAGACCTTGAAAAGGAAACCCTCGGTTTCATAGGCCAAGGCCATCCCACTCGGGAATAGGTACTTCGAACAAGTTTGAAGTATTATTGAGAAAACAAGCCCAAAGGGAAATCACAAAGTTAAAGGCTACGGCCAAACTAACATGGTTCGGAGACGTCTGAATTCTGTAATAAAATAGGCCTTCAAATATTTTCATAAAAATCAGTTAAAAAGGCTACCCTCGAGAAAATTACAAAGGGTTTTGACAATGTCAACCCTCAAAAACCTTAAGGGGTACCAAATTATTCGAACTCTCGAACAAACTTATGCTAAGTCATAACAAAGTTTTTCTATAGCTCTAACCCTCGAGAATCCTAATGGGTATAGAGTTACCTCGTGCTAAGGCATAATAAATTCTTATTTGATTAATCTTTTTTAGCCGAAAAGGGATGAAGCCACTCTTTTGAGGCATATCGGCCAATTCAAAGAGCCTAAGAGCCATTATATTTTTTGGTTCGAGGATCTACCCTCACTCAACCACAATCTAAGGGTTTTTTCTACTCCGAGTTCAAGCAAATACTCACTCAATTATAGAGACTATACTAGTTCGACTTTGATCAAATCACTTAAGTTTCGAATTCACAAACAAAATTTTCGCAAGATAACAAAGTGAGTCAAAATCCTCACAAAATATAATGTATATAAGGCGAAAAGCAAAACAGAGTCTTCACAAAATAGAAATTGGAGACAAGTCGGAAAGAAAAGGGATCTTTCATATACGCAAAAATATTTACAAAGACCACTCTAGGTCTTACACAAAAAATCCAAAAAAGGAAAAATTCTAAGTGCCTAATCTTCCCCGGGAGCCTCATCTTCATCCCCTTCCCTTTCGGATCTGCTCGAGCTCCCGAAACCATCATCATCAGAGCGCAAAGCTTTGGCTTCGGCCTCTAGCACTTTCGCATTCTCGATATCAATATTAAGGTCAAAGCCACGAGCATGAATCTCCTCGAGAGTCTCTCTCCGAGACTGGCATTTGGCATGCTCAACAACGCAGAATGATCGAACTTGAGCAGCATAAAAATTCTCCTTTGCCCGAGCGTGAGCGGCTTCATTATTAGCTCGGTTGACGGCCACCACCGCCTCCGCATCATCCTTTACTATTTCTGCCTCAGATGTGGCCTTTGCAAGCTCAGCGGCCAACCGAACCTCGAGCTCCTCAATTTTCTTGGCTCAGGACAAGATCTCCTCCTTCATGCTTTGGAGGTTATGTTCGGCCGAAGATAGCTGGGCCGAGTAATGTCTTTCTCCGAGCCAAGACAGTCCATGTTCTGCTTCCACCCCAAAGTCTCTGCCTCCTTCATCTTGGCCTCCTCATGAAGTTGCTCAATTTTTTCGGCCTTCTGCTGAACCTGCAAGATTGAAGTGTTAGTCATCGTCTTCGGATTAATAAAACGAGCTTTGAAAAAATTACATTACCTGCTCAATCAGGTCGGTTTGCCCTTTGTGAGTTGTTGGCAATTTAGCTCGGAGGTCCTTGATCTCCTCTTCTTTTGCCCAATAAGAGGTTTTAGGGCATTTCTCACCTTCGTAAGCCTTTTAAGGTCAGCCTCACACCGGTTCCGCTCTACCCAGGATTTAGAAAATGCCTCTCGATGAAGCGTCAAAGCCTATGAAGAAAGAAAGGAAATTCAGGCAAGAGGAAACAAAGGGAAAAGTAATATAGATAAAGGGAGCTAAGGCTTACATGACTCAAGAGTCGATGGGCCCATCAAAGATGATCGACGCATCACCTAGATCGAAAGCATATTCTGCTCCCGTAAAGCAACCATGGAAAAGGTCCTCCCCTTCGTGGGTCGTTCCCACATCGGGGGTCCCCATGGCCTGGGCCTCCTGAATTTTCCCCTCGGAAAATAAGGGGAGGGTCGATGAATCGTCAACATTTATTTCACCAAGCGGGTTACTTGGGGCGTTCTCTTCGTTTTGAAGGGCCTCAGAACTGGCCCCTTCAGCTATGTCCACTGATTGCCCATCACGGCGGGAGACATCTTCCGCCTCCGATGACTCGGGGACTTTGGTCAAGCCACCCTACGAAATCCCTTTGGCCCGAAGCTGAACTTCTTCGACCAACACCGGCTCAGCGGCCTTTGGGACCTCGGTGCTCCTCTTTCGAGCAACCAGCTCGTAGTCATCATCTTCCTTTTCCTGTTCCTCATCTCGTAGCTATTGAACTACATCTGTAGGCAAGGCAGCGATATCTTTCTTCGACCTACGAGCCGTGCTCTTTTTAGGCTTTGGAGTATCAAAAAGTGAAACCATTTTCCTCTTCTTATCCTTGGACAGTTTCGAGGCCTCCTCCTCTTCCCCAGGCGGGGGCAGCCTCATGATAGCATTGTCCCCGAGACCTGTATGAAAGGAAACCAGGTAGAAACTAAAAAGAGACATTTCAGAGAAGAACGTCAAACACATAAAAAGAAACTTACCATGATTTTTGGCCTCCCATAGGCCACTTTCCAAATCATGCCACGAGCACTCGGCGTATGAAGAGGTTGATGCTAGTTTCTGAACCCAACCCTCAAGGTTCGGAATTGCACCAGGAATCCAAGAGACCGTTGCATCATAATAAAGAATGTTGATGTGAAAAGGTAAAGGAGGCAAAACAATCAACAGAAGCTATTGGAGGGTTTGTACTTACGTTTCATGTTCTATTCTTCGGGGAATGGCATCTTCTCGGCTGGGATTATGTCAGAAGTCCTCACTCAGACAAACTGGTCCATCCATCCTCGATCTTTGTCCTCGTCAATGCTCGAGAATAGCACTTTTGTGGCCTGGTACTGAAGCCTTATTAATCCACCTCAAAAGAGATGGGGGCTGTACAATCTAATAAGATGGTCGATGGTGAAAGACATCCCTTCGACCTTGCTCATGAAGAATCAGAGCAAAATAACAATGTGCCAAAAAAGGGTAGATTTGGCCTAAGTTTATGTGGTATTGGCGGCAGAAATCGATAATAATGGGATCGACAGGATCCAACGTAAAATGCTAAGTGTAAACACTTAAAAATCCTTTCACATAAGTGGTAATATCCTAATCGGGGGGTTAGGAATCACCACCTCTTTGCTTTCGCAATGGCAATCTTTTTTCACCTGCTCAAGATCTCCCTCGGTTATCGAGCATATGTATGTCACGACCCCAAATAACAGTCGTGATGGCGCCAATCACATTACTAGGCAAGCCAACCCAACCACTTAATCACAACCCTTTTTCCTTATAATAAGCCATTTTCTAACGCAGGTTTTAAATACCACTTTCATTATAAGCATTTAAAACAACAAAATATATACAAAAGTTAAATAAACATGAAACTACACAGCCCCAAATATCTAGTGTCATGAGTCTAGAGCCTCTACTACATAACTGATTGTCTGATACAATATAAGTCTAGAAATGCAGAAAAGAACAAGGTAAGAGGGAGAAAATAGGACTGCAGACGCCATGCAGATATGAAATCTCCGGCAACCTCTGGATCGGCTGAGGAACCTCAATCTGCCACTCGGGCACCTGGATCTGCACATAAGGTGCAGGGAGTACTGTGAGTACGCCAACTCAGCAAGTAACTAAAGTAAATAAGGTCTGAAAGCAGTGACGAGCAGTTAAAATCATATAACTGAATAAACAACAGGATAACAGGTCAACTTCACAGTTTAAAACCAATTTTGTCGTAAAATCATCAATTCCAGTTTAAAACACTTGAAATCATATACTTAGATATTTCCCAACAGAGGCTATTTTTAAAAGAAGAGTGAAATCAGTGAAAAATATCATAATTGGGCCCCTCGAGCAAGGTATCACTCAGAATATGGCCTCTTGAGCAGCCTCGAGGTCACTCGTGACTCACTCTCGTCACTCAGTACTCACTCTCAGCAATCAGGCTCATTAGTATCTTATAATAATAAAAATCATAGTAACCGATGTGGCGTGCATCCCGATCAGAAATTTATAGTCGACTACACTCACTGGGGTGTACAGACGTCGGAGGGCTCCTACAGCCCAAGCATCATATCGCTGCGTCGCGCAGCCCGATCTTATTGATGCGGCGTGTAGCCCGATCCATATCAGAAGTCCGGCTTGCAGCCCGATCCATATCGGCCAGGATTATGTCAGAAGTCCTCACTCGGACAAACTAGCCCATCCATCCTCGATCTTTATCCTCGTCAATGCTCGAGAACAACATCTTTGTGGCCCGGTGCTGAAGCCTTATTAATCCACCTCAAAAGAGATGGGGGTTGTACAATCTAATAAGATGGTCGAGGGTGAAAGACATCCCTTCGACCTTGCTCACGAAGAATCAGAGCAAAATAACAATGCGCCAAAAAAGGGTGGATTTGGCCTAAGTTTATGTGATATTGGCGGCAGAAATCGATAATAATGGGATCGACAGGATCCAGCGTAAAATGCTAAGTGTAAACACTTAAACATCCTTTCACATAAGTGGTAATATCCTCATCGGGGGGTAGGAATCACCACCTCTTTGTTTTCCCAATGGCAATCTTTTTTCACCTGCTCAAGATCTCCCTCGGTTATCGAGCATATGTATGTAACGACCCCAAATAACAGTCGTGATGGCGCCTATCACTTTACTAGGCAAGCCAACCCAACCACTTAATCACAACCCTTTTTCCTTATAATAAGCCATTTTCTAACGCAGGTTTTAAATACCAAACTTTTATTATAAGCATTTAAAACAACAAAATATATACGAAAGTCAAATAAACATGAAACTACACAGCCCCAAATATCTGGTGTCATGAGTCTAGAGCCTCTACTACATAACTGATTGTCTGATACAACATAAGTCTAGAAATGCGGAAAAGAACAAGGTAAGAGGGAGAAAATCGGACTGCAAACGCCATGCAGATATGAAATCTCCGGCAACCTCTGGATCAGCTGAGGACCCTCAATCTGCCACTCGGGCACCTGGATCTGCACATAAGGTGCAGGGAGTAATGTGAGTATGCCAACTCAGCAAGTAACTAAAGTAAATAAGGTCTGAAAGCAGTGACGAGTAGTTAAAAATCATATAACTGAATAAACAACAGGATAACAGGTCAACTTCACAGTTTAAAACCAATTTTGCCGTAAAATCATCAATTCTAGTTTAAAACACTTGAAATCATATACTTAGATATTTCCCAACAGAGGTTATTTTTAAAAGAAGAGTGAAATCAGTGAAAAATATCATAATTGGGCCCCTCGAGCAAGGTATCACTCAGAATATGGCCTCTTGGGCAGCCTCTCAGTCACTCGTGACTCACTCTCGTCACTCAGTACTCACTCTCAGCAATCAGGCTCATTAGTATCTTATAATAATAAAATCATAGTAACCGATGTGGCGTGCATCCCGATCCGAAATTTATAGTCGACTACGCTCACTGGGGTGTACAGACTTCGGAGGGCTCCTACAGCCCAAGCATCATATCGTTGCGTCGCGCAGCCCGATCTTTTTAATACGGCGTGCAGCCCGATCTGAATATATACACATAATATCCTCACTATTAGGTTCTCAACCTCTCTCAGTCATTAACCTCACAGCCCCTCGGGCACAATAATAGAAACTAGGTAGCTCAGCCCAAACAGTCTTCACAATTAGAAGTGGAGTGATAAAATTAGTTTTAAACATTTAAACAAGTAAAACATGACTGAGGATATGCTTTCAACAAGTAAAGTGAGGAAAAACAGTAAAAATGCCCCTAAGGGTCTCAACAGGTCGGCACAAAGCCCCAAACATGGCATACAGCCCATAATACAGTATAAATGACTAAAGTACGGAATAATATAGGATTTTCCAAATCAAATACGCCGCTTAATAGTCGATACGGGATAAACCAAGTCACAATCCCTACCGGTGCACGCCCACACGCTTGTCACCTAGCATGTGCGTCACCGCATTTATCAAAACAAGTTAAATATCGGGGTTTGTACCCTCAGTTCCAAATTTACAATGGTTACTTACCTCAAACCAGTAAAATACTACTCTGCGATGCCTTTGCCTCTCAAATCGGCCTCCACTCGCGTCGAATCTATCCAAAATCAGTATCACGGCGTCAAAATATGCTAAGGGAACCAAACCCAAGCGAAAACAATGAAATAATACCAAAAATCCCGAAATTGACCAAACTCGACCCCCAGGACCACATCTCGAAACTCGATAAAAATTACATCAACCAATCCTTATCCTCCCACGAGTCCATACATACCAAGAACACTGAAATCGGAGTCCAAATGACCCCTCAAATTCTCATTTTAAAGTCTCTATATCTCAATCCCTAATTCCTCAATTTTAGGCTTAGATTCTATGATTTACTAGGTAGATTTCACATTAGAATCGAGTTTTAAGACCAAGAATCTAACTCCAAGTGATTCCCTTTAATTCCTCTTTAAACCCCTTCAAAAAGCTCCAAAAACAACCAACATTGGGAGAAATAAACCCCACATTCGCGGACAAGATGACCTTTTAAACCTTCTGCCTAGGCCCGAAAATCCTTCTTCGCGAACGCGGTCAACGTCTCGCATTCGCGAAGCACAAAAATTCCGTTAACCAAAACTCTTCTTTGTGAACGCAACCCCACCATCGCGAACGCGATGCCTCAGCTTAACCAACCTACGTGAATGCGACCAAGCCTCTCGCGAACGCGATGCTTACTCATCCGGCCCTTCGCAAACGCGGGATTCCCCTTCGCGAACGCGAAGGACAAACCTCACGTCTCCCTTCCTGACCCTTCGCGAATGTGAGGGTCCACTCGCGAATGCGAAGACTAAAATGCTTGCAATAGCTGAACAGAAATCTGCAACTTTTCTTTAACTCAAAATGGTCCGTTCAACCCTCTGAAACTCGCCCTAGGCCCCCGGGACCTCAATCAAAGGCACCAACATATCCCAAAACCTTATTCAAACTTGTACCAATCTTCGAAACACCTCAAACAACATCAAATCGGCCAAAACACATCGGATTCAAGCTAAGTTTCCAAAAACTTCTAAATGCCGCTTTTGATCAAAAACCCGACCAAAACACGTCCGAATGACCTGCAATTTTTCACACACATCCCAAATGACACAACAGAACTACTGCATCTCTTGGAACTCCAATCCGACCCCTATATCAAAATCTCACCTATCAATCGGAAATCGCCAAAAAATCTGATTTCGCCAATTCAAGCCTAAATCTACTCCGAATCTCCAAAACTCATTCCGATCACACTCCTAAGTCCCAAATATCCTCCCAAAGCTAACCGAACCATCAGAACTCACATCCGAGCCCTCTAACACGCAGGTCAACATCTGGTTGACTTTTCCAACTTAAATTCACTCTAAAGAGACTAAGTGTCTCAAACCTTACCATATCCTTTCCGAACTCGATCTGACCGACCTGACACCACATAACACGGATAAACAAAGCATAAATAAGTAGAAATGGAGAAAACAGAGCGGTATCTCATGAGACGACTGTCCAGGTCGTCACATCCTCCCCAACTTAAACAAATGTTCGTCCTCGAACGAGTCAAGAAACATACCTTAAGCCTTAAACAGGTGAGGATATCTACTCTGCATCTCCCGCTTGGTCTCCCATGTAGCCTTCTCCACGAGCCGACCTCTCCACTGCACTTTCACTAAAGCTATATTATTTGACCTCAACTTTCGAACCTCATGACCCAAAATAGCTACTGGTTCTACATCATTAGTCAAATCATCATCCAACTGAACTGTGCTGAAATCCAAAACATGAGACGGGTCCTAATATACTTCTGGAGCATAGAAACATGAAACACCAGATGCACACTCGACAAGCTGGGTGGCAAAGCAAGCTCATAAGCCACCTCCCCAATCCTCTGAAGCACCTCAAAAGGACCAATGAACCGAGGACTCAATTTCCCCTTCTTCCCAAATCTCATAACACCCTTTATGGGTGAAACCTTCAACAGAACCTTCTCGCCAACCATGTAGGACACATCCCGAACTTTAGCATAGCTCTTCTATCTCGACTACGCTGTACAAAGCCTCTCCTGAATTACCTTCACCTTTTCTAAAGCATCCTGTACCAAGTCTGTCCCCAATAGCCTCGCCTCACCTGGCTCGTACCAACCAACTGGATATCTGCAGCGCCTCCTATACAAAGCCTCATATGGAGCCATCTGAATACTCGACTGGTAGCTGTTGTTATAAGCAAACTCTGCAAGCGGTAGAAACTGATCCCATGACCCTCCGAAATCAATGACACAAGCACGCAACATGTCCTCTAATAACTGAATGGTGCACTCGGACTACCCGTCCGTCTGAGGGTGAAAGGTTGTGCTCAACTCAACCTGAGTACCCAACTCTCGCTGCACAGGCCTCCAAAACTACGAAGTAAACTAAGTGACCCTATCTAAAATGATGGAAACTGGGATACCATGCAACCGAACAATCTCCCGAATATAGATCTCTGCCAACCGCTCTGGAGAATAAGTGGTACACACAGGAATGAAGTGCGCGGACTTGGTCAGCCGATCCACAATCACCCAAATAGCATCGAACTTTCTCAAAGTCCGTGGAAGTCTAACAACAAAATCCATAGTGATCCTCTCCCACTTCCACTCGGGTATATCCATCTGCTGAAGCAAGCCGCCTAGTCTCTGATGCTCATATTTCACCTACTGACAATTGAGACACCGAGCTACAAATCCCACAATGTCTTTCATCATTCTCTTCCACCAATAATGCTGCCTCAAATCCTGATACATCTTCGTGGCACCCGGATGAATGGAATACTGCGAGCTTTGGGCCTCTTCTAGAATCAACTCCTAAAGCCCATCTACATTGGGCACACAAATCCGGCCCTACATCCTCAACACCCCATCATCACCTATACTCACATCTCTGGCATCATCATGCTAAACTCTGTCCTTAAGGACAAGCAAATACGGATTATCATACTAGCACTCTCGATGCGATCATATAAGAAAGACCGAGAGACCACGCAAGCCAATACCCGACTGGGCTCCGAAATATCTAACCTCACGAACCGATTGGCCAAGGCCTGAACATCAACTGCATGAGGTCTCTCCCCAACTGGAATATATGCCAAACTTCCCATGCTCACTGCCTTTCGGCTCAAAGCATCGACCACAACATTGTCCTTTCCCGGATGGTACAATATAGTGATATTATAATCCTTAAGCAACTCCAACCACCTCTGCTGCCTCAAATTGAGATCCTTCTGTTTTAACAAGTGCTAGAGGCTATGATGATCAGTAAACACCTCACAAGACACACCATACAAGTAATGCCTCCAAAATTTCAATGCGTAAACTATGGCAGCCAACTCTAAATCATGAACGATGTAGATTTTCTCATGGGGCTTCAACTGACGAGAAGCATAAACAATAACTCTACCCTCCTGCATTAACACACAACCAATACCAACTCTAGAAGCATCACAATACACAGGATATGAACCTGAAGCTGATGGCAAAACTAACACTGGAGCTGTGGTCAAAGCTGTTTTGAGCTTTTGAAAGCTCTCCTCACACTCGTCCAACCATACAAATAAAGTACCCTTCTGAGTCAACTTGGTCAAGGGCGATGCGATAGATGAGAATCCCTGAACAAACCGGTGATAATAACCTACCAAACCAAGAAAGCTGTAAATATCTGTGGCTGAAGACGGTCTAGGCCAGCTCTGAACCACCTCTATCTTCTTCGGATCAACCTGAATACCCTCGCTGGACACCACATGCCCCAAGAAAGCCACTAAACTGAGCCAAAACTCACACATGGAGAATTTTGCATAAAGCTTCTCCTCCCTCAATATCTGCAACACAACTCTCAAATGCTCTACGTGCTCCTCCAGACTACGCGAATACACCAGAATGTCATCAATGAAGACTATGACAAATAAATCGAGATAAGGCCGAAATACGTTGTTTATCAAATTCATGAACACTGCTGGGGCATTGGTCATCCCAAAAGACATCACCAAGAACTCATAATGATCGTATCGGGTCCTGAAAGCTGTCTTGAGAATATTCGAGTCCCTGATCTTCAACTGGTGATAACTCGAACGGAGATCAATCTTGGAGAACACTCTCGCTCCTTGAAGCTGGTCGAATAAATCATCAATGTGAGGCAAAGGGTACTTATTATTAATTGTTACCTTGTTCAGTTGCCTATAATCAATTCACATCCTCATAGTGTCATCCTTCTTCTTCACAAATAGAATCGGTGCACCCCAAGGTGACATACTAGGCCGAATGAACCGCTTATTAAGGAGTTCCTGAAACTGCTCCTTTAACTCCTTCAACTCTGTTGGTGCCATATGATATGGTGGAATAGAAATGGGCTGAGTGCCCGGCACCAGGTCAATGCCAAAATCAACATCCCTGTCTGGTGGCATGCCCGGCAGGTCTGCAGGAAACACATCGGAAAAATCCCTCACAATTAGAATAGAATAATACTGGGAGTCTCAGCTACGACATCCCTCACAAAGGCTAGGTAGGAAAGACATCCCTTCCCAACCATATGCCGGGCCTTCAAAAATGAGATCACTCTACTAGGAACATAACTAGTTAAACCTCGTCACTCAATTCATGGCATACCCGGTATAGCCAATGTGACTGTCTTAGCATGACAGTCCAAAATAGCACGACACGGAGATAACCAATCCATGCCCAAAATGATATCAAAATCCACCATACACAATAATAAAAGATCCACTCGGGTCTCCAAACCCCCAATAATCATCACACACGACCGGTACACAAGGTCTACAATAACAGTATCACCCACTGGAGTAGATACATGAATAGGTGAAACAAGAGACTCACGGGGCGTATCCAAATAACGGGAAAAGTATGATGACACATAACAAAAGGTGAAACCAGGATCAAATAATATAGAGGCATCTCTGTGGCAGACTGAAACAATACTTGAAATCACAACATCTGAAGCAGCAGCATCTGGTCTACCCGAAAGAGCATAGAAATGGGCCTGACCACCACCTGATCGACCTCCCCCTATTGGACGACCCCTGGCTAACTGACCTCCACCCCTAGCTGGCTGGGCAGGTGGTGAAGTAACTGGAGCAGAAGTCGAGGGTTGGCCCCTCTGCTGAGACTGACCATCATGAAGACGAGGACACTGCCTACTCATATGCCCAAACTCTCAACACTCATAACAACTCGCCGGTGTTGGAGATGGGGAATGAAGGGAACCCCTGGCACTAGAATGACCAGTAGAAGGACCTGGAATGGAAGAACCCTGCACTGATGGATCACGGGACGAACTCTGGGCTAGAAGGGCCCTAAGTGATGAGTGGCCCTAATGAGAACTGTGAGAAACATGACCCGATGATTCCCCATGATAACCTGGGCGAGCTGAATGAACCTGTCTGAATGGGCGGCCTCTGCCCCTGTTGGAACTGACCCCTCGAAGGAGTACCACTATAACTACAAGATCCTCGAGGCCTCTTGGCCTCCCCCTCCTCTCGCTCCTGGTGGTGAACCGACTTAATATCACGGGCGATGTCTACAACCTTCTCGAAAGTAGCACCTGTCACCCTCTCCCTAGTCATGAGAATTCGAAGATGATATGTGAGGCCATCAACAAACCTCCTGATCCTCTCTCGACCTGTGGGAACCAACCAAACCGCATGACGAGCTCAAACTGCTTGCAACCACTCAAACTGCTTGCGCAACTCCTCTTGGCGAGACTACGGCACATACTTATCCAGAAAGAGAACGGAGAACTGCTGCCAGGTAAGGGGTGATGCACAAATAGGCCTACGCCTCCCACCAAGTGAAGGCAGCCCCAGAAAACTGAAAGGTGGTAAAAATCACACCACTGGTCTCTAGAATACTCGATGTACGAAGCATCCTCTAGCACTTATCCAAGAACCCCTAGGCATCCTCGCCCTCTGCACCACTAAAAGTCGGAGGCTTGAGTCTACCAAACCTCTCTAGTCGATGTTGCTCATCGTCCGGCATAACAGGTACCACATACGCATGAGCTAGTGCAACTGGCTAGGCTGGAGGTGCCTCCAGTGTCGGAGTCCCTACACAGCCTGCTCAGGTGTGCGAGCAATGGGAGTCTAGGTGCCTCCCCCGGCCAGAGAAGTAATTACGGTCGTAGTAACCGAGACCGCCTGAGCCAAACCGGTACACACTGATAAGATCTAAACTAAAGCCTCCTGAAGGCCTGGAATCACAATACGCATAGTTGGTGCCTGAACTGGTGCTGCTGTAGCGTCCATAACTGGGACCTGATCCTGAACGGGGGCAGCTGGTGGATCTGCAGGTGCTGCCCTAGCTGCTCTGCCTCAACCAAGGCCTCGACCGCGTCCTCGGCCTCTGGTGGCCCCTACTGGTGGTACTGGTGGTTGTCCACCCTGTCCGGTAGCACGTATCCTCACTATCTGTGAGAGAATGGAATAACAGAAGTTTAGTATTCGGATCAACAAATTCACACGACAAGAATTTCAAGAATATGAAGATTTTCCTAAAGGTTCTATAGCCTCTTGAGGATAAAAACAGGCGTCTCCGTACCGATCTGTGAAACTCTACTAAACCGGCTCATGACTCGCGAGACCTATGTAACCTAGGCTCTGATACCAACTTGTCACGACACCGAATACCAGTCGTGATGGCGCCTATCACATTACTAGGCAAACCAACCCAACCACTTAATCACAATCCTTTTTCCTTATAATAAGCCATTTTCTAACACAAGTTTTAAATACCAAACTTTCATTATAAGCGTTTAAAACAACAAAATATATACGGAAGTCAAATAAACATGAAACTACACAGCCCCAAATATCTGGTGTCACGAGTCTAGAGCCTCTACTATATAACTGACTGTCTGATACAACATAAGTCTAGAAAATGCGGAAAAGAGCAAGGTAAGAGGGAGAAATAAGGGCTGCGGACGCCATGCACCTACCTTGAAATCTCTGGCAACCTCTGGATCAGCTGAGGACCCTCCCTCTGCCACTCGGGCACCTGGATCTGCACACAAGGTGCAGGGAGTAATGTGAGTATGCCAACTCAGCAAGTAACTAAAGTAAATAAGGTCTGAAAGCACTGACGAGCAATTAAAAATCATATAACTAAATAAACAACAGGATAACATGTCAACTTCATAGTTTAAAACCAATTTCGTCGTAAAATCATCAATTCCAGTTTAAAACACTTGAAATCATATACTTAGATATTTCCCAACAGAGGCTATTCTTAAAAGAAGAGTGAAATTAGTGAAATATATCATAATTGGGCCCCTCGGGCAAGGTATCACTCAGAATATGGCCTTACGGGCAGCCTCTCAGTTACTCGTGACTCACTCTTGTCACTCAGTACTCACTCTCAGCACTCAGGCTCATCAGTATCTTATAATAAAAGAAATCATAGCAACCGCTGCGGCGTGCATCCTGATCCGAAATTTGTAGTAGACTACGCTCACTATGAGTGTACAGACTTGGGAGGATCTCCTACAGCCCAAGCGTCATATCGCTGCGGATCGCAGCCTGATCTAATATATATATCGCTATGGCGTGCAGCCTGATCCATCTAAGTATCGCTGCGGCGTGCAGCCCGATCCATAATATATACACATAATATCCTCACTATTAGGTTCTCAACCTCTCTCAGTCATTAACCTCACAGCCCCTCAGGCACAATAATAGAAACTAGGGAACTCAGCCCAAACAGTCTTCACAATTAGAAGTGGAGTGATAAAACCATTTTTAAACATTTAAACAGGTAAAACATGACTGAAGATATTCTTTCAACAAGTAAAGTGAGGAAACAATAAAAATGCCCCTAAGGGTCTCAACAGTTCGGCACAAGGCCCTAAACATGGCATACAGCCCATAATACAGTATAAATGACTAAAGTACGGAATAATACATGATTTTCCAAATCAAATACATGGCTTAATAGTCGCTATGGGATGGACCAAGTCACAATCCCTATTCGTGCACGCCCACACGCTCGTCACCTAGCATGTGCGTCACCGCGTTTATCAAAACAAGTCAAATCCGAGGTTTGTACCCTCAGTTATAGATTTACAATGGTTACTTACCTCAAACCGGTGAAAATACTACTCTGCGATGCCTTTACCCCTCGAATCGGCCTCCACTCGCATCGAATCTATCCAAAATCAGAATCACGGCATCAAAATATGATAAGGGAACGAAGCCCACGCGAAAACAATCAAATAATACCAAAAATCCCAAAATTGGCCAAACCCGACCCCCGGGTTCACGTCTCAAAACTCGATAAAAATCACATCAACCGAATCCTTATCCTCCCACGAGTCCATACATACCAAGAACACAAAAATTGGAGTCCAAATCACCCCTCAAATTTTCATTTTAAAGTCTCTAAATCTCAAGCCCTAAATCCTCAATTTTACGCATATATGATTTACTAGGTAGATTTCACATTAGAATCGAGTTTTAAGACCAAGAATCTTACCTCCAAGTGATCCCCTTGAATCCCTCTTCAAACCCCTTCAAAAGCTCCAAAAACAACCAACAATAGGAGAAATAAACCCCACATTCGCGGACAAGACGACCTTTTAAACCTTCTGCCCAGGCCTGAAAATCCTTCTTCGTGAACGCTGTCAATTCCTCGTGTTCGCGAAGCACAAAATTCCGTTGACCAAAACTCTTCTTCGTGAACGCGACCCCACCATCGCGAACGCGATGCCTCAGCTTCACCAACCTACGCGAACGCGACCAAGCCTCTCGCGAACGCGATGCTTACTATTCCGGCCCTTCGCAAACGTGGGACTCCCCTTCGTGAATGCGAAGGCCAAACCTGACGCCTCCCTTCCTGACCGTTCGCGAACGCGAGGGTCCAGTCGCGAACGCGAAGACCAAAATGCCTACAACAGCTGAACATAAATATGCAACTTTTCTTTAACTCAAAATGGTTCGGTCAACCCTCCGAAACTCGCCCGAGGCCCCCGGGACCTCAACCAAAGGTACAAATGTGAGCACGTGATTTTTTCCCTATATGAATTACTCCAACAAATTCAAAACAAAATAATTTCTTTCAGTGTTTGCAATTTTGTTGGATTTCGTGGCATTTTCTGTTAATTATTTACATTTGTCTGTGCACGTTTATTTTATTTAATTCATGAAAAATACAAAAAAATATGTTGCATCTGCATTTAGGATTTAATTTTATATTTTTAGATTAATTAGCAAATTAGTTTGTTTTATAAAAATGAAAATCACAAAAATAATTCATTTTGCAATTTTACTTTTAATTTTGAATTGTGTAATTTTTCTTTAAATTTAGGATTTAATTAATTATTGTAAATACCTTGATGAATGATTAATCTAATTGGGTAGGTTAATTTAGTTAAAAATTATTATTAATTAAGTTAGGATTTATTTTAATTTTGGAAAAAAGAAAAAAGAATTGTGAAATTGAAAAAGAAAAAGAAAGAAATGAGAAGATCTAAATCTGGGCCAAACTCAACCCAAATTTCCCCAGCCCAAACAAAACTACCCAATACCCGGCTTCCCCCCCCCCAAACGAAACGACGTCGTTTCGATCAGTATTGATCTGAGCCGTTGATCTCCCCTTGATCGAACGGCTCAGAACTAAAGCCCTGGGAGTATTTAAGTGTCCGAAATCTGTCCCCCCCCCCTCAGAACCCTTCTGCTCAACACCCCCACCAGAACACCCCGAAACCCTAGCTGAGCCGCCCCTAAATCCCCGGCCTCCGGTGGCGGCGCCACCTCCGTTCACCACCAAAATAACACCCCATGACCGCTAAACCCCCCTCATTCCAAATTCCTGATTGGTTTCCCTCGAATCATAGCCCAGTTCGTCGAATCTCGGATCCAAGACTCAGTCCCAGAACTTTAATCTCGCCCACTTTGCCCAGTTCAAGCTTCTGGGCCGATAATGGCTCGAAGTTTATGCCATGTCGACTTTTCTCCTAGAGAATGAGTGACTGGCATGGACTTCGATTCATTTCGAAGCCTATCGGCCTCATGCCAGACCCAAAACCAGCAATTCTATTCGAGAGATGCCGGCCTCCGATTAGTCAGTATGTATTTTTCTTCTTCTGTGTCGTTTTTCTTTCTTTTCAGAACTCGTTTGGATTAGGTCATTAGGAATAATTGGGGGCAATACTGTTAAGTCGTTTGTTCGTTTGGTTCATAAATTGTTGCTAGGTTAATTAAGTTTGTTTTCTGTTTTGCTTAAATCATTTGAGTTCTTTGGACTCAATCCTTTTCCTTCCTTGTTTCTTTTTCCTTTCTTTATTTTGAGCCCAGAACAACCTTGTTCATTTGAGCCTTAGTGCTTGGTGATTAATGGCCTGAAGCTTGTGAACTTGGACTATAGTATTCAGGCCCATAGTTTAGATGGAGCTATGTTTTAAATTGACCCATGATTTGAGGGGTAAATTGGGGAATATAGGTAGGGGAATCTTATATAACTGAACTAGGAAGCTTCCTAGAAGCTGGGGTGGGAGCTATTTTGAAATTCTGAGGTTTACACTAGGGATTTCTAAGCTAAAATGAAAATTTCAGAAGGTTTTAAGTGCAAATTTTGAACTCTATGAGGCTGCCCTATTAGCTTGCCTATAAAAGCATTGTTACTTAGAGCTCAAGTAAGATTTTAAGAGAATGAAAAATTCTAAAAATAACTAAATGGTTGAAACTTCTACAGAAAATACTATTTCATTGAGTTTTAGCTTTGTAATCTTAAATCATCTTCTTCCTGAATCGATTTCCTGATCGTTTGAACTTAGAAATGGTTTGAGACTTGGTCATTGAGGTTGGTCTTGAAGTCAACTAGTTTAATTGTGTGTTTGAGACTGATTTCTGGGCTGCAGTACTTCATTTCTGGGTTTTGAAAATGTTTTGTTGGTTTGCTTTTGTTACTGGAACCTGCTGCTGATTCCCTGCTGTCATTACTACTGATTCTCCCTTTTTCTTATTTCGTTTAATTCCAGGTATATCCTCAACTGTAGTGGAATGGAGTTTTGAATAAGCTGTATGAAAATCTGGATTCAAATTGAAGTTTAAGTACTAATTACTGATGTATTTGTGCTAATTTTTATAACTATGTGTGCTCGAACTGTTTATTCTATATAAGTTTAAAGTTCTGCTCTGTAGGATTGTTGGTTAAGGCTAGTAGCCCAAAGTGATTTGGCTGAAATATTCAAGTGTTAACATTATAACAGTGTTTGGATCCTACTTGTGTAAATGAACTGATGTAAGGAAATGGACCTGAGGCCCCATTTTGGTTGAATGTTATATAAGCTTAGAACCTCCACTGTGCAAACAAACTTGGTTCATATATCTCCTTTCCCTGCATGAAATTGGGACATCATATTCACTTGGTCAGTATTGAAGTTCTATAATTCCAGGTGGTAATTGCTTAAATAAGTGTTGAATAAATCGAAGTTAGTATATAGGATAATTTCTTGGCAGAATACGGTGGTCATTCGAATTGTGGTGAGTTTGAAGCTGCTAAATTCGATTGCCTCTACTGAATTTTTTTAATTGAGTTCACAATTCTGCAAATCGTTGTTTAGTGTCTTTTGGTTGGCTAATGGTGAGTTAAGAACGAACTCCTCGGTTTGGTCGCATGGGCTTTAGTCTCGTGCATGGCTTATTTAGAATTCTTTTGCTGTCTCAAAGTGTTGTGGTGAGGAGTCGATGTGATGTCCGCAAGGCTCCATGTTTGAGCCATTTTGAGGCCCAGTCCTGAGGGTATCTCTTGAGACGGATCTTTTCTTTGTTGGGCCTCCAAGCCTTTATGGTGACTCAAGTTTTTTTTCTTATGCAATGCATTACTCTAATTAGCATCCATAGAATCTTTAATCACATTTAGTTCTAACTGATCAAGCCCATTAATTAGATTGGAGTGCGCCGTATCAACAAGAGCTATAATTTATGGCCTCAAAAAGCAGTTCGAACATCTTTTGAAGTTAGAATCGAGGTGAACACATATTGGATAATACGAATAATCTGTGGCCTTCGCTTACTTAATTTTAATCCTTTAGAAAATCGAGATGTGCCATTTAGCAAATTTCCATGGCCCTCGCAAAGTTAACAACGCGCTAGTTGCTTTTAGGCACATTATTTAATAATTTTACCTTCTTAAACTCGGGTGCGCACTTCATGTGACCCAAATCCAAATCCTAAAACGTTGAATAAAATGTGTTTCGGATTACGGGTGCATTTCATGTGGCGCGATCTAAAGACATGTTTTAAACGACATTCAATCTTTCCTTAAAAATTGAATAAAAGCGGTTGAAAGTTAAAAATTGCACATAGGTTCATAATTGTCTAAAATTGGATAATCAAGCCGAATATAACAGTTGAGCGACCGTGCTAGAACCACGGAACTCGGGAATGCCTAATACCTTCTCCCGAGTTAACAAAATTCCTTACCCGGATTTCTGGTTTGCGGGCTATTAAACAGAGTCATATTTTCCTCGGTTCGGGATTCAACCGGTGACTTGGGACACTATAAATCTCCCAAGTGGCGACTCTGAATCTTTTGACAATAAATCACGTTTCGATTATCCTTTAATTGGAAAAACTCCCTTTATACACCCCTCTCGGGGGTGTAGTGAAAAAGGAGGTGTGACAGCTCTGGCGACTCTGCTGGGAATCGAACCCAGAATCTCTGGTTCAGGGTTCAAGTATTCGAGCTTAGAATAAATGTTATAGTTGGCTTTATCCATTATCTGATTTTGTTACATGATTTGGGCCTAATGTGCTAATTGATTGCTTTTACCGCTTTGATATTCCGTGAACTGTATATAAATTGTTGTGAAATCCCTCTTCTCTCTGAATCTTCTAAATCATGAAGAAGTGTGCACTTCGTGTGACTTCTTTTCTGTTAGAGTCATATTCCAATTTAGAACGAGGTTCGGACAAGTTGCAAAGCTGATGAAGCTTATGTATTCCCGGTACGCTGCCCCCCCTCGGCTCGAGCTGTCCGCTCGGGTAAGCTAGGTCTAGAACAATAAACCCCAGGATTTAAACCTAGTATAACAAGACCTCATGCCGGATCCCTAGTAGGAATGTTTGTTTGCATCATGTGCATTTTGACTTTGGAGACTCAACACAGAGGTTGGGTCTGTCTAGGACAGGTGCACTCGAAATAAAAAAGACCATCCTGATGCATCTTACGTGCTACTTGTGCATTTATTTGCTTCGGACTTGCATGCTGACCGGCTTATGAATATTGGGAAAAGTTGAGGAAAGAGAAATAGCAGTATGAGAGTTAACCGCCTGTTCTGAAAAACCCAATGACTAAATAGTGTTGAAACTCTGCCGAATTTTTTAGGAAAGAAAAAAGAAAAAAAGTTTTTATTTTCAAAAAATAGTTTTATTTGCCAATGAAATAATAAAAAAAGAGTCTCGTTTTCAAAAATAGTTTGTTTTATTCGCCCGAACTACGCCAGTTTGATTCTCACAGGGTGCGAGATACGTAGGCAACCCCCATCGGGTCCAACTTCTTTTTTTGCAAAAATAGCCCGAAAGCCCAAAATTTCCACTTTAATTTGAAAATAATTAAGGTGATGTCATTCTTGTCAGAAATAGCCGAATGTACCTAAAAAGGGCGCCGGAAGGCTGGTTTTGTAAGAACAGCCACTTTTGATCACTTTTAAAGGTTTTGGCTGGTTAGCCGACACAGCCTTAAAAATCTTCATTTTCGAAGTGCTGAAAGGCCGTGTTGGCAAGGCCGGATGTTTTGTGAATTTTTTTGAAAAACGGTCTTTTCTCTTAAGTCAAAATGAGTCATAGTTGTCTTTTAATTAAAATCACCTTAATAAATGTGCAGGATGAGCACAAATCAAAATGAACCTTTCTCAGTCCGTGAAGAGATCCCTTTGGAGCTACATATGTGGTGGCATGATTTGGGGGACGACAGCAGGAAAGTTGTGACAAAAGCATTGGGCGGTTTTTTTGGGCTTTTGAAGGTTAAGCCCAGAAAAGATGTGATTGAGGCCTTGATACCGTTTTGGGACCCAGCACATAATGTGTTCCACTTTGCGTATTTCGAGTTAACTCCTACGCTGGAAGAGATAGCAGGCTATGTCGGCTTCGAAGGGAATCTCAAAAGTCAGTACCCGGTAGCACCAAGAGCAGTGACCCCTCACAAATTTTTGGACTTGTTAAGCATCAGTCGGGACATCCGAGATGGAAATTTGGACAAAGGATTTTGTACCTTCTACTTTGTGTATCGATGATACGGGAATCCCCATGGCTTCAAAACACCAGATACTGGTCTTACTCATGCTGGGAATCAAGACAAGTGGGAAGCTCGGAGAGGATTAGCTTTCATAGTGGCGATCCTGGGTATTTTGGTTTACCCGAGAAAAGATGGGAACATAGAGACGGGGCTAGTAGGGATAGCTGACTTTATGATGAAAAAGGCAAATGGGACTATAGTACCGTTGATCTTGGCAAAAATTTACCGAGCTCTTACTCATTGTCGAGAAGGAGCAAAGTTCTTTGAAGGGTGCAATATGTTGTTACAAATATGGATGGAGGAACATCTTTGCCACCGTCCCAGATTCTTGAATTGCGGTATGACTGGCCTCGAGTGCATTGAAAAACATGAAAAGTGAGTAGAGGTTTATGAGTTTCCAGATGGTACGGAAGCATGGCATGCTCATCTGAGATCTTTCACCGCAAATAAGATCGAATGGACATTTGGTTGGCTTTCAGTCGACGAAGTAATCTATATGTCGGGTGAGCTATGTTTTTTGCTGTTGATGGCTCTTCGGAGTATCCAGCCTTATGCTCCGCACAGAGTCTTACATCAGTTAGGCCGATGCCAGACCATCCCACACGATGAAGATTTGAGCCAGCAAGTCATTGAGTTAGATCCAAAAGTTTCCTTCCCAGAAGAGAAAGTGCGTCGGATTTGGCATCAGTGCAGATTCTTAGGGCCTAATACTCAAGTACGAGACCTATCCAAAGGCGAGGTGGAGCCAAGTTACACTGCTTGATATGGTAAAAGATTCCGAGTTCAATATGGACCTGACAGGCCCGCAAAGAGACCCCATGTCCAACAATTCACCGACGGAGCACAGGTGCAATGGGACTTGCTGACCAAAGAAAACGAGTATAGGGCTACCATAAGCAAATTGGAAAAGCAAGTCAGAGAACTTCAATTCGAGAATAGCCTGCAAGTCGCGGCGGATAAAGGAGAAAAGAAAAAGCTAGCCAAAGAAAATGAGGCCCTGCGAGCTCAAATTCAGAAATTGAAAGTAGCGGCAGAAAATCCAGTCCGAAGTGACAGAGATGAAAAGCTCATAGCTAACCTGAGGCAGAAAGTAAATGACTACAGTTTTGATTTGAATAAAGTAGAAAGTGAACTAGCCATGGCTCAAAAGCAATTGGCTAAAAACGTAGATGAACGAGTACGCCTGGTTAAGCAATTGAGAGAAAGGTACGACGATGAGGTCGCAGGGTTAAAGAAAAGGGTCATCGCCACGGAAAACAAAATGATCAAACAGGCGAAAGACTTCAAAGTTGAAAGGGAACATTTTTATACAGTATTGGCACAATTAGAAATAGATTTGCAACAACTTCAGGAGCAAAATCATGCAGCTGAGCAAACTTTGGAAGCCAGGGCCCAGCAGATTGGGCGTTTGTTACAAGAAAAGGGCGCCATAAGAGAGAGAATTAGAAGCATTGCCGACTACATCGTTATGAAGTGCCAGATTTGTGAGGATATGACTCGCACTACCTTCTTTGCAGCAGTAATGACATTTGTTAAACAGATAATGAGCGACTTGGATCGACTTCAAAGGGAGCTTGCATATAGTCCCACGACGAGACCGAATGATGTCCTGCAGGCACCAGGAGCATTGGTGTATTCATGATTTTTCCGGTCAAGTCTGCATTTCCCTTTGGTTAGCGTCTTTCAGTCATGTTGAGTTTGTGTTTTCTTTCTGCTAGAGTCCGTCGAGTTGTTTTCGAGTCTGTATTTTCTTCTGTTGGAGTATGAGGTCTATTTTCGGAGTCTGTATTTCATCTTTGCATCGAAATCTGTTAGTCTTTTGGAGTTTATTAATTTTGAGTTTGCAATAGAAGCATTTGTTGTTTTTTTTTATTTTTTTATTTTATGAAAACTGAAAATCTCAAAATATTTTATTTCACACTTATCTCCAAGAACTACGCTTGGTCTGATTCATGCGGGGTCATGATACGTAGGCAATTTTCATAGGATTCGACCGTAACCAAATAAAAGAAGAGAAAGAAAGAGTGGAAAAACAAGAAAGAAAATAAAATCAAGAGAGAGTAAAAACAAAGAGAGAACAGAGGAAAGAATGAAAGGAAAGGAAAGAAAAGAACGAAAAGGGGAATTTTGCAATCGAAAGAAAGAAAAGGCCGGGATGACGCATGCAACCGGTCAAATACATAATAGAGACGGTTAACTGTTTAGGTGCATTCATGCCCAATGTGCGGTTACCAATCTGTTAAAGCCTAATCGCTAACAAGGTTGTTGTTTGATGTATTAAGTCCAGGCAGGTGGTTAGTTGACTGGCATTCTGGCAACTCACTCCTACAGCACCCGATCGAAAGAGGTGGAAGAAATGGACGTTAATGCGATGAGGGAAGAAATGTATAATCTAAAGCAGCAGATGGCTGAAATGTACCATGCCTGGGCGAAGGGGCATCCACCACCAGTTTATCCCGCCAACCCTGCTTATATCCCACCATCAGCCCAACCTCTGGAGCCTCCCACTGTGAACTCATCTCCAGCCTTTCTCCTCTACCAACAATGCCATGGCACCACTTCCCATACTTCTCAAACTCCACCACCCAAACAAGTCCTATACCCTCCCCCACCAATTACACCTGTTTTTGTGGCACCTCCACATGCTACATTACACCGATCTTCTAGTGAACCCCTGTTCCAAACTCACGACAACCAGTACTATCCCCCTGAACCCACCTTAAAAGTTCTAGAACCATATCCTTATACCCCTCATCTTGATATCCCGACAGAGACCGAGAAACCACCCAAATATCCCGAGCATGAAGAGATGATCAGAAAGGTCAAAAGCTTAGAGCAATCGTTCCGAGATATGAGGGGGCTGGGAGGTCAAGTGAGTGTGGCCTATAAGGATTTATGTCTGTTCCTAGATGTTCAGTTGCCAGCGGGGTTCAAAATGCCCAAGTTTGATCTGTACGATGGGCATGGTCACCCAGTAGCACACTTAAGAGGATTTTGTAGCAAAATGAGAGGAGCAGGTGGAAGGGATGAATTGCTGATGGCATATTTCAGCCAAAGTTTAAGTGGATCGGCCTTAGAATGGTACACCAGACAAGATCACAACAGGTGGTACACATGGGACGACTTGGCCCAAGCTTTCGCCTGCCATTTTCAGTACAACCTCAAAATTATTCCAGATCGTCTGTCGTTAACAAAGCTGGAAAAGAAGCCTGGTGAGAGCTTCAGGAAATATGGATTCCGCTGGAGAGAGCAAGCAGCGAGGGTTGACCCTCCGATGAAAGAAAGCGAGATGGTTGATTATTTCTTGCAGGCCTTGGAACCTACTTATTTCGGTCACTTAGTGTCTGCAGTAGGTAAGTCCTTTAATGAAGTCGTGAAAATGGGAGGCATGTTTGAAGAGGGACTCAAGTCCAACAAAATCATGAGTTATTCAGCAATCAAGGCGACCACTCAGGCCATTCAAAACGGTACTGGGGGTGTGCTCGGGAAGAAGAAGGAGGAGGATGTTGCGACAATTGAGTTGGAAGCTTGGGTTGGATCCAGGAACCTTCCCCGTTACTACAACCAGCCGCGACCCTATCTCCAAACTTACCCCCACACTCCATATAACTCACCACAACACTACTACCCACCGCCAGATCCCCATCTTTCTGTCCATCACGCACAAACCTATACCCAGCCACCCGCTCACTCACAATGGTGTGCGCCAGCTCCACAAAATCCATACCAAGCTCCACAAAATAACTATCCACCCCTAAAAGCCTACAGAAACCCTCCTGGATCAAGTTTTCGACCCAATCAAGCCTTTAAGAATGAGAGGTTGCAGAAGCAAAAGACTTCCACTCCATTGGGAGAATCGTATGCTAGCCTATTCCACAGACTAAGACAGTTGGGTATGTTGAATCCGATCGAGACTAAATTGCCGAATCCCCCTCCCAGAAATCTTGACCGCTCAGTGAGTTATGAGTATTGTTCAAGGGCCCCGGGACATGACACAGAGAAATGCTGGAAATTGAAAACAGCCATTTAAGAACTCATTGACACCAATCGGATTGAAGTCCAAGCTCAAGAGGCGCCCAATATCAATCAGAATCCCTTGCCAGCCCATTATGAAACAAATGTGATTGAGATAGTGCATAAGGAAGGGGAGCCTAAGAAGCCTTCGCAAACTATCATGATGATTCGGGCTAGTAAAGCCAGACCATTTGAAAAGTCAACCAGTGAAAAGTATGTGATCAAGTTGAATAGGGCAAATAATGAACCATCTGTGGAGGTCAAGAAGGGTTCCTCCAGTGACGTCACAGGAAAACATGAAAGAGCAAAGGTGGTTATTCCAGAAATGACGAACAGGCCTATGGTAATTGTGAAGGATGCCCCCAAAGATCATGTCGTTAGCAAACCGGTAACTCAATTACCGATAGTCAGCAGCAAGGCAGTCCCATGGAATTATGAACGAGTGACTGTGACTTACAAAGGGAAAGAGGTTAAAGAAGAAGTGTGTGAGACTCATGGTTTGACTCGATCAGGGAGATGTTTTGCCTCCGAAGAGTTGAGAAAAGCTAAGACCTCAAAAGATAATCCAGTGTTGGTGAAGAAAGCAGTGACTGAGGAAGAAGCAGAAGAATTTCTGAGAAAGATGAAAGCGCAAGACTATTCCATTGTGGAACAGTTAAGGAAGACACCAACTCAGATCTCGCTCTTGTCATTATTGATCTATTCAGACGAACACCGTCGTGCTTTGATGAAGATCTTGAACGACGCTCACGTTCCTGACAAAATCTCAGTAAACCACTTGGAAAAGATAGCTAACAAGATATTTGAGGTAAACAGAGTAACTTTTTTTGATGATGAGTTGCCCATGGAGGGTACCGAGCATAATAGAGCCCTTTATCTGACGGTGAAATGCGAAGATTCCGTGGTTACTCGGGTATTGGTTAACAATGGGTCTAGCGCGAACATCTGTCCTCTCTCCACATTGACCAAGCTAAAAGTGGAGGATGAAAGAATTCACAAGAACAGTATTTGCATTCGGGGATTCGACGGTGGAGGGAAGGATTCAATCGGGGACATAGTGCTTGAGCTCACAATAGGGCCAGTTGAATTTACTATGGAATTCCAGGTGCTCGATGTGGCTGTTTCGTACAATCTGTTATTGGGATGACCCTGGATCCATATGGCCAAAGCAGTCCCGTCAACTCTGCATCAAATGGTCAAGTTTGAATGGGATGGACAGGAAATTGTTGTACACGGCGAAGATAATTTATGTGTGCCCAACGGTGCCATTGTTCCGTTCATAGAGGTTGACGATGACAAGGGACCATGGGTTTATCAGGTTTTCGACACAGTATTGGTAGAGAAAATTCTGGAAGGAAAGTGCGTTCCAACTCCAAAGATAGCTGCGGCATCAGTTATGGTAGCTGTTGAAATGTTGAAAAATGGTTTCGTACCGGGCAAGGGTTTAGGTGCATCTCTGCAAGGTATTGTGCAGCCAGTTTCTCTTCCAAAGAATCTGGATACTTTTGGTCTGGGGTTCAAGCCTACCGTTGTAGACGTGAGAAGAGCTAGAAAAATGAAACAGAAAGCATGGGCATTGCCAAAGCCAATCCCGCGTCTGTCTAGGTCATTCGTCAGGCCGGGTATCAGAAAGCAACTGTTGTCAAAGGTCCCTAGACCACTAATTGGTGACGATGGAGACTTGGAGAAGGGGTTCGAAAGTTTATTCGCCGAGGTCAACATGGTTCAGGCTGAGGAAGGGTCCAGCAAGGCAGATGTGCAATTCGTGGGACCACGTGCAAAAGTCAACAACTGGGAAGCTACTCCTCTTCCTACCCGGAGGGAGTCTTGGTAGTGGGTTTTAATTTTCTTTTAGTTGTCTGGATTATTCCAGGGTCTGTAATTCAAATATTATGTTCCGTCTAGTTGGATGTGTTAAAACCCTGTTATCTTTATATTCAATGAAATGCAATTGTTCCTTTTCCTTCATTTCTTCTAATTTTATTTTTGTTTTCTTCTTTTGTACAGTTCTTTTTATGCTGATATCAATGACATGACATGTATGAGGAATCTTCGGCCCAGTTTTAAAAGCCAATCTAACTCTGAAATAATAATACAAGAAATTGAGTGTGATGACGGGTTGGAATTTGATGATGATGAGGCTTATGAAGAAATTAGTAAAGAGCTAAGTCATTTTGAGGAAAATCCCAAACCTAATTTGAACGATACAGAAGCAGTTAATCTAGGGGACCAAGATAATGTCGGTGAAACTAAAATAAGTGTCTATCTGGAACCTCAACTCAGGGAGGAGATAATTAAAGCATTGTTCGAATACAAAGACGTTTTTGCATGGTCCTATGACGACATGCCGGGTCTAAACACTGATTTAGTGGTTCACAAGTTGCCCATTGACCCGACATTCCCTCCTGTCAAACAGAAGCTGAGAAAGTTCAAAACAGATATGAGTGTAAAGATCAAAGAAGAGGTCACCAAGCAGTTCGATGCAAAAGATATTCGGGTCACGCGGTATCCCACTTGGTTAGACAATGTTGTGCCTGTGCCAAAGAAGGATGGCAAGACCAGGGTGTGCATTGATTATCGGGATCTCAACAAAGCAAGTCCGAAGGATAATTTTCCCCTGCCAAACATCCATATATTGATTAACAATTGTGTCAAACATGAGATTGGTTCTTTTGTGGATTGTTACGCGGGTTATCATAAGATCTTGATGGACGAGGAAGATGTTGAAAGATGGCATTCATCACGCTGTGGGGAATGTACTGCTATCAGGTCATGCCATTTGGCTTGAAGAATGCTGGGGCAACCTACATGAGGGCAATGACAACAATATTCCATGATATGATACACTAGGAAATCGAGGTGTACGTGGATGATATGATCGTGAAGTCTAGAAAGCAGTCTGACCATGTCAGGGATCTGAAGAGGTTCTTCCGAAGGCTTCGCAAGTACAATCTCAAGCTTAATCCTGCAAAGTGCACTTTTGGGGTGCCGTCTGGAAAGTTGTTGGGGTTCGTAGTCAGCCACTGGGGCATTGAACTAGATCCATCAAAAGTCAAGGCCATCCAAGAATTGCCACCTCCGAGGAACAAGACCGAGGTGATGATTTTGTTGGGGAGATTGAATTATATCAGCAGGTTCATCGCTCAGCTCACGACAACCTGTGAGCCAATCTTCAAACTGTCAAAGAAAGACGCTGCAGTCAAGTGGACAGAGGAATGTCAGGAGGTGTTTGATAAGATAAAGGGGTATTTGTCAAATCCACCTGTATTGGTCCCACCAGAACTAGGGCGACCTTTGATTCTATATTTGACGGTTTTGGACAATTCATTCGGTTGTGTATTGGTTCAACATTATATCACGGGCAGGAAGGAGCAGGTTAAGTATACTCATCTTGAGAGGACATGTTGCGCCCTAACTTGGGTGGCACAGAAGCTGAAACATTATTTGTCATCTTACACTACCTATCTCATATCTCGCTTGGATCCATTGAAGTATATCTTTTAGAATCCTATGCCCACAGGGAGGCTTGTAAAGTGGCAGATCCTGCTCACAAAGTTTGACATTGTCTACGTGACTCGAACTGCAATGAAAGCACAGGCCTTGGCGGACCATTTGGCCGAGAACCCGATTGATGAAGATTATGAACCTTTGAAAACTTATTTCCTTGATGAAGAGGTGATGCACATTTATGAGTTGGAACAAGTCGAGAAGCCTGGATGGAAACTTTTCTTTGATGGAGCCGCAAACATGAAGGGCGTGGGGATAGGAGAAGTACTTATTTCTGAAACAGGGCAGCACTACCCTGTTACGGCTCAGCTTCGTTTTTTCTGTACCAACAACATGGCTGAGTACGAGGCATGCATTCTGGGTTTGAGGTTAGCTGTGGATTTGGGTGTCCAGGAAGTCTTGGTATTGGGTGACTCAGATCTCCTGGTGCACCAAATTCAGGGAGAATGGGAAACATGGGATTTAAAACTCATACCATACAGACAATGTTTGCATGATCTTTGTCAACGGTTTCAGTCGATAGAATTCAGGCATATCCCAAGGATCCATAATGAGGTCGCCGAAGCTTTGGCTACTCTGGCGTCAATGTTACATCATCCAGATAAGGCTTATGTGGACCCTTTGCAGATTCAGGTTCGTGATCAGCATGCTTACTGTAATATGGTAGAATAAGAACTTGATAGGGAGCCATGGTTCCATGATATCAAAGAATACCTTCGGATGGGGGTATATCCGGTACAGGTCACTGGTGATCAGAAAAGAACAATTCGACGATTGGCAAGCGGATTTTTCTTCAATGGAGGGGTGTTATACAAAATAACTCCAGATCTTGGATTGCTAAGATGCATAGATGCCAGACAGGCCACAGTTATCATGATTGAGGTACACTCCGGAGTTTGTGGACCGCATATGAGTGGGTACGTTCTAGCAAAGAAGATTCTCCGAGCAGGTTATTACTGGCTCACTATGGAGCAAGATTGCATCAGTTTTGTGCGCAAGTGTTATCAGTGCCAGGTGCACGGAGATTTGATTCATTCCCCACCATCTGAACTGCATACCATGTTGGCACCATGGCCCTTTGTTGCTTGGGGAATGGATGTCATTAGGCCAATCGAGCCAGCAGCATCAAATGGACATAGGTTTATCTTAGTAGCCATTGATTATTTTACCAAGTGGGTTGAAGTGAAAACTTTCAAATCTGTGACCATGAAAGCAGTGGTCAATTTTGTGCATTCAAATATCATCTGTCAGTTTGGGATTCCGAATGTAATCATCACAGACAATGGTGCTAATCTCAACAGTCATCTGATGACGGAGACCTGTCAGCAGTTTAAGATTATACATCGCAATTCCACCCCATATCGCCCTAAAGCGAATGGAGCAGTCGAGGCAGCCAATAAGAACATAAAGAAGATACTGCGGAAAATGGTGGAAGGGTCCAGACAATGGCATGAGAAGTTACCTTTCGCATTGTTGGGTTATCGCACTACTTTTCGCACTTCGTAGGGGCCACTCCTTATTTGTTGGCGTATGGCACGGAGGCATTAATACCCGCAGAAATTGAAATCCCATCCCTTCGGATTGTCGCTAAGGCAGAAATTGATGACGTTGAATGGGTCAAAACCCGCTTGAGCAATTAAGTCTAATTGATGAAAAGAGATTAGCAGCAGTATGTCATGGCCAATTGTACCAACAGAGAATGTCGAGAGCATATAACAAGAAGGTACGGCCACGGAAGTTCGAAGTGGGTCAGTTAGTGTTGAGACGTATCTTGCCTCATCAGGCTAAAGCAAAAGAAAAGTTCGCCCCGAATTGGCAGGGGCCATTTGTCGTAACTAGAGTGTTGTCCAATGGCGCGTTATATTTGACAGATGTAGAAGGGAAATGTGTGGAAATGGCTATCAATTTCGATGCAGTCAAGAGATATTATATATGATTTCTTTGTTTGTTTGTACTTGTTTGTATTTGGAATATTTTGAAGATCGAAATGACGAAGACATTTTGTTCTGCTATATAAAACACTTTATCCCTCGTCACCCCTTTTGAGCCTTATTTATTTCCTTTCTTACCCCTCCTTCGGAATCAGTAGCAAAGATCAGAAGCACAAGCGTGAAAGAAAAGTAAAGGAAAGGGAGAAAAGAAAAGAACGAAAGGGAGAGAAGAAAAATGAAAATTGAAAAAAGAGAGAAAGAAAAGAATGAAAAGGAAAAAAGAAGAAAAAGAGACAACAACAAAAAGAGAAAAGAAAGCAAAAAGAGAAAGAAAAAGAAAAGAGAAAATCACAACAACAAAGTAATTCCTACGACATGAACTACGTTCGACCTGATTCATTTTAAGTATACGTAGGCAGCCTCACGGTTCGATCTCATCAAACAAAAATCAAAAAGCCCCCAAGCAAGAAACTGGGGCAGAAGTCGTGGTTGTTGTGGGAAACCTGATTCCGAAAGTTGTAATTCTAACCCATTTGAATTGTTTTGAGCTTTTTATACCCTTTCTTCCTAGCCCTGTCCAAAAGCCCACATTACGGTCCAAAGAAAGACCTTCTGATCAGTCTTTGAGAAATGCCAAGTCAAGCAGGTAAAAGGTAATTCATGTCGGGGGCAACACTCTGGTTCAAGCAATAAGGGAAATAAAATGAGAGAGTCTTATTGGTGAAAACCCTCACGGGCACCGTAAGGCGATGGGAGTTGAGAGAAATTAAAATGAGAGAGTCTTATTGGTGAAAACCCTCATGGGAACCGTAAGGCGATGGGAGTTGAGAGAAATTAGAATGAGGGAGTCTTATTGGTGAAAACCCTCACGGACACCGTAAGGCGAAAGTGAGTTGAGAGATGAATGAATGAAAGAGGTCTGCTGGAAAAAAACCTTTCAAGGCATCGCAGGATGAACAAGGTCAAGGTTTGGGTAAAGTAATTAGGTCATGGAAATTCTGGGGCAACGAAGTACGGCAACTGAAAGTTGATTGGTTCGACAGATTTGGCCGATTAATCTGAAATGCATGTCATGATCATTGGTACCAGCTATTCCACTCAGATAAGTTTCTTTTTCTTTTTCCTTTTGTAGCAGTCACCTAGTTTTGGATTCTTCTTATCCTTAACCCGCAAAGTCATTGCATTTCATTTTTTTTGGGTATGTATCTAAAGATGTTTCAATGTCAGTCTTGTTCAAATCAAGTGAAAAGGATTTCAAAGCTCACTACCAACTTCCAAAATTGCAAACCACGGAGTGGTCAAAGCATACTAAGGATAACATGATGTAAGATGGGGGTACAAGGAATCACCGGAAGTTTCATCGGTGGAATGGTTTGGTAATGTCATGGGAGATGCAAAAGTTCAGATAAAGGGGTCAGAGGTAAAACAACGGCGGGGGTATAGAACACTCGGCTCGTCAAAGGTCATGGGGTTTGAAAGTCAGTCAAAAGTCAAAGCGGTTCAGGGCCAGTTCGGAGAAGCCAGTCAGAACAAAACATTGCAGCAGAAAGATCTTCAGCAAGAATGTCATCAGCTAACCACCACTTTAAACTTACAAAATTTTCTTTGATCGAAACAGGGGCAGAAAATTCGTTTGATTCGGAGAAACTCTCCGTGGAGAAAGGCAGTCACCAAACAGGTTTGATTTTTGATTTTCAGGACCCTCCTGGAAAATGGGACCTAGTTTAAAGTTCAGAAATAGCATAATCTAGCATAAATGTATCCCAAAGGAATATAAGTTGGTTTAGAAGTTTTCATGCTTGAGATAAGAATCAATTAAGAGTTTTCAAGACCCTCCTGAATAATGGGACTTAGCTTTAAGATTTCGATTATATAACAACATTTAGTGTAAAGTCTGTTGTAGGGTAGTAAAATTCAGCCATAAAAGTTGTCACCCTTAAGATAAAATTTGACCTTTGATTTTCAGGACCCTCCTGGATAATGGGGAGTAGCTTAAAGATTCTCTTAGATAGCAAGATTTAGCAGAAGTCACACCTGTAGAAGATATAACTTAGATTTAAAATTGTCGTTCAGTTAAGAGTTGTCAGGACCCCCTGCATAATGGGACCTAGCTTTCAAATTCTTAGTAATATTTGGTAATACGATTCAGTTTAACACTCACATATGTGCCCAGTTGCCATATTGGGGCAGAAAATTTTCTTTGTTTTTGTCTATTTTGTTGAAATCAAGTACCCACTTGGAGAACAGGGAGAAGACATTCAAATGCAGCGGTCAGGAGCCCGCCTGGAGAGCAGGGAATACTTTCAAGCGCAGCGGTCAGGAGCCCGCCTGGAGAACAAGGGAGTACAATTTAAATTTAGCTTTCAAATTCTTTGTTTTGTCTATTTTGAAGTCAGGAGCCCGCCTGGAGAGCAGGGAATACATTCAAGTTTAGCAGTCAGGAGCCCGCCTGGAGAGCAGGGAATACATTTCAAGTTGAAGTCAGGAGCCTGCCTGGAAAGCAGGGAATACTTTAAAGTCAGCAATCAGGATCCCGCCTGGAGAACAAGTGGAGTACAATTCAAGTTTTAGCTTTCAAGTTCTTATCGATATTTGGTAATGTGATCCATTTTACACTTACATCTGTGCCCAACCACCAAACTGGGGCAGAAAATTTTTCCTTGTTTTGTCTATGTTGAAGTCAGGAGCCTGCCTGAAGAGCAGGGAATACATTTCAAGTTAGCAGTCAGGAGCCCGCCTGGAGAGCAGGGAATACATTTCAAGTCAGCAGTCAGCAGCCCGCCTGGATAGCATGGGAATACATATCAAGTTCAACAGTCAGGCACCCACCTGAAGAAGGGGAAAACATCTCAGTTTACAATTCAAGGTGGCAACAAACAGAATTTTACCGAGAGAATACAAGGCAACAAGGCAACAAGAGACACAAGATCAAGTTTGAAGATCTAGATAGGATTTTGTAAAGCATAGATCATAGCCTAGTCTAGCTTCTTTTATTTTTGACATGGTGTAATAAGGGGTTTAATAAGCATTAGCGGCAGCAGCAGCAGCAGCAGTGAAATCATAGCTCCATGGTAGTCCGAGCTACCAAACATTCCTAAACTACACTGACCTGATTCCTTTTTAGCCAAGGATATGTAGGCAACCTCAGAAGCAGGGTGCGGTCAACTTTTTCAAAAATGTTTCCTACGGAATATTCAGACGGGCAAAAATCGCTCGTATCCGCTCACTTTATCTTTGCACGAAAACTCTTCGTGTTTTCGGGCAAAGAGGGGCAGCTGTGAGCACGTGATTTTTGCCCTATATGAATTACTCCAACAAATTCAAAACAAAATAATTTCTATCAGTGTTTGCAATTTTGTTGGATTTCGTTCTGTTAATTATTTGCATTTGTCTGTGCATATTTATTTTATTTAATTCATGAAAAATACAAAAAATATATTGCATCTGCATTTAGGATTTAATTTTATATTTTTAGATTAATTAGAAAATTAGTTTGCTTTATAAAAATGAAAATCACAAAAATAATTCATTTTGCATTTTTACTTTTAATTTTGAATTGTGTAATTTTTCTTTAAATTTAGGATTTAATTAATTATTGTAAATACCATGATGAATGATTAATCTAATTGGGTAGGTTAATTTAGTTAAAAATTATTATTAATTAAGTTAGGATTTATTTTAATTTTGGAAAAAAGAAAAAAGAATTGTGAAATTGAAAAAAAAAAAGAAATGAGAAGATCTAAATCTGGGCCAAAATCAACCCAAATTTCCCCAGCCCAAACGAAACTACCCAATACCCGGCCCAAACCACCCTAACCCGGTCCGGCTTCCCCCCTAAAACGAAACGATGTCGTTTCGATCAGTATTGATTTGAGCCGTTGATCTCCCCTTGATCTAACGGCTCAGAACTGAAGCCCTGGGAGTATTTAAGTGTCCGAAATCTGTCCCCCCCCCCAGAACCCTTCTGCTCAACACCCCCACCAGAACACCCTGAAACCCTAGCTGAGCCGCTCCTAAATCCCTGGCCTCCGGTGGCGGCGCCACCTCCGTTCACCACCAAAATAACACCCCATAACCGCTAAACCACCCTCGTTCCAAATACCTGATTGGTTTCCCTCGAATCATAGCCCAGTTCGTCGAATCTCGGATCAAAGACTCAGTCCCAGAACTTTAATCTCGCTCACTTTGCCCAGTTCAAGCTTCTGGGCCGATAATGGCTCGAAGTTTATGCCATGTCGACTTTTCTCCTAGAGAATGAGTGACTGGCATGGACTTCGATTCATTTCGAAGCCCATCGACCTCATGCAAGACCCAAAACTAGCAATTCTATTCGAGAGATGTCGGCCTCTAATTAGTCAGTATGTATTATTCTTCTTCTGTGTCATTTTTCTTTCTTTTCAGAACTCGTTTGGATTAGGTCATTAGGAATAATTGGGGCCAATATTGTTAAATTGTTTGTTCGTTTGGTTCACAAATTGTTGCTAGGTTAATTAAGTTTGTTTTCTGTTTTGCTTAAATCATTTGAGTTCTTTGGACTCAATCCTTTTCCTTCCTTGTTTCTTTTTCCTTTCTTTATTTTGAGCCCAGAACAACCTTGTTCATTTGAGCCTTAGTGCTTGATAATTAATGGCCTGAAGCTTGTGAACTTGGACTATAGTATTCAGGCCCATAGTTTAGATGGGGCTATGTTTTAAATTGACCCATTATTTGAGGAGTAAATTGGGGAATATAGGTAGGGGAATCTTATATAACTGAACTAGGAATCTTCCTAGAAGCTGGGGTGGGGGCTATTTTAAAATTTTGAGATTTACACTAGGGATTTCTAAGCTAAAATGAAAATTTCAGAAGGTTTTAAGTGCAAATTTTGAACTCTTTGAGGCTGCCCTAGTAGCTTGCCTATAAAGGCATTGTTACTTAGAGCTCAAGTCAGATTTTAAGAGAATGAAAAATTCTGAAAACAACTAAACGGCCGAAACTTCTGCAAAAAATACTGTTTCATTGAGTTTTAGCTTTGAAATCTGAAATCCTCTTCTTCCTGAATCGATTTCCTGATCGTTTGAACTTAGAAATGGTTTGAGACTTAGTCATTGAGGTTGGTCTTGATGTCAGCTGGTTTAATTGTGTGTTTGAGACTGATTTCTGGGCTGCAGTACTTCATTTCTTGGTTTTGAAAATGTTTTGTTGGTTTGCTTTTGTTACTGGAACCTGCTGCTGATTCCCTGCTGTCATTACTGTTGATTCTCCCTTTTTCTTATTTCATTTAATTTCAGGTATATCCTCAACTGTAGTGGAATGGAGTTTTGAATAAGATGTATGAAAATCTGGATTCAAATTGAAGTTTAAGTACTGATTACTAGTGTATTTGTGCTAATTTTTATAACTATGTGTGCTCGAACTGTTTATTGTATATAAGTTTAAAGTTCTGCTCTGTCGGACTGTTGGTTAAGGCTAGTAGCCCAAAGTGATTTGGCTGAAATATTCAAGTGTTAACATTATAACAGTGTTTGGATCCTACTTGTGTAAATGAACTAATGTAAGGAAATGGACCTGAGGCCCCATTTTGGTTGAATGTTATATAAGCTTAGAACCTCTACTGTGCAAACAAACTTGGTTCATATATCTCCTTTCCCTGCATGAAATTGGGACATCATATTCACTTGGTCAGTATTGAAATTCTATAATTCTAGGTGGTAATTGCTTAAATAAGTGTTGAATAAATCGAAGTTAGTATATAGGATAATTTCTGGGCAGAATATGGTGGTCATTCGAATTGTGGTGAGTTTGAAGCTTCTAAATTCGATTGCCTCTACTGAATTTTTTTAATTGAGTTCACAACTGTGCAAATCGTTGTTTAGTGTCTTTTGGTTGGCTAATGGTGAGTTAAGAACGAACTCCTCAGTTTGGTCGCATGGGCTTTAGTCTCATGTATGGCTTATTTAGAATTCTTTTGTTGTCTCAAAGTGTTGTGGTGAGGAGTCGATGTGATGTCCGCAAGGCTCCATGTTTGAGCCAATTTGAGGCCCAGTCCTGAGGGTCTCTCTTGAGACGGATCTTTTCTTTGCTGGGCCTCCAAGCCTTTGTGGTGACTCAAGTTTTTTTTATTATGCAATGCATTACTCTAATCAGCATCCATCGATTGCCTCTACTAAATTTTTTTAATTGAGTTCACAACTGTGCAAATCGTTGTTTAGTGTCTTTTGGTTGGCTAATGGTGAGTTAAGAACGAACTCCTCAGTTTGGTCGCATGGGCTTTAGTCTCATGTATGGCTTATTTAGAATTCTTTTGCTGTCTCAAAGTGTTGTGGTGAGGAGTCGATGTGATGTCCGCAAGGCTCCATGTTTGAGCCATTTTGAGGCCCAGTCCTGAGGGTCTCTCTTGAGACGGATCTTTTCTTTGCTGGGCCTCCAAGCCTTTGTGGTGACTCAAGTTTTTTTTCTTATGCAATGCATTACTCTAATCAGCATCCATAGAATCTTTAATCACATTTAGTTCTAACTGATCAAGCCCATTAATTAGATTGGAGTGCGCCGTATCAACAAGAGCTATAATTTATGACCTCAAAAAGCAGTTCGAACATCTTTTGAAGTTAGAATCGAAGTGAACACATATTGGATAATATGAATAATCTATGGCCTTCGCTTACTTAATTTTAATCCTTTAGAAAATCAAGATGTGCCATTTAGCAAATTTTCATGGCCCTCGCAAAGTTAACAACGCGTTAGTTGCTTTTAGGCACATTATTTAATAATTTTACCTTCTTAAACTCGGGTGCGCATTTATGTGACCCAAATCCAAATCCTAAAACGTTGAATAAAATGTGTTCCGGATTGCGGGAGCATTTCATGTGGCGCGATCCAAAGACATATTTTAAGCGACGTTCAATCTTTCTTTAAAAATTGAATAAAAGCGGTTGAAAGTTAAATATTGCACATAGGTTCATAATTGTCTAAAATTGGATAGTCAAGCCGAATATAACAGTTGAGCGACCGTACTAGAACCACGGAACTCGAGAATGCCTAATACCTTCTCCCGGGTTAACAAAATTCCTTACCCGAATTTTTGGTTCGCGAACTGTTAAACAGAGTCATATTTTCCTCGGTTCGGGATTCAACCGGTGACTTGGGACACCATAAATCTCCCAAGTGGCGACTCTGAATCTTTTGACAATAAATCTCGTTTCGATTGTCCTTTAATTGGAAAAACTCCCTTTATACACCCCTCTCGGGGTGTAGTGAAAAAGGAGGTGTGATAACCAATATATCCCAAAACCTTATTCCAACTTGTACCAATCTTCGAAACACCTCAAACAACATCAATCGGCCAAAACACATCGGATTCAAGCCTAAGTTTCCAAAAACTTCTAAATTCCGCTTTTGATCAAAAACCCGACCAAACCACGTCCGAATGACATGGAATTTTGCACACACATTCCAAATGACACAATGGAACTACTGCAACTCTCGGAATTCAATTTTGACCCATATATCAAAATCTCACCTATCAACCGGAAATCGCCAAAAAATCTGATTTCGCCAATTCAAGCCTAAATCTACTCCGAACCTCCAAAACACATTACGATCACACTTCTAAGTCCCAAATCACCTCCCGAAGCTAACCGAACCATCAGAACTCATATCCGAGCCCTCTAACACGCAGGTCAACATCCAGTTGACTTTTCCAACTTAAACTCACTCTAAAGAGACTAAGTGTCTCAAACCTTACCAAATCCTTTCTGAACTCGATCCGACCGACCCGATACCACATAACACGGATAAACAAAGCATAAAGAAGTAGAAATGGGGAAAATGGAGAGGTAACTCATGAGACGACTATTCAGGTCGTCATAATGTATCTCGACAGTGGCTCACATCGGCCAGGGACCGACGAGGGTTTCTCAACTTTAAAATCGAAAGTAAGATTGCACGACCCGAGAACACACTCTTTGATGCGTGGCTCCACCGGCAAGCCGCGATGAAGTGGCTTTTTCCTTTTGAGGAATGGTTTTTGATATTTTCGCCATTGTTATATGAGTTCAAATAAAGTAGAAGATGGAACTTGTTGTTTTAAGAAAAGATTGGCAAATGGGATTTAAAGAACCTGCAAAATTGATAAGCTTGAATGGAGTAGAAAAGTTTTTGAAGATTAGGAGAAATTTTGGAAGTAAAGTTTGAGAAAATTATGAAGATTATCTATTTATAATATTTGCTATGAGGGTTTAAAAACACTAGTGGTTGATCATCAACTGACGATCATTAATGATTTTTGGAACTGTGCAGACGCGACGCTTTAGTCGCTTCCATCGCTTCCGTCACAAGGGTGACGTCATAATTGGTCGAGATACAAAATCGGAGTCTCAGTTCGTTTCTTCTCATTATACTCCAAGAAATGAGGAGACTATCTGTATACGGTTAAAATCATGCTTGCAAGATTTTGACATTAAATCGAGACCAAGGAATAACATCGAGGGTAAGCCCCATAATAGATCAGGCTAGAACACGAAGACAAGGTATCGATTTCGAGAATTAAAGTGCCCATCGAGATTGAGTCAATCAGCAATCGAGACCTAATATGATAGACTTCGAGCGAAGTGCAATAACGGAAAGACGGAATATCCGTAACCGGTCGGAGATCACTGCGGAAATTCCGGAACAGATCAAATCAAGGGCGATTGTTTAGGCTAATCATGGGATTTACTTCCGTAATTAGAACTATACCATAACTAGGGCTCCTCTACTATATAAAGAGGGCCCTAATCATTTTGTAAAAGACTTACATTGACACAGATCAAGGCAATACAATATTTTTCTCTTTCTCTTGTTTATCAACTTGTTGTTCTCTAACTGTTCTTATTTTACTAAGCTCGAGGGTTCATCAGCTCGAGGGCACTGTCCAAGTATTGGTTTTTTTTTATATTTTTGTCAACTCTCATCACTTATGTTTACGTTTATCAATTGGTATTAGGTAACATTGCGTATCCTTAAAACACACTATAAGTTTAATTGTTATCCAAATTTTAGGGTAAACGGAATCAAAACGTTTCTTTCTCTACTTCTCCTGAGAGAGAGGGGAGGTGGGGGAGAGAGAAAGTATGCAATAACACTTTGCTATAGTTCAACTCATCCTTTTAATTGCTTGACACTAAGGCTAAGTATTTTTGTGCATTTTATCTTGTAGTCAGTCACATGCTGGAGGATTGCTCTTCACCAAATTTGGCTGCACTCCAACTGCTTTGCTTGATCTGGCGTTCCCGGTATAAACTTGTTCAACTTTTATTATTATTACTCCCTCCGTTTCAATTTATGTGAACCTGTTTGATTGAATACGGAATTTAAGAAAGGAAAAAAAAGGCTTTTGGAATTTGTGGTCTTAAACAAGTCAAAAAGGACCCTAGAGTATTTGTGTGGTTATTAAAGCTTCCCATTAATGGTAGAATTGTAAATTTAAGCTAAATTATTTCCAAATTTAGAAAGGAGTAATTCATTTTGGAACGGACCAAAAAAAAAATAGGTTCACGTAAATTGGAACGGAGGAAGTATTATTTTCAATAATTTTCCATCAGTTGTGCAAATATCTTGTAAATGAGGCATCAAATTAGAAACAATAGGAAAAGAGCCCTTCTATGGTGTATGCCTCTGTTCAGGAAGCACACTACATATTTTATATTCCACTAAGGCATTTGGAGTGAAAGAGCTTTTTCCAAAAAGTCCTTTTAAAACGAATAACTAGCGTAACTTCTTTTTGGAAAACAACCCGAAAAGATTTTCGGAGACACCCAACATGTAGTATTTGTTTTCCAAAAACAACTACTACTTATTTAAAAGTTTTTTTTTTAACATAACATAATTTGCTTATATATATATATAAGCAAATTACATAGGCATAGTAGATGTTTTTAGGGCACTAGTGTTACCCATAGTTGCCAAATAGTTACAAACATTGTTTGACATACTCCTAATACCATTACAAACTCCATGCTTGTCTTTGGTCACTTCATGCTCAACAAAACGGGGTGGACAGGCATGGTAAAAATACTTAGACGTTGATACATTTTTGGTAGCTTGCTTGGCTAGTAGATGAGCCACCATATTGCCTTCTCTAAAATTATGCTTCAGTAGCGGGATCTTCAATTGGTGCATTAGCCATCTGCATTCACAAACAATATTAGAATAATTAGAGTTATTCTCGTAATTTAGTTTGATAACCTTAGTGCAATCAGTTTCAATTTCTATCATGATGAAGTTCATGTCCCTAGCAATTTTTAGCCCTTCTAGTAAGGCCAACAGCTCTACATGGATGGGGGAAATCGCCTGGCTTGATTTATGGTAGCCTACAATCCAATCTCCTTTGTTGTAGCCTCCAAGCCCTGCCCTTCTACTCTTACTGGAGAATGCACCGTCATAGTTTAATTTAATCACATCTTTATTAGGCTTAATCCAACTAATCTCAACATTGATAGTTTTTTCCACGAATGAATTTCTTTGAGTGAAGAAGGTGAATTCCCATGCTGCATGGATAACCTTTCTTATATCAAGGTAGTTATCCAGGTTATTGATGTTATTATGGTTCCTGTTTTTCCATAGCTCCCATATGCAATAGGGGAATAGAGTAGTCCACTTCATATGTAATTTACAATTATTAATGAAAATATCCCTCAATTTAATAAGCCAATTTTTGTCATTCCCAATATCCAAAGATGGAAGGCCCATATTTTCCCAGAGATGATTTGAACTTTAATATTGTTTACATTTGAAAACCATGGGTCTGTCAACTCCTATCCTGCATAGTTCCCTTCCCTCCAACTGAATTTGCCCTTGTGTTGTATTACCCATAAATGAATGGACAAGCTCGTCAAAGTCTTAGCCACTTAATTTTGTTCCTGCCCAGTGACGCAAGTCTTTAACTTCTTTCAAATTCCCTCAAACTTTTATCTTCTTTTGATCCCTATGTTTGATGACATTGGTACTTTAGTTGTTTAAACTGTCATATTCTGTATTGATTGAAACTGTTGTCTTGTTATAATTACTTTATTGTGGACAATCACTCTATTTTGTGCAATAATATTCACTTGTTGTTCTTGTTATTGTTTATGTTGTGTTGCCCAAGTGGCATGAGTTAATATTGTTGAACTTGATTGTGCTTTTCTGTTATTCTTTTCAACGATACCAAAAGGAGAAGTTACATAAGTGTCAATAGGGGAAGGAACATAATTGAATTGATATGTTGTGTTGGGCATGAAAGATAGGTCTGCTTCATAGAGGGAATCTGATTCTCACGGGGAATATCAATTTTGGGTTTGTCATCATCAAAAAGGGAAAATTGATAAATTATATTATTTTATGTTTTGATGATTTGCCAAATAGACTCGAGGAACCAGATAAGGACTAGTTGTGATCAGTTCCTTGGCCTTGATATGGTATGTTACTACTTCATGTTTTGATGTTGGTCAAACGTTCTCGAGGGACCTAATAGGGACCAATTATGATTAGTTCCTTTGGCCTTAATAAGATATGTTACTTCATGTTTTGGTGCTGGTCAAATGTTCTCGAGGAACCAGATAGGGACCATATGTGATAAGTTCCATTGGCCGTCGTACAATCAACTCTACAGTTGTAAAAGGTGTTGCATAGTACTGACTGGCAGTAGTGTAGCAGCACAACTGTAGCTTGCTAAGGCCAAACTAAAAGACCCTATCTCTTTTCATATGTTCACTCATATATATAGAATATGATACAAGGTTTAATCTAACACTTGCAAATTCAAAAATCATATTCTCTCAAGTGCTAGTTGCCACAGCCTTCAAGGCTCTCTCAAGAACAAAACTGCTACAACCCCAAGGATCAGATCCCGATATTGAAGATATCTTAAGTCCTTAAGTTTGTTGATTCTTTGTTATTTTGTGTTTCACTTGTAATCTTACACTACTTTCAAGAAGTGTCTTTGTAGGACAGATTTCAACCATTGTTTGGTTTGGTTTCTTGACTAGAGTTAGTCAAGGTTTGTTACTTTGTAATAGGGTTATTGTAAAAGGCTTACAATAGAGTTATTGTAAGGGGTAAGGGATTAATAGTTTAATTACTAGATTGCAATAGGTTATAATCTAAAGTTTGCTCAGTTTAGTGGAGTTGAAATCCTTCTGGGATAGGTCGTGATTTTTAATCCCTTGAACAAAGAGTTTTCCATGTAAATATCGTGTGTCTTTTATTTTCTGCTTATTTATTGTGAGAACAGATAGAGAACTTGATTATTTATATTGTTTGGTGGACTCCTAGTTTCTATCAAAAGGAGTAACTAATCTTTCACCTCTTCCTTTGATGGTGTTCTTGTTGCTTATCATTGGTGATAGTTTTAACCTCAGTATTAGTGACTGCAGAGGCAGGCCCAGAATTTTTATGTGACAGAGGCACATTATTTTGCTTAACCAGTGCTCCCTAAAGTCTTTTAGTGTTCAGGGCACCAACTATTTTAAATTAACCATTTTCAAGGTATATATATACATAGGACTTCATCTAAAGTTTACGGGGTCTAGTGACCCCTCACCATACACATGGGTCTGCCTCTGAGTGACTGCCTCAGATGTTTATTGACTTCTCTTGCATTCCTATGAAATAATGTAGTGACTACCTTGATTATAACGGTTTCCTTTGCTGAGCATGTATTACTTTTTGGCTATATATGTTTTCTCAATAGAAACTCCTCTTTCCTGCCAATTACAATGATCTTACTTATTCGTATTGTGTTCGGGGTTGTTCTCTGTGTAGTTGAGAAGCATTTACATTTGTTGCTTGATAGTATGTGTTTACCCTCAAAATCGGATAACAATTAAATTTGTGAGTGGTTTTAAGGATACGCGGATTAATTTGACACAAAGCAGTAAATTAGATTAGATTAAACAAGTAAAGATAAAAATAAATTCAAACCATGTGTGTAGGATAGTTTCAGCCTTAGTAGAATCTTCCCCCTCGATTCGGGCTCACTGTGACCAGCACTGATGAACAAGATGAGAGCTAATGACAGAGAAAAGTAACAATTTACTACCTTGGAATGCGTATTACAACGTGTGTTATGAATCATCAGCCCTGCTTTATATAGTAGGAGAGTCTCAATCTAGGTACAATTCTTATAAAAGGTAACAATCTTCTAATTAACTCATTGTCGAATCCCTAGCGATACATGCCGTGATACCCGGGCGGTCACAGATATCACGGACTTTTGTTGGTCGTGCTTGATTACCTAACAAAATCATTCGAAGTTATTCAAAGCTAGGATTAGTCCTGAACCATGACCCTGATATTCTCGAGGATGGGCGTTATGCCCCCGAACTCCGACTCGTTGAGAACTTTGCCTCAGTTTCGGCCCTTTGCCATCATATATCGAGCTTGGTTTATCACATCGAGAACCGGGGTGTATCACAAACCCAATTTTACCCGTATACAGATAGTGAGAGTTCCCTCGTTTCTCGGAGATTTAAATGATGAGAAACGACATGAGCCCTTTATTGCTACATTGAGGTGACATAAACGACAAAACATCTGAAATGTCTCGTCAGTCACATCATAATGGCATTAAATGCATGCAAGCCATCGGTTGGCAATACTTGAATGTGAAACGTTGTCGAGTTCCTATAAATACCATCTCATTTGTTCATTTTTACTTTACATCAAACCTTCTACCCTCGTATCCCTATGATTTCAGCATTCTTTAGCAGCTTTACCCCCATTATTCAAGGTTCTTTTCAAAAACTATTGCACATCTTTTTCTTAAGCCAACAAGTCCAATCCTTCAACTTCCTTTCTTTCCTCATCTTTTCTAGATTTTCCTCCATTTTTACTCTCTGAAAGAATGGCAAAGACTTCCAAAACCGTTCCCCAAAAAGAAGTTCCTTCTACTTCACGGCTGGCCACTAAGGTCGAAGAGATCACTCCGGGAGTGGCTGTTGATAGACCAGTACCCGAGCCTCCCCTGAAAATGTTCATCCCTGGGGGATGCTCGGTCAATGATAACTTCAGAGTTGAAAAGCCTTCCTATGTAAAGGGTCAGCGTGATGAGGTCTCTAGATACATCTGCTCGATTACGGAAGAGGTACTCTCTATGGTCCGAAAAGACTACAACTGGGCCAATAAAAATATAGTAGTCCCCGACCCCGAGGAGGCCATTACCATCCATGTCAAGGGATATCTGAGAGTTTACACTTATCCCTTTACATTGGGACTAGTGGACCCGGCCATCATAGATTTCTGTAAGAGATACGAGGTATGTCTCAGTCAGATTCATCCTTCAATGTGGAGGATCATGATCCTCTTACGGTTCTTTGTGGAAAAAGTCGACTCATGCCATTTTACTGTGGATCATCTACTCCATTTGTATAGTCCCCGAATGTTTCGAGGGGGGCTGATAAAGCTGGTACACCGGGCCAGCAAGGCCCCGTTCTCAAGTATCGATAAGGACCGGGATCGAGGCTGGTAAGGCTATTTTATCCGAGTGAGGACTTTTGACTTGATTCTGGCTGAATGAGGTTTATTCCCCGAGAGGTGGAATACCTCACATAAGTAGAACTTCCCTTCAATAGTTGATTTTATGTTTACTTCTCTTTTCCTTATCAGTACTCGTGGTGATGCAACCGTCACTCGAGTCCCCAATGTTGTCCCTTGACTCAAGAAGTGGGTCGAAAGTATCGTTTCATAGATTCCCTAATCCGAGCACACGTGGCACAAACTTTTGAAGGGTCGTTGGGAGGCCCGTTCTCATGGTAAGATTCCCTTCCTTAAAAGGTTGTGCCAGGCTTCTTCTTTTAACATCAAGTTCTTATTTCCTTTACTTTCTTTCACAGGTTTGCCTAAGGACGTCGAGCTTAGGCCTTTAGTTGGTCGCGTGGGACTTGCCTGTTGAGTCTCCTACTTCGAGGCGGACTGGTGGAAGAAAAGAAAGAGGACTCGAAGTTACCCGAGCTCGGAAAAAAGGAAAACGCGAAGAAGGCTGGTACGTAAGCCAAAGGAGAGCACCAGATCCCGAGTGCTAGACTCGGACTCACTTCTTTGGCTCAGGGAAGAGCTCGAGGAGGACGATATTTTTCTGTACCATGAACCATCTGTGCCCGAGGAATAGGTGGAAGCCGAGGGGGAAACAATGGAGTCCAATCCATCTCAAGTTCAAAAGGTCGATGCAGCAGTGAGGGTCGAGAACCTTTAAGACGTTGGTTCTACCCCGCCTGGTGTCATTGACATAACGGGATCGCCTTCGTTCATGAAATCGATGCTCGATAAAGTTCAAGTGATGAAGGCGCGATCGAAGGAGGGGGTCCATGGAGTGGGCGATCCTCTCCAAAGCTTTTTTGATGGCCTGGACTCATCTGTCATAGAGGATGCCATCGGATTAGGTGACTTAGAAGTACAGAGGAAAAGTTCGTCCTTGGGGGTAGGTGGGCTTAATTCAAGCCCGATACTGGTCAACCAATTCCCCGCTCCGAGTGAGGATCCTAGTCGGAAGTGGTCAATTATCATCACCATTTTGGAGGATGCTCGGGTTCTTTCTTCCCCCGTTGAGGTAGCTAGTTACCTCCGGTGCTTGCTAACCAAAGAAAACCAAGAAAACCTGAATGAGGTGGATTCCCTATGCATGTTCAATAAAGCACAACATGCGTTGAACCGGGTAAGGTGTTACCAAACCTTTTCATCTTTTAGCTTTGGTTATTGGAAATCCCAATATTTCTTCTCATATTTGCAGGCCTTAATGCTTCACCACAAGACCTTCCTTCGGTATCGAGATGATCTGAGCCAACTCGAGGCCGAAGTTAAAGAGCTCGCTGAGAAGAGAGACATGTACAAACTTCTCAGTGAGCAACGTGAAGGAGACGCTAAGAGCCTTCGAGCCGAGTTGGACACGGCTTAAAAAGAACACGCCGACCTGGTGGAACAGGTAAAAAATTTTGAAGTTAGTGACGAAGAGCTAGACACGATGACTAATAGTCAGAACCCGCAGGTCCAACACAAGATTGATCAGATTGACTAGCTCCAGGCCGAAGAGTAGAAAGACAAAAAGGTCTGCTTGGCCTCAGAAAATGAAATTGCCCAGGCACAATTGTCCTCGGCGGAGGCTCAACTTTGAGTGATAAGGGAGAAGGTTGAGGAACGGTCCCAGAAAATTGAGGAGCTAGAGTCTCAACTGAGCTCAATTTTTACCGATCGGGAGGCCCTCGCCAAGGAGCTTAAAGCGGCCAAGTCAGAGGCTGAAATAACCAAGGTTGATGCCGACGAGATGGTGGCCCAGCATAGAGCCGTTGCCGAGGCAGCCCAGGACCACTTGAAAGACATTGTTGAGTATAAGAAGCGGCAGTCCCGAAGGGACCCAAAGGGAGGACCTCAAGGAGGTTCATGCTCGGGGTTTTGATTTATCGGCTAAAATTAGAAGTGCTAAGGGGCTCGAGACCGAGGCCAATAAGGTGGCTTACCCCGAGGATGAAGAACACCTCGATGGTCCTGGTAATGAGGTGGGCTCCGATGAGGACCAGGCTACTTAGATGCCTTGTAGATGTTTTTGCTTTTTTTGTATAATATTTTTTGTCAGGGTCGTTTGGACTTTATAAAAATATTTCAATATATATATGCAAGGTTTTTTTGATTTTTCTTTACGATTTCAAAGATGTTGAATGCCTTAGCACATAATAATTAGGTCCTGTTCGGAGGTCCGAACAAGCCTCATTCTTGATATGATTTGTTTAAGACTCGTGGGGGGCTCGGTATGACCGGAAGCTTTTCCCAAAGTACTTAGAATATTTTAGATTACAATTTTCCGAGGGTAGCCTTTTGAATCGGTTAAGAAATCTTGAAGGCCTTATGTTTTGGTTATGGGTCTCGGACGTCTTCGAGCCATTTTAGGACGGATGTCGCCTTTTTAGTTTGGGTGTTTCCCAATGGGCTTGTTACCCCGAGTCATCCGGGCTTACCCAAGATAACCGTTCCCGAATGAGGATGGTCGTAGCCTTTAAAGTTCGGGCACTGCCTAATAGGCTTTATGCCTTCGGGCTCCGATCTCCCGGGTGTCCGAGCCTACCTTTGATGACAGTCCCCGAGTGAGGTGGCCCTTGGGCTCAATGTCTTTAAGGGACCAAATGTAAGAAAGAAAACAATAAAAATTTTAAGGGACAAAATATTTATCCATAAGGTAGAGACTTCCTTTCATTTCTGTGCGTTATATACAAGGTTACACATGTGTACAAACTTTGTATTAGGTCTCGGGTGGTCTATATGGGCACAGTTCATTTGACCGTTTGGCCCTTACAGTAAATTCTATTGACGAAGCCTAGACTATTCGAGCACAAAGTTTATTTCCTTGCTAAAATAATTATCCGAGGGTGATGCCCCAAGTATTCGAGGCCGATCATAGAGAAGCCTCGAATACTGTTGATGTGATCCTTGGCACTAGTTCATGGATGCTATTCAATTCTAGGTTAGAACGTTCCACTATTGCCTCGTTAAAAACCTTGCCGGAAAACCCATTTGGGACAATACCAGTTCAAGGTTAAAAGAGTGCAACATCTGCTTTCAGTCCTAAAAGTTGCATTATTTCTTGAAAATCACCTGCAAGTGTTAGTCCAACATGTAAATAAAAAACAATGAATGGGGTCGTACCTTAGCAGTAGTATCATTTCAAGTGAGTTAAGTTCCAGTTGTTTGGTAGTCGCTCACTGTTTATTGCTTCGAGTTTGTACGATCCTTTTCCGGTGATATCGATAATTTGATATGGACCTTCCTAGTTCGGCCTTAGTTTCCTTTCGTTTAGGTTCCAAGTGCTTAGTGTAACCTTCCTTAATACCAAGTCCCCGACATTGAAGTGCCCAAGGTTGGCTCTCCGATTGTAATACCTTTCGATTCGTTATTTTTAGGTGGCCAACCAGACGAGGGTGGCCTTGCGCCTTTTCTCTAATAGTTCTAGGCTCGTATTCATGGCCTTATCGTTTGATTATTTAGTCGCATATCAGAACCTGAGACTCGGTTCTCCTACTTTGACTGGAATTAGAGCCTCAACACCGTATACCAACGAGAACAGGCTGGCCCTGGTACTCGACTTCGAGGTCGTCCGATATGCCTATAGTACTTCGGGCAAGATTTCCTTCCATTTTCCTTTGGCGTCGTCCAACCTCTTTTTTAGGTTTTGGAGTATGGTTTTGTTCGTGGACTCCGCTTGACCATTCCCACTAGGGTGGTAGGGTGTTGATAAGATCATTTTGATCTTATGGTCTTCGAAAAACTTGCTTACTTTGCTGCCGATGAATTGCTTCCCATTATCGCACACCATCTCGGTCGGCACTCCAAAGCGGCATATTATGTGGTCCTGGATGAAATCAATGACTTCCTTTTCCCTTCTTTCTCAAACGCATGGGTTTCCACCCTTTAGAATAATAGTCAGTCATAAACAATATAAATTGAGCCTTACCGGGTGCCCATGGAAGGGGGCCGACAATGTCCATCCCTCATTTCATGAACGACTAGGGTGACAAAATTGAATGCAGTAGCTCCCTAGGCTGATAAATCATCAGAGCATGTCTTTGACACCTGTTGCATGTTCGTACGAACTCCTTTGTGTCCTTTTCCATGTCGATCTAGTAGTAGTCGGCTCTGATTATTTTTTGAACAAATGATTCGGCGCCCTAATGATTTTTGCAAGTGCCTTTGTGAACATCCCTCAAAACATACTCGATGTCTCCTGGTCCTAGACATATTGCGAGTGGGCCATCGAACATTCTCCGGAATAGGATACTATCTCGGACAAGCTGAACCAGGCCGCCTTCATGCGTAGAGCCCTTGATTCCTTAGGATCGGAGGGCAGTTTTCCCGTCTTTAGATACTCTATATACTTGTTTCTCTAGTCACAAGTTAGTTTTGTTGATTTTATCTCGGCGTGACCTTCTTCCACTACCGATCTCATGAGCTATACGACCACCCTAGAGTTGAACTCCTCATTGTCAACCGATGATCCCAAGTTAGCGAGAGCATCGGCCTTGAACCGATGTAATGTTACCTGCAGTTTATCCAGGTATCTCTGCATTTATTCCTCCCTGACTTCGAATGTCCCATTAATTTGGTTCACCATGAGGAGGGAGTCACACTTAGCTTCAATAACCTTTTCCCCCAAGCTTTTGGCCAGTTTAAGACCTGCGATCATGGCCTCATACTCAGCCTCATTGTTAATCAATTTTACAACATTAATAGATTGTCTAACTAAACTACCCAATGGTGGCTTCAATACTATGCCAAGTCTGGACTCTTTTGCGTTCGAGGCACCGTTCGTAAAGAGGGTCTAGATTCTTGATGAAGTCCCCAAGTTCAATGACAATTATCTTTCGACCTCAGGTATAAGGCCTGGAATAAAGTCGGCCATAAAGTTTGCCAAAATTTGAGATTTGATGGCGCTCTGAGGTCGATATTTGATATTTTACTCGCTACTTTCCACGATCCATTTGGCCAGTCGTCCCGAGAGTTCGGGTTTATGCATTATGTTCCTCAAATGGTAAGTAGTTACAACATATATAGGGTGGCATTAAAAGTATGGTTTTAGCTTCCTAGAGGTGCTGAGCGCCAATTTTTATAGGTGAGGATACCTAGTTTCGACCTCGCCTAGAGTTTTTCTAACATAATAGATAGGAAATTACATACCTTCTTCTTTCCAGATCAGGACTCCACTTACCGCCACCTTGGATACTGCCAAGAATAGGTACAGTTGTTCGTCTGCCTTCAGAGTGAAGCAAAGGTGGGCTCGAGAGGTACCGTTTGAGTTCTTCCAAGGCTTGTTGGCACTCCGGATTCCATGAGAAGTTATTCTTCTTCTTCAATAGTGAGAAGAACCGATGGCTCTTGTTGGAGGACCTTGAGATGAATCGACCCAAGGCGGCTATGTGACCGATTAACCTTTGAACGGATTCGACATTGTGTTACACCCTGCAATATTACGATGATACGTCCTGCAGTATTATATTACGATGATGTTACGCTTCGCAGTATTAAATTACGACGATGTTGCACCCTGTAGTATTGTATGTTAAATTTGACGCAAGGTAATTGACATCAGTCGAAGGAAAAGATTATTTGGAGATTATAAGGATTATGCTATATCAAGCAAGTGACGAGTAAATTCGTAAAGATGAGAGGGGAAGCAAGTCAAAGAAAATGAATTTTCGTCCAAGTTTGGTATGTTGGGATAAAGTACAGGCCGAGCGTTAATACCCAATATTTATGGACTAGTATCATACAAGGTACTATATGACCATGATAGTATGATGTATAAAGTGTATTAAAATGGATAGTAGTTTAAGTAATTTGAGATAATTCTTAATTAGGCGGGTAATTGATTGATTATTGATTAATGGGGGATTAATTAATTAATTAAGGGATTATTGATTAATAAATTAAGACTTGGATAAGTCCTAAATGAATCCCCAACGTGGCAGCCCCTCTTTATCAATTTAGTGACTCTTAAGCCCCCCGTCAAGGTGGCAAAATATGGTGAACTAATGTCCTAGTCACCTTGCCAATGTGGGGTCCACCCCTATAATAAAAATGCCTCAAAAAATTCACTCAAGGGAGGGATGAAATTCAGTAATGAATGGGATTTGAATTCTCATCAATTTCATATGAAACGTAGTGGCGTGACATTTGCTGATTCAATAAGAATTCAAGCTCATAGCAACGTGACATTTTTTTGGCAATTCTAAAGAAGCCTGGTATAATCTTTCTCAAGAATATCATATGGATTTTTCCTTACTTCAGGTATTATAAGGCTATCCTTTCTTTCTTTTTGGCGTGATCTATACGACATGAACGAAACGAGAAAATGAATAACTTCCATAAATGACTCTATTCATAGAAATACTAGAGATGTTGATGTTCTTGATTCCCCATGTATCATATTATTCTATCATCTGTTCATGGGTCTCAAAAATACGTAAGTTGGTAAAGTTTATTTCATGGTATTAATCAGAGGCATAATGGTCTTATGATGTACCGAGAGATTTTATTAACGTATCTTCTATGCATTTCATCCATTTATACATGCACATTGACTCATGACCATATGGCGTTATATACGCATGCATATATATATATATATATATATATATATATATATATATATATATATATATATATGAGATATGGGAAAGGTTATGGCATTATATACGTACCACCACCTGATCGGCTAGTATACGTTGATAATTTTGCCCACAGTGGCCGAGATGATATGATGGGATGCCTTCAGAGGCCTGATGATGTTATGAAATATGTACCTATGTACGACATGATATTCATACGCATATGCATGACACTATAATTATTTCATGATTTACAGAGATATCCAGACTTACAGGTTGAGTCATTTACTCTATATTTCTTCCATGTCTGTTATGTACTTATTTATGTGCCTTACATACTCGGTACATTATTTGTACTAACGTCCCTTTTGCCTGGGGATGCTGCATTCATACCCGCAGGTCTCGATAGACAGGTCAAGAGTCCTCCAAGTAGGCGATCAGCTCAGCGGAAGATGTTGGTGCACTCTTTTTGCTCTGGAGTTGCTTGTTTGGTCAGTATGATTTAGGTGTGTATTATTTGATATGGCGGGGATCTGTCCCGACCTTTATGACAATTATGTATCCTTAGCGGCTTGTAGACAGATGTCATGTACGTAAAATATTGTATGACCTTCTCAGCCTATGTTTAGTATACGGGTGGTTATTTTGGTATTAGAGGCCCATATGTCTTATGTATAAGTTGGTATTATATGTTGTACCTATTTCACGGCAGCCTCTCCGGCTCAGTTATCTCTGCTAGTATGATACGAAAAGATACGTTATATTGGTACTTGGCTGAGTAAGGTACCGAGTGCCCATCGCGGCCCATCAGTTTGGGTCGTGACAAAAGTGGTACCATAGCAGTTCTGTCCTAGGGAGTCTACAAGTCGTGTCTAGTAGAGTCTTGTTTATGGGTGTGTCGTGCACCACATTTATAAGCAGGAGGCTACCGGGCATTTAGGACTGTCACTCTTTCTTATTACTCTATCGTTTGGTAGAGCTCAGTTGTAAGAATTCAAATTCCTAACTTCTATTTTATTCGTAATAAGACGATAACTACATCCACAAAGACAGTTGGTAAGAGATTGAATGTGGCTATGGAAGAGTTGAGTTAGAGGGACTCGATTTTTCATAATACTTATGATAAGTAAATGTAAGGTCTTCAGTAGATCATGTGTGCACTAAGACGTGTAAGCTTCTTGATAAGGAGCATTGAGGCAAGAATACCTATCCACCTTTATGGTAAAAAACAATGAGAGATTCAGAAGATAAATACAAGTTTCAACAAGTAGAAGAAGCAAGTTGAGGGGTATGAGGCACCCAGTTAATGGAGGTTAACAGTATTTACAATTTAGGCAGAGGAATATAAGCTTTTTGAGTTACATTCAAAAATAACGGAGGTATGTACAATCTGATTCATCGATCTTAGTTATGCCATATGGGAGCTAACAGATATGGTTCAAGAGAAGGACGGGATATCAGGATCCGGCTGGGGTTAGAGTGACCCAAAATGGTAGATGAATTGTTTGCTAGTTGACCTTTTTGAAGGATATTACAAATGTGCTAATAGATCTCCTTGTGAGACACCCAGATGGTGCACCCTAAAATAGTACAACTGAATATGAGTAATACAAATATAAACATTGCAAGCCTTGGATGGATAAAAAATTACCTTAATGTGGCTCCCGTCCCTAGTAGAGAAAGAATGTTAGGCAACCCGAAGAGCCAGTATATGGAGCAAGGGGAGCTAAAAGTAAAAGAAGGTCTTGTTCGAATTTTCAGAACAAAATGATAGACATAAATGTTATCAGGAGAAAAGAAAATAGTCAATGAAGTATATGAGTAAGATGTGATACATGGATGACAACGGTAGATCAAAAAGATGACAGTATTACAGAGTCTATAGTCAAGTGAAGGAAAAGACAAGAGGTGACCGGCCTTGAGACAACAAAGAGTATAGGCTAATGTTACATCCTCATTTCGAGAAAATAAGTTCGTGACTCCAACACGACTACCAAAAGGAAAAGTTAGACCCCAGAATAATAGAAATTAGTATGGTCTAGAGAACAAGATAAACTAAACATAGATTAGGGACTGAGTGATTTGATAATGGTCGGCATCATGAGAATTTCAGATTCCGTTTAGGCGATAATGGAATGGATAACAAGAGAAGATTCATGAGAAATTCAGAGAATGGTCAGTCATGAAGATGCTACTAATGACGCCACTATCATGTATTCCGCCACTAACGACAAAATATCGTGTATTCCGCCACGTTATTTTAATGTCGTATTTTTATATGTATAAATTTATTATTACTGTGGCATCATGGTAGATAGGGGTGTGCATTCGAATCGGTTTATCGATAAATCGAATCGATTATTTATTATCGGTTTATCGATTTATCGATTTCGAAATTTTCCTTATCGAGTTATCGATTTCGATTTCGATTTTGTCCTCTTCGGTTATCGGTTTATCGATAAACCGATAAGATAAACTAAAAAGACAAATATCTTTTTTTTTACCCTTATTCTATAATACTCTTTCCTTTACCCTAAGTCCATAACCCTATTATTTCCTCTACCACATTTAAGGAATTATCATATTTAAAGATCAAGGGAATGAAGTTCAAATTAATGAAAAACAGAATTAGCCGTGATGATGTTTTTTTTATACCGTTGGAATGTTGGTGGCATACATTTGATCTCTTACTTTAGTTTCGTTGCATGTGCTTGTTGACACAATTTCTATGTTATAAACGGTGTTCGTCTTATTTTAGCTTCTTTTTGTCCATATTAGTTAGGCGTGATTATACCGATATACTTTCTCTGAAATCCCGCAAATTTTTTTATTGGTGTAATCGATAAGCCCCAAAAGTCGATAAATCGAAATCAAAAAAATCGAAACCTTATTGAAACGATAACGATAAGCATATGTACAAATCGATAATCGATAAGTAATTATCGATAAGGGTCAAAATCGAATCAATAAATCGAATGCACACACCTAATGATAAACACTATGTGAAGCTTTAAAGTGTGAAAGCAAAATGGATGGAACAAGAATATTGGCTGACGTTAAGTGTTGTCATTTTATTATTGACGGAGTAATAAGAATCTCAGCCATCAACTAGATGGTTGCGAGACAAGACGTACATCAGCAACAGTATTGAGCAATACTAGATACACTCTCACTTTCAGTTTATGTAAATATATTTCTTTTGTCTGTTTCAAAAAGAATTATTTCTTTTTAAATTTGATAACAATTTAATTTAAACTTATAAGTTTATCCTTAATGAGAAGCTTTTATGACCACATAAATATTCTAGACCCCTTTTTAACTTATTTAGGACCACAAATTTCGAAAGCCTTTATTTTCTCTTAAACTTTGTGCTCAGTCAAACAGGTTCACTTAAATTGAAACAGAGTGAGTAATTTTTACTGGAAGGATCTCACCCCTTTTATGTAACTACCGATCCACAACAAGTGACTATTTTACCTTTCGTACACTGTTAAAGTAATATGAACTCGTAGAGAAAAAAAAAGATATATTCACTAAATTAATTTTAATTAATTTTTACCTTGACACATTGAAATATGTAAATAAGGGCAAATTTTGAAAAAATAAAATTAATTTTTTCTTAATTATATAAATGGACATTTATTTTGAACCAAAATAAAAAAATAAAATGATCGTTTATCGTGGACCGGAGGGAGTATATAATTGATTAGTGCAAGTCAGAATTACTTGATTTTGGTGAATGAGTGTGTTATAATTTTTGAATGGCTCTTGAGGGATTCTACTTTCTAGTACGAACTGACAATTTCGAATATTTCTATCTGCATTTCAAAGATAGTACAATCAAGTTTGACCTTGAAACATTGTGACACTTCATATTCTTGTCTATTTTTTCTTTTCGAGAACATCTTATGGGAAATTCATTATTGATGACTTGTCAAGATAGGTGTCATTGCTATCTTTTCGAACTCTTGTCTCCGAATACCTCCCCTCTGCAATCTGCTTGTGTTCTTAAAATACAGTATTTTGCTCAAATTTCTACCATAAATGGGGGTGGAACCACCATCCTTCTTGAGGATAACCCCTAAAAGGTCAAGATTAATGTCCTGACTTGCACTAGCAGTAGTCGAATTCACCAGGTCGAGTCCCAAATAGTTGCTGGAGATGCTTACAAGATTCTCAAACATGCCAGGAGCAGGGGTTGCAACTGAGCGGGTCGGGTCATATATGAGCGGGTCGAAAATGGGTAAATTATCCGACTCGATTCATATTTAATACGAATAAAAAATGGGGTTATCCGGCGGATAATATGAATATCCATATTATCCATGGCTTATTGAATATGAGCATTTTTGGGAGAATTCCTAATCTTTCAAACTTGAAGAACCTTTAATTTGAGTCTTTACAAATATAAAAGTTAACCCACTAATTATCCATCTGATTATCTATTTTTTAAGTGGATAATATGATTGTTATCTAATCCCATTCATTTTTACTAAATAATATGAATAAATAATTATTATTTTTCAATCATTTTGCCACCTGTAACCATGAGAAACCAATTGTATTGCTAGACAGCAGCTGCTATTTTCAATCATGACTTTGCATGCCTGTCCGATGCACTTTTTTATTTATTTTTAGTGAGAGATACAAAAAGAATGTATGGAAGTGCAGGGACTTGGTGATGGGGAATGGACTAGCTAGATGGGGACGAGCCCGCCCTTGGACGAATCATCTTTACCTTTTTAGCATGTAATTTGAATTACAAATTCCACATTATACACTAAATTAATGTTGACTACATCAAATGTTAATTGAAACAAGAGAACGAAAAATCAAGATTTCTAAGATAGTTAGACATAACAATTTTCGTCCATCTATGACGCAAGTCCTTACTGTTTGAGCAAAAAAGTATGAGACATTTTTTATTAAACTAATTAAATAAAAAGATGGAGGGTAAATCTTAGTTAAGAATAATTAATTTTAAATTCGAGATAAATAATATGAATAGAAAAATATAGCTGAGTATAAATATTGGCAATGATTATGGCCAGATTTAATAGCATAAAGAGAGATATATTAAGTAACATTAAATGGCAATAAAATATAAATAAAGGAAAAGATTCACTCAATCTTGAGTGAAAGCGGATCCTCTTTTATTTGATAAAGATAAATGATAGACAAATACAAGAAACTTAGGACTCTTTTTGGATCTAATGAAGGTATGGGATCACAGATCCTCTAATCTCTCTAGAGGGGTGTGTTTGCATATTTTCTAGAGAGAGTGAGGGGGAGAAAGAGAGAGAGAGCCCTCCCCCCCCCCTTTTTTTTTGGAAAGTCCTCTCTTCTTATTTATAAAGGATATCAATAGAAAATCCTAAAAAAGTACAATTAGAGGGAATATTCAGTAGAATATTCCCTTTGAGGATTCCAAAGCAAACTAGATGTTTCTTCACTGCCCGACCTCGGCCTTATTGACGACTGTCCCACCTCGGCCTTATTGATGACTGCCCTATTGCGACCTTATTGATGACTGTCCGACCTCAGCCTTATTGATGACTGCCTGACCTCGACCTTATTGATGACTGCCCAACCTCGGCCTTATTGATGACTGCCCGACCTCGGCCTATTGTCTCCGTATGCCGAATTTCTCTGATCTAATTTTAACCCATATAGTTAGTCCCTCCGCTTATCGAGGTCGTCTCTTGATCGAGCTCGGTGAGCGGACTTCATTAATTGTAGTTCAAGAAATTCGGATAGGGAGGTCGACTAGTGTGGATCGCGGCTGAGGGTGCAGATCTTTGAGCGAGGAGGCCGAATCACATTTAGACGAGGAGGTCGAAGGTTGATTCGCACGAGACCGAATATTGATTTGGGCGAAGAGGCCAAAGGTTGATTTGGGTGAGGAGGCCAAATGTTAATTCGGTCGAGGCTGAAGGTTGATTCGGACGAGGCCGAAGGAGGACGAGGTTTGATTCGGGCAAGGCCGAGGGTTGATTCGGGCGAGGCCGAGGGTTGATTCGACCAAGGCCGAGGGTTGATTCGGGCGAGGCCGAAGGTTGACTCGGGCGAGGCCGTAGGTTGACTCGGGCGAGGCCGAAGGTTGACTCGGATGAGGCCGAATGTTGACTCGGACGAGGCCGAATGTTGATTCGGGCGAGGCCGAAGGTTCGAATGTTGATTCGGGCGAGGCCGAAGGTTGATTCGGATGAGGCCGAATATTGATTCGGACAAGGCCAAAGGTTGATTCGGGCGAGGCCGAATTCTTCTCCTTGGCGATGGCCTTTGGCCGTAGGGGTGTTATTTCGAGTTAAGACCGACATGTTAACCCGTTGTAATTTGAGCGAGGTCGAATTCTTCTTTTTGGCGATGGCCCTTGGCCGTATGGGTGTTATTTCGAGCTAAGGCCGAAATGTTAACTCGTTGTAATTCGACCGAGGTCGAATTCTTCTTTTTGGCGATGGCCCTTGGTCGTAGGGGTGTTATTTCGATCTAAGGCTGAAATGTTAAAGTGTTGTAATTCGAGCGAGGCCGAATTCTTCTTTTTGGCGATGGCCCTAGGCCGTAAGGGGTTTTATTTCGAGCTAAGGCCGAAATGTTAACTCGTTGCAATTCGAGGGGGATCGAACTCCATTCTTTGGCGATGGCCCTTGGCTATAGGGGTGTTATTTTGAGCTGATGTCGAAATGTTAACCCGTTGGAATTCGAGCGAGGTCAAACTCCTCTCTTTGGCGATGGACCTTGGCCGTAGGGGTGTTAGTTCGAGCTGACGTCGAAATGTTAGCCCGTTGTAATTCGAGCGAGGTCGAACTCCTCTCTTTGGCAATGGCCCTTGGCCGTAGGGGTGTTATTTTGAGCTGACGTTGAAATGTTAACCCGTTGTAATTTGAGCGAGGTCGAACTCCTATCTTGGCGATGGCCCTTGGCCGTAGGGGTTTTGTTTCGAGATGATGTCGAAATGTTAACCCGTTGTAATTCGAGTGAGGTCGAACTCCTCTCTTTGGCGATGGCCCTTGGCCGTAGAGGTGTTATTTCGAGATGACGTTGAAATGTTAACCCGTTGTAATTCGAGCGAGGTCGAACTCCTATCTTAGCGATGGCCCTTGGCCGTAGGGGTTTTATTTCGAGCTGATGTCAAAATGTTAACCCATTGTAATTTGAGCGAGGTCGAACTCCTCTCTTTGGTGATGACCCTTGGTCGTAGGGGTGTTATTTCGAACTGACGTCAAAATGTTAACCCGTTGTAATTCGAGCGAGGTCAAACTCTTCTCTTTGGCGAATCATAGGCTACCATACTGTCTGTAGACATCAGAGCGGATCTTGGCGTACTCAATTTTGATTCTTTTCTTTTTTAAGAGAGTTTCGGGTGTCCTCTAGGGGAGTCCCAGTTTAACTTAGTGTTGTTTTATACTTCAATACCACACAAGTGGGAGGGGGGTGATTTGTGTGGTACCCAATTTTTGCTTAACTAGATTATAGAAGGACCTGGTTCTTCTATGTGTTCTAACTACTACTGTTTGCGGAATAATAAGTAAAGAAAATAAAGAACATAGAGATTTTTACGTGAAAACACCTGGCTCAAAAGGTGAAAAAACCACGACCTACTACCCAATAGGATTTTAACAAACTTCCACTAAAATCACTGAGCCAAAAATTACCTTTACAAAAAAGAATTGTAAACCTAGGATTAACTCTAATCCCGTTGTGGCACACAGCTTCAACTGCTGCGACAACTTCAAGTTAACTCTAACTTGAACACTCTAGGTACCTAATACACTTGCTTCTATAAAAACTGAAATGTACAATGTGAAATCACCTACTACTAGAATAAAAGATAGACACTTGGAACTGGTTCTTCTATCTTGTTCAAGTAGCTTCATGATTGCACACTTGAATCACACATACATTGCTTGCAAAATTGCCTTGCTTTTTTTCTCTCAATTTACGTTTAATTTCTGCTTATATGCATTACCTGTAAAAGAGAACAACACTGATATTTAATGGGTTAGTAATTAGAGATTGACTGGGATACAGACGCTACTCTTCCATGGTAGAAGAGTTCTACTTGATCTTATACTCTAACACTATCCTCTTCCTAAACTGTGTTCTCTTCGTGTAAGGAGTCTTTCTCTCCTTATCCAATATGCAACATTTTCGATCAGATCAGGAGATATTACTTCTAATAAGTTAGATTTATCTCCTTTACGTGCATCTCACATGTTTGGGTTGATCATGACTGTGCTTCACAAGATGGACCTGGTTCATGTCTGAGTTCTTTTGTCAGTCTTCAAAACTTCACCTTTACTTGGGCTAACAAATTCCCCTTTTTTGATGATAATAAACTCTGTGGTTTTTACTTACTTGGAACTCAGCTTAACCATCAAAACAAAGTTTAGAAAATTCACTTATCATCAAGGACCATGTTAATTAGGTTATAAATATCACTTATTCACAATATGTAAAGCACAATATCTCTTCCCTCTTTTGGTATCATCGAAAAGTTGCATACAAAGTATGAGTTCCAGATTCTAATAAGTACTCATGGCCATTGGGGTAACTGCAAGTGCAATCATGGATTAATCATCAGTAATCAAGCAAACATATTTAAACTATCAAGTAAATATTAACATTTAATAAGAGCAAAAACAGTAGATATCATTAATAGGTGATATGTTGCTACCACAATCCACAACCAGAAAGCAAAAATATTCAAAACATGAGCAAAAAGAACGAAAAATCCCTAATCCGGGTCACTAAAGGTACTAGACAGGTTCAGGAGAGAAAAGCTAGAATTCCTAAGGCTTGGGAGAGCTAGAGGGTTGGTTTTGGGCTTGGAGAAGATTCGACATATTGTGAAGAATTCCATCATTCTTCTCCTTTTCCTTGGTGTGCTCAGTTCTGAGAGCTTCCCTCTCAGATTCCACCTCTACCACACGAGCCTTTAACCTAGCTATCTCAGCATCCTTGGCCTCACTTTCCTGAACAAGAGCCCTGACTTTAGTGTTGATAGGAGTCTTCTTGGATGAACCAGGTTCATTTGGGATGGCATTGACTAAGTAATCACAAGAAAGCAGAGTATTAATACCACAGTAATCCTTGTTTGTAGCCATTTCCCATTTCTTCAGAGGCACATTGCACCTATCCAGAACTGTAGTCAGAATAAAGCCATAGGGGGTAGCATGAGCCTTGGATCCATTGACAACCCTGTCCAGTAGCTTGATGATAAATGCAGGACAATTAATTTGCCTTCCACTTTCAAGGCACTCCATCAGAACTAAGTCCATATAAATATGCCTTCTCTCCTGTCTGGGAAGTAGGCACTTGTTGACAAAGTCAAAAATGACTTTGTGATGTGGCTTCACTTCACTCTTGTGCACAAACTTGGCCTCATTCACTTCTGCAACATCACAAAATCTCCTAGTGATTGTAAGGGCAGATGGAAGGGAATCCAGACTTGGCCATCTCTGTCTGGTGTAATCATCATATCCCTCAGCAAGGATGTCTAGAATCTCTCCCAGTTTCTCTGCATCAAATGTCACTTGAACTCCTTTGACTTTGCTTGTAACTCTGCCATCTTTGACTTCAACATTTTCCATGAATTCAATGATTTCATTTCTGGCCAATCTCCCATCCATCTGAAGGACCGTGTCCTTCCAGCCCTGAGCAGCTAGTGTGTCAACCAAATGAACTATTCCTGGTTCCACCAAATCTTTCAACAATCTTCCCTTCAAAAATTTTCTTTTGCCAAACATGGCCAGCTTGTCTTGTTCACCATCAGACTCACTTTCTTCATCACCACTCCATTCCTCATCTTTAGAAACTCTAACTTGTTTGATTTTTACTGCAGACCTGGTCCTCTTGCCCAATGAAGGTTCAGGAGCCTCAGACACAGAAGAAGACTTCTTGGAAGAAGTCTTGGGCTTTTTGGGCTTGTGGGTATGAACCTCCACTGTTGTAACTTTCTTCTGATGGACCTGTTCCATCTCCTCAACATCAACAGCTTCTGAGGACTCTGCAACCTTACCTTTTCCTTTATCCATCCTTTTCTTCTTACTTTCAGCTAAAGCCTTTTGTAGATCACTCTCACTCTATTTCACCCTGCTTCTTGTGGCTCTTCCCTTTGGCAAGGAAGTTTTAGTAGGTGTTGGGGAGGAAGCCTTTCATTTCTTGGAAGGTTTAGGAGCATTGGGGGCTTTTGGTGTGGGAGTTCTCCTTTTCTTTGGATCATAACTTGCACCTACCTTTTTCAAAAGGTCTGCTAGGATCTCTTCAACTGATGAACCAGGTTTATCTCCTTGTGAATTAGATTAACTAACCCTTCAGTAGCTTTACCAGAACCACTTCCCCCTGACTTCTTGCCACTTTCTTCAACATTTTCCTGTGCAACCCCACAAATAGCAAGTACAGGCAATACAGTAGTGGGTGAGTAATCAGCCACTCCTTTCCCTTTTCCCCTCACATCACCACATTCACCCTCTCTCTCCTTTTCTTTTTTAATTTTTTTACCCCCACTCCTTCTTAACTCAGGTAATTCCACATCCTTGATAGGCCCAACCAAAACAAACCTATTTTCTAAATTCTTAGTCAAAGAAGAACCTACCTTAGAAGGGAATTTTTGAGCCTTCTCAGAGTTCGAAGACTCAAGTCCTTCCCCCTCACCAGTAGATTTGTACAACTCAGAATCAGAGTCAAAATCAGAATCTTGAGCCTGGCTTACCTTTAATTGCTCATTCAATTTCTTTGAGAGAGCACCAGATGCCACCATTTTACGAGCAAGCATTTTTACTCTTCTTAGCCTGGGTTTGGGAGTCGTGCTAGGTGGAGGAGAGGTAGGTGAATCAGAGGAAGTGGGCTGTGGGGGAGTTCTAGGGTTGCCTTGTGGGTTTGTCATTATAGCCGATTTCTTGAGAGAATTGGTGAGTTAAACCTTTGGAGAAGAAAGCAATTTTAGTGAAGAAGGTTTTTGACGGTTTTGAATTATGAGGGTGGCAGGAAGTAATAATGAGTATTTAGGAAAGACTCATTTAATGGATAACGGTAGGTTTATCGGTCAATTAGAGGTCTAATCAACCTTAAATTACAGGTTGAACGAATGATTAAGCTTCCCTAGATTTTAGGCAATTTTTGTGGTTAGAATTCTAATGAGGACGGAACTAGTTCAAAAACAAACGGATATGATTTTCTAAGGTGTTGAACAATTGTAGGACTCTGCTCATGATTTAAATATTTATTTTTCTAATTGTACAGAGTATAGAAAATATACCTTGGCATTTAGATGAAACAATACTGATGAACCAGGTTCTTCATTTAAAATTCTCTTGACCATGCCTCAATTTACCACAGTAGAGAAAATTTTGTAAGAGATCAGTGAGTCATATTAACACATGTCACAAGAGTATACTATTTATAGTATGAAGCTGAGTAAAAATTAATCTAGATATTTACACAAGTTCAGATTTCCTAGCCAATTTTTTTTTTCATTGTGCATTCTGAGCTAGTCCTATTAGGTGATCTTAATCATCCCTAATTCCAACATGTTCCTTTCAAAGTTTTCTCTACTCAGTGCTTTAGTAAAGATGTCAGCAATTTGTTTGTCAGTAGCACATAATTCTATGGTAATCAATCCTTTCTCATAGTTATCTCTTAAGAAGTGATATCTAACATCTATGTGCTTAGTATTCTTATGATGAACAAGGTTCTTTGTCATACTTATAGCACAAGTGTTATCACAGAAGATAGGAATGCAACCAACTTCAATGCCAAAATCTATCAGCTGTTGTTTGATCCACAACAATTGAGCGCAATAAGAGGCAGCAACAACATATTCAGCCTCAGCAGTGGATAAGGCCACAGAATTCTACTTTTTAGTGGCCCATAATACAAGACATGAACTAAGAAAATGAGTCATACCTGAGGTGCTCTTCCTATCCACAAGGAAACCTGCATAGTCAACATCAGCATACCCTACTAGATTGAAATTACTACCTTTAGGGTACCAAAGACAAAGATCAATAGTGCCTTTCAAATATCTCAGTATCCTCTTGACATCAGTCAAGTGAGATTCCTTAGGATTTGCCTGAAAACGAGCACAAAGCCCTACATTGAAAACTATGTCAGGTCTGCTAGCAGTAAGATACAAAAATGAACCAATCATGCCCCTATACAACTTCTGATCAATAGATGAACCAGGTTCATCTATGTCTAATTTAGTAGCTGTTGCAATGGGTGTGTTTATTTCCTTTAATTCATCCATTTTAAACTTTTTAATCAACTCTTTTACATATTTTTGCTGATGGATCATGGTTCCATTTGGGTTTTGTTTGATCTGTAAACCTAAGAAAAAGTTAAGCTCACCCATCATACTCATTTCAAACTCACTCCCCATTAATTTAGCAAAATCCTTACTTAGTTTATCAGTGGTTGCTCCAAAAATTATGTCATCAACATATATTTGTACCATAAGAAGATCCTTACCTTTTTCCCTCAGGAATAGAGTACTGTCAATTTTACCTCTTTTGTAGCCATGTTCAAGCAGGAATTTGGACAGTTGTTCATACCATGCTCTAGGAGCCTACTTGAGTCCATAGAGAGCCTTGTCTAATTTGTACACATGTTCCGGACACTCCTTGCTCTCAAACCCTGGAGGTTGTTTGACAAACACTTCTTCTTTTAGGTAGCCATTCAGGAAGGCACTTTTGACATCCATCTGATGAAGAGTAAATTCCATGTGTGCTGCAAAGGCTATGAGGAGTCTTATTGTCTCTATTATTGCAAATGGAGCAAAGGTCTCATCATAATCTATACCCTCCTCTTGGCTATAACCTTGGACCACCAGTCTTGCCTTGTTCCTTGTAACTGTTCCATCTTCATCAAGCTGGTTTATGAAGACCCATTTAGTGCCAATTACTGATCTATCCTTGGGTCATGGAACTAGATGCCAAACTTGACTTCTCTCAAACTGATTGAGTCATCTTGCATTGCAAGTACCCAATCTGCATCCTGCATAGCTTCAACAATATTTTTAGGTTCAATAAGAAATAGGAAAGCATCAAAAGCACACAGATTCTTTAATTGTGATCTAGTTTTAACTCTAGAGGTTGGATTAGTGATTATGTTCTCAATGGGATGAGAACTTTGATACTTGTGAGGTTTAACAACCAACTGATTTCTGCTTGATGTTTCTCCCATGTTCTGTTGCTGAGGAACAGGGTCATGAACAGGTTCCTTTAGGGGATTCGTTTCAGTTTCTCTTTGTTCAGTTCCCCCTATCATGTTGCCCTGGATGGAAGAACCTGTTACATCACCTGTTCCTTCTTTTGGTACAACTTTAGCTTGAGCTGAGACCTCACTCAATTCTTTTACCAGCCCAATAGCTTCATCTTCATGTTCTTGTCTTTCAAAAAGAATGTTAGTTTCATCAAACACTACATGTATACTTTCTTCTACGCACAAAGTTCTTTTATTGTACATTTTATAAGCTTTGCTATGTGAAGAATATCTCAAGAATACTCCCTTATCACTTCTGGGATCAAACTTACCTAGGGAGTCTTTTCCATTATTGTGCACAAAGCACTTGCATCCAAATGCCTTAAGATGGGATATATTTGGTTTTCTCCCTTTAAGTAACTCATAGGGAGTCTTCTCTACAAGAGGTCTAGTCATGCATATATTAATGATGTAACATGCAGTATTTACAGCCTCTGCCCAGAAGTTATGGGACAGTTTACAAGAAAGAAGCATAATCATAGTCATATCTTCAAGAGTCCTATTCTTTCTTTCAACTACTCTATTTTGTTGAAGAGTCCTAGGGGCAGAAAAATTATGATCTATACCATTCTCTTCACAAAATTCAACAAACTTAGCATTTTCAAATTCAGTTCCATGATCAGACCTGATTGATGCAAGTTTATTACCTAGTTGTTTCTGAGTTTTTCTAACAAAGGCAATAAACATATCAAATGCTTCATCCTTAGATGTTAAAAATAGTACCCAAGTAAACCTAGAATAATCATCAACAAGTACCATCACATATTTCTTACCACCTCTACTCAATGTTCTCATTGGACCACAGAGATTCGTATGAACCAGTTCGATCGACCTGGTTGTGCTTACCATTTTTTTGCTTTTAAAGGATGATCTTACTTGCTTCCCCATTAAACAAGCCTCACAAACTTTGTCTTCCTTGAACTTGATGTTAGGTAACCCTATCACCAGGTCCTTGGAGACTAATTTGTTGAGTTGATTCAGACTTGCATGACCAAGTCTTTTATACCACAGGAGGGGATCATTGTCCAACACACTCAAGCAAGTGAGTTCATTTTCTGAAAGAGTGGACAAATCTACAATGTAAATATTGTTAACTCTTTTTCCCTCTAAAACAATCTTGTTAGTGGTAAGATTAATTACAAAGCATTTGGTAGAGGTAAATGCTACAAGATTACCTTTGTCACATAGTTGTGATACACTGATTAGGCTATATTTCAAGCCATCTATCAAGTAGACATTCTCAATGTGAGTCTGTCTTACCTACCTTTCCAACCCCAATAGTCTCACCTTTTTTCCCATTTCCAAAGAAGGTATTACCTCTTTTTAAGTTCTCAAGTGAAAGGAACTGGTTCCTGCTTCCAGACATATATTTTGAGCAGTCACTATCCATGTACTATATTTGGCTACTTCCCTTCACTTGGTCCTGCAAAAAGAAATCAAGGGTTAGTCTTAGGAACCCAAACTAGTTTGGGTCCCTTTCTATAGGCAATGGGGTAAATTAAATTTCTTTTGGCCCATCCAGGCAGCCTATTTTTCTCATGAACAATAGTTTTGTTCTTTTGACTGGCCTTTTCTTTTGCATCACATTCATTTTTGTAATAACCAGTCTTGCCACAGTGTGTGCAGATTTTGTTTTCAGGAAGAGTGATGTACTTGCTTTTAGGGTCCCATTTAGGTGCTTGGGTCCCATAGCCAAGTCCTCTCTTGTTTCTACTATGGTGTTCTTGTAGCCATGATAGTGCATCAGAAGCCTTATTTCATTTGCAAGTTCTATCTAGTTCATGCTTCACATTGCCTAGATTTTCTTTTAGGACTCTTATTTGTTCATCTTCTTATACAACTCATCCTTCATTTTTCCTAGATTTTCTTCTAAGGTGAGATGTGTATGATCATCTTTCTTCTTACCTGTTCCTAGTTTCAGTTTTAAATTTTCAGACCTAAGTTCTAAGACATGGGTGTCAAGTTCAAGAACCGGGTTCTTCAACTCAGCATTTCTACTGTCACTTTCATTAGCCCTAGATTCTAGATTTTTGCCCTTGGATTTTAAGATCACACACTCCCTAGACAGTTATTCCTTCTCATTGTTTATTACCTCAGACTCATCAATGAAGTCTAGAAATAGTTCAGATAACCTTTCTTTAGACAAAAATTTAATCTTGTCTTTGAGATGAATCACACTTACCTCTTGTTCATCATCTGATTCTTCAATGGCCATAAGTGCTTGTTCATCTCCAGCTTCATCTTTTGAATCCTTATCTGATGTTTCTCCCCAAGGAGCAACCATAGCCTTTGTTGATCCTTTGTTCCTTTTGGGTTGAACCTGTTCCTTCTTCATGTTCCTTCCTTCAGCCCTTTCCTTCTTCCATTCAATTTTCCACTAAGGACAGTTTTTGATCATGTGATCAGTCTTGCCACATTTGTAGCAACCCTCGTTGGTCTGTTTCTTAGGAGCCCTTGGTTTGTTGAAGGTTGTACCTCTTAAAGAACCCTTTCCTGTCATCAGGTACTTTTTGAAATCCTTTGTGATCATGACCATTTCATCATCCTCTAGATCTGCACCTTCAACTATTTTGAGATCCAGACTCCTTTTCTTCTTGAGTGCATCCATTTTCATGGTTTGCCTTCTCAGTTCATAGGCAGTGAGATTTCTAGTCAGTTCATCCAACTTGAGAGTAGCAATGTTCTTTGATTTCTGAATAGCAGTGATTTTGCTTTCCTAAGTTACTAGTAAGACCCTTGTCAAGGTTTTCTCAACCTTGTCTTCTTTAAGGATAATTCTCCCAAGAGATGTAAGTTCATTTGTTAATGTTGTGAACCCTGTGTACATCTCCTAGATAGTTTCTCCTTCCTTCATAGTGAAATTCTCATATTGAGAATACAACAGTGTTCTTCTTGATCTCTTTACTTGAGGAGTTCCTTCATGAGCCATTTGTAAAGTGTCCCATATCTCCTTAGAAGTGGTACAATTTTGAATCCTGATGTACTCGTCTGGACCCAGTCCACACACAAGCCATTTCTTGGCCTTGGCATTCTTTTCCCATTTCTTCAAATCTTCAGCAGTACAGTCAGCTCTTGTCTTTGGCACATCCACTCCTTCAGCATTCTTCTTTGTAGTAGCTAGGGAACTATCAGTGACTATGTCCTAGAGTTTATAGTTTTCTCCTATGATGTGATCTCTCATTCTGTTCTTCCACCAAGAATAGTACTGACCATTAAAAAGTGGGGGCCTAGCAGTGGATTGCCCTTCCCAGTTTCCAGGTGGTGCACTCATCTTGATCTTTTCCTAAGGTGTTAACCTCTTAAAAGATAACTCGTTCTGATATCAATTGTTGTTTTATACTTCAATACCACACAAGAGTGGGGGTAATTTGTATGGTACTCAATTTTTGCTTAACTAGATTATAGAAGGACCTGGTTCTTCTATGTGTTCCAACTACTACTGTTTGAGGAATAATAAGTAAAGAAAATAAAGAGCACATAAATTTTTACATGGAAAACACCTGGCTCAAAAGGTGAAAAATTCACGACCTACTATCCAGTAGGATTTTCCAAACTTCCACTAAAATCACTGAGCCAAAAGCTGACTTTACAAAAACTTTTTTGTAAACCTAGGATTAACTCTAATCCCATTGTGGCACACAGCCTCAACTGCTGTGACAACTTCAAGTTAACTCTAACTTGAACACTCTAGGTACCTAATATACTTGCTTCTATAAAAGCTAAAATGTACAATGTGAAATCACCTACTACTAGAATAAAAGATAGATACTTGGAACTGGTTCTTCTATCTTGTTCAAGTAGCTTCAGGATTGCACGCTTGAATCACACATAAATTGCTTGCAAAATTGCCTTGCTCTTTTGCTCTCAATTTACGTTTAACTTCTGCTTATTTGCATTACCTGTAAAAGAGAACAACACTGATATTTAATGGTTTAGTAATTAGAGATTGACTGGGATACAAACGCTACTCTTCTATGGTAGAAGAGTTCTAGTTGATCTCATATTCTAACACTATCCTCTTCCTAAATTGTGTTCTCTTCGTGTAAGGAGTGTTTCTCTCCTTATCCAATATGCAACCTTTTCGATCAGATCAGAAGATATTACTTCTGATAAGTTAGATTTATCTCCTTCACGTGCATCTCACATATTTGGGTTGATCATGACTATGCTTCACAAGATGGACCTGGTCCATGTCTGAGTTCTTTTGTCAGTCTTCAAAACTTCACCTTTACTTGGGCCAACACTTAGCCTCTGCATTTCCTGGGTGAGTCCCAGTTCGCTTAATTCCTATTTCTATTCCACTTAGAGAAATAGTCAGTTAAAACAAAATAAAAGCATTTGTTACCTCGATTTGATCGGTCGACGAGTGGAGAGGATTGACCTCGTTCCCTTCTCCAGTTATGCTTTTAGTCACCGCTACAGTTTGGCAAGAAAGGCTTGTTCCGCCAAATAAAGAGGAATATATGCGGAAAACACCCTAAATCTTATAGGGAGAAGGCAAGCCCTCGTCAAGTACAATCCCGACATTCATCTTCACGAAGACGTCTGAATCGATAAACTTTACGGCACCATCGTCTCCGCCGATTTCCTCGTCTGGAACGTAGAGGCTCAATTTAATAGATAATAACAAAAAAGCTTTGGTCCTTCGCTTTTGATTTACCTTGATTCTTCTTCCACAGAAAATAGTACCTGGAAGTCATAAGCCAACATCCAAGCAAGATAGACAGCAAGTGAATACATTCTTAAAAGCTAGCAATCAAGGATCTGGCACTTTGGGGTTCTTTCTATTCCGTAAAGATAGTATGCTGCCGCTAATTTTTGGTTGTGATTTATTACTTTGTACATATTACCAAAGCACTGAGGTAGTTGAGTGTCTTTTTCATTTCAATTCCTGAAAAAGCACTGGCTTTCCTATCTTACTAGCTATACCAAAAAAGTAAAAGTTGTCATTTCATCACCATCTTCTTTAATTCTTTTTCTTTCCTAATCAACACATTGTTTTCCTTCTTATTCTTTTTTTTGTAGTTAATCATAGAGTTCAACCAAAAGTAAAGACAGGAGCAGTCAGTAAAATCACTTTTGCTTCCCAAAATAACATTTATGCCAATAATTATATGTATTGATGAGGTGATAATAGAAATGAATCAAATCAGTGAGGTGATTATTCGATTTGAATGGTATTGATGAGATATTTATTAAGGAAAGTGGAACTAGAATCGAATTTAGATCTAGTGGAAACTAAAATTTTAACTAGAAAATCCCCACAGACGGTGCCAAATTGTTTGAGAAAAAAAGTATGAGACTTTTTTTGTTAAACTAATCAAATAAGAAGATGGAGGGTAAATCCTAGTTAAGGATAATTAATTCTAGATCCAAGATGAATAATATGAATAGAAAAATACAGCTGAGTATAAATACTAGCAGTGATTATGGTCAGATTTAATAGCATAAAGAGATATACATTAAGTAACATTAAATGGCAATAAAATGTAAATAAAGGAAAAGATTCACCCAATCTTGAGTGAGGCGGATCCTCTATTACTTGATAAAGATGAATGATAGATAAATACAAGAACCTTAGGACCCTTTTTAGATCTGATGAAATCACATATCCTCTAATCTCTTTAGAGAGGTGTGTTTACATATTTTCTAGAGAAAGGGAGAGGAAGAAAGAGAGAGCCCCTCTCCCCTCTTTTGGGAAGTCTTCTCTTCCTATTTATAAGGGGTATCCATAGAAAATCCTAAAAAAGTACAATTAGAGGGAATATTTAGTAGAATATTCCCTTTGAGGATTCAAAAGCAAACTAGCTGTTTCATCACTGCCCGACCTCGACCTTATTGACGACTGTCCGACCTCGGCCTTATTGATGACTGTCCGACATCGGCCTTATTGATGACTTTCCGACCTCGGCCTTATTGATGACTGTCCGACCTCGGCCTTATTGATGACTGTCCGACCTTGGCCTTATTGATGACTGTCCGATCTCAGCCTTATTGATGACTATCCGACCTCGGCCTTATTGATGACTGCCCGACCTCGGCCTGCCTGAGCTCGTCCTATTGTCTCCGCGTGCCGAATTTCTCTGATCTGATTTTGACCCATATACTTACCAATTTGGGATAAGATTTTTCCTTTAGGTAAGCGTCCCGTGCGTTTGGACATAAGACATTGTAAATTTTTGGAAAAAAAACTGAAAATATTTTTTAAGTGAAAATGGTATTTGAAAATTAAAGTTTGTATTTGGATATGAATATAATTTTGGGTTGTTTTCGAATTTTTGTGAGTGATCTGAAGTGAAAATTTAGAAAATAAGTTTTATTGGAGTTTAAAATTTTTGAAAAATTCATTCTTAAATGAACATTGAAAATTTAATGGCCAGACACTAATTTCAAACAAAAAACTTTTGAAAAAATAAATAAAAGAATATGGCCAAACAGACCCTAAGATAAAACAATGAAACTTGGAAAACATTTTTATCGAGGAAAACTTGTATTGCATGCTTAAAAGCTTTGGAGATTTTGGATAAGTATAGTAACACATTTATATAACAGTATCCCTATATAATAATTATTCACTACAAATATCAAGTCTTTTAAGAATTAATTTTTTATATTATGTTATAATATATCTCTTCTATAACAGCACTTTACTATAATAGAAAAAAATCGGAACAAACGAATTCGTTATATAGAAGTTTGATTGTAGGGGTATTATCACTTTTAACCGACAACAGAAAATATATATATATTTAGTTGCCGAAAAAGTATATAAATTTAAATAAATTTTATATATAACATGCAAAAAATATATATTTTTTTGATTATTATTTTGAGAGTGAGTATATAATGTCATTTTCTCGGGCACTCCTACTTTCCTTTTAAGTTGGTACGTTATAAAGATCCGCATGACAACTAGACAAGTGCAAGGGGTAATTTAGACATTTCAGCTAACGTCACTCGGCTTTGACCACCAATCGCTATCCTCTCTCTCCGTGTCAAAACCAAACTCTCTCGACGATATTTCTTCATTTGTCCAATTCAGTTACAAAACAGAAACCCTGATCTGCTTCTTCTTTCAGATCAGATCTAATTCAAATGGACGCTCTCGATTCTGTGTTCGATCCTCTTAGAGATTTCGCCAAAGACAGCGTTAGGCTCGTCAAAAGATGTCACAAGCCTGATCGTAAAGGTATTGTGTATATATATAGTTGTGTAGTTTAGGATTGAAGCACAGCTGCTTGATTTATATTATTTGGATGTAGATCTAGGGATTTTACTTGTCTCAGAACCTTATTGACTAATTTTTGAATGTTTGTGGTGTAGAATTTACCAAGGTTGCTACTCGTACAGCGATCGGTTTTGTTGTGATGGGATTTGTTGGATTTTTTGTGAAGTTGATTTTCATTCCTATCAATAACATCATCGTTGGTGCTTCTTAATTGGTAAATTTTTTGCTTTCCCTCTTGTTATTCCGACTCTGACAAATTATTGATTTGGAAATTGTTTACATATGATTGGTCGCTATATATCTTAATTTTGTGGGATCTAGAGACTTGCTTGGTTAATTGCTCGTTTTCTGTTGTATTATAGCCTGGAGAACATTACGTAGTGATATCATGTAGAAGAATCTTATTTGTTGTTGTGTTACGTGTAAATGAGGGATAAGATATAAGTAATCACATATTTGTATCCATAAGGGAAACTTATTTACAAATCGCACTCAGGTTCAATTGTGTTAGGATTTTTTGTACAGCGACTTGCATTTACTAATTATTCATTACTGGAAAGAGCTGAGTCAAAGGTGTAAAATTTAGGACTTTTTGCCTTTAAAAGTAGGTGACCCCATGTTTTACTGTTAGTTTTGTTATGATGGATCCAAGTTGATAAATTTACATTACGAGGATTCTGTTATATTATAGAGAGTGAAAGGTTGATTCCTCAATGTTATTAGACTTTCTAGATAAAAACATTTTTTCTGTTTGGGGCTTTGATGGGATATTTCAGAGAACGCATAGTTCTAAGGAAGTTCATCCTAATCAGCATATATTCAGTGGTCTCTATATATGCAAAAAAGTGCATGAAGTTGACTATGAAAAGCCTGGTAATGTTGATCCATGTTCTCTGCCACCCAAATACTGAAATTACTATGTGGATTTCTTGCCAAATGGCCAACTGAACCTTGACGTTCAGTCATATCATCATTTGATATTGTTATACATTTTCCTTAATTTTCAATAGTTTTAGGACATACACCATTTAGCTGACATCAAAGGAATAAGAAACCTGATGATCTCGAAGTTGATTGTTGATTGATAAATTTATCTTTTAGCTATAAAAAACACTAGATATAATTATATATTCTCTGGTGGATTCGGGTTAGTTATAAGATTGCCGTCAATGTGAGTAAACATTCCTTTTCATAAAAATGAATATGTTAATGATTACCATGGTGTCTTTCTCTCAAATATGATTAGCATGGTGTCTTTGCAGTTTCTCCATCTATCTTGTTTTTTTCAAGTTTATGACATCTAAATGTATAAAGCTGATCCCCCTAATTCTGGATCAAGACTTTGTTCATTGATTGATATGTAAAAGTTTTATGAATCGTCTATAACCTTGCCAACTGTTATTTGTTGACCATGAGTTGTTTATGAAATTTGTTGTGTTTCTGATACTTAGCTTTCTTCCTAAATTGCCTTTTCAATTCCCTTGCTAGTAAAATATCTGGAACTAATCGAACTCTATATGTGAAACTGCAGGCGCTGCAAAGGACATAGCCAATTGGAGATGTAGAGCCAGAGATAGAAGTGGTGCAAAAATTTAGTTTCACATTGTAATCCGCAGCAGTTGGATACCCTGTAGTCTTATTCTGAACCTCCTAGTTAATTAGTTTTTATGTCATTCTAATTGCCTCCCTCACCTCCCAGTCCCCTCTTCCAGCCTGCTATCAGATTTTGTAAACTTTCCTGTTGAATTCAAGATTACAATTTTTTTATCGTAATTTCGCCCAATCCTTTAAGCCATGATGGATGCAGCTTCTAAACGTAGCTTAATTGTGACAAACATGATGGAAATGATGGGGAGGGAAAAATGAGTTTCTTGATCCTTTCTGGTGGTTGCAGGAAAGTGATCCTCCTGTCTTCTATATCCTGCTGCTGTGAAGTGGCATAACTAAGAAACAATTATGTTTAACAGTTTGCCAAATGCTTTAGACGCAGATCAACATATAAAAGTGTTGATCCAACCATGTTGAGAAAGATGTTTAATCCATGTTGATCCAAATTCCGCTCTCAGAAAGTAAGTAAAACGGATAAAAAGGACGAATACCCGGTCAAATCAGGGTTGCAAGGGGCAAGACATTAAAGAGAATTAGAACTCTGAACTTTAGGAAGTGGTGTTCAAATGCTATGTGGGCCGGGAGATTCACGAAAAATAAAGGAAATTTTACCTTCTACGGCAAAGATATATGTGAGAAAGCACGGGAGAAAATATTATTGATTAATATTTTATGTTATAATAAGCCCTATTTATATGTATACATAACGCATAACCTACTCCTATTACATAAGGGACTAGGACTAATTACATACATTCACATAACTATTTTAACACTCCCCTCGGCATATAAATCATATGTACCGAGCTTGTTACATATGTAGTTAATACAAGGACCAATGAGGGACTTGGTGAAAATATCTGCAAGCTGATCATTCGACTTCACAAACTTTGTTGCAATATCTCCCGAGAGTATCTTTTCTCTAACAAACTAACAGTCAATCTCAATGTGTTTAGTTTTCTCATGGAACACTGAATTTGACGCAATATGAAGAGCATCTTGATTATCACACACAAGTCCCATCTGACTAATCTCACCTAGTTTCAACTCCTTGAGCAATTGTTTGATCCAAATTAGCTCACATGTCACCATAGCTATTGCTCGACATTCTGCTTCTGTACTAGACCGAGCAACCACATTCTGTTTCTTGCTCTTCCAAGACACCAAATTTCCTCCTACTAAGATACAATATCCAGACGTAGAACGTCTATCAAAAGGTGATCCTGCCCAATCAGCATCTGAGTATCCAACGATCTGCTCATGGCTTCGATCCTCAAACAATAAGCCTTTGCCTGAAGCTGATTTTATACACAGAAGAATGCGGACAACTACATCCAAATGACTATCACAGGAAGAATCCATAAACTGACTTACAACACTCACAGGAAAAGAAATGTCAGGTCTAGTCACTTTGAGGTAATTTAATTTACCAACCAACCGCCTATATCTTGCAGGATCGCTAAGAGGCTCCCCTTGTTCTGGCAAAAGTTTAGAATTTGGATCCATCAGAGTGTCAACAGGTCTACAACCTGTCATTCCTGTCTCTTCAAGAATATCTAAGGCATACTTTCGTTGTGAGATCAGAATACCTGAGCTAGACTGAGCGACCTCAATACCTAGAAAATACTTTAATCTGCCTAGATCTTTTGTCTGAAAGTGCTGAAACGAAACAACTTTTTTGCAGTCGGTCAGCTTTTCAGACCGACAAGACAACAAACAAAATGTAGTATTGTATCGCGCTATACATATTCACTTTTTATGAAACGAAATAGCTTTTTCGCAGTCGGCCAGCTTTTCATACTGATAAGACAGCACACTAAACGTAGTATTGTACCGCGCCATACATATTGACTTTTTCTGAAAAGAAATAGCTTTTTCGCAATCGGTCAGCTTTTCAGACCGACAAGACAACATACAAAACGTAGTATTTAACCGCGCTATACATATTAATTTTTATGAAACGAAATAGCTTTGTCTTGATTTATCCTTTTATTATCTTTTATTTTCATGTATGTTGCTTTAGTTATGGTTGTTGTGCTTTTATCTCTTCGAATATTATGTTATGAAATTTCAATCTTCATATTGGTCTTCTTTACTAATACCAATAAGTTGAATGTTGGAACTATCATATCATCATCCCAATTCAAAAGATCATGTTAAAAAATAAGTTGTAACAAGACTGTGGAACATAATTTTATTTGATAGATATTGCAACATAAACAAGCACATACACTTATTACAAAAAATATTACGAAAACAAAACACTAGGTGTATCCTTGATAGTTGGGTACATTAGACGAATTTGCACTAGGAGTTGGATTACCACCTCCACCCAGACCAGCTGAAGGACATTTACGACGGTCGTGTCCTGCTTGCGAGCATATGCCACATTTATGCGCATAAATGGTATCACAAATGTAACGACCCGACCGGTCATTTCGAACTTTAGCGCATTTTTCGGCAGTTTGAGGCAATGAGCAGCTTCACTTCAGGCATTATGACTTGTACGTATGGTCGAAATTGAATTTCGGAAAGTTTGGAGTTGATTTGGAAAGAAAATTCTCAATTCGGAAGCTTTGAGGTGAAAGAATGGACTAAGATTGGATTTTTGAGTAAACGACCTTGGAATCGGGATTCGAAGATTCCAACAGGTTCGTATGATGATTTCAGACTTGGGTGTATGTCCGGATTGGGTTTTGGAAGACCTGGGAACGTTTCAGCACATATTGTGGAAGTTGGCATTTTTGAAAGAATTTCATAAGTTTGGGTTGAAGTGCATTTTAGTGTTATCAATGTCTGTTCGGGATTCCGAGTCTGGGAATAGCTCCGTATGGTGATTCTAGTGTTGGGAGCGCGATCAGAAGTGAATTCAGAGGTCCGTGAGTCATTTTGGAGTCATTTGGTTAAAAATAGAAATTTGAAGGTTTTTGAGGAGTTTGACCGGAAGTGGACCTTTTGATATCGGGGTTGGAATCCAATTCCGGAAGTTGGAGTAGGTCTGTAATGTCAAATATGACTTGTGTGCAAATTTGAGGTCAATCGGACGTGATTTGATAGGTTTCGACATCGAATGTAGAAGTTTGAAATTCTAAAGTTCATTAAGCTTGAATTGGAGTATGATTCATGATTTCGATGTTGTTTGATGTAATTTGAGGCCTCGATCCAGTTTGTGTCATGTTATAGGACTGGTTGGTGTGATTGGATGGGGTCCCAGAGGCCTCGGGTGTGTTTTGGGGTGGTTTCAGATCATTTTGGGCTATTTTGCTATAGTTGTTGTTGGTGTCTGGTGTTGTTCTTCGCGTTCGCGTGGATACTCTCCCGTTCGCGAAGAAGGTTTGTGCTTCATGGATTTTGTCCTTCGAGGTCGCCAAGATGTTCTCGCGTTCGCGAAGAAGAAAATCTCTGTTGCACAGGTCTGACTTCGGAGGCTCATATCTCACAATCTGTAAGGAATTTGGAGATGATCCAAAAACGAAAGTTGTAGATCTTTGTGTCTAGTTTTTAGAAAATTAGATATTTTAGAATTTGGATTTTGTACCAAAAGTTATGGCTGGTACACTATAGACTGTCAGGGAAGATGAAGAAGAAATTTGTGTTGCGCAGGGCTGAATTTAGAGGCTTATATCTCGAAATCTATAAGGAATTGGGAGATCACCAAAGCATGAAAGTTGTAGATATTGGTGTCGTATTTTCAAAAAGTTAAACCATTTGTCATTTGGAGTTATTTACCAAATGTTATGGCCATTATACTAGAGGCTGTCTGAGAAGAGTTTGAAAAAATGGTTTTGGGAATTTTCTTCTTCGCGAACGCGATGCGGGTCTCGAGAACGCGGATCAAAGTCGTCTGGAAAGTGTATAAGTGTAAATAAATGGGTTTGGTTCATTTCATCTCATTTCCTCCATGGGAGCTGACCTAGGAGCGATTTTGGAGCTCCATTTTCATCATCCATGTCAAGGTAAGTGATTTCCATATATTGCAAGATAATTACTTGGATTATATCTAGATTTAACATGGAAAATCATGTAAATTAGTAGAAATTTTTGGATTTTGAAGAAAACCTAGGAAATTTGTATTCTTGGATTTTGACCACGATTTTGGACATGAAATTGAGTGCCAATTATATATTTGAGTTCGTGAGGTTGAGGGTGAAATTTATCTTCGAAAAAATTTGGAATCCGGGCAAGTGGGCTCGAGAGCGATTTTATCAACTTTTCGAGCGGAGTTGGATTTTATATAAATTGAATTGTTATGAGTATTATGGTGTATTTTCATTGGTTTGCCCATTATTTGGCTAATTTTGGAGCATTGGGGCATCGGTTTGTGTCGTCGAAAGGGGCTTGGATGCCGGTTATTGGACTTCGGAGCGAGGTGAGTCTCTTTTCTAAGTTTCTAAGTCAAGACCATCAAGTTACTCGTTTTCACTGCACAAAAAGAACAAAATGATAAGCTACTCAAAGTGATAAATATTTTACATATAGCTATATCACTTCACTTACAAGTCGTACTGCGTTGACATTCTATGATGTACATTTTCCTGTTGGTGATGACTCCCGGATGGAACACTGTGATCCAACACGCCAGAACTACGATATTCCAACTGGGTGTGGGGTCATAACTTGTAAAATTCATATCCGGGCGGTACCCCCTATGAAAAATATGAGTGTTAATACAAATTCAATTCAACAAAAAATAAACATCGTAACAGAAAGGAAAATTGAAGTTTACCAGTCGTATTGTGGATTATGTAAAGTAGGAGAGAAATTATTTCCTCACTCCTTGCTCCTCGTTTGCCCGCGGAGATAAGTTAAGATCCGACCAAACTCTTTCAGCCAGAACATGTTGGGCTAAAATTGCTCTAGAATAACCACCCGATGACTGGAGGTTATCCCTACTTTGCGCAATCTCATTATTGCAAATGTTTTCAGCCTTGACATACATTTCCAACAATTTTATTACAATAAATTTCCTGTATTCATCCGGAATGCGCAAAAAATCTCTAAGAGTTTTATCATCTTTGATGTTAAACTCAGAGTAACAAGCAAACCCCTGTGGAGTCACAAAATACAGAAATCTACGGGTTACTTTAAGGTTCACCGAACGTTTCCTCACACTCATTTTTTACGTAACAATGATACCAATTTATCGTACTCCATTGTAAGCGGCAATTTAACATTATACTGTGGAGATGAACTATACCTCACAGAGTTATTGTCCATTACAACCTCACCCCCCAATATAATGAAACCCTTATTTTTGGCTCTTCAGACATTATAAAAAATGCTTGATAACAAGAAGAAAAGTTTGAACGGAAGTTAGAATCTTTTTTGAATGGATTTTCATAAAATCCTAACGCCTTTAAATAAGACAATGCCTAGCTCGAGGGGTTGAATTTTTTGATGTATAGCGCGGTATTACACCGCGCTATACCCATTTGAATGATTGTTATGTTAGTTAACCGCAGGAGAGTTATTGGTGGGCCCACAAACAAGTATAGTGCGGTATAATACCGTGCTATATATATTTGAATTACAATTATGTCAGTTAAATGCAGGAGACTTATTGGTGGGCCCATAAACAGATATAGCGCGTTATAATACTGCGCTATATATAACACGGTATTATACCGCGCTATACTTTAATGGCAGAAACACTGTTAAAGTATAGCATGGTATAATACCATGTTTTATATAAAAAAAAGTATTTTTTAGGCAATAAAAACGTATTTTAAATCCAAAAAGTTGGCATCTCAAATTTTTATGCAGATAGTTTCACTGAAGCGACATCTGTTGGGAACATCAATCAAATATTCAAGTTGTCAAATGAAAGTGTTCAAAGTTTTATGAAGGAGCAAGAGTGACAAAATGGTTAAAAGAAAACAGTTAACCACCTATATTATCCACTAAAAATTGGGTTAGATAATGAACTTTTTAAAAACGGGTCAAATATGGATAGGAACCATATTATCCATTTAGAAAATGGATAACCAACGGGTCTGTCTTTTACATTTGTAAAACCTCAAATTGGGGGTTACTCAAGTTAGAGAGACTAAGAATTCTCCCAAAAGTGATCATATGTAAGAAGTTATAGATAATATAGTTACCCATATTATCCGCCAGTTAACTCATTTTTTATCCGTATTAAATATAGGTCGGATCAGATAATTTATCCTTTTTTCATTACCCGTTTCGACTTGAACCATATCCGACCCGACCCGCCCGTTTGCCACCCCGACGAAGGAGCATTATGATCCTTTATTAGGAAAAATTCAAAAATAGCCAGATTTACAAGTGGTCATTCAAAAAAAGCTACAGTTTCAAAAGTAATCAAAATTTAGCCACTTTTTATGTAAAGATAAATCTGAAGAAAATACTCTTCAAAATCCGGAAAAATACTCCAGTATAATATACTAGAATTCCCTGGAGTTCCAGTATATTATACCGGTCCAGCATATTATATATACTGGCACTTTCCGCGTGTTGGAGTTCCAGCATACTATGCTGGAAGTTCATACACAGGTGCACTGATCTCCAGTATATTATGCTGGAACTTTCCGTGTTGCAGCAAAATAGTTGCTATTTTTCAATGACATTGCAAGCGTTGGCTATTTTTGAATGACCAGTCCGAAAACTGGCTAGCTCGTGCTATTTTTACTCCTTTATTGGAACGTATTGTAACTTTATTAAACATACACTTTTTTGTCTCGTCCTTGTAGTAGCAATATGAAAAGTAAATGAAGCTAGTGAATTGGACCGTACGTGCACAACCTCTAATATACTTGTAACTTGGATCGCCTTCTTTATTCCGTGCTTTTTTTAAGATTAACACCCGCTACTTCTAGTAACAATCTGATGCAAAAGACGTGATGCATTCACCTCCTTCCACCTTTATAAACTAATCTTATAGTACAGTAAGGGGTCATTTGGTTGGAATATGCCTTATGCCGGTATAAGTTATGTTGGAATAAATTATGCTGAAATTAGTTATGATGGGATTGTTGTTTATTCACTATTTGATATGTTGTATTAAGAATGACAATTGCATAATTTCTAAGAAAAAAGTATAAATTATACCGGTGCTAATTACCCCACCCTCTATAAGGTATAAGTTATCCTGGTGTTGAAATTAATATCGGGATAACTTATACCTGATTTGCTAACCAAACAGAATATTAATGTGGTATTAAATTTTTATACCACCCATATACCTTCTTATACCTCATACCAAATGACCCCTAAGTGTGCACATAATACGGTACAGGCGAAGGCAACTGTAGTTACATCAGCGACCAGAGGTAGTGAAAGGTATATTTTTAGTGCTCATCATCACGGCTATAAGTCATATAAACCAACTGATTATGGGAAGATAAAAAAAAGGACGACTTGACATCTGCGTAGGGATATTACCAGCTTTGGTCATCTTCCAAAAGATTGAATGATAACAGGAGCACTATGCAAAGAACTAAAGGTTCAGAAAGAAATTAAGTAATTAGGAACCAACACAGCTGCAATGAATATATCTATATGGCACTAACCACAAAAGGATTTTGACGAGTCAAATCCAGGAAACACAAAAAGAGTGAAGTTTTATACAGACAAAAGGATTCAAGAACGATAGCAAAAAGGTGGATTCACATTTGAGAAAAGAAATTGCATGTCCCATCCGTAACCATTAGTTGCACTTGTACTGTTAAGCCTCCAAACCAGCAGCTGACGAGATCTTTTAACTGCAGCAAGGGAAATGGGAGAAATTTAGCACTAAGATTTAATGGTTGGACAATATGGATGGGAGGGTCTTAAGATCCTGAAGTAGATCATATTAAGAAACCCATAAATCATGAATACTACAAAACATTATATTTGCCACTACGCCAATTAAGCAAAATCATAATGCAAAATTACAAACTACAAACAGATAGAATTGTGAGAACCAAAAGCAAATTATGTGATCGCATAAACCTTGGCGCCCACTGCAGGTACACCTATAGTATAAGCAACATATTTCAACTTCAGAACCAAGATGCATGATACGAAACAATAACTTGAGACATCCAAGAATGAGATGAAGTCATCACCAATGAGATCCCATTCATGAATATGAGTTGCAACGCAATTTTAGCTCAAAATACATTGATATAACTGGAGACAGAAACCTGTCCGGTAAAAAGCAAATGTATTCAACCAGGGATTACCAAAGAAAGAAGAATAAAAACTGTTATTTATCAAGAAAATGATATACTGGCCCCAGTTTCATAAATGTGTTTTTAATTGATAGGAAAAAGAGGGAATAGACAAGTTTAGGCTCGACTACATATAATTCAACCTTTATATTGTAAAATTACTAACATAACCAACTACAGGTAATCATTATAGTTGTGTGGGTTACTACTTACATAATCTTTATCTGATAAAGATTACTAATATTCTTTAATCCAAAAAATCTAGGCCTCCACTCGATGTATATCTTGCATTGGTGAACGAAATAGGGTCAACTTAGCCCATTGAGTGCTCTACCTCATTGCCAAAACTTGCAACTTTAGCAGCTCCCTTGGCAGCTTTTCGTTCCTCTATTCCTTACACATTTGGTACTACAGTTCTTTATCCCCGGTCCCATTTACTCTTTGTTTTCTTTCCTTTTTCACCTCTCTTCATTCAGATCATTAAAACCCCAGAAAAAGGATAGGCCAAGAGAGGAAAAAGCTAGAAAGAAAATCATACTTGTGTTATGAACAAGCATTTCCGAGAATATGATCAACTACTGTCTGACTATTTGCTCTAGCGCGAGATTCCCTTACTCTTTTGGTTACTTCCTACACTTTCCGGTTACAACTGAAATTAAACTAACATTTATTCATTTTTCAAAGAAGATTTTATAAGAATCTCTACTTGCAGTCGTAAAATGAAAACAAGACTAAAATAAAGACAATTTGGATTCCCAGTCCATCAAAACTAATTTAATCTACAATAGATTTTTAGGAAATCCACACTTTCTATTCACCATCCAAAGTCTCTGAACCTGCCAAAATCCCACGGACTGAAAATGATGGACTCACAAGTTAAAACTTACCTAGTTATTTAAACAAGAGATATTCAAGATAGGCCTGCTCTAGATCCCTAAGTTTGCATGGTGATCTTTTCAAAATCCTTTTATTTATACATTGGTCGATCATCTTAACATCCCTTTCTCAATAACCATAACTAGATAGTTACTTACAGATCTTAACACAGGAACAAGCTTTCCTTGCAAGAGAAACTGTTTCAATTTTAACCTCCAAAATATAAAAATGTTCATTTCCCTTGACAGCATTTTGCTTCCTCCGTTCCTCGTGTCATCACTCTTTCCCTTCTCAGTCCCTCTAAAAGAGTTATCTTTACCTCCTAATTACTTGTCACATCAAGAGGATCTCTTTTCTCGGTGTGTAAACAATGGATGAATGATTTGGTCATAAAATTCAAAACTGGACATAAAGTCGTTATAGAAGTAATTAACGTAATATGGATCTGAGCCTAAGAAGTCAGAACATTTAATCAATTGCTCAAATGGTAACATCAGAGTTGTCTACGTGTATCTTGATTGCTACGAAATGACACGAGTCAGCAGTCGTTCAACAAAACCAGGTAATCTGAACGAAGCGTAAGGAGGAAGTAAGCAATTACATGAATCCAGAACAACCATTTGCAGTCTGAATTAGAATTCAGATAAATTGCTGATCTTAACAATCTCACCACAGCCTGTCCAATCTGGACCAGGTTTCAGGTTTCACCATCCAAAGTTTCTGAACCTGCCAAAATCCAAGGGACTGAAAAATGATTGACTCACAAGTTACAAGACTGCAGCAGCAGCAACAACAACAGCTATGCCTTAATTCCAAACCAGTTGGCATCGGCTCTTTTTTTTTCCCTTTCGTGGGGATTAGCCCTAGTTCGGGGGGTCGGCTCGACATCCATTCTGTTCCAATATTCAGTACTTGCAGGTTTTATTTATTTATTTATTTATTTAAGTGAAGCTAATATTCCTAACTCTAAATCCTCACGGAAAAGAACAAATAAAGCATTTTCATTTCCCAATCTTAGCTTTTCAAACCCTAGCTAAAAAATCAGATCTGAAATGGAACCAAATAAACATATAACAGAATTGAAACCCTTACTTTTGACCGTCAAGGTTACCCTGTCCACTGCTTCCACCACTAGCATATGAATTATCCTCTGTTGTCTGCCATTGCCACGCCTGCGACGGCGGCTGGGAATAAAAAGCCGCCGGATCAACCCCAGCCATAGGAGCAGGCCTACCCATCATCACTCCACCCGGAGGAGTAGGCTGGCCCAATGGAGGATAATAATATGGCACACCACTAGCAGTGGGCCCCACCATTCCCGGCCCAAGCCCAACAACGCCGCTCTCGTCCTTAATCTCATCCCTAGGTACAATGTCAACGAGGAAATCAAATATATCGGTACGAGTAATCGCGGCAGCGATGTCATTCTTCTGTAAAGTTCGGCGCTTGTTTTCCTCGGCGTGAAGCCACGAACGAATCGTGAGTTCGAGAATGAAGAGTTCACACGCTTTGGCGAAGAGAATTGGAGCTTCGGCGGAGATCATGCGTACGTCTTCGTCGGCTTTCATAATTTTTTTAATGCGGGCGAGGGGAAGTTGGTGGTTTTTGAAATCGTTGGCTTGTTCGATTTCTTGGCGTTGGTAAGTCCAAAACATTTGGAGCTGTTGCTGTTGTTGTTGGAGGAGGTGGTGGTATGGTGTTTGCTGTGGATATGGTGCCGACTGAGCCGCCGCCGCCGCAGCTGCAGCAGTTGTCGGCGATTGGTGAGGGTTGTTGTCCATGGCGTTTTTGGGGGAGATGAAAGCGACGATTGCCTTCAAAATTTCTACGGAGGTGTAATGGTGCACTCTTCCAAGAAATTTATATGCTACTGCTCGCATCAGTCCCAATTTATGCAATTATTTTCTTTTTTGTCCATCCTTAAAGAAATTGAAGCATCTTTGAATTTTTAAATAAGTTAATTTGAATTTGTTATTTTATCATTAATAAAATAATTTAGAGGAACAAAAATTATTTATAATTTATTTAGATCAGAAATATTAAGGACCTGTTTGTTCAGAGATTTTTTTTATAAAAAAAACGTGTTTTGTTTTATCCGAAATTTTGCAACTTTTTGAAGATTTTCCGAAAATGAGTTTTTCAAATTTTCAGAAAAAGATTTTCCCCACTCACAACTGCAATATTTTTTTAAAGTGAAATGCATGTCCAAACATAATTTTAAATTTTAAATATTATTTTTCGACTTAATTTAAAATACTACTTTTTTAAAAAAATTATAATTTTTATGTCCAAACGACTACTAATATTCTTGCTTTATTTCTTAAACTGTTTAGTCAACAACTTCACATAAATTGAAAAGGAAGGAGTATACTTTTTCTAGTTGATAGATATAAAAATGTTTATTAAGTTACATTTTTATAAAAAAATTATAATTAATGTATTAAACTATTAAATTTTTTAATTTTGATTGGTTGTACTATCAAATAATATTTTATCAGTTACTTTAACATGTATTTCTAATTACTAATATGCTTCGTAGAGCCTGTTTGGATATAAGAATTTTTTTCTTTTTTTCCAAAATTTTTTCACTTTTTTCCGAAATCAGAGTTTGTTCAAAAAATTTCCAATTTGAAAATGCATTTTGGAAATTTTCGAAAACTTGAAAAATCCCAAAAAGTTATTTTTCAAAATTTTCATTCAAATCACTTACAAAACTTCAAAAATAACCTAAAATTCTATTCATGTCCAAACACAACTCTAAATTTCATATACCATTTTCACTTGAAATTTTTTTTCACCCTTTTTTGAAATTTTACAATTCTTATATCCAAACGCCCACTTAATATTACTGATACTTTGTCTAAACACATGTTATATGTGACTCTTAATTTGTTTTCCGAATGTTCTAAAATATCTGATTACTATTTTTTTCTTCCATATAACTCTTGGAAAATACGATAGCGAAGACTCAGATTGACTATCTCTTCCTCAGAAGGTATGACAGAGGGTTGTGCAAGGACTGCAAGGTGATTCCGAGTGAGACACTCGCGACGCAGCGTAGACTCTTGGTGATAGACGGTGGTATTAGATTAAAGAGGAGGAAACGGTCTGCTCGGGGAAAACCTAGAATCAGGTAGGGAGCCTTGACTAAGGATAAAGCCCAAGAGTTGGAGTGGTGGTTGTCGACTATGGGAGCTTGGAGGAGCAGTGGGGACGCGAACACTATGTGTTCAGCGATAGCGGACTGTATAAGGGAGGCGGCGAGAGAGGTGCTATGGGTCTCGACCGGTGTCTCTGGTAGGCATAAAGGAGACTGTTGGTGGAATGATGTGGTCCAAGGTAAAGTGGAAGCGAAGAAGGTGGCGTACCTTAAGTTAGTGGGGAGCATAGGTGAGGAGGAGAGGCGAACGTGCATGGAGAGATATAAGGTAGATAGGAAGGAAGCTAAAATATCGGTCACAGAGGCTAAGACTGCGGCTTATGATCGTATGTACGAGGAACTGGGGGAAAAAGGCGGGGAGAAGAAGTTATTCTGGCTGGCCAAGTTGAAAGATAGGAAGGCTCAAGATTTGGACCAAGTGAGATGCATCAAGGACGAAGATGGTAGAGTACTGATGGAAGATGCCTAGATTAAGAGGAGATGGCAGACTTACTTTCATTAACTTCCGAATGAAAAAGGGGATTGGGATATTGTGTTAGGCGAATTTGAGCATTTCGAGAGTCACCGTGACTTCAGGCACTGCAGGCGTATCAAGGTTGAGGAGATCGTGGGAGCTATGCGTAAGATGAGTAGGGGCAGAGCGACCGGACCAAATGAGATTTCGGTGGAATTTTGAAAGTGTGTAGGGAGAACAAGTTTGGAACGGTTGACTGGGTAGTTTAATGTTATTCTTAAGGCGAACAGGATGCTGGATGAGTGGAGGTGGAGTACGGTGGTTCCATTATATAAGAACAAAGGTGATATCCAGAGTTGTAACAATTATAGGGGTATCAAATTACTGAGCCATACCATGAAAGTATGGGAGAGGGTGGTTGAAGCGAGGGTGAGGATGGCAGTGCATGTATCCGACAAGCAATTCGGGTTCATGCCGGGTTGTTCTACCACAGAAGCTATACACCTTGTTACGAGGTTGGTAGAACTGTACAGAGAGAGAAAAACAGATCTACACATGGTATTTATTGACCTAGAGAAAGCGTATGACAAGGTTCCAAGAGAAGTTCTCTGGAGATGCTTGGAGGCAAAAGATGTGTCGGTTCCCTATGTTATGGCAATTAAGGACATGTATGATGGGGCTAAGACTCGGGTTAAAACAGTCGGAGGCGACTCTGAGCATTTTCTGGTCGAATGGGGTTACACCAAAGCTCTGTGTTCAGACCGTTCTTATTCGCCCTGGTGATGGATGCGTTAACAAACCATATTCAAGGGGAGGTGCCATGGTGCATGTTGTTCGCCGATGACATTGTTTTTATTGATGAGTCACAGGTCGGTGTTAATGATAGGCTAGAAGTTTGGAGACAGGTGTGAGCACGTGATTTTTGCCTCACACGAATTACTCCAAAAGAATTCCCAAAATTAGGTCTTTTCTTTAATTATTTGTTATTTTAGGCATTACTGTGCGATTTTCCTGATTGTTTGCATGTGTTTGTGTGCATGTTTAATTTTATTAATGCATTAAAAATACAAAAAATACAGCATCTGCACTTAGGATTTGATTTTACATTTTTGGTTAATTTAATAAAATGTTGTTTTACAAAATGAAAAATTCACAAAAAATAACGCATTTTTGCATTTTTAGTGTTTAATGTCAAAATTTTGCGATTTTTTATTTTAATTTGATATTAATTATGTGTGATAATTATTATTTAGAGATAATTAATATTTTAAGATAATTCGGGTTTTTATAGCTTAATTTAGGATTTTTTTTAAGTTTTAATTTTTGAAAGAAAAGGAAGAAAAGAAAAGAAAAAGAATTAATAAAAGAGAAGGAAATCAAATTTGGGCCAAATTCAATTTAATTCAAGAGGCCCAAATCAAATACACCTGAAACCCCCCCTCCCAGTCCGGCCCAGACCCGTCCCAACCTGGTCCATTACCAGACTAAACCAAACGACGTCGTTTGGACATGATTTAATCTGGGACGTTGAATTAATTTGATCGAACGGTCCAGAGCTCCACCCACAACCCGAACCCGACCCGATCCCTGAACTGATCCAACCCCAATTAACCAAAACGACCCCGTTTTATTTAAGGATTTGATCAGAGCCGTTGGATTCCAATCATCCAACGACCCTAATTAAATCGTTAATTTTAATATACCCAAAACCCAAACCTCTTACCCCTCTCAGAACCCCCCTCCTTCGTCTCTCATCTCCTCAGAGACGACCCTGTTTCACTGCCTCATTCCGCCCGCCGGAAATCGTCCACGGCGGCGGAAGGTGGCCAATCACCCCTAAAAATACACCCCAGAACCCCATCGCACCCTTCTTTCCAAATCCATGACTCGTTTCCCTCGAATCGTGTCAGAACTCGTTGAATATTTGATTGAAGTTCGGACCCCTGAACCCTAGCCTATCCAATCACCCTCATCTTTATACCATAGAACCACCCCGAGCCCCTCTTTCCAAATCCATGACTGTTTTCCCTCGAATATTCCCCGAACTCGTCAAATTTTGGATCGAAGATAAGACCTAAAAATGTCAAAACTCCAAAATCGGTAGATTTGGTGATGATTAAGACCAAAACGGACCTCAGTCATGTATTTTCATCTGAGAACACGTGATTGAGATCTCTTTCGGTCGAAATTGAGAGTTTGAAGAAGAAATTCAAAGCTGGCCATTTTTGCTAGGTATTTTTATTCATTAAAATGGTATTGCACGATTTTGTTTGTTATTTTTATTTTCATTTTAGTCTTTGTTGTATCCGCCTTTCTTTTCTTCATTATAGACTCACATATTAGTCCGTCAATTACATGATTAATTTAATAGCATGTTTAATTCATTAGTTTCTATTATTTAGTTCGTCATCATCTGTTCCTTCGCCCCTGTTTCTTTGTAAAAGTTTCTTGTTTTGTTTGAAATGGGTTTCTGGATGGTGCTCAATGGGGATTACAGATTTATGGGTTCTGAATTGGGTCAACTTGAGCCATTTTGGCTTTGATTCTAGGGTTAGTTTCAGGGTTGTAAGGATAGCTTGAGAATTATTTAATAAAAGGGGCAGTCACCTAATTAAGAAGCTTCTATAGTGGTAGGGTTTAGATTTCAATTGAGTGGAATCGAATTTTTAAATGTTGAAAGGCACTCTGTGAATCCTAAAGGCATTTCCCATTGCCTATTTAAGGAAACAACACACTAAGAAAAGGAAAAAAAGGCGGGTACTCTGAAATACATAGATTCTGATACTCTGAAATACATAAATTCTGATATTCTGAAATACTGAGAAGAAAAAAGAGATTCTGAAAAAAACAAGAAAAAAAATAGGAAGAGGAGAGGACGTTCTGAAAAATACAAAAAATAATGAAGAGCCAAGAAATCCTGAAAATAAAAAAAACAACTGTAAACTCTGCAGAAAACACTGTTCCATTGAGTTTTTTTTAGTTTGTACTTCATTTTTGAGTTAAAGATCTTTCTGTTGGTCTGCTCTTCGATTGTTGGGGTTCTACTGCTGCTGCTGTTTATTACTGTTTCACCTCTTACCTTCCCTTTCTTCAAATTCCAGGTACTTTCCTGCACCTCATGGATATATGAGATTAGAAGAATTTGAAATCATATTGCTGGGCCACAGCTTGTGTCATGTCGATTTGCCTTTTACATGTTATATTCTAGCTATAGTTCCCTGATCGATTCCTAGCATATATAACCTTTTGTCATATAATTCTTAGTTGTTGCAATTTTTGCCTTAAAGTTCATTTGTAAATAAGCAGAACATTCTTTTTAGTCAAGATGATGTGAATGGTTTAAGGTTTCGTCTGTATGTAGGGATTTAGTATAGTGTTAGTAGAATAAGCATACTCAATATCGGTTTTATTTCGAGAAATAAATGTTGTTTGTTGAGTATTCTACTTGAACACATTGAGCTTCACTCTTCCATTTCGGAATTCGTTTGGCTAAGTTCAAGTTGTATTATTGCTATCAAGGTATTTCACTTACTTATTAGGAATCTCTGAAGTGTATGGAGTTTCATACGGATAGGATTTGTTTTGGCCCTAAATCGTACTTTGTGAATCCTATTGCCCAAATTGGTTTGAGTATCTTAAATATGAAATATTGTTTAAGTCGTACTGTTTATGGATCCTATTGTTCTTGTTATTTGTTTGCTTAAGAGGTTTGTTTGGATAGGTTCGATCAGTTCAATTCTAGATGGAATAATCTCCTCTTATCATTCTTAATGTGGTATTTTTATCTGGTTGATTTATAAAAAATCTTTTTGCTGGCAGCTATATGAGTTGATGCTCTTCAAAAACTGTATATGATTGGGTGATGGTTTAAATTATCTGTGACATTGTGTTTAATTTCTTTCTTTTGCAAATTACATTGATTGGATCCCTCTACCTTTAATTAGTTAAGATGATTATTAAACCAAAAAGAAATATTTCAACGTGGGAAAAAGTTTTGAGATGGAAAAGTATTTATTACACTGTAAGATTGCTTATTGTACAGATAAATATTTTATAAGTGATTTGGCATCTCTTGATAGTATTAAGGAAAGAGTAAGGGGAAAGATGTACATCTAAGGATTGACTACTTATATTTGCCTTAGTTCTTTAGTGTAACGGACAAATGCTATTTAATTAATCAACATGCACAAGTCATTAGGCTATTTTTCTAATTCTGCAAAAATCCAAATGAACTTGGCTTTGTAACGAAGATATTTGAACCCCTACTGTCTAATTCCATAAGCTTTTGACTTTACGCAAAATCCCATTGCATCGGAAGAAATAACTCATCATACATCGTAGTTTTTTAGGCACGATTAATAATAAACCATTGTGATTATGTATACGTTCGCGTCACATAATTGTGAATTTAACTCCAAAAAAAGAGAGACCCGAGGGATGCGTTCGCGCAACCTCAATCAAATTTTCTTAAATAAATAAACGAAGTGTTATTAATTGTGGACACGTTCGCGTGACATGTTTTGACGCGCTAAAGGAAAAGAGTATGCGTACGCGTAACTTAATTCTTTAATTACGAATAAATCAAGTGATTTAAATGCGGTAAAAAGATAATTGCACATAGGTTCTAAAATAAGTAATTGGAAAATTTAAGTCGAGTATAAATTGCTAAGCGACCGTGCTAGAACCACGGAACCCGAGAATGCCTAACACCTTCTCCCGGGTTAACAGAATTCCTTACCCGGATTTTTGTGTTCGCAGACTGTAGAACAGAGTCAAACTTCCTCGATTTGGGATTTCAACCGGTGACTTGGGACACCATAAATTATCCCAAGTGGCGACTCTAAAATAAATAAAATAATCCCGTTTCGATTGTTACTTAAATTGGAAAAAACTCCCTTACACCCCATTTCGGGTGTAAAAAGGAGGTGTGACAGCTCTGGCGACTTTGCTGGGGACTGAACCCAGAATCTCTAGTTCAGGGTTCAAGGATTCGAGCTTATAGTAACTGTTATATTTGGCTTTATTATTATCTAATTTTTACATGTTTAGGCCTAATGTGCTAAATGTTGCTTTTTACCGCTTTGATATTATCTGAACTGTATATATAAACTATTACGAAACCCTTTTTCTTTCTGAGTCTTCTGAATTTATGGTGCACACGTGCGCGTGGCCCACCTTTCTGTTAGAAGTCATACCAAATAGAATGAAGTTGGGCCAAGTAACTAGGCCGGGTAGACTTTCATGCTCCCGGTACGTTGCCCCCACTTCGGCTCGAGTTGTCCGCTTGGGTAAGCCGGGTTTAGAACAATATACCCCAGGTTTTACACTTAGAATAACTCAGCTTCATGCCGGATCCCTAGTAGGAACGTTTGATTGCATCATGTGCATTTGACTTTGGAGACTCAACACAGGGGTTGAGTCTGTCTAGGACATGTGTACCCGAAACGAAAAGACCATCCTGATACATCTTACTTGTTACTTGTGCATTCATTTGTTTAGGATTTGCATGTTGACCGGCTTATAGGGGGAAAGTTAGAGACGGAAAATCAATGTGAGGACCGAGAAAGAAAATTAGCTGTTTTCGAAAAAAAAAAATTCCAAAATATTTTAAAATACTACCGAAATTTTGAAAAAAAGAAGAAGGAAATTTTGTGTTTCTTTTAAAAAAAAATATTTTTATTATTACGAACTACGTAAGTTTAATTCTCGCCGGATGTGAGAAACGTAGGAAACCCACATCGGGCCCAGCTATTTTTGAACAAAAAAGAAGAAAAAGATAATAAATAAATAAAAATGTGGGTACATAAATGTCGTTGTGTTGTCATAAGTAAGGTGATGCCATTCTTATCCAAAATATGCCGAATGTCCCCAACAGGGCGCCGAAAGGCCGTTTTTGCAAGAACAGTCACCTTTGGTCATTTTTTTTTTAAAAAGATTCTGACCAGTTATCAAATACAGCCTTTAAATCTTCTTCATCGAAGTGCTTTTTATGATTTTTTTTAAATATTGATGATTTTTTTTTTCAAAATGAGTCTTGATTTTTGTTTTTAAAATTAAAATCACTCACAGGTACAAAATGAGCACCATCCAAAACCCACCATTCACAGATGTAGATGAGTTTCTATTTCGGCTTCAGATGTGGTGGTATGAATTAGGAGGAGATGGTCAGAAACGGGTCATTAAGTATTTGGGAGCTCTCACAGATATTATGAAAGTTAAACCACGCGATGATTTGATTACGACACTAGTGACTTTTTGGGACCCTATTCACAATGTCTTTCACTTCTCTGATTTCGAGCTTACTCCCACTTTAGAAGAAATAGCTGGATATTCCGGTTTTGACGGAGATTTGAGAAACCAGAATCTTATATTCCCAAAATCTCCCTCTGTACACCGATTCTTTGGTCTTTTGAATATCAGTAATCAAATCAGAAAGAGCAACGTTGTCAAAGGGTGTTGTTCTTTCAACTTTCTATATTCAAGGTTCGGAAAGCCGGATGGATTTGAAATTCATGAAAAAGGCCTTACTAATAAACAAAATAAGGACACCTGGCAGATTCACCGTCGCTTCGCTTTTATGGTGGCTTTTCTGGGAATCATGGTCTTCCCAAACAAAGAGCGGACGATTGATATTCGCATAGCCAGAGTCGTACAAGTCCTCACTACCAAGGAACATCACACTCTTGCCCCGATCATTCTCTCTAGACATTTATCGGGCGTTGACTTTGTGTAAGTCTGGGGCAAAATTCTTCGAAGGGTGCAATATTTTGTTGCAAATGTGGTTGACTGAACATCTCCGATATCACCCCAAGTTCATGCAGTATGGTCTGAGCAAGGACAATTTCATTGAGAGTTATAAAGAAAGAATAAAAGATTATAAATCTCCAGAAGGGGTGGAAGCCTGGATATCCCATTTAAGATCTTTAATGGCAAGTCAAATTGAGTGGACTTTGGGATGGCTCCCGGTAAGAGAGGTGATACACATGTCAACCTTAAAGAGTTATTTGCTACTGTTGGGTTTAAGAAGTGTCCAGCCGTATGCGCGACAGAGAGTTCTAAGACAGCTAGGGAGATACCAAGTGGTGCCTGATGATGAAGATTTGAGTGTGAAAGTGATTGAGCTACACCCCGAAGCCACACTCCCTAAGGCTTTAATCCAACCGATTTGGAATGGTTGTCGATACTTGAAAGATGATACCCAAGTTCCAGATCCTGCAAAAGGTGAGATAAATTCGGGTTATGATAGGTGGTTTGAGAAAAGATCTCGTGTGGATGATGCACCAGAACCCGATCCCAGAAGGCCCATAAAAAGACCGCATATCCAAGCCTTTGATGACAAAATCCAAGAACGGTTGGCTTGGGGTGAAAAGGAAAAGGGTTACAAAGCAACTATTCATGCCTTAGAAGAAAGCCTGAGGAACCTCAATTTAGAGAAAGACTTACAAGCACAAGAAGCAGAAGGGGAAAAGAAGAGTCTGATTTGCGAGAATAAAACTCTTCGAACTCAGTTTCAACAGATGAAGAAAGCCTCTGAAGCGCCAGTAAGAAGTTGGAAAGATCAGAAAATCAATTCCAATCTGATGGAAAGGATGCAAGATTATGACTCCATTTTGGCAAAAACCGAAAAGGCGTTAGACAAAGCTAAGGAAAAAATCATACAGCTAAATGAGGAGGCCAAATCTAGTAAAGAACACCAAGTAATGAGATGTGAAGAAGAAATGGCTCAATACGAGAAAGAGAAGGATCGTTGGATACGTTCAAAGGCTCAGCTCCATGCACAATTGGAAGAAATGAGAAGGTACAACAGAGAACATCAGCATGCAGATATTGATAGGGAGATAGCACATGCAAGACTCGAGCAGGCCAGACTTCGGGCTCAATTGGAGTCGGCTTTAGATCGCGAGGGCCACATAAGAGATATAGCCACCACTCACCAACAGCAATTACAAAACCAAGACCAGAATCTCCAAGATTTCAGAGCACAAATCTATGATTTGGCCGTTTATACCTCTCAAAGTTATGTGAACTGCCAGGGGATGGATTATGAGAGGTTTTTGGAGCATGCACCTACTTTTGCCCGTCATCTTGCAGTAGAGTTAGAGAGGATGTACCGTACATTAGGGGGTCAGCCGGGTCAAGCTCCGCCGTGAGCAGATGTTCCAGTGATTGAAAGCAAAAGATTGTGGAGTGAAGCATAGTCATAGTTGTTAAAACATTTCATATAATAGTCATATTTTAGTTTGAGTCCATGTTGAGTCTTTTAAACCATTTTATTAAAATGTTGTCCAAATGTGATGTCATTTCTATCATTGTACAAATAAAAATAATAATAATTGTTTCCACCAGAACTACACTCAATCTGATTCATGCGGGGTCATGATACGTAGGCAATCTCCATAGGATTCGACCACAACCAAAAGAAAAAGAATAAAATGGAAAAAGAAAAAGGGAATAAAGGATAGACGTGATTAACAAAAAAGGGAAGGTTAATAAAAAGGAAAAGCCGGGATGACACAAACAAACGAGCAAATACATGATAGAAATGACTATTTGCCTAGGTGCATTGCATTCCTATGTGCGGTTGCCTATTTGTTAAAACTCTAATCACTAACAAGTTTGGTTGTTGTATCCAGAATTCAAGCAGTTAGTTCACCTAAGCATACTGGCAACCCACCCATACCAAACCAGATCCAAAGGTGAAATAATCATGTCTATCCCAGATGTAGACACCAGTGTCATTGAAGGAGAAGAGTTGGACGTTAACGCCATGAAAGAAGAGATGTACAAATTGAAACGACAAATTGCCGAAATGTATGAGGCCTGGGCTAAAGGATAACCGCCATCCGCTTACCCAGCTAACCCTACCTTTACTCCACCACCGGCTCAAACTCAGGATCATCCTGCCACCGATCTATCCCCGAGCTTTCCCATTTATCAACACTACTGGGGCACCACTTCTCATACACCACAATCTCCACCCCCTAAACCAATTCCATACCCTCCTCCACCAGTAACTCTTGTCTTCGTTGCACCTCCACCAGCTCCACTCCATAAATCTCCTAGCGAGCCTATGTTCCAGGCCCAGGACAACCAATACTACCCCTCAGAGCCCACTTTCAAAGCTCCAGAAACCCATTCCTATACTCTTCGCTTTGACCTCCCGATAGAAGTTGATAAACTAGTCAAAAATCCTGAATAGGAGGAGATGTTCAGGAAAGTTAAAAGCTTAGAACAATCATTCAGAGACATGCTTGGATTGGGAGGTCAAGTAAGCGTGGCCTACAAAGACCTATGTCTGTTCCCGAATGTGCAATTATTGGCAGGTTTCAAGATGCCCAAGTTCGATCTATACAACAGGCACGATGATCCAGTACCCCACTTGAGGGGTTTTTGCAGCAAGATGAGGGGAGCGGGAGGAAAAGATGAATTGTTAATGGCTTACTTCAGTCAGAGTTTGAGTGGATCAGCATTGGAATGGTATACTCGCCAAGACCATGGAAGATGGTACATATGGGATGATCTGGTGCAAGCATTTGCTTGTCACTTCCAATACAATCTTGAGATCATTTCAGATCGACTGTCCTTGACTAAATTGGAGAAGAAGCACAGTGAAAGCTTCAGAGAATATGGTTTCCGATGGAGGGAGCAAGCAGCAAGAGTAGATCCCCCAATGAAGGAAAGTGAGATGGTAGATTACTTCCTACAGGCTTTGGAACCTACTTACTATGGCCATTTGGTCTCAACTGTGGGAAAGTCATTCAACGAAGTGGTAAAGATGGGGGGCATGGTAAAGGAGGGCCTCAAGTCAAATAAAATCATGAGTTGTTCGGCTATCAAAGCGACTACACAGGCTATTCAGGGTGGCATAGGAGGGATTGGGAAAAAGAAGAGAGAGGAAGCAGCAATGGTTGATTCAGGAACTTGGTCCGGATCCAGAGGTTCACCTTACCACTACAATCAACCTCGACCCCACCAACAAACTTATCACCACAATCCACCCCAACACTACTATCCCCCACCAGAACCTCATTTTTCCGTCCATCATGCACAAGCATACAACCAACCTCCTGCTCACACTCAATGGTGTGCTCCCGTCCTAAATACTTATCAACATCCACGAGCCTACCAAAACACTCCCAGACCAAGTTTTCGGCCTAATAAAGCATTCAAGGGTGAAAGGTTGCAGAAAAAGAAAACCTTTACTCTGTTGGGAGAATCATACACTAGTCTGTTCCACAACCTAAAACAACTGAACATGCTGAGGCCGATATAGTCCAAACTGTCAAATCCTCCTCCAAAAAACCTTGACTATACTATCAGCTGTGAGTATTGTTATGGTACTCCAGGTCATGACACAGAGAAGTGCTGGCACTTGAAAAATGCGATACATGAGCTCATTGATACCAATAGAATTGAAGTTCAAGCTCCCGAGGCATCCAATATCAACAGGAATCCGATGCTAGCCCATCAGGAGGCGAATATGATTGAAATAGTGTATGAGGAAGGGGAACCCAAGAAGCCATCACAAACTGTCATGATGATTCGGTCCAGTGGAGTCAAGACAGATGAACAATCAGTAGGTGAAGAGTCGGTGCTCAAGTCGAGCAAAAAGAGTGTTGGTCCATCTGTAGCAGTTGAGAAGGGGTCTTTAAGCAAAGTTGCAATGAAACAGGAAGAGATGAAGGTGGTTGTACCCGGAGCGGCCAGAAAACCCGTCATAATCATGGAAGGTGCCCGCGCAGATCGGGTTATTATCAAGCTGGTAACCCAGTTACCAATAATCAATAGCAAGGCTATTCCATGGAATTACGAACGGGTAACAGTGATGTACAAAGGGAAGGAAGTCAAAGAAGAAGTCTGTGAAGCGCAGGGTTTGACCCGCTCGGGAAGGTGTTTTACTCCCGAGGAGTTAAGAAGAGCTAAAGATAATCCAGCGCTAGTAAAGAAAGCCGTAACTGAAGAAGAAGCAGAAGAATTCTTGAGGAAGATGAAGTTACAGGACTACTCTATCATGGAAAAATTAAGAAAGACGCCTGCTCAAATTTTCCTATTGTCATTATTGATCCATTCGAATGAGCACCGTCAAGCTTTAATGAAGATTTTGAATGAGGCGCACGTTCCCGATAAGGTCTCCGTGAATCACTTGGAAAAAATAGCCAACAAAATCTTCGAAGCAAACAGAGTCACGTTTTCCGATGATGGATTGCCTGTAGAAGGTACTGAGCACAACAGAGCTCTTTACCTTATAGTAAAATGTGAGAACTCTATGGTGACCCGGGTATTGGTTGACAACGGGTCAAGTGCAAACATCTGTCCTCTCTCCACTCTAAGCAAGTTGAAAATAGAAGATGAGAGGATCCATAAGAACAATATTTGCGTGCCGGGATTTGACGGCGGAGGTAAAGATTCAGTTGGGGACATAGTACTGGAGCTGACGATAGGGCCAGTTGAGTTCATAATGGAGTTTCAGGTGCTGGATATAGCTGTTTCCTATAATTTGTTGTTGGGTCGACCATAGATCCACGCCGCTAAAGCAGTCCCATCAACACTACACCAGGTAGTCAAATTTGAATGGGATAGACAAGAAATAGTTGTGCATAGGGAAGACAGTTTATGCGCTCGCAGCAATGCCATTGTACCAGTCATTGAAGTGGAAGATGACCAGGGACCATGGGTCTACCAGGTTTCTGACACGATGTTGGTAGAGAAAGTTCCGGAGGGGAAATACATTCCAAATCCAAAGATAACCGCCGCATCAGTCATGGTAGCCTATGAGATGTTGAAGAATGGTTTTGTACTCGGTAAAGGTTTGGGATCATCTTTGCAAGGCATCATACAGCTGGTGTCCCTTCCTGAAAACTTAGGAACATTTGGTCTGGGATTCAAGCCCACTGCCGCAGACATAAGAAAGGCCAGAAAGCTAAAACAGAAGGCATGGGTCCTTCCAAAGCCAGTCCCACGTCTTTCCAAATCATTTGTCAAGTCCGGTACCAGAAATCGCTCAGTAACAGCAATTCCCAGTTCTGTGATTGATCCTAACAAAGAGTTAATTGAAATATTTGAGAAGTTGTTCGATAGTGTGAACATGGTGGAAATTGGAGAGGGTTCTAGCAACGCGGAAGTGCAATTTGTCGGGCCAAAAACAAAGCTTAACAATTGGAAGGCTACTCCTCTCCCCACTCGGAAGGAGTCTTGGTAGTTTATTTTGAGTTTCCTTCAGTTTGTCTGGGTTATTCCAGGGTTGTAATCTAGATTTTTTTTATCTTTCAGACTGTTTGAAGTGTGAAAACCTTGTTATCTTTCATCATTCAATGAAATGCAGTTTCCCTTTCTTTATCATTCCTGATAGTTTTTCTTTTGTTTTTCTTTTATTTTATGTACAGTCCTTTTTACGCTGGTTCTAATGACATGGCATGCATGAGGAATCCTCAGCCCAGTCTTAAAAATCAATCTGATTCTGAAATAATAGTTCAAGAAGTAGATTGTGACTACGAATCAGAATACGATGAAGATGAAGCCTTCGAAGAGATTAGTAAGGAGTTAATTCACTTCGAAGAAAAACCCAAACCCAACCTGAATGAAATAGAAGCCATCAATTTAGGGGACACAGCTAATATCAGAGAGACTAAAATAAGTGTCATCTCAAGCCAAAGATCCGGGAAGAGTTAATCAAAGCACTCATCGAATACAAAGATGTTTTTTCATGGCCGTATGACGACATGTCGAGTTTGAGCACTGATTTAGTGGTCCACAAATTGCCCATTGATCTAGCGTTTTCTCCCGTCAAGCAAAAGTTGAGGAAATTCAAAACTGATATGAGTGTGAAGATTAAAGAAGAAATCACCAAGCAGTTGGATGCAAAGGTTATTTGGGTCACTCGATATCCTTTTTGGTTGGCTAATGCCGTGCCTGTGCCGAAAAAGGACGGCAAAATCAGAGTATGCATCGATTACCGCAATCTTAACAAAGCAAGTCCAAAGGATAACTTCCCCTACCCAATATCCATATTTTGATCGATAATTATGCCAAGCGTGAGATTGGATCTTTTGTGGATTGCTATGTCGTGTATCATCAGATTCTAATGGATGAAGAAGATGCAGAAAAAACGGCATTCATCACTCCATGGGGAACTTATTGCTACCGAGTAATGCCATTTGATTTGAAGAACGTTGGGGCAACTTACATGAGGGCGATGACTACAGTGTTTCATGATATGGTACACAAAGAGATTGAGGTATACGTAGATGATGTGATCATAAAATCAAAGCATCAGGCGCCGACCACTTTGGGGATTTGAGGAAATTCTTCCAGAGACTTCGCAGGTACAACCTCAAGCTTAACCCTGCCAAGTGCGCATTTGGTGTTCCATCCGGAAAGCTGTTGGGATTCATAGTCAGCCGGCGAGGCATCGAGTTGGACCCATCAAAGATCAAAGCCATCCAAGAATTTCCACCTCCGAGGAACAAGACTGAAGTGATGAGTCTGTTAGGGAGGTTGAACTACATCAGCAGGTTTATTGCTCAACTCACAACAACTAGTGAGCCTATTTTCAAATTGCTGAAGAAGGATGCTGCGGTCAAATGGACTGATGAGTGTCAAGAAGCATTTGATAAGATAAAAGGATACTTGTTAGACCCACCTATGCTGGTTCCTCCAGAACTAGGGAGACCTTTGATTCTTTACTTGACAGTCTTGGAAAATTCATTTGGCTGTGTACTGGGGAAGCATGACATCACCGGTAGAAAGGAACAGGCCATATACTATCTTAGAAAGAAGTTCACGACTTATGAGGTTAAGTACACTCATCTGGAAAGGACATGTTGCGCCCTAACTTGGGTGACTTAGAAATTGAAACATTATTTGTCATCCTACACTACTTACCTCATTTCGCGCTTGGATCCGTTGAAGTATATCTTTCAAAAGCCTATGCTGACAGGAAGACTTGCGAAGTGGCAGATTTTGCTCACAGAGTTTGACATCATCTATATGACTCGGACTGCGATAAAAGCCCAAGCATTGGCCGATCATTTGGCCGAGAACCCGGTCGATGAAGATTACGAGCCATTGAGAACTTATTTTCCAGATGAAGAAGTGATGCATATCGATGAACTGGAGCAAATTGAAAAACCAGGCTGGAAACTTTTTATTGAAAAACCAGGCTGGAAACTTTTCTTTGATGTGGCTGCCAACATGAAAGGAGTCGGAATAGGAGCTGTGCTTATTTCTGAAACAGGGCATCACTATCCTGTTACGGCTCAGCTTCGGTTTTATTGCACCAACAATATGGTTGAGTATAAGGCCTGTATTTTGGGTCTAAGGCTAGATGCAGACATGGATATCCATGAAGTCTTGGTCTTGGGAGACTCAGATCTTCTGGTACATCAAATTCAAGGAGAATGGGAAATGCGAGATTTGAAGCTCATACCGTACCGACAATGTTTGCATGATCTTTGTCAACAGTTTTGATTAGTGGAGTTCAGGCATATTCCTAGGGTCCATAATAAGGTCGCCGATGCTTTGGCTACCCTGGCATCAATGTTGCACCATCCGGACAAAGCTTATGTCGATCCTCTGCATATTCAAGTTCGAGATCAGCATGCTTATTGTCACATGATTGAAGAAGAACTTGATGGCGAACCATGGTTCCATGATATCAAGGAGTACATCAGAATGGGGATATATCCAGTGCAATCCACGAGGGATCAAAAGAGAACAATTCGACGGTTGGCAAGTGGATTCTTTTTAAGTGGAGGAGTTTTGTATAAAAGAACACCAGACCTTAGATTATTAAGATGCATAGATGCTAGACAAGCTATAGCTGTCATGTCCGAAGTACATTCGGGAGTCTGCGGACCACATACGAGCGGATATGTGCTAGCAAAGAAAATTCTCCGAGCAGGTTATTATTGGCTTACCAAGGAGCGAGATTGCATCAGTTTTGTGTGCAAATGCCATCAGTGCCAGATATACGGAGATTTGATTCATTCTCCACTATCGGAATTGCACACAATATCGGCACCATGGCCCTTCGTTGCTTGGGGCATGGATGTCATTGGACCAATTGAGCCAGCAGCATCCAATGGGCATATGTTCATTCTGGTAGCCATTGATTATTTCACCAAGTGGGTTGAGGCTAAAACTTTCAAGTCTGTAACCAAGAAAGCAGTGGTTGATTTTGTTCACTCAAATATCATCTGTCGATTTGGAATCCCAAAGGTGATCATCACGGATAATGGTGCTAATCTTAACAGCAATTTGATGAAAGAGGTATGTCAACAGTTTAAGATTACACACCGCAATTCCACCCCATATCGTGCCAAGGCGAATGGAGCAGTTGAGGCAGCCAACAAAAACATAAAGAAGATACTTCGGAAAATGGTAGAAGGTTCCAAGCAATGGCATGAAAAATTACCATTGCATTGCTGGGTTATCGCACTACTGTCCGTACTTCACTAGGTGCAACTACTTATTTGTTGGTATATGGAACTGAAGCAGTGGTACCTGCAGATGTTGAAGTCTCGTCCCTTCAGATTGTCGCTGAGGCTGAGATTGATGATTATGAGTGGATCAAAACCCGTTTGGAGCAGTTGAGCTTGATTGATGAAAAAAGATTGGCAGCTGTGTGTAGGGGTGGGCATATATCGGGTAAAACTGATAACCCGAACCGTTAATTACTTATTGGGTTATTGGTATTGAGTTATTGGGCTAATGGTTCGGTAACGGGTTAAAAAAAATTTCTTATTGGGTTATCGGTTCGGGCTCGGTTTATCAAATCTGTTATTGGGTAAACCGATAACCCAATAAGGGTTTACTAATTTACTAGTATACCCTTTAGTCTAGTAATAATACTAGGGTTTCATACTTTCATTTTCATTAGTCTGTCTGTCCGCCTCCTCACAGTCACAGCCTCACTAACTCGTTTCCTTTCCTGTGCTTGAGCCTTGAAGTCCTCAGTCCTCACTCCACACTCCTCAGTTAAGCTGAAGCCCTCAGTGACAAGTTAAGCTCAAGCCCTCAGTGCTCAAGCCCTCAGAGTCCTTCATTTCTAAGGCGGAAAAGTCCTTCAGTAACAAAACACTGAGGCTCAGTCAATCAGTCAAGCCCTTAGTCCACAGTCCTCACCCAGTTCTCTGCCAGTCCGCCACCTGCCACACGGCTGAAACAGTCAAGCCCTCACCAGTTCTCTGCCTCATGACTCACGCAGTCACGCCCACACGACTGAGCCCGTCAAAACTCAGTTTTCTATATCTTTTTCCGGCAGAGCGTTGCACTAAGGTTAGTGTTTCATATCCCATTTCTGAATTCGTCTGAGTTTGGTATCTTAGAAATCAATTTTTGCATATTTTCCTTTTTTATGAAGCTCGAAAGAGTGGGGGTTACAAAAGAAGTTAACTAAATGGGAAATCGAAAGGTCGCAGAAGCGGGACCAAACTAAGACTGATTGGTCTTAGTTTCCCTAAAATGTTTGGTTTCTTGAATTTATACTACACTAATTGTTTGGTTTCCTTTTTCATACTATACTGATTTATACTATAACATCATGCAAATTTAGTGGGTAACATCCTGAAAATTTGGTGTTGCACTGATTTCCTTTTTCCTTTCTGCTTGATAGTTGCTGCTTAGAGCCTTAGACTGAGTAATGTAGTGTTCTGTATTCCAATGTTTAACCAGTTTACAATAACCTGCAAACAAGCTCTAGAGAATTGGCATTCAAAGAACAAATGTTCAATTGTCTCAGGTGCACTATCACATATTGTGCAAATTGTGTCCTGTCTACATACCAAGTATTGAGCATTTATTAAAAAAATATATGTTTCATTTTAAGATTTTAAGCTAAATATGTAGTTATATGTGTTTCATTTTAAGATTTTGTTGTCTCGCTGCTTGATTTCTTTTAAATCAAATTCACAGTGACACAAAAACATGGCTGAAAATATCATGATTGATAAGGTGATTGGTGAAAGTGGAGCTTCTAATTCAAATGCCACATCACAATCTCAATCAGTTCAATCGAAAGCAAAAAAACAAAGAAAAAAGAGGTCTGTTGCATGGGAATATTTCGACCAAATTATTGATCCGGAAGGAAATCAAAAGGGTGTTTGTAAACATTGCAAAAGAGAATATTTTGCCGATTCAAAAGATAATGCTACGAAATCACTCCTTACACATATGGCCAAGTGTTTAAAAATGCTTTTAGATGTTGCAAAAAGTCAATCGAAACTAGGCTTTAACCCTATTCCGGGGGGTAATAAGGGTGATGTAGCCGTTGTTCCTTGGAAATTTGATCAAGAACAATGTAGGAAGGCTTTGTGTTGTATGGTGATCGTTGATGAACTTCCTTTCAGCTTTGTTGAAAAGGAAGGTTTTATGAATTTTATGAAAGTTGCACAACCTTTTTTCGAATTCCTTCACGTAGAACTGTGACTCGGGACTGTTTTGATCTTTTCAATGATGAAAACGTAAGTTGGTGAAGCTTTTTAAAGATCAGAGAGTTTGCCTTACCGCTGATACTTGGACTTCCTTACAACGAATAAATTATATGTGTATTACTGTTCATTGGATTGATAGTGAATGGAAAACGCATAAAAGAATTGTCAACTTTTGTCCAATTTCTAGTCATAGGGGGGAATATATGGCAAATAGTATTGTTAATTGTTTGAAAGAGTGGGGGTTACAAAATATTTTCACTGTCACAGTTGATAATGCTAGTTCAAATGATGTGACGGTGAAGGAGCTTTCTAAGAAGTTAACTAAATGGGGGACCAATTCTATGAATGGTAAGCACCTTCACGTGAGGTGTATGGCTCATATTATGAATCTTGTTGTTCAGGATGGTATAAAAGAATCAATTGTGTCTATTGAACGTATTAGGCAAGCAGTGAGATATATCAGGCAGTCTCCTGCTAGGTGGAAAAAGTTTCAGGAATGTTGTGATGAAGGAAATCTAGTTAGGAAATCTTTATGTTTGGATGTTCCTACAAGGTGGAATTCTACATACTTAATGTTGAACAGGGCTATTGAATATGAGAGTGCAATTTTAGAATATGTTGATCATGATATTGGCTTGTCACATCATCTTGAGTTTGTTGATATTGTAAATGGAAGTCCTGCAGGTACACTTTTGAGTAGTGATTGGGAGGATGTAAAGAAATTGACAAAATTTCTTGAAATCTTTTATAAGCTTACTGTAAAGGTATCTGGCTCACTTTATGTTACATCAAATCATCATTTTCTTGAAATTTGTGAAGTTGTTGTTTACTTGAAACAATTGATATTAAATGAAGATGTTTTGTTGGGTTTAATGGCAAAGAAGATGAAGGAGAAATTTGATAAGTATTGGGGTGATCCAAAAAAAATGAACAAAATGATTTTCATTTCATGTGTTTTGGATCCTCGGTACAAGTTTGATTCTGTTAGTTTTGCACTTGCGAAGATGTTCGAAGAGAAAGGGCCAATTATCGCGAAGGGAGTACATACATACATGACTTCATTGTTTGATGAGTATGTACAGTCTTATTCAAAAGATAAAGTTTGCCATCCCTCTTCATGTTTATCTAACTCTTCATTGGACACAATGAAAACTTCAAATGGATCTTTTGGTTCTTTCTTTGAAGAATTAAAAAGACATAAAGCTGGGATTGGAGGTTCAGATTCTAAATCAGAATTGGAAAAATATCAAACACAAGAAGTTGAAAATGAAATAGCAGACGGTAATATATTGCTTTGGTGGAAAGTAAACTCACCTAGATTCCCCATTCTTTCTGAGATGGCTCGGGATGTATTATCTATTCCTATTTCAAGTGTTGCATCTGAATGTGCATTTAGCACTGGAGGGCGTATTCTTGATTCATTTAGGAGTTCATTGACTCCTAAATTGGTGGAAGTTCTCTTGTGCCTTCAAGATTGGCTTCGAAGTGAGCCATTACCTGTAAGTGTTGAGGAAGATTTAGATGTTCTCGAGCAACTAGAACAAGGTAGCAATATTTTAATTTGTTTGATTGTATATTATTTTTATAAATAGTTTATTTAATATTTTTGTTGTTTGACTTGTTAATATATATTATCATAGATTTTGCCAATCTTGGAAACGAACCCTGCGATGATGATATGTAGAATCTTAGATAGTTGTAAGTTAAAACTTTGGTAAGTTAATTATTCAACTTATATGTTATACATAATATGATTACAAATATTACTTGCTTAATATATTTTCTTATTATGGTGTGGGCAGGTAATAGTGTAGTTACAACCGGTAGGAAGATAATTGGAGCAACAAACCCGTTGGAGTCTGCTGCTGGCACCATTCGTGGTGATTATGTTATTGACATTGGGAGGTAAAACATCTAATTTCCCAGTTTAGTGTTTGCTATAACGTACATTTGTCTCAAACCAATGTGCCAATAGTTAGGATCATTATGTATTCCAGCACTCCAAACACCATGTTAAAACTCAGTTGACAACTTCTCTGCTGAATGATGTTATGTAATTCGGTATTTCGAGCTCTTATCCTGCTAGTGATGTTGATTGCTCAGCGATTAAAAAAACGTAAATCTGTTCCTTGGATAATCATTGGGTGCAGAATTTATCAGATTTTGTTCGTGTTCAGTTGCTAATGATTTTTCACCAAAGTCATAGTGCTGAGCATTGCAACAGAAAATGGCATTTGTGCCAAGTTCACCTTTTCTTTTATGGCTTCGTTGATAGCCACAATTCTGTTGAGAGTGCTAAGAAGGAAATTGCTCTTTGGTTTCCTGAAGGTGTCGCGCAGTGGCAGAGCAGCCTTCACTCTTGGATCTATGAGTAAAAGATATTATGAGTTAACTACTTTATTGGTGCCCTTTTTTTTAAGCTGCAACTTAAGAAATTTTACAGATGTTTGAGTAGAAACATAGTTGCTTCAGACTTGTTTCCATTTGCTATTTCAGAAGACTAAGAGTCCATGCCTCGACTTTGTGGTCTCAAATCTATCTCACATGTTTGGAGTCACTATGAAAGGATTGAAGAAGGTGATGATGGATGGTGGAAAGTAAGATGTAGTTATTGTCATCTTGTTTTATGTATTATGTTTGGACTTTGGACAATTGGACTTGTTAATCCTAAGGTTGATACTACTTTGCATTGTTATTAATGTGTTTGAACTATTACTTTGGAGTTTGGACATTACTGTGTATACATCTGTTTTTGGGTTGTGAAAGTTGAGATCTTTTTATCTCCTATTTTTGTTAGATTGGAATTTGAGCTGTTTGCATTTTGTATGCACAGGCAATTGAGGTACTGCCGTACTGGGTATGTTTAGTTTGAGGCAAAAAATGTACAGCTTTGTGTGCTGAAATTATTCAGTGAGAAGTTTAACTTTAAACTGAAATTATTGTGAGAAATGTTAGTTTTATGTGCAGCTTTCTGTGCAGTTTTCTGTTATCATATTTTTTTTATGTGTCGTTATTATGTGTTCAATATAGCAGCTGTAGTTTGATTCTTGTTACTCAGCTGTAGTTTAGCTTGAAGTGTCATATATAGTAGCTTCCAGTAAACTTTGTACAAAATTTACTTTGTACAAATATTAGCGTTCAGCACTCTTAATTTTAGGTAATATTCAGCGTTCAACAATCAGCAATCTTAGTTTTAGTTTTACCTTATCGGGTAAACCGATAACCGAACCGATAATGATCAATAACCGATTAACCGATAACCGATAACCAATATCTTATCGGTTTGGTTATCGGGTTATGATATTTGTAAACCGATAACCGATAGGCAAAACCGATAATATTCAAAACCGAACCGAACCGACCGATGCCCACCCCTAGCTATCAATTCTGATGCAGTCAAAAGATATTATGTATGGTTTCTTTGGTTCAATTGTTGATTGTTTGTACTTGGCATTGTTTCGAAGATTGGAATGACGAAGACAATTTGTTCTGCTATCTAAACATTTTACCCTTTGTTTCCCCTTTTGAGCCTTATTTATTTTATTTCATACCCCTCTTTTGGAATCAATAACGAAAAAGAGAGAAAAGAAAGAAAAGAAAAAGAAAAGAAAAGAAAAGAAAAGAAGCGAAAAGAAAAAATACAAGAAAATAAAGAAATTCAGGCAAGAACTACGTTTGACCTGATTCCTGTTAAGGATACATAGGCAGCCTCACGACTTGGTCATGGTAAAATAAAAAGTCAAAAGATCCCCAAGCAAGAAACTGGGGCAGAAGTTGTGATTGTAATAAGAAATGTGATTCCAAAAATTGTAATTCTAACCCATTTGAAGTTATTTTGAGCCCGCTTTATACCCTTTTCCTTCCAAACATAACCAAGAACCCACATTGCTGTCCAAAGAAAAACCTCCCGATCAGTCTTCGAGAGATGCCAAGTCAAGCAATGTAAAGAAAATTCATATCAGGGGCAACACTCCGGTTTAAGCAAGAAAAATCAAAAAATGAGAGAGTCTTATTGGTAAAAACCCTCATGGGCACCATGAGGCGACGAAAACCGAGAGAAAATAAAAATGAGAGAGTCTTATTGGTGAAAACCTTCGCGGGCACCATAAGGCGACAAGGAATTGAGGAACAAACAAATGAGAGAGGTTTGTCGGTGAAAACCCTTCAGGGCACTGCAAGTCGAACAAGGTCTGTAAGTTGGCGGAAAGTAAAATTGGGTTGTGGAAATCTTGGAGAACAAAGTAAAACAATTGGAAAGGAGATTGGTTAAATAGACTGGGCTGATTAATCCAAAATACATACCATGATCATTGGTGCCAGTGACTCCACTCAGATAAGTTCTTTTTCCTATCTCCAACAGTCATCCAAATTTGGATTTTCTTCTTTATTCTTAATTCTCAAAATTGTTTCATTTCATTGATATTAATTTTTACTCCTCTAAAGCTCTCCCAAGGTTAGCCTTGTTTCAACAAACAAGAAGGAATGTCAAAGTGTACTACCAGAGTCAAAATTGCACAAAGCAAAATGCGGCTAAGACATGCTGGAGATAGTATGATGAAAAGTGGGACATATGGTGTAAGCAAAGGTTAAATCAGTGGAATGGTTCAGTAATGTCATGGGAGATGTATGATTACAAAGAAAAGGTTCAAAAGTGAAAACAACAGTTGGGGATCTTGCAATTAAGGATCAGTTAGGAGGTCAAAACAATTCTTGACCAGTTCAAGGCAGTCGGTCGAAGCAAAGCATCACAAAGAGAAAACCATCCCCAGCAAGAATGCCACATTAACCACCACATTTTAAACTGACAAAATTTTCTTTGATTTAAAATAGGGGCAAAGATGGCATTTGTTTCAGGAAGCACCCTGTAAGGAAAGCAAGTACCATGCAAGTTTGATCGCAGAATTCTCAGGACCCTCATGGAAAATGGGACTTAGTTTAAAATCTAAAATAATCATAAGTAGTAGATATAGCATAAATGTATACCAGAAGGAATATAAGTTGGCTTCAAAGTTCGCATAAGAGTTTTCAGGACCCACCTGAATAATGGGACGTAACTTTAAGCATTCCATTAGATAAGTAAGTATTGTTATAAGAGAGTACAGTTTAGCGTTGGAATTGTCATTTGTAAGATAAGCTTTAATTCGAAATTTTAGGACCCTCCTAGATAATGGGATGTAGCTTTAAGACTGTCCTAGATAACAAGATTCGATGAAAGTCCTACCTCTAAAAAATATAATGTGGCTTTGGAAACTTACTAGAGAATTTCAGGACCCTCCTGGATAATGGGATCTAGCTTACAGATTATTAGAGATATTTTATGAAAAATTAACGCTCACAGATGCGCCCGGCTACCAAACAGGGGCAGAAAATTTTCTTTTGTTTTTTCTATTTTGCTGAAGTCAGATGCCCGTCTGAAGAATAGGGAAGGACAACATGGATATTAAAGATAAAACGCAGAGCATGACCAAGTAATTAAGGGCCCACCTGGAGAACAAGGGAAAACAAATCAAGTTTCAAGGAAGATTGGCACAAGTATTGGTAATCAGGCGCCCACCTGGAGGAACGAGGGAGAACAAGTCAAAGAAAGGCAGTTGCAAGAAGAAGATGATTCAAATTTCAGAAATCAGGCATCCACCTGGAGAACAAGGAAAAGCAGTTAAAGATTCAGCAATCAGGCATCCACCTGGAAAATAAGGAAAGACAGTTGAAATATCAGCAATCAGGCGTCCACCTGGAGAACAAGGAACAACAGTTGAAGTGTCGGCAATCAAGAGCCCACTTGGAGAACAAGGGAATACATTTCAAGTTCAGCAATCAGGCGCCCACCTGGAGAGCAAGAGAATGCAATTCAAGTTCAGCAATCAGGCGTCCATCTAGAGAGCAAGGGAATACATTTCGAGTTTCAGCAATTAGGAGCCCACCTGGAGAACAAGGGAATACAATTCAAATTTCAAGTAGTCAGGAGCCCGTCTAGAGAACGAAGGGAAGAAGCAATTCAAGTTCGAGTAGTCCGGAGACCGCCTTAGAACAGAGGATAGGCAACAATGGTCAAAAAAAGACGTTTAAAGGTTCAACAATGAGGTGCCCGCCTGGAGGAAAGAGAAAGCATCTCAAAAATACAATTCAAGTCAGCAGCAAAGGAACTTCCGCTGGAAAACACAAGTCAATGAGGCAACAAGAATCACAACATCAAGCTTGAGAAGTATAGAGTAGATCTTTGTAATGCATAGATCATATTTTAGTCTAGCTTCCTTATTTTTGTCACGGTGTAATAAGGAGGTCAGTAAGCAGTAGCAGCAGCAGCAACAACAGTAAAAATCACAGCTTCATGGTAGTCCCAGCTACCAAAACTTTCCGAACTATATTGACCTGATTCTTTTATAGCCAAGGATATGTAGGAAACCTTTGAAGTAGAGGTTCAGTCAAATCTTTCAAAAAATGCTTCCCACGGAGTATTCAAACGGGCAAAAATCGCTCGTATCCGCTTACTTTATCTTTGCACGAAAACTCTTCGTGTTTCCGGGCAAAGAGGAGCAGCTGTGAGCACGTGATTTTTGCCTCACACGAATTACTCCAAAAGAATTCCCAAAATTAGGTCTTATCTTTAATTATTTGTTATTTTAGGCATTACTGTGCGATTTTCCTGATTGTTTGCATGTTTAATTTTATTAATGCATTAAAAATACAAAAAATACAGCATCTGTACTGGGGATTTGATTTTAAATTTTTGGTTAATTTCATAAAATGTTGTTTTACAAAATGAAAAATTCACAAAAAATAACGCATTTTTGCATTTTAGTGTTTAATGTCAAAATTTTGCGATTTTTTCTTTTAATTTGGTATTAATTATGTGTGATAATTATTATTTAGAGATAATTAGTATTTTAAGATAATTTAGGTTTTTATAGCTTAATTTAGGAATTTTTAAGTTTTAATTTTTGAAAGAAAAGGAAGAAAAGAAAAAGAATTAATAAAAGAGAAGAAAATCAAATTTGGGCCAAATTCAATTTAATTCAAGAGGCCCAAATCAAATACACCTGAAACCCCCCCTCCCCAGTCCAGCCCAGACCCGTCCCAACCCGGTCCATCACCAGACTAAACCAAACGACGTCATTTGGACATGCTTTAATCTGGGCCGTTGAATTAATTTGATCGAACGGTCCAGAGCTCCACCCACAACCCGAACCCGACCCGATCCCTCAACTGATCCAACCCCAATGAACCAAAACGACCCCATTTTATTTAAGGATTTGATCAGAGCCGTTGGATTCCAATCATCCAATGGCCCTAATTAAATCGTTAATTTTAATATACTCAAAACCCAAACCCCTTACCCCTCTGAGAACCCCCCTCATTCGTCTCTCATCTCCTCAGAGACGACCCTATCTCACCGCCTCATTCCGCCCGCCAGAAATTGTCCACGGTGGCGGACGGTGGCCAATCACCCCCAAAAATACACCCCAGAACCCCATCGCCCCCCTCTTTCCAAATCCATGACTCGTTTCCCTCGAATCGTCTCAGAACTCGTTGAATATTTGATTGAAGTTCGGACCCCTAAACCCTAGCCTATCCAATCACCCTCATCTTTACACCATAGAACCACCCCGAGCCCCTCTTTCCAAATCCATGACTCTTTTCCCTCGAATATTCCCCGCACTCGTCAAATTTTGGATCGAAGATAAGACCTAAAAATGTCAAAACTCCAGAATCGGTAGATTTGGTGATGATTAAAACCAAAACGGACCTCAGTCATTTATTTTCATCTGAGAACACGTGATTGAGATCTCTTTCGGTCGAAATCGAGAGTTTGTAGAAGAAATTCAAAGCTGGCCATTTTTGCTAGGTATTTTTATTCATTAAACTGGTATTGCATGATTTTGTTTGTCATTTTTAATTTCATTTTAGTCTTTGTTGTATCTGCCTTTCTTCTCTTCATTATACACTCACCTATTAGTCCGTCAGTATTACATGATTAATTTAACAGCATGTTTAATTCATTAGTTTCTATTATTTAGTTCGTCATCATCTGTTCCTTCGCCCCTGTTTCTTTGTAAAAGTTTCTTGTTTTGTTTGAAATGGGTTTCTGGATGGTGCTCAATGGGGATTACAGATTTATGGGTTCTGAATTGGGTCAACTTGACCCATTTTGGCTTTAATTCCAGGGTTAGTTTCAGGGTTGTAAGGATAGCTTGAGAATTGTTTAATAAAAAGGGGTAGTCACCTAATTAAGAAGCTTCTATAGTGGTAGAGTTTAGATTTCACTACTATATAAACTAAAACCTTAAGAATTGAGTGGAATCGAATTTTTAAATGTTGAAAGGGCATTCTGTGAATCCAAAAGGCATTTCCCATTGCCTATTTAAGGAAACAACACACTGAGAAAAGGAAGAAGGGGTTGGTACTCTAAAATACATAGATTGTGATACTCTGAAATACATAAATTCTGATACTCTGAAATACTGAGAAGAGAAAAGAGATTCTGAAAAAAAACAAGAAAAGAATAAGAAGAGGAGAGGACGTTCTGAAAAATACTAAAAATAATGAAGAGCCAAGAAATCCTGAAAATAAAAAAAACAGCTGTAAACTCTGCAGAAAACACTGTTCCATTGAGTTTTTTTTTAGTTTGTACTTCATTTTTGAGTTAAAGATCTTTCTGCTTGTCTGCTTTTTGATTGCTGGGGTTCTACTGCTGCTGCTGTTTATTACTGTTTCACCTCTTACCTTCCCTTTCTTCAAATTCCAGGTACTTTCCTGCACCTCATGGATATATGAGATTGGAAGAATTTGAAATCATATTGCTGGGCCACAGCTTGTGTCATGTCGATTTGCCTTTTACATGTTATATTCTAGCTATAGTTCCCTGATCGATTCCTAGCATATATAACCATTTGTCATATAATTCTTAGTTGTTCCAATTTTTGCCTTAAAGTTCATTTGTAAATAAGCAAAACATTCTTATTAGTCAAGATGATGTGAATGGTTTAAGGTTTCGTCTGTATGTAGGGATTTAGTATAGTGTTAGTAGAATAAGCATGCTCAATATCGGTTTTATTTCGAGAAATAAATGTTGTTTGTTGAGTATTCTGCTTGAACACATTGAGCTTCACCCTTTCATTTCGGAATTCATTTGGCTAAATTCAAGTTGTATTATTTCTATCAAGGTATTTCGCTTACTTATTAGGAATCTCTGAAGTGTATGGAGTTTCATACGGATAGGATTTTTTTGGCCCAGAATCGTACTTTGTGAATCCTATAGCCCAAATTGGTTTGAGTATCTTAAATATGAAATATTGTTTAAGTCGTACTGTTTATGGATCCTATTGTTCTTGTTATTTGTTTGCTTAAGAGGTTTGTTTGGATAGGTTCGATCAGTTCAATTCTAGATGGAATAATCTCCTCTTATCATTCTTAATGTGGTATTTTTATCTGGTTGATTTATAAAAAATCTTTTTGCTGGCAGCTATATGAGTTGATGCTCTTCAAAAACTGTATATGATTGGGTGATGGTTTAAATTATCTGTGACATTGTGTTTAATTTCTTTCTTTTGCAAATTACATGGATTGGATCCCTCTACCTTTAATTAGTTAAGATGATTATTAAACCAAAAAGAAATATTCCAACGTGGGAAAAAGTTTTGAGATGGAAAAGTATTTATTATACTGTAAGATTGCTTATTGTACAGATAAATATTTTATAAGCGATTTGGTATCTGTTGATAGTATTAGGGAAAGGGTAAGGGGAAAGATGTACATCTAAGGATTGACTACTTATATTTGCCTTAGTTCTTTAGTGTAACGGACAAATGCTATTTAATTAATCAACGTGCACAAGTCATTAGGCTATTTTTGTAATTCTGCAAAAATCCAAATGAACTTGGCTTTGTAACGAAGATATTAGAACCCCTACTGTCTAATTCCATAAGCTTTTGATTTTACGTAAAATCCCATTGCATCGAAAGAAATAACTCATCATACATCGTAGTTTCTTTAGGCACGATTAATAATAAACTATTGTGATTATGTATACGTTCGCGTAACATAATTGCGAATTTAACTCCAAAAAAAAGAGACCCGAGGGATGCGTTCGCGCAACCTCAATCAAAGTTTCTTAAATAAATAAACGAAGCGTTATTAATTGTGGACACGTTCGCGTGACATGATTTTTGACGCGCTAAAGAAAAAGAGTATACGTACGTGTAACTCAATTTTTTAATTACGAATAAATCAAGTGATTTAAATGCGGTAAAAATATAATTGCACATAGGTTCTAAAATAAGTAATTGGACAATTTAAGTTGAGTATAAATTGCTAAGCGACCGTGCTAGAACCACGGAACCCGGGATTTCAACCGGTGACTTGGGACAATTTGTGTTCGCAGACTGTAGAACAGAGTCAAACTTCCTCGATTCGGGATTTCAACCGGTGACTTGGGACACCATAAATTATCCCAAGTGGCGACTCTGAAATAAATAAAATAATACCATTTCGATGGTCACTTAAATTGGAAAAAACTCCCTTATACCCCATTTCAGGTGTAAAAAGGAGGTGTGACTACAAGCTCTTGAGTCTAAGGGTTTCAAGCTGAGAAAAACGAAGACGGAATACCTGGAGTGTAAGTTCAGCGCTGAGCCGGGGGAAGTGGGCGTGGATGTAAGGCTGGAATCACAAGTTATCCCAAGTAGAGACAGTTTCAAGTACCTTGGGTCAGTTATCTACGGGGAAGGGGAGATCGACGAAGATGTCACACACCATATTGGGGTAGGGTGGATAAAGTAGAGGTTAGCATCCGGATTCTTGTGTGACAAGAGAGTGCCAACAATACTCAAAGGTAAATTCTATGAAGCGGTGGTTAGACCGGCCATAATATATGGGCTAAGTGTTGGCCTGTTAAGAACTCACATATCCAAAAGATGAAAGTAGCAGAAATGAGGATGTTGAGGTGGATGTGCGGGCACAATAGGATGGATAAGATTAGGAATGATGATATTCGGGATAAGGTGCACGTGTCTCCCATTGATGACAAGATGCGGGAAGCAAGACTCAGATGGTTCGGACATGTAAATAGGAGAAGCCCAGATGCTCTAGTAAGGAGGTATGAACGGCTGGTTGTGGAGGGCACGAAAAAAGGTAGAGGGCGGCCTAAGAAGTATTGGGGAGAGGTGATCATGTAGGATATGTCGAGGCTTCAGATTTCCGAGGACATGACACTTGATATGAAGTTGTGGAGGTTGAGTATTACGGTTGTAGGCTAGAAGGTAGTTGAGTCTTGCCTTACTTTGTACCTTTGTAAGCTTAGTCTGGTAGGGTTTTGTCTAAGATAGCTAGTGGCAATGTCGTGTCTTACTATTTTCTCTTTTCGGTGCAGGACTTATTTACTAGCCATCGTTTTTGCTTTGCATTTTTCTTCTACTTTTTATGTTCCTATTTTTCCTATGATCGCTGTAGGGAAACTAATATTGTCTCCTTCTTTTGTCTTTTTATTTCTCTTGAGCCGAGGGTCTTTCAGAAACAGGCTCTCTACTTCTTCGGGGTAGGGGTAAGGTCTGCATACATACTACCCTCCCCAGACCCCACTAGTGAAATTTTACTGGGTTGTTATTGTTGTTGTATAACTCTTGGAAAAATATTGAATTATGGAGAATAAAGTTTAGCTTGAGGCATGTCAAAGACACTGTCCTTAAGGATATTTCGCCTACATAATAAAGAATAAAATTAGGCGTATCCCTCAAGATTCAACAAGCTCTTGCAGTTATTAAACTGGGAACATAACTAGTAGAAAATTCAAGAAAGAAACCCAGCATATAGAAGGAAGAAAATGATTCAGAAAGTTATGTTAGAATGTGTGTCTTTAGATCTTCAAAGACCATGTTTATATAAGTGTTGCTCCAATGGCTAGATAATGGCTAGTTAACGGCTAGTTTGACTCTATTAATTATAAAATAGCTTACTAAATAATAAGTAGATATAAATAATATTTCAACAAAAAAAGATTTTTCAAACCAAGATGGACATTACCTTTTGAGATATTACTAATTTTTCAACAATTCACCACATATCTCAAAAGGGATATAAAATTAAATAGTAAAGAAAGAAAGAAAGAGAAATAATTTGTTGGGTTTCAGGTATAATAAAATTCATCTGGTATCTTAAGACTATGAACTGGATATAGATAAAATAAGATTTAACTTATAGAATAATTTGTGAAGTTGATAACTTCTATGAACCTTCTTATTGTAAGCTGAGGATCTTATTCATCATATTACACTCCCACAATTTCTGTTGTTATCGCAGTTTTGTGCTAATAGGTCATGCGTGCGCCTGGTTTTCATTAGTGCACTATAAATTTTTTGCCATAATTTTCATAGGAGCAGCCCCACTCCACACTCATATAGATCCATCCATCAAATGTATTTTGCAGCATAATACACCACCTATAAGAGGCTATGGATTAGATTAAGAGTTTAATAACCCAGTCTCATATTCCTTGCCGTCTTGCACTATATACATATACGCCATAGGAAGAGACATAATTTAATAGTGCATGTTTGATCAACTAATAATTTGTTATTCTCATATGAACCTACTTTATGGGATCTCCAATCACATAAGTTGGGTTACCATCATTGTTGATATATCTCAAATTAACAAAAGTCTCAACCCCTCGATGTTTCACTTATAAGTCAAAGGATCAGCTAAATCCTCTTTTGACTACACATAATATGTATAAAAAATTCTCATCTCTAAGCAATTGCTATATCACATTATGTCTCTAGAGAATGTATCTACTCTTCCTATTGAAAGATTTATTTTTTTACAATGGGTATTGCGCCTTGGCAATCACAATTCATCGACATAATTATTGTCAGTTTAACTCTCCAAGAGGTTGCTTAATCAACCTCACTTCCAGGCAGTTTTAATACCATAACACCCATCAAAAGGTGATCACACAATCACTATTGAGTTTTTCTCATCTGACCAAAGATTCAATATCATCACTGTATCCTTCTAATACAATAAAAAATTTACTTACAGAATACTAACTCATAATATTTCTCAAATAAGGCATAAAATCATCTCAAATGAAATAAAACTTGATTTTCATGCAAGTGGCTTTTGAAGCATCTTTCAACACATAAGAATTTATTTCCTTTTTCTATCTTCCATAGTCAAGTACCAAAGTAAAATTTTCTAAATATACAAGCAACTTTATCTTCCAATGATTTTTTCACCCAAATGACTAAGAGATCCGAAGCAACATAACTTTTCAAAGCCAGGAATACAATATATTTTTTTATCTTCCAATATAAATTTTTACCACAAAAAATCTCAATTTTGTAAGGCTTTATTATAACATTAATAAATAATTTTTTCTCACATTTTTTTCTTTTTCTTAGGATCATGCAACTTGCGCAAGACACCCAGGCCCCCCACAGTTCAAAAATTTCAGGTTAAAGGGATAATTTCTCCGCAACTCATACGGAGTGTTACTAGTTTCTCATAAGAAAATTCATTAATTCTAACTAATACAAATCAATACTCTTGATTGATTTTTTTCAAAAAAAAAAACATTTGAAAATCCAATGACACAATAAATTTAACCACATCAACAGTAGATAATAACACCAAATGCTTGTTGCAATACTTTTATGTGGTAAATTTATATAAAATCTCAATCTTAATACTCAAAATATAATATGATATCATATTAGTAAGTCTTATAATGATATAATCTTAATAAATCTTAGTTTACTCTCTTATGTCCTCGCAAAAGCATGTTCTCATTTATTCTAAAATATAAGTTCTCAATAATTAGGTTGGAGACCATACTAGAATAATATTCATGAGGAACATCAACACCAAATGGTTCCAATATCTCCAAATAATGGTGTGACTCAGAATTCTTGCCAAGTTGTGACATATGCTTTGAAGAAAAGAAGATGGATGAAAAATTGTTATGTGTAAGAGCATCGGCCGAAATATTGCAATCAGTATTCTCCATAAGAATAGAGTGTGAAATATCCTTAAGATTGTTGGAAAAATTGGTTAATTATGGAGAATAAAAGGTTTAACTTGAAGCCTGTTAAGGACACTGTTCTTAAAGATATTTCACTCACATCGTAATAAATAAAATTAGGCATATCCCCCAGAATTCAACAAATTCTTCTAGTACAAACTAGAAGCGAAAACAACAAAGACTGAATAAAAGAAAACTCAGCACAAAAGAAAAGAAAAAGAAAATGTTCCCTCTTGTTTCTCTGTTATTTTTCCCTTTATGAACATAACTCACATTGTATTTCACGATTGTTTTCTAAAAGATTTACATAATCTACCCTTCATGATCTTTATTACATGTATGTAAATTATTACTGAGTTGAATCATCCACTTTATCTTAAATCTATCAAATTCACACGGTTTATGTTAAAGTAGAACGCACTAATTCTCGAAGAAAATACAGTGAGGTATGGATGCAAATAGAAAGCATAAAAGAATATTTTCTTGACAGCTTTTAGAATAAAGTGCATTCTTAAGTAAATATAATTTTTTACCCCTAATTGAATTACGTAACTATACAAAATCTATACTTACGTAAGGTTAGGTACATTTAAATACTAGAAAAGTATACCTTAATTTTGTTGTGCATTTTGCCATCCACAATGCAATAGTGTATAAAATTGAAACAGCAACTTGCGAAGAGTGCAGCCCAAAGTAGAACCAGCAACAACGACATACGATACTAATCTAGTAATAGTATTTATTCATATCCCGTCTACTACTCCCGAGATTCTAGAATTGATGGAGAAAGCTTATGTTTCTTTCGTGTTATTCATTTTGAATAGCATGTAATGGTCATTATAAACTATGAATAATTAGCTATTAAGGCTATTCAAGAGTAATATCAAATTTCAGTTACAAAGTCATTATTATGTTTGAAAATATATTCACATTGCATACATAATCAAGGCCCATTAACATAATATTATAAGAATGAACCTAGACATCAATTTGAATGTTTCTTTTGAGTTATCAAAATTATTTTTCTAACAATCTCTCACATAACTCAAAAAGAATATTAAGTAATAGAGTAAAATGAAAAGTTTCGCTGGATTTTCACAAATGAGCATAATGCGTCGAATTTGGTGTCTCTTGGACTATGAACCAGACCTAGATAAAATAAGAATAAACTTACAGAATAATTGGTGAAATTCAAAACTTCTATGAACCAAGAATTCTTTTATAAGTTTAGTGTCTTATCTATCACTTTATACTCGCACACATCCTTGGCATGCCATAAGCTAAATCTTATTCTCCATAATCCAATATGTTTTAATAATCTTAAGGATATTTCGACCACACTGTGATAAATAAAATTATGTGTATCCCCCAGCATTCAACAAACACTTCTAATACAAACTAGGAGCAAAAACAACAAAGACTGAATAAAAAAAAATCTATCACAAAAGAAAAGAAGAAGAAATTGCTCCCTCTTGTGTTCTCTGTTATTTTTTCCTTTTTCCTTCAACGGCTAGTTTGACTCTATTAATTGTAAAATAACTTACTAAATAATATGTAACGACCCGACCGGTCGTTTTGAGTTCTAGCACGTCGTTCGACAGTTTGAGGCCATGAGCAGCTTCACTTTAGGTATTATGACTTGTGCGCGTAGTCAGAATTGAATTTCGGGAAGTTCAAAGTTGATTTGGAAAGATAATCCAATTTCAGAAGCTTTAAGTTGGAAGAATTGACTAAGATTGGATTTTTGAGTAAACGACCTCGGAATCGGGATTCGAAGGTTTCAGCAGGTTCGTATGATAATTTTGGACTTGGGCGTATGTCCGGATCGGATTTTGAAAGACCCGGGAACGTTTCGGCACCTATTGTGGAAGTTAGCATTTTTGGAAGGATTTCATAAGTTTGGATTAAAGTGCCTTTCAGTGTTATCAATGTCCGTTTGGGATTCCGAGTCTAGGAATGGCTCCGTATGGTAATTCTGGTATTGGGAGCGCAATCGGAAGTGGATTTGGAGGTCGGTAGGTCATTTTGGAGTCATTTAGCGAAAGTTGGAAATTTGAAGGTTTTTGAGAAGTTTGACCGGAAGTGGACTTTTTGATATCGGGGTCAGAATCTAATTCCGGAAGTTGGAGTAGGTCCATAATGTCAAATGTGACGTGCGTGCAAAATTTGAGGTCAATCAGACGTGATTTGATAGGTTTAAACATCGAAAGTAGAAGTTGGAGTTTCTCAAGTTCATCAAGTTTGAATTGGGGTGTGATTCGTGATTTTAGCATTGTTTGATGTGATTTAAGGCCTCGAGCAAGTCCGTGTTATGTTTTTAGACTAATGCGTTGTTTGGTTTGGAGCCTCGGTGCTCGAGTGAGATTCGGAGTAGCTTCAGAGTGATTTGTTAAGAAATGGGATTGTTGGTACTGGTATGACCGCATTTGCGATGTTTTGGTCGCAAATGCGACCATTGCATTTGCAAGATGGAGCTCGCATTTGCGAGCCTGGGCTGCTGTGGGAAAAGTTCGCATTTGCGAACTAAGGGTTGCTTGTGCGAGGCTGTCACCTTCGCAGTTGCGAAGAATCTGGTCACAAATGCGACCTGGGCAGGGATGGCTTGGCTTCGCATTTGCGAGCCGGATGTCGCAAATGCGACATCTGACACTGGACCCCGGGGACTTTTTATCCCGAGACTTAGCCCATTTCCTTCATTTTCCCCTTGGTCTTAGGCGATTTTTGGAGCTTTGGGAAGAGGGTTTTACCTAACACTTTGAGGTAAGTAATTTCTACACAACGTGAGTTTAAATACATAGATTATGGGTAGATTAACATATAAAAATTAGGGAAAGTCAAGGGTTTAGGTAAAAACCTAGGATTTTTGACAAAAATGAGATTTACCACGAAATTTGTTATGGAATTTAATAGAAATCATATATTTGTGATCCTTAGGTTATGGGTAACAACTTTCTTCAAAAAATTTCAGAATCCGGGCAAGTGGGCCCGGGATGAATTTTAGGAACCTTGTATTTAGGGTTGAAAAATTGGTTTAATAATTAGAATATGGACTTTTGAGCATGTATTGACTAGTTCTTAGCCCATTTGAATAGTTTGAATCGTTCGGCTCCGATTTAGAGGTTTGAGCACGTTCTTCAATTGGGATATAGGCTTCAGAGCGAGGTGAGTTTCCTTCTAACCTTGTAAGAGGGAATTGTCCCCATAGGTGAATTAATTGGATATGTGCTTCTATTTGTGGGGGCTACGCACGCAAAAGGTGACGAGAGTCCGTGCGTAGCTACTATTATGCTTAAGTTCGGGTAGTTTAGGACCCAAAAGCATACTTTACTTGCAATATTTAAAATCTTATTGTCAATTTAAAAATGCTTAAAACATATCGAACGTGTAAATAAATTTCTAAAAGACTAGTCATCGTTTTTAGATTTTTTAAAAAGAAATTGCATTTCCTTGTATAATTGCTCCTTGATGAGTTCTTGATTGACTGTTTGAATGTGTTTATATATTGTGAAACGGGCCGAACGCCTCGTAGATGAAATAGATGCATCTATGGTTTGCGCCATTCGACCCACTGGTAGTGCACATCTTAAATATTATTGGATCGGGCCGTACGACCTCGGCATGATTTGTGCATGCTTGTATTGCTTTGCCTTGAGATTTATAGATGTTGATATTTGTTTCTTCCTGGTTTGAGATAAATGTATAAATGATAAAAAAATAAATTTGGAAAATTTTCTATAAATAGAAGAACTGTTTACTTGCTTCTTGCTATTGTGTTACAAGCATTTTTATAAAATCCTAGATTTATTATATTGTTGATGTATCATTATTGGACCATTAGTAAGTGTCGAAGTCGGCCTCTCGTCTCTACTTCTTCGAGACTAGACGGGATACTTACTGAGTACACGTTATTTTTGTACTCATGCTACACTTGTTGTGTATTTTTGTTGCACAAGCACATGTACCTCTAGTGGCCTAGTGGGCGTAGCAGCATGGTTGATATGGAGACTTAGGTGAGCCGCATTCCTCAAGGCGACCCGCAACGAGCATAGTCTTTTCCAGTGTATTGCATTTACTTTCTGTCCAAATTGTATTCCGGATAGCTATTGTACTTTATTCGATTTCCTAGTGGTTGCTCATGCACTTGTGACACCGGGTTTTGAAATGATTATGGGATAATTTAACATTAAGTTTGTTAAAGACTACATTATTTATGTGAATTTCATTAATTATTGTTTAATGTATAAAGAAAATAATTTCAACACATACTAAAATGAGAATTTAATTAATTTCTTGGTGTTGGCTTACCTGACAGTGTGTTCGGTGCCATCACGACATCACGACCCTTAGTGGATTTTGGGTCGCGACATAATAAGTAGATATAAATAATATTTCAAAGAGAAATTTTTTCCCCAAGATGGACATTACCTTTTGAGATAAAAATAATTCCCAAATTTGTTTTGAAAAATCTGATTTGGGTGCAGTTTGGTTTGAAGATGAAAATGTGTTTGGACATTAGTTTTCAAAACATATTTTCCAAATTTATTTTGGAAAAATATGAAACATGACTTATACCCACAAGTTCTAAAAACTATCATAAATACCCAACAGTACCATTATCAATAACATTCATTATATTATCGCAAACCATAGTCCTGAACATAAATAAATTTGGTACAAAATTATCATTTTTATAATAAACTACATGATACACTATCAGATGATCGAGAAGACGAAACACCATTGTTACAAAATAATAAATGATGGGCTCTTTTATAAAATACAAAAGTTTGGAGCAATTTTTAAAAAATATAATAGTGATATTTTGGCCCAAATTAAACCAGTTATTGAGCTGATTTTGGAATGTAGGATTTGAAATTTTTCTAAAATATAGGCAAAATCTATGACCGAATATATGTTTGCCAAATAAAATTCAAATTTATTTTGACAAAATCTATGGCCAAACGGGTCCTAATTTTCCAACAATAACCTTCAAACATTCAAATTTTAAGCTTAATGTGTTTTGATGAGCTTTTATCACTTAAACAGGAAAAATTTAAAACCTAATTTATTAGTTGGCTACTTAAATTTTCACCTTATAAAAAAAAAGTATATCTTTAACTCCTATGTTCATACGAAGATCATGTACAGGACAAAGGTGCTCTTGATATTCCCATTTATGCCTTTTGTTTTTGATGTTATGATCAAATATATGTGAATCATTCGGTATTTACAGTTTAGACATGAGAATTGTTTCACCTTTTTCAATTTTTTTTACCTTTTTTGAAATCTGTGTTTGACCACAAATTTTTTAATTTTCACTTAAATTTTGAATTTTTTCGAAAATTTAAAAAATTTCAAAAACTCGTTTTTCAAAATTTTTACTTAGATAATCACAAAACTTAAAAAACAACCCAAAATTATATTTATGTCCAAACACAACTCTAAATTTTAAATATCATTTTCACTTTTTTTTAAAATTTTATAATTCTTATGTCCCAAAGCCCGCTTAAAACCTAGTTGTTCCGATAAATTTAGATTCGGATCGAATACACGAAAATGTGAAATGCAAACTAAGCCAAAAGAAAGGAAAAAAAGTTAAATGCAAAGCTTTTGGCTTGTAGGATACGATCCTATCTACCACAGTACTCTATACTCTGCAATTTTTAGGAGGAGGAAAAAGGTCTAAGGGGTCCACATACTACAGACATTATATATAGTCCATTGGCTTATCCTATGCGTCCTTTTCCCTAGTTGTCGTTGGGTCAATAGAATCTGACAGAACACCTTGTGACCACTCAGAAGATAACACGTAGATAATGTTGGAATTGATTGATTCGTAGGCGTTTTTCGGACTGAAAGCAACCCATGGGGCTTTTGAAAGAAAAAGTAAAGCGCTCTTGTCATTTCAAGTTGTTATAAGTATATTTTTGCTTATCGAAATTTATTTTTAGTAATTATTCATATATTTAGGAAATTGCATAAAAATTTACAATAAGTTGTATCTATCTTCGCATCTAGGTGATGCAAAAGTATAAAATATTGATCAAAGCACACTTATAATTTGAATTTTGAAAAACAAAGAAGTGTCAAATATTTGGAGAAAAGAATAATATAGGAGTATTACCTTTGTTTAAAAAGGGATAAAACAAGAATTCCAACCTCTAGTTGGAACCTTTATCTTTGAATATGATTTTTATTTAGTTTTTCTAATGTTTTGTACTATTTTTTCAGAAAAAAATCTCACGTAAAAGCTTTATGCTTGGATTACCTTTATAAAGATACTGTTTTGAGAACTTGTTGTGTGAGAGGATGTTTGGCTAAACATATAAGCTGGATAAGTATTTTTTGATTTATTTATGCGTTTAGTAAAGTTAAAAGTAGGGGTGGACATCGGTCGGTTCGGTTTGGTTATGAATATTATCGGTTTAGCATATCGGTTATCGATTTACAAATTTGATAAACCGATAACCGAACCGATAAGATATCGGTTATCGGGTATCGGTTAATCGGTTATCGATCATTATCGGTTCGGTTATCGGTTTACCCGATAAGATAACTCAATCAAGAGTTAGGCAAAAAAGGAAAGATAATTCACCGGAGTTAAGCAAAAAAGAGAAGAATTCACATATAGCATACTAAAGACATACGCTAGGAGTAACTAGTAAGGTCTATGAAGAATGAAGATGAAACAACTAAAGAGTGAGGTTGAGAAAGAATAGGAGATAATGAACTGAAGCCCTAGCATTTGTATATACTTAAGGATAAAGTCGTAATTTTATTAATTCTTATTTGGTTATCGGTTAACCCATTAACAAAATTGGCAAACCCAAGCCCGAACAGATAACCCAATAGTAAAAAAATTCTAAACCGTTACCGAACCGTTAACCTAATATCCCGATACCGATAACCCAATCAAAAATTAATGGTTCGGGTTATCGGTTTTACCCGCTATATGCCCAGCCTTAGTTAAAAGTGCTTATAAGTCAAGTGCTTTTAAGTAAAAAATAAGCCAAAAACTATAAGCTGATCACCCCAAACTTATGAATTTTTAGCTTATAAGCACTTTAAGTTTGACCAAAATTTTAACTATTTTATCCTTAAAATATTCCTTTTTAGAACAAAACTCTTACATCGATACTCACTGCCTCAAGTATTTTTTTCAACCTAAACCCCCCGGCTCTTCAAGTCTGCAATTCTCATTGACTATTTAAGATAAGCAAATTCTCTATTCCTTTGCATATTTGTATCTATGTGATTGTGTATTAATCTTTGAACTACATGTAATAAATGAGGACATATCAAATTTTTGGTGTATTGCTTTCTAAGTGTTGTGATGATGAAAACAGTGTCTGTTTCTCTTCAAATATTTTGTCCTATTTAGTTTTACTTTTTACTAAGAAACTTTTGTCAGATTATTAATTATTAGTATAACTTATGATTATATGTTTATCATAAAATAAATTATATTTATCATAAAAATTATCTTATCTAAGCATAGTTGTATTTAAAATAAAATGACAAATTGAATATTTTGTATTTGAATCGATCTGAAATCTAAAATTTTACAGAAATTACGCCTTTATAAGTGTAAATAGTTCTAAGGTTATTTAAGTCATTTTAACAGAAAAATGCTTATTATCAAATATTTGTCACGACCCAATCCCCGAACCCGGTCGTGATGGCGCCTCTCGCGGAGACAAGGCCAGCCAAACCAAAACGAAACACCTCTTTCAAACAGTTAATCATCATAAAAAATAGTAACAATAATATAATATTAATAAATTGCGGAAGTTAACGATAATAACAGCAGGAACCATCCCGACACAGCCCAAACCGGGGTATCACAAGTCATGAGCTACTACAGAATCTGCTATAGGTCTACAAAGTACGGAATCCGATACAACAGTCTGAAGAAAACATAAATGATAGAGGATAAGAGAGACAAGGGGCTGCGGACGTCAACAACTACCTCGTAACTCCAAATCACTGCCTAGCCTGGAAGGAATCAGTGCTTATGTGCTGACTATGCTATACTTGAATCTGCACACACGGTGTAGGGAGTAATGTGAGTACTCCGACTCAGTGAGTAATAATTACAAATAATGGCTGAAAGTATGAAAACACGTAAAGGCACAAAGCAATTCCATATCAAGCAGTAAAATCACTTAAAGCAGTATATCAGTGAAGAAATCAAATGATATTCCTTTTTAAAACAAGTAAAACAGGTAATTTAACAGGTAATTAACAAGTAGAAATCCGCCCCTCGGGCACAGTATCAATCGCTCAGCATAGTATCAGCCCCTCGGGCTCACTCTCAGTACAGTATCAGCCCCTCATGCTACCTCACAATCACTCAGCATAATGGTCAACCATTGTTACCTGACCAAATTGCATCATACAGTGTCATTGTTACCACTGTTTCAAATCACATGGGTACCCGCGCTCACTGTGGGTGTGCAGACTCCGGAGGGGCCCCTTACGGCCCAAGCGCTATATCAAGCCACCTCGTGGCATCATCACTCAGCATATCCTCACATCACTCAAGCCACCGCATGGCATAAATAGTATCTCAGGCCCTCGGCCTCATATCACTCAGCATATCCTCACATATGGCCCTCGGCCTCACTCAGTCCAGAAATCATCATAAGCCCCTTGGGCATTAGTAAAATAGTAGTTCTCAGCCCAAAACATGATGTAAAAATATCATTTAAGTTTCAAATCTGAGAAAAAGTGACTGAGTTTGTAAAACAGTAGATATCAACAGGACTGAGTTCAAATAATAAGTCAAGCAGTAACGAAACAGTGATAAAATCTCCGAAGGGTTCAAATAGTTGGCACGATGACCAAATATGGCAATCAGCCCGAATCATGATGATAACAAATGAATTTCAGTCAAATATTCAGTAAAGGCATCAATCGGGATGGACCAAGTCACACTCCCCAGTAGTGAAAGACCCCACGCTCATCATCCAGCGCGTATCTTGCCGCAATATAGCACTACGATGTGCAATCCGGGGTTTCAAACCCTCAGGACATCATTTAAAACCATTACTCACCTCGAACTGGCTAATTCTCTAGCTCGCGACACCTTTGCCCCTCAAATTGGCCTCCACGCGCGTCGAATCTATCCAAAATCAGAACGAATAGGTCACAATATGCTAAGGGAACATAGCCCAAGCGAAAACATTCGAAAAATATCAAAAATCTAGAAATTAGCAAAACCCGAGCCCCGGGCCCACGTCTCGGAATCGGGTAAAATTTACATTTTCAGAATCCTCATACCCTCACGAGTCCAACCATACCAAAATTATCCAATTCCGATACCATTTGGTCCTTCAAATCATCATTTTATATTTTTGAAAGGTTTCACAATTTTCTTCCCAAATTCCATCTCAAATCACGAATTAAATGATGAATTCAATGATAGATTCATGTATTCTAGCCAAATCTGAGTTAAAATCACTTACCCCGATGGATTTCTTGAAAAACCTTCGAAAAATTGCCAAAATCCGAGCTCTCTAGGTCAAAATATTAAATAAAACCCAAAACCTCGTATTTATAGGTACCCTTCAGGTTTCAGCTACTGCGGGCCGCACCAAAACGACCGCGGTCCGCGCAAAGGCAACCGCGGCCGCACATGCCTCCCTCTGCAGTGATAGGCTTTAGTATTTTGGCCATAACATTTTCTACAGATGTCCAAATTACATTTTTTTTACCTTTCTGGAAACTAGACACAAAGGGCTACAACTTTCGGTTTTGAATCACCTCAAAATTCCTTGTAGATCAAAAGATATGAGCTTCCGCAGTAGGACTAGCGGGAGGGTTCTTCACCGCGGCCGCACCCACTTTTGTGCGGTCCGCGCGACGCCTACCGCGCCCGCTTTTGTGCGGTCCGCACAGCACTCACCGCGGGCGCACTTATTTTTGTGCGGACCGCGTGAGTGAGTTTCGGGGCCTGCAACCCATGTAGACCTGCTACAACTATGATTTTCGCACTAAAACATCCCGGAATCTACCCGGAACTCCCGGAACTTCAAACCAATTGTACCAACACATCTCATGACATCGTTCAAACTTGCTCAAAACTTCGGAACGCTCACAACAACATCAAATCACCAATTTAACATAGGATTCAGGCCTAAGAACTCCAAGAACTCTTAAATTATGCTTTCGATCAAAAGGTCTATCAAATCTCGTCCGAATGACCTGAAATTTTGCACACACATCCCAAATGACACAATGAAGCTACTGCAACTCTCGGAATTCCATTCCGACCCCTATATCAAAATCTCGCCTATCAACCGGAATTTGCCAAAATATCAATTTCGCCAATTCAAGCCTAAATCTTCTCTACAACTCCAGAACCCATTCCGATCGCGCTCCTAAGTCACAAATCACCTCCCGAAGCTAACCGAACCATCGGAACTCACTTCCGAGCCTTCTAACACATAAGTCAATATCCGGTTGACTTTTCCAACTTAAGCCTTCTTAAAAGAGACTAAGTGTCTCATTTCTTACCAAATCCTCTCCGAACTCGAACTAATAAACTCGATCACATAAAACACGGATAACGAAGCGTAAAGAAGCTGAAATGGAGGAAATGGAGCGGTAACTCATGAGACGACTGGCCGGGTCGTCACATCCTCCCCAACTTAAACAAACGTTCGTCCTCGAACGAGTCAAGAAACATACCTGAAGCCTCAAACAGATGAGGATATCTGCTCCGTATCTCCCGCTCGGTCTCCCAGGTAGCCTCCTCCACGGGCCGACCTCTCCACTGCACCTTTACTGAAGCTATATCCTTTGACCTCAACTTCCGAACCTGGCGACCCAAAATAGCTACTGGCTCCACATCAAAGGTCAAATCATCATCCAAACGAACCGTGCTGTAGTCCAAAACATGAGACGGATCCCCACTATACTTTCGGAGCATAGAAACATGAAATACCGGATGCACACTCGACAGGCTGGATGGCAAAGCAAGCTCAGAAGCCACCTCCCCAATCCTCCGAAGCACCTCAAAAGGCCTAATGAACTAAGGACTCAACTTGCCTTTCTTTCCGAATCTCATAACACCCTTCATGGGCGAAACCTTCAGCAAGACCTTCTCATCGACCATGTAGGACACATCTCGAACCTTCCGGTCCGCATAACTCTTCTGATGTGACTGCGCTGTACGAAGCCTCTCCTGAATCACCTTCACCTTCTCTAAGGCATCCTGAACCAAATTTGTCCCCAATAGTCTAGCCTCGCCGGGTTCGAACCAACCAATCGGAGATCTACACCACCTCCCGTACAAAGCCTCATATGGAGCCATCTGAATACTCGACTGGTAGCTGTTGTTGTAAGCAAACTCTGCAAGTGGTAGAAACTTATCCCATGAACCTCCAAATTCAATAACACAAGCACGCAACATATCCTCCAATATTTGAATAGTACACTCGTACTGTACGTCCGTCTGAGGATGAAACGTTGTGCTCAACTCTACCTGAGTACCCAACTCTCTCTGCACGGCTCTCCAAAACTGTGAAGTAAACTGAGTACCTCTATATGAGATGATGGAAATAGGAACGCCATGCAATCGAACAATCTCTCGGATATAAATCCCCGTCAACCGCTCTGAAGAATAAGTAGTACACACAAGAATGAAGTGCACAGACTTGGTCAGCCGATCCACAATCACCCAAATAGCATCGAACTTCTTCAAAGTCCGAGGAAGTCCAACCACAAAGTCCATAGTGATTCTCTCCCACTTCCACTCGGGAATAACCATCTGCTAAAACAAGCCACCCGGTCTCTGATGCTCATACTTCACCTACTGGCAGTTGAGACACCGAGATACAAATCTCACAATATCTTTCTTCATTCTTCTCCACCAATAGTGCTGCCTCAAATCCTAATACATTTTCGTGGCACCCGGATGAATGGAATACCGCGAGCTATGGGCTTCCTCTAGAATCAGCTCTCTAAGCCCATCCACATTTGGCACACAAATCCGGCCCTGCATCCTCAGCACACCATCATCACCGACGGTCACATCTATGGCATCATCATGCTGGACTCTGTCCCTAAGGACAAGCAAATGAGGATCATCATATTGGCGCTCTCTGATGTGATCATATAAAGAAGACCGAGAAACCACACAAGCCAACACCCGACTGGGCTCCAAAATATCCAACCTCACGAACCGATTGGCCAAGGCCTGAACATCAACTGCAAGGGGTCTCTCCCCAACTGGAATATATGCCAAACTCCCCATACTCACTACCTTTCGGCTCAAAGCATCGGCCACCAAATTGGCCTTTCCCGGATGGTATAATATAGTGATATCATAATCCTTAAGCAACTCCAACCATCTCCGCTGCCTCAAATTAAGATCCTTTTGCTTGAACAAATGCTGAAGACTGCGATGATCAGTGAACACCTCACAAGATACGCCATACAAGTAATGCCTCCAAATCTTCAATGCGTGAACTATGGCAGCCAACTCCAAATCATGAACGGGGTGGTTCTTCTCATGGGGCTTCAACTGCCGAAAAGCATAAGCAATAACTCTACCCTCCTGCATCAACACACAATCAATCCCAACTCTTGAAGCATCACAATACACAGTATATGAACTTGAAGCTGATGGCAAAACCAACACTGGAGTTGTGATCAAGGCTGTCTTGAGCTTCTGAAAGCTCTCCTCACTCTCGTCCGACCATACGAATGGAGCACCCTTCTGAGTCAACTTGGTCAAGGGCGATGCAATAGATGAAAATCCATGAACAAACCAGCGATAATAGCCTGCTAACCCAAGAAAGCTACGAATCTCTGTGGCTGAGGACGGTCTGGGCCAACTCTAAACCGCCTCTATCTTCTTCGGATCAACCTGTATACCCTCCTTAGACACCACGTGCCCCAAGAAAGCCACTGAACTGAGCCAAAACTCACACTTGGAGAATTTTGCATAGAGCTTCTCCTCCCTCAGTCTCTGCAACACAACTCTCAAATGCTCCGCGTGCTCCTCCTGACTACGCGAGTACACCAGAATATCATCAATGAATACAATAACGAACTAATCCAGATAAGGCCGAAATACACTATTCATCAAATGCATGAAGGCTGCTGGGGCATTGGTTAGCCTGAAGGACATAACAAGAAACTCATAATGACTATATCTGGTCCTGAAAGCAGTCTTAAGAATATCTGAATCCCTGATCTTCAACTGGTGATAACCCGAACGGAGATCAATCTTGGAGAACACCCTCACTCCCTGAAGCTGATCAAATAAATCATCAATGCGAGGCAAAAGATACTTGTTCTTGATTGTTACTTTGTTCAATTGCCTATAATCAATGCACATTCTCATCGTGCCGTCCTTCTTCTTCACAAACAAAACCGGTGCACCCCAAGGGGACACACTAGGCCGAATGAACCCCCTTATCTAGGAGTTCCTGAAGTTGTTCCTTTAATTCCTTCAACTCTGCTGGTGCCATACGATATGGCAGAATAGAAATGGGCTGAGTGCCTGACATCAGGTCAATACCAAAATCAATATCCCTGTCCGGTGGCATGCCCGGTAGGTCTGCAGGAAAAACATCGGGAAAATCCCTCACAACTAGGACAGAATCAATACTAGGAGTCTCAGCTCCAACATCCCTCACAAATGCTAGATATGAAAGGCAACCCTTCCCAACCATACGCTGGGCCTTCAAGAAAGAGATCACTCTACTAGGGATATAATCAGTCACACCACGCCACTCGATCCGCGGTACACCCGGCACAACCAAAGTGACTGTCTTAAACATGACAGTCTAGAATAGCACAACACGGAGATAGCCAATCCATGCCCAAAATGACATCAAAATCCACCATGCTCAATAGAAATAGATCCACTTGGGTCTCCAGACCCCCAATAGTCACCACACATGACCGGTACACATGGTCTACAACAACAGTATCGCCCACTGGGGTAGATACATGAACAAGTAAAGCAAGAAACTCACAGGGCGTACCCAAATAACGAGCAAAGTATGATGACACATAAGAAAAGGTGGAACCGGGATCAAATAATACAGAGGCATCTCTGTGGCAAACTGAAACAATACCTGTAATGACAACATCTGAAGCAATAGCATCCGGCCTGCCAGGAAGTGCATAGAAACAGGCTTGACCGCCCCCTGATCGACCTCCCCCTCTGGGGCGACCCTTAGCTGCATGACCTCTACCCCTAGCTGGCTGGGCAGGTGGTGAGGTAACTGGAGTAGTAGTCGAGGGCTGACCCTTCTGCTAAGACGAACTAGCCATACGAGGAGGACACTGCCTCCACACATGTCCAAACTCTCCACACTCATAACAACTCCCAAGTGCTGGAGAAGGGGACTGAAGGGAATCCCTCACACCGGAGTGACCAGCTGATGCACTCGGCATAGAAAAACCCTGAGCTGACGGGGCACGAGAAGAACTCTGGACTGGAAGGGCACTGACTGATGACTGGTCCCGCTGAGATCCATGATGACCATGACCCGAAGATGCCCCACAAAACTCTGGGCGGGCTGACTGAGCATGCCTGAAAGAACGACCTCTACCATGCTGAAACTGGCCCCTTGAAGAAGCACCACTATAACTGCCAGATACTCGAGGCTTTTTGGCCTCCCTCTCCTCTCGATCCTGACGGCGAACCGTCTCAATCTCGCGAGTGATATCGACCACCTCCTCGAACGTAGCACCCAACACCCTCTCTCGGGTCATAAGAATACGGAGGTGATAGTTAAGGCCATCAACAAATCTCCTGATCCTCTCACGATTTGTCGGAACCATACAAATGGCACGACGAGCCAACTCAGAAAACCTCGACTCATACTGTGACACAGTCATATCCCCCTGTCGCAACCACTCAAATTGTCTACGCTGCTCCTCTCTACGGGACTGCGGCACATACTTCTCCAAGAAGAGAGTGGAGAATTACTGCCAAGTAAGGGGCACTGATCCAATCAGCCTACGCCTCTCATACGCCTCCCACCATGTGAAGGCAGCCCCAATAAACTGAAAGGTGGTAAATGCCACACCACTAGTCTCAAGAATCCCTGCTGTATGGAGCATCCGCTGACATTTATCAAGAAAACCCTGGGCATCCTCACCCCCAGCATCCGCCTCCCACCATGATGGAGTCTACCAAACCTCTCAAGACGACGCTGCTCATCATCCAGCATAAATGGCACAATAAACTCCTGAGCTGGTGCAACCGGCTGAGCTGGAGGTGGCCCCGGTGTCTGTAGTCCCTGCACTACTTGCTCAGGTGTGCGAGCAATGGGGGTTTGATTGCCTCCCCCGGCCTGTATAGTAGCTGCTGCTGTAGTGGCTGAAACTGCCTGAGCCAGGGCAGTGCAAACTGATAAGATCTGTGCTAAGGCCTCTTGAAGACCCGGAACCACGATAGGCACAACTGGTGCTGCTGGAGCATCCATAGCGGGAGCCTAATCCGGAGCTGGGGTAGCCGGTGCATCAACAAGTGCTTCCCTCGCTGCTCTACCTCTGCCACATCCACGACCGCGTCCACGGCCTCTGGTGGCCTCAGTGGGTGGCAATGGTGGTTGTCCACCTCGTCCGGTAGCTTGCGTCCTCACCATTTGTGAGAGAATGGAATATCAGAAGTTTAGTACTCGGACCAACAAGTTCGCACGACAAGAGTTTCAAGAATATGAAATTTTTCCTAAAGGTTCTGCAGCCTCTCGAGAATAAATACAAACGTCTCCGTACCGATCCGCGAGACTCTACTAAACCTGCTCATGACTCGTGAGACCTAAGTAACCTAGGCTCTGATACCAACTTGTCATGATCCAATCCCCGAACCAGGTCGTGATGGCGCCTCTCGCGGACACAAGGCCAGCCAGACCAAAACGAAACACCTCTTTCAAATAGTTAATCATCATAAACAATAGTAACATATAATATAATATTCATAAATTGCGGAATTTAACGATAATAACAGCAGGAACTATCCCGACACAGCCCAAACCGGGGTGTCACGAGTCATGAGCTACTACAGAATCTGCTATAGGTCTACAAAGTACGGAATCCGATACAACAGTATGAAGAAAACATAAATGATAGAGGATAAGAGAGACAAGGGGTTGCAGACGTCAACAGCTACCTCGTAACTCCAAATCACTGCCTAGCTTGGAAGGAATCAGCGCTCAGGTGCGGACTTTGCTATACCTGAATCTGCACACACGGTTCAGGGAGTAATGTGAGTACTCCGACTCAGTGAGTAATAATTACAAATAATGGCTGAAAGTATGAAAACACGTAAAGGCACAAAGCAATTCCATATCAAGCAGTAAAATCACTTAAAGTAGTATATCAGTGAAGAAATCAAATGATATTCCATTTTAAAACAAGTAAAACAGGTAAATTAACAGGTAATTAACAAGTAGAATTCCGCCCCTCGGGCATAGTATCAATCGCTCAGCATAGTATCAACCCCTCGGGCTCACTCTCAGCACAGTATCAGCCCCTCGGGCTACCTCACAATCACTCAGCATAATGGTTAGCCATTGTTACCTGACCAAATTGCATCATACATTGTCATTGTTACCACTGTTTCAAATCACATGGGTACCCGCGCTCACTGTGGGTGTGCAGACTCCGGAGGGGCCCCTTACGGCCCAAGCGATATATCAAGCCACCTCGTGGTATCATCACTCAGCATATCCTCACATCACTCAAGCCACCGCATGGCATAAATAGTATCTCAGGCCCTCGGCCTCATATCACTCCTCATATCCTCACATATGGCCCTCGGCCTCACTCAGTCCAGAAATCATCATAAGCCCCTTGGGCATTAGTAAAACAGTAGTTCTCAGCCCAAAACATGATGTAGAAATATCATTTAAGTTTCAAATCTGAGAAAAAGTGGCTGAGTTTGTAAAACAGTAGATATCTTCAAATAATAAGTCAAGCAGTAAGAAAACAGTGATAAAAAACCCCGAAGGGTTCAAATAGTTGGCACGACGCCCAAATATGACAATCAGCCCGAATCATGATGATAACAAATGAATTTCAGTCAAATATTCAGTAAAGTCATCAATCGGGATGGACCAAGCTCGCGACACCTTTGCCCCTCAAATTGGCCTCCACGCGCGTCGAATCTATCCAAAATCAAAACGAATAGGTCACAGTATGCTAAGGGAACATAGCCCAAGCAAAAACATTTGAAAAATATCAAAAATCTCGAAATTAGCAAAACCCAAGCCCCGGGCCCACGTCTCAGAATCGGGTAAAATTTACATTTTCAAAATCCTCATACCCTCACGAGTCAAGCCATACCAAAATTATCCAATTCCGATACCATTTGGTCCTTCAAATCATCATTTTACATTTTTGAAAGGTTTCACAATTTTCTTCCCAAATTCCATCTCAAATCACGAATTAAGTGATGAATTCAGTGATAGATTCATGTATTCTAGCCAAATCTGAGCTAAAATCACTTACCCCGATGGATTTCTTGAAAAACCTTCGAAAAATCGCCAAAATCCGAGCTCTCTAGGTCAAAATATAAAATAAAACCCAAAACCTCGTATTTATAGGTACCCCTCAGGTTTCAGCTACCGCGGGCCGCATCAAAACGACCGCGGTCCGCGCAAGCCAGTGCGGTCCGCGCAAAGGCAACCGCGGCCGCACAGGCCTCCCTCTGCAGTGATAGGCTTTAGTGTTTTGGCTATAACTTTTGCAACAGATGTCCAAAAGGGCTACAACCTTTGTGTTTGAATCACCTCAGAATTCCTTGTAGATCAAACGATATGAGGTTCCGAAGTAGGACCAGCGGGAGGGTTCTTCACCGCGGCCGCGCCCACTTTTGTGCGGTCCGCGCGATGCCTACCGGGCCCGTGCCCACTTTTGTGCGGTCCGCACAACACTCACCGCGGGCGCACTCATTTTTGTGTGGACCGCGTGAGTGAGTTCCGGGGCCTGCAACCCCTGTAGACCTGCTACAACTATGATTTTCGCACTAAAACATCCCGGAACCTACCCGGAACTCTCGGAACTTCAAACCAATTGTACCAACACATCTCATGACATCGTTCAAACTTGCTCAAAACTTCGGAACGCTCACAACAACATCAAATCACCAATTTAACATAGGATTCAGGCCTAAGAACTCCAAGAACTCTTAAATTATGCTTTCGATCAAAAGGTCTATCAAATCTCGTCCGAATGACCTGAAATTTTGCACACACATCCCAAATGACACAATGAAGCTACTGCAACTCTCGGAATTCCATTCCGACCCCTATATCAAAATCTCGCCTATCAACCGGAATTTGCCAAAATATCAATTTCGCCAATTCAAGCCTAAATCTTCTCTACAACTCCAGAACCCATTCCGATCGCGCTCCTAAGTCACAAATCACCTCCCGAAGCTAACTGAACCATCAGAACTCACTTCCGAGCCTTCTAACACATAAGTCAACATCCGGTTGTCTTTTCCAACTTAAGCCTTCTTAAAAGAGACTAAGTGTCTCATTTCTTACCAAATCCTCTCCGAACTCGAACTAATAAACTCGATCACATAAAACACGGATAATGAATTGTAAAGAAGCTGAAATGGGGGAAATGGAGCGGTAACTCATGAGACGACTGGACGGGTCGTCACAATATTGCAGCAGCTTATTATCAATTTCAGCACTTATATTCAAATACGTAACTGCTTATTTATTAAATCAGTTTCAATACTTCAAAATGTTTTTCAGCACCTAATGCTTATCAACTTACCTTTATGTTGTTTTTAATACCAAAAAAGTATTTTGGTTGGATTTTGGAAAAAGAAATTCTTAAAACAGATACGTATGTCCCACTTTTTGAAAAACTCTCCCTATAATTTCAAATCTAAACGGGGCATGACTTTCCAATTGAGTTATTGGTTTACAAAGAAATAGCTTCTCATATTTTCAAACCTTCAAACAAATAAAATAATCCCTCCAAAATAGGTAAATATCATTTCAGGATCGTATAGTAATATTACTAAAACACTATACATGATAACAACAATGATTGATAATCTCTCTCTATATATAGAAAAGTAGTTTGCATTGAGGATAAATAAGTGGCAAGCTAATAAAAAATCAATTGACAATTTTGAGATAATATTTTATCTATATCTATATCTTCTCTACCAACCTCCTCACAAGATGAATGGCTTCTATAGTCGATCGCCCGGGCATGAATGCGAATTGATTCTCTGAAATAGACACACTCCTTCTCACTTGATCTTGGGTTGACCATTCACTGCTCTTCTCTTCTTGACTTTCTTAATCTTCAAATCCATTACGAAGAGCCTATGTTGTATTGAAAGCCACTCACTCGGTAAAACTTTGTAATCAGTGCATAGACCTCTGTCACTTTTCCTACAGAGAAGATAATCAATCTAAGTCTTGGTCACCGTACTCCAGAACGTGACCAAGCGGTCCTTCTTTTTCTGAAAACACGAGTTAGCTACTATCACTCAAAAGCTTTAGCAAAATACAACAGCGAAGCACCACCCTCGTCCCTAACTCTAAAATCGAACCCGCCATGCATATCGTCATATCCCCCAACCGTAATAGGGGATGATTCTTTTCGGGCGAGAGAACTCCATGACTTGTTAATTTGATAAGTGGTTATGAGTTTCTACATGTTCTTTTACCATTAGCAGTATTGCGAAGGTTTAGCACAAGATTTTATTTGATATGAGGTATATTACCGGTATCTGATTTGGTAATGAGAAATTCTTACGAGTCGAAGATATGGTTATAAGCATATGATATTGTGGGGTACATTGTGTGGTTACATCTTAGAAGTACAGTTATGACTCGATACTTCTTGTGGGGATTGATGTAGTGTTTACATACAAGAATCGGATCTTAGAGGGAGTTTTGATGTTGAAATCTGGATCGAATACTTATAGGCTAAGGTTGAAGGAAGAATCTTCAGTGAGGAATGTATCAACGGATGTATGTGGATTAAGGTGGTATGAGATCACTCATGGTACGTGTATGATGAGCTTTGGAATGACCCTTGGCAAGTTCGAGGACAAATATATGTTGAAGTGGGGGAGAATGTAATGACCCGATGGGTCATTTTGAACTTTAGCATTTTTTTCGGTGGTTTAAGACTTTGAGTAGCTCCATATGATGTACTACAATTCTCAATTTGAAAGCTTTAAGTTGGAAGAGCTCACCAAGGTTTAACTTTAAAGTAAAAAACCTCGTAATCAGATTTGATGGTTATAATAGGTTCATCTAGTGATTTTGGACTTGGGCGTATGTTCGAATTTGGATTTGGAGATTCCTAGAAAGTTTTAGATCTATTTGCTAAAAGTTGGCAATTTGAAGAGTTGGAGAGTTCTTAGGTTTGATCAGAAGTTAACTTCAGTGTTATCAGACTCCGATTGCAATTTTGAGACTTTGGATAGGTTTATTTAGTTGATTGAGACTTGTGTGTAAGGCTTGGTTGTAATCTGGAATACCTAAGTGTGATTCGGATGCATTCGACAAATTTTGAATCTTTGAAAGTTAAACAAGGATTTTGATCTTTGATTATTGATTTTTGATATTATTTGTGGAGTTTTGATCCCTTGAATAAGTTTGAATTAGGTATGCGGACTTGTTAGTATGATTGGAAAGAGTCCTGGGGGGATCAGGTATGACTCGGGGTGGTTTTAGACCATTTTAGTGAGTTTGTGGCAGCTGAGTTATTGGTATACTGCGGTGCTTCGCGCTCATGGAGCAAAAGGTTGCGATTGCGAAGAGGTATTTTGGATAGCTTGGCACTTGTTCTTCATGTTTGCATAGTGTCATGGGCTGGTGCATCGCATTCGCGTGTAGGCGATCGCATTTGCGAAGATGTGGAGTCAGGAGGAGGTTTGGCCTCCACGTTCACACAGGGAGTTTCGCATTTGCGTAGGCTTAGCCGAGTTGGTCATCATGTTCGTGAAGTGTAGCTGGAGCTGGAGGCTGGTTTGACCTTCGCGATCGTGAGGGGACGGGCGCATTCACATATAATAGTGCATGGACAGGTTTTAAAGGTTTAGAATTATGGGATTTTGCCCATTCTTTAATATTTTGAGCGCTAGACTTCGAGAGGAGGAGATTTGAAGTGGAATTTCACTTCTACATTAGAGGTAAGTAATTTTCACTTAGATTTGATTATATATCTTGATTCCCCATGGATTTCTACACCTAAAACTTGAAATTTTAAAGAGAAATTTATAGTTTTTGTCTACAACTTATGAGGGTGTATTTTAAAAAATTGAGAGTCGATTTGGACTTGGTTTTGGGATCTAATCACATATCTAGACTAGCGAGATAATAGGTAGTCCTTTGACTCGAGTTTTCACCATGTGGACCCCAATTGACTTTTGTTTACTTTTGGGGATTTGATTAAAGATTGAAGCTGTCACGACCCCAGTTTGCCCTTCGTGAACTATTGTGACGACACCTAGTCTCTACGACTAGGTAAGCCTAACAAATGCGGAAAGAAAATAATTAAAAAAAACCGAGATAACAAAATGAAAGAGTGTTTAAGATGCCGCATGACATATAACAATACAAGAATCTCAACCTAACTCTCCCAAAATCCGAAACCCCATGAATCACAAGCTAAGAGATACATAAAGAGCTCTAACTCCAGGAATGTCTATCAAAAGGAAAATACAGAAGGGCTATACTAGTACAGAAAATAGAAAAGGGATCCTCGATCTGCGGATAAGGCAGATATACCTAGAAGTCTCTACAAAAGCACCTCGCCTCAAGGATTATAAAACTTAGTGGAAGTACCTGGATCTGCACATGAAAAAAATGCGCAGAAAGGGCATGAGTACACCACATCGATACTCAATAATTGCCAAGCCTAACCTCAGTCGGGTAGTGACGAGGAAAGTCAGGGCCCTACTGAGATTAAATGAAGTATAAGGAATAACAGTATAGAATAAGACAATATAATTAAGTGCAACAGTAAGAAATGACATAGAATAGAAAGAACAACAACAACTACAACAGAGACAAAATAATCACGGAAAGGAGTACAGTTCAACACAGAGATAACAACCGGGGATCCCCCAGGATACCATCTTGTAGTCCCCAAATGTAAATATCCAGTGGATCTCCCAGGTGCAGTCCCGTAGTCCAACTTATAATGCGCGTGGATATACCGGAAATCCGATCCGTAGTCCCAAATGTAAATATCCAGTATAGGGGGAATCTACCGGGTGCAATCCCGTAATTCCAATGTAAATGTGCAGCAGGATCTACCAGAATACCAATCCCATAGTCCCAAAGTAAACACACAAGAGGGATCTCCCAGGATACCGTCCCATAGTCCCAAAGTAAAAACACAACAACAACACGAAGAATAGAAAATTCAATTCAAATTCCATACCAAGGTAAAACAGGTAATTCTAGCCTAGCATGCTTCACATAATCCAAATAAGACAGTATGAGCAATTAAACCAATTAAGTCAATTAGACATGCTTCCCTAAACTAATAACATGCTTAAATCACAAGTAGTATAAACAGAAAAGGAAAACCGATTATAGTTACTTAATGAAAGATAGATTTTCAAGAATTAATACAAGTACGCACTCGTCACCTCACGTACAAGGCATTTCAAATATCAATAATACCAAATCCTAAGGGGAGTTTCTCCCACACAATGTTAGGCAAGCCACTTACCTCGAACCGGCTCAAAATCAACCCAAAACCATGTTCTTGCCACGAGTACTCGACTCCAAATGACCCAAATCTATTCAATTCAATTGCATAATGTAAATATAACTTCAAGTAACTGATTCCACAAATAAATTCTAAGCTAATACGCGAAATTAGGTAAAATGATCAAAATGCTCCCGGGCCCACTTCTCGAAATCGGGTAAAAGTTATGGATTATGAATCCTCATTCACTCACGAGTCTAACCATAGCAAAATTATCCAAATCTACTGTCAAATCCCCAATCAAAACTCGAAAATTAGGTCTATGAACTTTTCCAAAATTTTCCCCAATTTCTCACCCCAAATCCAAAATTAGATGATGAATTCATGTTTAGATTAATGGGTTATAAGCAAAAAGGAATTAAGAATCATTACCCGCAAACTCCCTTCGAAAAATCTCTCAAAAATTCGCCTCCTACCGAGCTCCCAATTCAATTTTGTGATATGAACTCAAAACCCTCGATTTTGAAATTTAAGTTCTGCCTAGACGCGTCCTTCTTCACGAATGCGAGACTACGTCGTGAACGCGATGCAGAAAATTCCACTGGCCAGCCTTCCTCTTTTGCGAACGCGATGCCCAAGTCGCGAACGCGATGACCATCCTCCTTCCTCCTACGCGAACGCGGGACCATCTTCGCAAATGCGTAGGTATAAGACCCCACAGTCTCGCGAACGCGGGAATACCTTCGCGAACGTGAAGCATTAAACCTTCACCAGTCCCAGCTCCTCTTCACGAATGCAAGACCCCACTCGCGAAAGCGAAGAAGGAAACCAGAACTGACTACTGTAATTTTTTCTGCAATTCTTTAAGTTCCAAAAATAACCCGTTGAGCATCCGAAACACACCCGAGGCTCCCGGGACCTCAACAAACATGCCAACCAATTCCAAAACATCATTCAAACTTGTTCCACTCTTCGGAATGCTCAAAACAACATCAAAACACCAATTTAACAACGGATTCAAGCCTAAGAACTCCAAAAACTCTCAAATTACGCTTTCGATCAAAAAGTTTATCAAACCTTGTTCGAATGACCTAAAATTTTGCAAGCACGTCACATTCAACACTACAAAGCTACTCTAACTTTCGGAATTCCATTCTGACCCCGATATCAAAATTTTGCTATCGAACCGGAAACTTCAAAAATTCAACTTTCGGCATTTCAAGACTAAATAAGCTATGGACCAAGCACAATCCGAACATGGACCTAAGCTCGAAATCTCCCAATAGAGCTAACAGAACTGACAGAATTCCATTCTAAAGCCATCTTCATACTGCTCCGACTACAGTTCAAATTCTAAAGTTTAAGCTCTCATTTAGGGACTAAGTGTCCCAAAACACTCCGAAACTCAAAATCAAACATACCGGCGAATCAAAATAGTAGAAACAAACATGAGATAAATAGTTAATAGGGGATCGGCTGAAGTAGTGAAGATATGAGGGTAACGACTGCGCATATCCTGCTCGGTCTCCCAGGTCGCCTCCTCGATCGGCTGCCCCACCACTGAACCTTTACTGATGCAATGTTCTTTGACCTCAGCTTTCGAACCTGCCTGTCCAATATCGCCACTGGCTCCTCAACATAAGATAGATCCTTGTCTAACTGGACTGAACTGAAATCCAACACGTGCGACAGATCACCGTGATACCTCCGGAGCATCGAAACATGCAACACCGGATGAACTCCTGCCAAGCTGGGAGGTAAGGCAAGCTCATAAGCAACCTCCCCAAAATGCCGCAATATCTCAAAAGGACCAATAAACCTCAGACTCAACTTCCCTTTCTTCTCGAATCTCATAACGCCCTTTGTAGGCGAAACCCGAAGCAGAACCCACTCTCCAACCATATAGGAAACATCACGAACCTTCCGGTCTGCATAACTCTTCTGTCTGGACTGGGCTATATGGAGTCTATCCTGAATCACCTTAACCTTCTCCAAAGCATCCTGAACCAAGTCTGTGCCCAATAATCTAGCCTCACCCGGCTCAAACCAACCCACCGAGGATCTACACCGCCTACCATATAAAGCCTTATACGGTGTCATCTGAATGCTGGACTATTAGCTGTTGTTGTAGGAAAACTCCACCAATGGAAAGAACTGATCCCAATACCCTCCAAACTTAATCACATACACACGGAGCATATCCTCAAGAATCTGAATAGTGCGCCCGGACTGTCCGTCCGTCTGAGGGTGAAATGCTGTACTCAACTCCACCCGAGTACCCAACTCATGCTGTACGACCCTCCAGAAATGTGATGTGAAATAAGTACCTTTATCTAAAATGATGGAAACTAGAATACCATGCAGACGAACAATCTCCCGGATATAAATCTCTGCCAGACGCTCCGAAAAATAGGTAGTACACAAAGGAATGAAATGCGTGGACTTGGTCACCAATCCACAATCACCCAAATGGCATCGAACTTCCTAAAAGTCTGTGGGAGCCCAACTACAAAGTCCATGGTGATTCACTCCCACTTCCACTTCGGAATCTCTATCTGCTGAAGCAACCCACCGGTCTCTGGTGCTCATACTTCACCTGCTGACAATTGAGGCACCGAGCTACAAATCCAACTATATCTTTCTTCATCTGCCTCCACTAATAATGCTGCCTCAAATCCTGGTACATCTTTACGGCACCCGGATGAATGGAATACCACGAATTGTGGGCCTCCTCTAAAATAACCTCCCGAAGCCCATCAACATTTGGTACACATATCCGACCTTGCATCCGCAATACCCCGTCATCACCAATAGTCACCATGCTGAACCTTATCCTTTAGGACAAGCAAATGAGGGTCATCAAACTGACGCTCCCTAATACGATCAAATAAGAAAGACCCAGAGACCACACAAGCTAGAACCCGACTGGGCTCTAAAAGATCCAATCTCACAAACTGGCTGGCTAAGGCCTGAACATCCAACGCCATGGGCTTCTCTACTGCTGGTAAATAAGCTAAATTCCCCAAACTCTCTGCCCGACGACTCAAAGCATTGGCCACATCATTGGCCTTGCCTGGATGATACAAGATTGTGATATCATAGTCCTTTAGTAGCTCTAACCACCTCCTCTAGCGCAAATTAAGATCCTTCTGCTTGAACATATGCTACAAACTCCGGTGATTAGTATAAATCTCACAAAGTGCACCGTACAAATAATGATACAAGATCTTCAAGGCGTGAACAATAGTAACTAACTCGAGATCATGGATAGGATAATTCTTCTCATGTACCTTCAACTATCTGGACGCGTAGGCAAACACCCTACCATCCTGCATCAATACCACTCCAAGGCCAATCCTCGAGGCATCACAATAGACAATATAAGACCTTGAACCTATAGGCAATATCAAAACTGGGCCTGTAGTCAAAGCTGTTTTGAGCTTTTGAAAGCTCGGCTCACACTCTTCCGTCCACTGGAACGGAGCACTCTTCTAGGTCAACCTGGTCATAGGGGCTGCAATCGATGAAAACCCCTCAATAAAATGACGGTAATAACCCGCCAAGCCAAGAAAACTACGGATCTCTATAGCTGAGGACGGTCTGGGCCAACTCTACACTACCTCCACTTTCTTTGGATCCCCCTGAATACCCTCACTAGATACCACGTGGCCTAAGAATGCCACAGGCTCACATTTTGAGAACTTTGCATATAACTTCTTTTCCCTCAAAGTCTGAAGCACTGTCCTTAGGTGCTGCTCATGATCTTCCCGACTCCGGAAATACATCAGAATATCGTCAATAAAAACAATGACGAACGAGTCAAGATATGGCCGGAACACATTGTGCATCAAATGTATAAAGGCTGATAGGGCATTGGTAAGACCAAATGACATAACAAGGAATTCGTAATGACCATACCGAGTCCTGAAAGCAGTCTTCGGGATGTCTGGCTCCCAAATCTTCAATTGATGGTAACCTGAGCGTAAGTCAATTTTAGAAAACACTCGTGCGTCCTGAAGCTGGTCAAACCGATCATCAATACGAGGCAAATGATAATGGTTCTTCACTGTAACTTTGTTCAACTGGCGATAATCAATACACATATGCATAAAACCATTTTTTTTCTTAACAAACAAGACAGGAGCACCCCAAGGTGATACAGTGGGCCGAATAAAACCCTTATCAAGCAATTCCTATAACTGATCCTTCAACTTAGGAGGGGCCATACGATACGGAGGAATAGAAATGGGCTGAGTGCCCGGCAATAGATCAATGCCAAAATCTATATCTTTATCGGGCGGTATGCACGGAATATCAGCTGGAAACACATCAAGAAAATCCCATACTACTGGTACTGAATCAACTATAGGGGTATCAATATTGACATCTCTCACATAAGCTAGATACGTGTCACACCCTTTCTCAACCATATGCTTATCCTTAATAAAAGAAATAACTCTACTGCAAGTATGATCTAAGGTACCCCTCCACTCTACTCGCGGTACACCTGGCATAACCAACGTCACAGTTTTGCATGACAATCAAGAATAGCATAATGGGGCGACAACCAGTCCATGCCCAAGATAACATCAAAATCTACCATGCTGAGCAATAATAAATTGGCTCTGGCCTCAAAACCACTAAGAGCAACCACACACGATCGATAAACGCGGTCCACAATAAGAGAATCTCCCACAAGAGTAGAAACATAAATAAGGGAACTCAAAGAATCCCGAGGTACTCCCAAATGCGGAACAAAATAAGAATACACATAAGAATAGGTGGAGCCTAGATCGAATAAAACCGATGCATCTCTATGACAAGCCAGGACAATACATGTGATGACAGAATCGGAGGCGACAACCTCAGTACGGGTAGGAATGGCATAATATCTGGCCTTGCCTCCCCCTCTAGGGCGACCTCTACCTCCCCGACCTCCACCTCTAGCTGGCTGAGCCGGTGGGGTAGCAACTGGAGCTGTAACCATAACTTGAGAACTTTGCGGGGCATGCTGTGGCTGAGAAGTCTGTGGAGGTGCACCCCTCCTAAGTCTGGGGAAATCCCTCACAATATGGCATGTGTCTCCACACTCAAAACAAGCTCTAGAAGGATGTGGCAGCTGTGAATGGCTCGAGCCAGGTCTGCTGGACCAACCACTGAAAGCACCCCACGTAGGAGGTGTACTAGATACTGGAGGTGCATAATAAGGCTCTTGAGGCCTAGGAGGAGCTGGAATACCACTGGCTGCTGGAAGATCTGAATGAATAGGGCGACTCATATAACCCCTACCATGACGACCTGCAGTTGGGGCACGGGCACCAGAATAATGGCCCGACTCTCGAGATCTCTTGGCCTCCCTCTCCTCTCTATCCCTAGCATGCATACCCTCAATCCTCCTAGCAATGCTCACCAGCTACTAGTAAGAAATATCCATCTCCAACTTAGGAGCCATGCTAGACATGATTCTAGGAATAAGCCCCTCAATAACCCAGCAAACCCTCTCGCGAATAGTAGAAACCAAGGCTGGAGCATGTCTAGCTTTTCTAGTGTAACGTACAGCATACTCTGAGACAGTCATAGTACCCTGGCGCAAATCCTCAAACTCTGCGCACCATGCATCCCTGAAGCTCTGAGGAACATATCTAAAAACTAAGTCCAAATCAGGGAAACAGCCTCATCCGGACTGTCTAACTCATAGGTGCACCACCTCTCATAGGCATCTCATCGAAGCTGGAAGGTAGTGAAGGAAACCCTGCTCGACCCTGATATACCCATGCTACGGAGAATACAGTGGCACTCATCTAGAATCCCAGAGCATCATCTGATGCTAGACCACTGAATACAGGAGGCTTTTACTTCTTGAACCTCTCAAGCCTCAGCTGCTCATCCTCAGAAACCACTGCCCTGTCCTTGGGCTGATCTGGGACTACAGGATGTACAAGATGTACAGGAATAATCTCTGGGACCTGATCAACATGCACTCGCTGCTCAGGAGTGTGGGCGGCGAGAGTTTGTGCTCCTGCCCCAGCCTGAGATGTAGCTACAACAAGGGGAAGCAACCCTGCCTGAGCCAGAGTGGTGTACATGCTTATGAACTATGTAAGAGTCTCCTGGAGAGCTGGAGTAGTAGTAGCAGTAGGCGTATCAGGTGCCTGGACTCCGACTAGAACTACTGGTGGCATCTCGGTGGTAGCTCGCGCGTGTGCTCTGGCTGCACCGCATACGCGTCCTCGGCCTCTACCCCAACCCCGACCTCTGATGGCTCCAGCAGGGGGCGCAGGTGCCTGGTCATCTCTGGTAGCACGTGTCCTCACCATCTATGAGAGAATAAAAGACATAAGTTTAGAATTGTGAAATCAAGATCTCGCACGACAAGGAAATCAAATGAAGTGGAATATTCCTAAGAGTTACATAGCCTCACGTAGATAAGTACAGACGTCTCCATACCGATCCGCGAGACTCTAATAAATCGACTAGTGATCCATAACTCTTACGAACCTAGAGCTCTGATACCAACTTGTCACGACCCCAGTTCGCCCTCCATAAACTATCGTGATGACACCTAGTCTTTACAACTAGGTAAGCCTAACAAATGCAGAAAGAAAATAATTTAAAAAAACCGAGATAACAAAATGAAATAGTGTTTAAGATGCCGCCTGGCATATAACAGTACAAGAGTCTCAACCTAATACTCCCAAAATCTGGAACCCCATAAATCACAAGCTAAGAGATACATAAAAAGCTCTAACTCCAGGAATGTCTATCAAAAGGAAAATACATAAGGGCTATACTAGTACAGAAAATAGAAAGGGACTCCTCGGTCTGCAGACGCGACAGATATACCTCAAAGTCTCTATATAAGTGCCTCGCCTTAAGGATGATAAGACTGAGTGGAAGTACTTGGATCTGCACATGAAAAACATGCACAGAAAGGGCATGAGTACACCACAGCAGTACTCAGAAAGTGCCAAGCCTAACCTCGGTCGGGTTGTGATGAGGAAAGTCAAGGCCGTACCGAGATTAAATGAAATATAAGGTATAACAGTATAGAATAAGATAGTATAATTAAGTGCAACAGTAAGAAATGACATAGAATATTAAGAACAACAGCAACTATAACAGGGACAAAATAATCACGGAAAGGAGTACAACTCAATACAGAGATAACAACCGGGGATCTCCCAGGATACCGTCCTGTAGTCCCCAAATATAAATATCCAGTGGATCTCTCAAGTGCAGTTCCGTAGTCTAACTCATAATGCACGGGGATCTACCGGAAATCCGATCCGTAGTCCCAAATGTAAATATCCAGTATAGGGGGAATCTACCGGATGCAATCCCGTAGTTCCAGTGTAAATGTGCAGCAGGATCTACCAGAATACCAATCCCATAGTCCCAAAGTAAACACAGAGGAGGGATCTCCCGGGATACCGTCTCGTAGTACCAAAGTAAACACACAACAACAACACGAAGAATAGACAATTCAATTCAAATTCCATACCAAGGTAAAACAGGTAATTCTAGCCTAGCATGCTGTACATAATCCAAATAAGGCAATTTGAGCGCAATTAAAGCCATTAAGTCAATTAGACATGCTTCCTTAAACTAACAACCGGCTTAAATCACAAGTAGTATAAATAGAAAAGGAAACACGATTATGGTTACTTAATGAAAACCGAACTTTCAACAATTAGTACAAGTACACACTCATCACCTCACGTACAAGGCATTTCAAATATCAATAATACCAAATCCTAATGGGAGTTTCCCCCACACAAGGTTAGGCAAGTCACTTACCTCAAACCGGCTCAAAATCAACCCGAGGCCACGTTCTTGCCACGAGTACTCGACTCCAATGGCCCAAATCTATTCAATTCAATTGCATAATGTAAATATAACTTCAAGTAACTAATTACACAAATAAATTCTAAGCTAAAACGCGAAATTAGGTAAAATTACCTAAATGCCCCCGGGCCCACGTCTTGGAATCGGGTAAAAGTTACATATTATTAACCCTCATTCACTCACAAGTCGAACCATACTATTATCCAAATTCAATGTCAAATCCCCAATCAAAACTCGAAAATTAGGTCTATGAACTTTTCCAAAATTTTCCCAATTTCTCACCCCAAATCCGAAATTAGATTATGAATTTATGTTTATATTAATGGGTTATACGCAAAAAGGAGTTAAGAATCATTACCCACAAACTCCCTCCGAAAAATCTCTCCAAAATTCGCCTCATACCGAGCTCCCAATTCAATTTTGTGATATGAACTCAAAACCCTCGATTTTGAAATTTAAGTTCTGCCCAGATGCGTTCTTCTTCGCGAACGCGAGACTACGTCGTGAACGCAATGCACAAAATTCCACTGGCCAACCTTCCTCTTTCGCGAACGCAATGCCCAAGTTGCGAACGCGATGACCATCCTCCCTTCTCCTACGCGAACCATCTTCGCGAACGCATAGGTATAAGACCCCACAACCTCGCGAACGTGAAGCATTAAACCTTCACTAGTTCCAGATCCTCTTCGCGAACATGAGACCCCACTCGCGAACGCGAAGAAGGAAACCAGAACTGACTGCTACAATTTTTTCTACAATTCTTTAAGTTCCAAAAATGACCCGTTGAGCATCCGAAACACACCCGAGGCCCTCGGGACCTCAACCAAACATGTCAAACAATCCTAAAACATCAGTTAAACTTGTTCCAATCTTCGGAATGCTCAAAACAATATCAAAACACCAATTTAACATCGGATTCAAGCCTAAGAACTCCAAAAACTCTCAAATTACGCTTTCGATTAAAAAATCTATCAAACCTCGTCCAAATGACCTAAAATTTTGCAAGCACGCCAAATTCAACACTATGGAGCTACTCGAACTTTCGGAATTCAATCTGACCCCGATATCAAAATCTCGCTATCGAACTGGAAATTTCAAAAATTCAACTTTCGGCATTTCAAGCCTAAATAAGCTACGGACCTCCAAAACACAATCCGAACATGCCCCTAAGCCTGAAAATCACCGATCTAATAGAACTAACGGAATTCCATTCTAAGTCCATCTTCACACTGCTCTGAATACGGTCCAAATTCTAAAGTTTAAGCTCTCATTTAGGTACTAAGTGTCCCAAAATACTCTGAAACTCAAAACCAAACATCCTGGCGAATCAAAATAGCAGAAACAAATACGGGGTAAGCAGTTAATAGGGGATCGGGGCATTAATTCTTAAAACGATCGATCGGGTCATTACAGAAGCTTTATAGTTTGGAATTAATTCCTATGAATTTGTTTGATATTATTGAGTTATATTTGACTAGATTCGAGTCGTTTGGAGTTGGATTTGAAAGGCAAATAGTGATTGATTATAGCTTACCAGGTGAGTGTAAGTCGTTTTTTTATCCTTATAAGAGAAATGTTTTCCCATGGATGATCTATTTGCTACTTGTTTCTTGATTTAGGAGTCACATCTATACGTGGTGACGAACGTATATACGTAGCTAGGTACTGGGGATTGGTTTATGACTATGCCTTATTTGCACTATGTAAACTTATATCCATACTTTATTGATTCTATGACTACATGACTTGTAAGTATGGCTTAAAAGCATGCATAAATTATGACTTGTTAAATTGGGCATACAGAATTATTTTGCCATATTGAGTTGTCTTATTAAGCCGTAGTCATGCACTTATCTTATTTTATTCATGATTTAGTGGTTATATGGCTTAACTTATTCATGTTAAATATTATGAAACGACTTCTTTAGAGGAAGGAGAAGTCGTAACAAGGTTTCCGTAGGTGAACCTGCGGAAGGATCATTGTCGCAACCTGCAAAGCAGAACAACCCGCAAACTTATTTAAACACTGGATGGCTTCTTAGTTATGTTATTTCATACACATATACATGAGTTGGAGAGTTGAATATTGTGAAAAGTTAAGGAATTTGGCATTACGGACACTATGAGCAGATATACACTATTGGTTATTGAATAGTAATGGTATTATGATTAGATCGGATTGCACACTGAAATGATTGGTTAAGGATCATTGATTATAAAATGATCAACGCTTGGATGTTAGGTGATTACCCATGTAACTTTGGACCCTGTGAGCGTAGGCACTCGAATATAGTGCTTGATTATACACGTGGATGTCAGGCACATATATGTGCTGTGAGGTTTGAAAAGATCCTGAGCATGCATATTTATATATATTATACTCATGCAGTGGCTTTGATAGAAATATTGATTGATATACATCGTGTCTTTGCGCGAGAATTGAGGCATTTTACACCTGATTTGATCTCATATATCTGTAGAGAATGCCTATATTTCCATATAAACTGTGTATCTAGCTTTTATATCTTATTCGATGATACCATGTCTTATCTCGTATTGGATTCATGCTTTATCTAATTATTGGATTGTTAGTAAATGTCTAAATCGATCCCTCTCCAATATTTCATCGAGGCTAGACTTGATACTATTGAATATCGTGGTTTTGTACTCATACTATACTTATGTACATTTTGTGCATGTTTAGAGATTGATATTAGTGGTACCCTTTGAGCTGAGTAGGGGTATTTTGTCGAAGACTTCGTGGTGAGCTGCTTTACTTGATCTAATCCACATCACATGGAGTCCCCCTTTCCTACTTATTCATTTTTGTCTATGTATTTCTTTTTTGTACAGATGTTACTATTCGGTTAAAACTAGTTACTCTTATTAAATGCTTGTGATGAGGTGACAACAGATTTTGGGCATTTGTTAGACAGTTATGGTCGTGTTTAGACTATATCTCTGATTTTGTACTTTAGATATTGATTTGAGATTGTTTTCGTATTATTATTTATATCATGAGATAGTTAATGGCTTAATATTTGAATTATGTTGAGTGTTGGTTTGCCTAACGAAAGGGTTGGGTGCTGATGGATTTTCAATGTCTTTGCCTTATATTGTTTTGATGATCTAACAAACTTACTGTCAAGAACCAGATAGGGAACCTGACACACTTGGTACACATTGCTAATGAATGAATTCCAGCCAGAACTCCAGCTAATGTGAACTGCTGCAAGTGTAAAAAATAGAGAAACAAGACAAGGACCTGATCCCTTGTGTATCCCTGACAGCAGTACGAAAGTCAACCGTACACAGCTGGAAAGTGACTGCCACAGAAATAGTGCACATAGTGCAGCAATTTTGCAGTCACTTGTCCTTTGACCAATCAAGTGCTTACATCATTCAAGTGATGTCATCAAAGATGTATTAACAAGAGCATTATAACAAAACATCACTTGAACACTTGAGAATTCACTTCAAGCATTCAAGCCTTCTGCAAATAGTGAACTTAATTCTCAAGAGCCTGAAGAACAAAGTTAAACGCTACTATGGACTAGTTCCTAAATCTAGTATGTTGTTATCCTTAGTTGAGTTGTAACTTTGTAATTGTTCTTGTGGTAATTCCTAAATTGCTTAGCTAGAATCGTTACTTAGGAACCCTTTTGTAAAACCATAAAGCCTTTATGTTTGTGTCGTGACTAGAGTTAGTCATGAGTTGAAGTCTTTGTAATAGGTTTATTGCAAAGTGGCTTGTAATAGGTGTATTGCGAGTTAGTGAGGGATTATGAGTTTAATTCCTAGATTTCATAGGTTGTAATCTAAAAGTTGCTCATTGTGAAGTTGAAATCCTACCATGTAGGTCGTGGTTTTTTATCCCCTTGAGCAGGGATTTTTCCATGTAAAACTCCCTGTCTTATTTACTTATTGTTTTATTAGTATTCCTAGTGGAAACTCATAGAGGACCTGGTACTCTATAGTTTGGTGGACTCATATAAACTATCAATTGGTATCAGAGCGGGTTCCTCCTATCAGACTAACACTTAGGAAGGATTCTTATGGCCGCTCCACCAAATTTTGAAGAAGGTCAATCTACGTACAGATCACCCAGGTTCAATGGGCAATACTATGGGTTGTGGAAGACAAGAATACATGATTTTATCATGGCTGAAGATTCAAAGTTGTGAGATGTTATATGTGATGGTCCTTACATCCCAACAAAGGCAGTTGTAGACTTTGCATTGACAATGCCAAAGACCAGAAAAGAATACACTGACGCATATAGGAAAGTTATGGAGAAAAATTTTCGTGCCAAGAAAATTTTGGTGTGTGGAATCGGACATGATGAATACAATAAAATCTCTGCTTGTGAAATTGCCAAGGAGATATGGAAAGCTTTGCAAATAGCACATGAGGGAACCACTCAAGTAAAACAATCTAACATTGATATGCTCACTACCGAGTATGAACTCTTTAGGATGAAGGATGATGAATCTATTCAAGATATGCACATAAGATTAACCTCTATCATAAATGAGTTACACTCACTTGGTGAAATCATTCCTAGTAATAAGCTAGTGAGGAAGATTCTCAGTATCCTGCCCAGTTCTTAGGAAAGCAAGGTGAATGCTATTACTGAAGCAAAGGACCTGCAAGAGCTGACCATAGATGAGCTGGTTGGAAATTTGATAACCTACGAGATGAAGAGGAAGATAGACAGTGAAAGAAGAGAACCAAAGAAAGAAAAGAACCTAGTACTCAAAGCTAAAAGCAACGACTCGAGTGAGGAGGACAATGACATGACTTACTTAACTAAAAGGTTTCAGAAGATGGTTAGAAGAAATGGAGGAATATTAAAAAGAGGCAACTCCAACAAAACAAAAAACTATGATCTCTGCCACAAGTGTGGAAAGCCAGGGCACTTCATCAAAGATTGTCCTCTCCTGAAGCAAGAACATTCCAAGTACAACCCTAAAAAAGCAGCCAAGAGGAACCCGGTTCCTGACAAGCACTTCAAAAGGAAGAGATGTGCTAACAATGTAGTGAAACAAGCTCTTGCAGCACTGGGAGACTCTTCTAGTGGGTCTGAAGATGAAATTGATGCAGGTGACAGCTCCATGATGGAAATTGAAAGTGAGGAAAATGAATATGATTCAATATTTTCTTTGATGGCCCAATCGGATGATGATGAAGACGATGACAACAGTGAGGTAAATTTCAGGGATGTTCAGAGAAATCTTAAATCCTACTCTCCTAAGAAACTCATGTCTTTAGCTAGTATACTGATTGATGCCTATCATAGTCTTGTGGAAGATAAGGATGCTTTGACCTTAGATCTAGGATAAGCTGAACAAACTAGAGATGATCTGGTGGTGTGTGTAGTTGATCTGAAGGAAACCATTTGTGAGTTGGAGAAAGAAAATTTGTTTTAACCGAAAAAATTGCTAACATAGAACATGAAAGAGATGACTTAGTGGTGGTAGTTATTGACCATAAGGAAACCATTGAGAACTTCAGTAAAGAAAAAGAGGCCTTAGTGAAGAGAGTGATTGAGTTTGAGGAAGAAAGAGATAATCTTTTGGTAGTGATTGCAGACCTGAGTGAAACAATAGAGGGACTAGGGACTGAATCTAAACCTGAAAATTCTGGAAAAGGAAAAGAGGTAGCCAGTGAGGCACATATTAGGCTTGAAAATGAGTTGAAGGCTGTGAGAGCTAACCTGTGTGTTGAAACTAAGAAAAACAAACATCTCCAAACTGAATTGGAAAGAGTAAAAAATGATCTTGAAAAGTCCCTAAAGTAAACCTGGTCCTCACAAGCTATCACTGCCATGTATGTTAATCTAGGCAGGGAATAGGGTTCCAAAGGGAGAAAACCCCTTAACCCCTATAACAAGTATGTTACTGTACCAAATAACTGGATGTGTGCCCACTGTGGGAACAATGGGCATTTCAAGAAAAATTTCCAAGCCAGGGTCCAATCTATTCAGAAAAACAAAATGTTTGCTGAAAATGTAACTTCTAAAAAGGGACCAGGTGTCACCCATAAAAAATACATATTACCTGCATGGACTGAGAGAGCTCTTATTAATCCTCTTGCCTACTACAAGGGACCCAAACTTATTTGGGTTCCTAAAACTAACTCTTGATATCCTTGTGCAGGGAACAGTGAAAGTAAGCAGTCAGCAATGGTTCATGGATAGTGGATGTTCAAAACATATGACTAGAAACACTATGGACTTCCTTTCACTAAAATCCCTGCAAGAAGGGAGTGTATCCTTTGACAATGGGAAAAAGGGGGACATTCTTGGAGTCGAAAAGTTGGGAAATTACTCACTCACTCTATTGAGAATGTGTATTATGTCAATGGTCTTAAGTACAGTCTCTTAAGTGTCTCTCAGATCTGTGATAAAGGAAACAAGGTGGAGTTTTTGTCCAAGATATGTACAGTTACTAATCTGGTAACTGGTAAAGTGGTACTTGTGGCCAAGAGATACAAGAACATCTATGTTGCTGATTTCGAGTCTATATAAAGTGGTGATCTGAGTTGTCTGAAAGCTGTTGATGATGATGTTGAACTCTGGCACAGAAGATTAGGGCACGCAAGCTTCTCTCTTATGAATAAACTAATTCAGAAAGACCTGGTCCGTGGTCTGCCCATGTCAAAGTTCAAAGTACAGAAAGTGTGTGATGCTTGTGCTAGAGGAAAACATGTGAAGTCCTCTTTTAAGTCTAAAAAAGATGTCAGCACCTCAAAGCCACTCGATTTTCTTTATATGGATCTGTGTGGCCCCATGAGAGTGCAAAGCAGGGGAGGGAAAAGATACATCTTTGTGATAGTGGATGACTACTCCAGCTTCACATGGACTCTATTTCTTAGAACAAAAAATGAAACCTTTGAGGTATTTGTGGCTTTTGTGAAGAAAATCCAAGTGAAGATAGAGTCTAGAGTAGCATGTATCAGATCAGATCATGGAACAGAATTTGTCAATGCCAAATTTGATGAGTTGTGTAATGAAAATGGCATTACCCATAACTTCTCAGCCTCAAGAACTCCCCAACAAAATGGAGTTGTGGAAAGGAAGAATAGAACTCTTGAAGAAATGGCAAGAACAATGCTGATCGATAGTAGGATTGCAAAGAACTTCTAGGCTGACGCTGTCAATACTGCCTGCTACTTAGTGAACAGATGCATGATCAGATCTCTCCTAAACAAAACTTCCAATGAGTTGATGAATGGAAGGAAACCCAAGCTGACTCACCTAAGAACATTGGGTGCAAATGCTATGTTCTCAACAATGGAAATGATCCGCTTGGTAAGTTTGATGCCAAGAGTGATGAAGGAATCTTTCTGGGGTACTCTTCTCAAAGCAAAGCTTACAAGATATATAACAAGCGGACTCAATGTGTTGAGGAAAGTGTTCATGTAATCTTTGACGAGTCCTATCCCTCATGTGAGAAAAGTACTAAGGATGATCAAGACGGAGAGCCCTTACTAGTTCCAGGTGAAGGCATTGACATGACAAATGGAAAGGCAGACATGATGAGCCAAGTGAAGGAGCCAAGTGGAGACAATGCTGCCTCTTCCTCAAGGGAACCAGGTACCTCAATTACAACCACTGAAGCTGAAGAAAGAGTAGTCGATGCAGTGCATGGTACTCCACAAGTACCTGAGAGAATAACACAAGGAAACCAGTTAGATATACCCAACTCCTCTACAAATGAACCTCAAATGCCCAACTGGAAACACAAAAGCTCTCATCCTCTTGACAACATAATTACCCCTCTAGATTTTGGAGTGCAGACCAGATCAAAAGCTGGAAATTCACTTGCCTTTTCAGCCTTTCTTTCCCAAAGAGAACCCAAAAATATCAAGAAAGCCTTGAAAGATACACATTGGATTACATCCATACAAGATGAGTTGCATCAGTTTAAAAGGAACAATGTATGACACCTGGTACCTAGACCCTATCGAATCATTATAGGAACCAGGTGGGTATTCAGGAATAAGCTTGATGAACATGGAAACACTACAAGAAACAAGGCCAGGCTAGTGGTTCAAGGTTACAATCAGGAGAAAGGGATTGATTACGATGAGATGTTTGCTCTAGTTGCTCACATGGAGGCTATTAGAATCCTAATCGTTTTTGCATCTCATATGGAATTCACTCTGTTCCAAATGGATGTCAAAAGTACATTTTTGAATAGATTTCTTAAGGAAGAAGTCTATGTAAAGCAACCTCTGGGGTTTGAATGTCATGAACACCCTGAATATGTGTTTAAACTGGACAAAGCATTGTATGGGTTAAAGCAGGCTCCTCGAGCTTGGTATGAAAGGTTGTCAAAGTTCCTCTTAGAAAATGGCTTTATAAGAGGGAAAATTGACAATACCTTGTTCCTGAAGAAATAGGGAAGAAACCTGCTCATTGTTCAGGTCTATGTTGATGATATCATTTTTGGGGCAACTGCTGATTCTCTGTGTGAGGAATTTGCAAAACTCATAGGAAGTGAGTTTGAAATAAGCATGATGGGGGAGCTGAATTTCTTCTTGGGTATTCAAGTAAAGCAGTCCACGAAGGGTACATTCATTTGTCAGTAGAAATACATCAAGGAGCTCTTGAAGAGGTTTGATATGGAAGCATCAAATGTGATAGACACTCCCATTGCTACGGCTACTCGACTGGACATGGATGAAACTGGATCTCCTGTGAATCAAACTATGTATAGAGGCATTATTAAGTCTATTCTCTATCTCACTACCAACAGACCCGATATTGTCTTCAGTGTGGGGCTATGTGTAAGGTTTCAATCAAATTCCAAGGAATCTCATCTAAAGTCTGCCAAAGAATTTTGAGATACCTTAAGGAAACACAGGACCTGGTCCAGTATTATCCCTCAGGTGACAGTTTTAATCTTATTGGGTATACTGATATTGATTATGCAGGTTATATTATGCATAGGAAAGTACTTCTGGATTGGCTCACTTTCTAGGATCATGTCTCATCTCTTGGGGAACAATGAAGCAAAACTCAGTGGCTCTTTCAATAGTTGAAGCAGAATATGTAGCTACATCCTCATGTTGTGGTCAGCTCCTATGGATTAAGCAGCAACTAGAGGATTTTGGGGTATTTAATAATTGTGTGCCTCTTCTATGTGATAACACCAGTACTGTCAACATGACCAAGAATCCAATTCAACACAAAAGAACCAAGCACATTGATGTGAGGTATCATTTTCTGAGGGACAATGTGGAGAAAGGGCTGATCTGTATGAAGTTCTGCAATACAGAAGATCAAATTATAGATATCTTCATGAAAGCATTAAGTAGGGAACATTTTGAAAGAAATAGGGTGAATTTGGGGCTATTGAAGCCTAATTTAGAACCTGATTCCCCATTAGTTGGCTATGAAAATCACCTTCAGGTAAAATTAGCTAAAGTGTTTTCTAGCCAAGTCTAACTCACTTCAATACCATTGCAGGTAAACACGCATGATGATTATAGAAGCTGTAGATGCATTGCATGGGTGATAAAAGAGGATTGAAGTTTTTAATGACAGGTCAAGAACCTAGTTCTTGTACCAAAGGTTAGTAGTTATGTGCATTCTTTAATACACGTCTTGAAAAGGTACAAATATCAACTGCCATGTCATCCACCTTTTTAGACTCTGTTGTCACATCTTTTCACTTCATATCGTTCCATCTCCCTCTGAAATGTTGCAACTCTCCAAGCACAACCGCCGTTTTAGAGCCGGTTCCTATCTCTCTCTTCATAATTATCCTCTCTCATTAAAAACCCTCTCCTTTCTTCACAGACCATAGTCCTCCATTAGAACTTCTCCAAAGAATTTTCTCTCTATCTCTTCAATGGCTGACTCAAACTCTGAAATTACTGCCACAGTCATCATTAATACTGAAAAACCTATTGAGTCATCCGTCCCCAATGAGTCTTCTGTAACTATCCCTGTCTTCATCACTAAAATCACCCCTAAACTAGATTTCTCATCACCCTCCAGTTCTAAGGTGACTATCTCAAAAACCCCTAAAGTCGTTGATCCTCCTTCTCTATCTTCTGAGATTCCTTTTGATCAAGGGAAAAGTGGAGAACATGGTAAAAGTACTAAGGTCACAAAGGTTTCTGCCATTGTTGCTTCAGATTCTGTGCTTGGCATGGAGCCTATTGAGGATGAAAATTTAGCAACTATCTTTGTGGTATCTACTAATGGAGTCTTACATGAGATAATTTCTGGTGCACCCATGTCTCAGTGGAATGAGACATAGGGACTGGTGGGAGAAGGAGCCATGGTGGCTGTTGAAGGCTCTGCACTAGCAGAAATTACTGGGCCCTCTCGTGAGGAACCTGACCCCTCTCTGGAGGAATTAGGTCCGGGTTCTCACTCTCAGGCAAGTTCTGCTCCTGCATCTCCTCCTCCATTTGCTGTTGAGACCTTGGACATTCTAGTCCCTGAGATGAGGTCTAGTGATGAGGAGGATCAAGACAACATTCCTTTTGAAGCATTCATAGTCAAGCGAAGGGTAGTGTCCACTCTTGAGTCTTCTACCAAGCGACCTACTACTAGGTTGCAAGAAAAGGTAGCTTATGAATCTACCCTTCAAAAGAGCAGAAAGAGTAGTAAGAAGAAAAAGAGGAGACTGGTGAAAGACAATGAAATAGTATGTGGTAAGGAAGTCCCTGTGGTGGAAGTTGAGGAGGAAACAACTGAGGAACCTAGTTCCTTAGTGAGAAGGTCCCAGAAGAAGAAGCAATCTACTTCAGTGGAGAATGTTACAGCCCCCCAGTTTTAAAGTGAAAGATATTGTGAGTGAACCCTTAGTTTCTGATGAGGATGTGTTGGTCAAGTCTAAGGGAAAAGGAAAATCAAGTGGTGTGAAGTCTGGAAAGAGAAAGCTGGAACCAGTTAAGGAACTTGTTTCTGCAGAAAGGATGAGAAGTGAAACCAGTTCTGCTTCAGAATGATTAAGGCACCAAAACGTTCTGTCCCAACAATTTATGATATGGTTGGTATAAGACAAGTCCTTGCAATGGTTGAGTTTCAACGGTAGGGGCACCTGTTCCAAATGGATGCACCCAAAGTGTACGAAGATGAGGTTCAAAGCTTTTATGCAAGCCTCTTTCTTGTTGATACTGACGACATTTGTGCCTTGGTGAATGAGGTGGACATCGTGTTTGGTGTGAGTCTGCTTGGGGATATTCTTAAAGTCCCTACAGTTGGTGTGTCTAGTGTGAAAGATGCGTGTGAGTCTAACTTCCAGAATGATATGGTAAAGGATAATGCGAACCAAAAGGGGGACCAGGTTCACAAGAAGGCATTACTCCCTGTTTATCAGTTGCTCTTCGAGTTGGTGAACAAAGTTCTGTTGCCTCGTGCTGAGATGTGACGACCCGGTCGGTCATTTTAAGAATTAACGTCCCAATCCCCTATTAACTTCTTTTCCCGAGTTTATTTCTACTATTTTGATTTGCCGGAACGTTCGATTTTGAGTTTCGGAGATTTTTGGGACACTTAGTCCCTAAATGAGAACTGAAGTGCCAGAAAGTTTATCGTAGTCGGAACATTATGAAGACAACTTTGGAATGGAAATCCGATGGTTCCGTTAGCTCCGTTGGGTGATTTTAGGCTTGGTGGCATGTTCGGATTGTGTTTTGGAGATCCGTAGCTAATTTAGGCTTGAAATGCCGAAAGTTGAATTTTTGAAGTTTCCGGTTCGATAGTGAGATTTTGATCCAAGCGTCGGGATGGAATTACGGAAGTTGGAGTATCTCTGTAGTGTTTAATTTGACGTGTATGCAAAATTTTAGTTCATTCGAACGAGGTTTGATAGACTTTTTGATCGAAAGCATATTTTTAAAGTTTTGGAATTCTTAGGCTTGAATCCGATGAAAAATAGGTGTTTTGATGTTGTTTTGAGCATTCCAAACGTTGGAACAAATTTGAATGATGTTTTAGGATTGGTTTGCAGGTTTAGTTGAGGTCCCAAGGGGCCTCGGGGTGTGTTTTAGATGCTCAACGGGTCATTTTTGGACTTAGAGGATTGCAGAAAATGTAGCAGGTCTCCAGTTTTGGTTTCCTTCTTCGCGTTCATGAGTGGGGTCTCGCATTCGCGAAGATGATCTGGGGCTGGTGGAAGCTTAATGCTTCACATTCACGATGATGTTCCCGTATTCGCGAAGTTGAGAGGTCGTATGACTACGCGTTCGCGAAGAGGGTCCCGCATTCACGTAGGTGGGGGAAGTTTGATACCGCGTTCGCAATAGGGGGCATTGCGTTCACGATGAAGGACATCTGGGCCAAGTGACGTTTTTCTTTGCGAATGTGAGGGTCCTTTCGCGTTCGCGAAGAAGGATTTACCTTGGCAGATATAAAATTTCAAAGTCGAGAGTTTAGCCATTTTTGTAAAAACTAAAGCTTGGGAGCTCGGATTTGAGCGAGGTTTTGAGGGATTTTCAGAGATATCGATTGTGTAATTATTCTTAACTCCTTTTTTCTTGTAACCCATTAATCCAAACATGAATTCATCATCTAATTTCGGATTGGAGATGAAAATTGGGGAAAAGTTGGAAGAAAGTTCTTAGACCTAGAATTCGACTTTTGATTGGGAATTTGACCTTAAATTTGGATAATTTTGGTATGAATGAACTTGTGAGAGTGTGAGGATTCTGAAAATATAAATTTTACCCGATTCCAAGATGTGGGCCCGAGGGGCATTTTGGTCATTTTACCTAATTGCGCGTATTAGCTTAGAATTTAATTGTAGAATTAGTTACTTAAAGTGTTATTTATATTATAAAATTGAATTGAATAGATTTGGGCCATTTGGAGTCGAGTACTCGTGGCAAGAGCGTGGTTACGGGTTGAATTGAGCTGGTTCGAGGTAAGTGGCTTGCTTAACCTTGTGTGGGGGACCTTCCCCTTAGTATTTGGTATTATTATTAATTGAAATGCCTTGTACGTGAGGTGAGGATTGCGTACTTGTGCTTATTATTGAAAATTGGATTTTTCATTAAGTAATTACTAGTATGTTTTCTTTCCTATTCTTATTACTTGCACTATTTAGCTTGTTGTTAGAGTAGGAAAGCATGCCTAAGTGATTTAATTACCTTATTTGCTCAAACTGCTTTACCTGAATTCTGTGCAGCATGCTAGGTTAGACTTACTTGTTTGCCTTAATATGAAAGTTGACATTTTTAAATACTTTCCTGTTGCTGCTGTGCATTTACATTGGGACTACGGATGTGGGATTCCGGTAGCTCCCCCTTGTCTCTTTATATTTGGGACTACGGATGTGGGATTCTGGTAGATCCCCCTGCACAATTATATGGAACTACGGGACTGTACCCGGTAGATTCTCCAGTACTGGGTATTTACATTTGGGACTACGGAACGGGATTCCGGTAGATCCCCGCACACTATGAGTTGGACTACGGGACGGGATCCCGGGAGATCCATTGGATATGTATATTTGGGACTACAGGACGGTATCCTGGGAGATCCCCGATTGTTATTTTGGTATAACGTCGTATTTCTTTCTATGTTTACCTTGTCTCTGTAATAGTTGTTGTTGTCCATTTATATCCTGTGTTACTTTTACTGCTATATTTATTTAAACTGTTCTGTTCTACACTGTCGAACTTTATATTTTATTTAACCTCAGTAGGGCCCTGATCTTCCTCATCACTACCCGACCGAGGTTAGGCTTGGCACTTACTCAGTACCACTTTGGTGTACTCATGCCCTTTCTACGCATGTTTTTCATATGCAAAAAAGTACATCGACTCAGTCCTACCACCCGTGATGCGAGGCGACTGCTCTAGAGACTTCAAGGTATATATGCTGCATCCGCAGACCGATGAGTCCCTTTCTATTCTAGCTTTTAAACATTTGCCCTTCTGCATTTCTTTTCCTTGTTAGATATTCTGGAGTTAGACACTGTTAGACATTTAAAGGCTTGTGGTTCCGTGAGTTTTCGGGTTTTGGGATAGTGTATTAGATTTCGAGAAGTTGTGTTGTATATGCCAAGTGGCATTTTAAATATTGTTTCATTCGGTTATTTTTGGCTTTGATTATTTCTTCCACAAGTTTCGTTTATTTTCCGCAATTGTTAGGCTTACCTAGTTGTAGAGACTAGGTGTCGTTACGACAGTTCACAGAGGGCGAACTGGGGTTGTGACAAGTTGGTATCAGAGCTCTAGGTTCATAGGAGTCATGGATCACAAGCCGGTTTATTAGAGTCTCGCTGATCGGCATGGAGACGTCTGTACTTATCTACGAGAGGCTATGTAACTGTTAGGAAAATTTCCACTTCATTTGATTTCCTTGTCATACGATATTTTGACATCATAATTCTAAACATTTGTCTTCTATTCTCTCACAAATGGTGAGGACACGTGCTACTTGAGATGATCAGGCACCCGCGCCCCCTACTACAGCCGTCAGAGGCTGGGGCCGGGGTAGAGGCTGAGGACGCGCATGTGGTGCAGCCAGAGCACCTGTGCGACCTGCCACCGAGATACCACCAGCAAATCCAGCCGGATTCCAGGCACCTGATACACCTACTACTGCTACTACTCTAGCTCTTCAGGAGACTCTGGCACAGTTCATGAGCATGTATACCACTTTGGCTTAGGCAGGGTTGCTTCCCCTTGCTACAACTACGTCTCAGGCCGGGGGAGGAGCACAGACTTCCGCCGCCTGCACTCCTGAGAAGCGAGTGCATGTTGAGCAGGTCCTTGAGATTATTCCTGTACCACCTGCAGTACCAATTCAGCACGAGGGCAGGGCAGCGATTTTCGAGGAGGAGCAACTGAGGCTTGAGAGGTTCAAGATGTACAAGCCTCCTGCATTCAGTGGTCTAACATCGGAGGATATTCTAGGATTTCAAGATGAGTGTTACCACATTCTCCGTACCATGGGTATATCAAGATCAAGCGGGGTTTCCGTCACTACTTTCTAGCTTCGAGGAGCCGCCTATGAGTGGTGGCGCACCTATGAGTTAGATAGTCCGGATGAGGCTGCTTCACTGACTTGGACTCAGTTTTCAGATATGTTCCTAAGAGAGTATGTTCCCTAGAGCCTCTGGGACACGTGCAGAGTTTGAGCATTTGCGCCAGGGTGCTATGACTGTTTCAGAGTATGCTATCTGTTACACTAGTTTGTCTAGGCATGCACCAGCCTTGGTTTCTACTATTCGCAAGAGGGTTCGCCGGTTTATTGAGGGCCTTCTTTCCAGCATCAAGTCTAGCATGGCTCGTGATTTGGAGATGGACATTTCTTATCAGTATGCGGTGAGCATTGCTAGGAGGATTGAGGGTATGCATGCTAGGGAGAGAGCGGAGAGGGAGGCTAAGAGGTTTCGAGAGTTGGGCCATTACTCTGGTGCCCGTGCCCCAACTGCAATCATCATGGTAGGGGTTATATAAGTTGCCCTGTACATTCAGCTCTTTCAGAAACCAGTAGTATTCAAGCTCCTCCTAGACCTCAGGAGCCTTATTATGCACTACCGGTATCTAGCGCGCCTCATGTGCGGGGTGCTTTCAAAGGTCTGTCCAGCATACCTGGCCCAAGCCAGTCATACCACCACGTCCTCTCAGAGCTTGTTTTGAGTGTGGTGACACACGCCATATGGTAAGGGATTGCCTTGACTTGGGAGGGGTGCACCTCCATAGACTTATCAACCACAGTATACCATGTAGAGTTCTCAGGCTATGGTTACAGCTCCAGTTGCTACCCCACCTACTCAGCCAGCTAGAGGTGGAGGTCCGGGAGGTAGAGGTCACCCTAGAGGGGGAGCCATGCCAGATACTATGCCTTTCATGCCCGTACCGAGGCTGTTGCCTCCGATTCTATCATCATAGGTATTATACTGGTTTGTCACAGAGATGCATCGGTTCTATTCGATCCAGGCTCCACTTACTCTTACGTGTCTTCTTATATTACTCCGCATTTGGGTGTACCTTGGGATTCTTTTAGTTCCCCTGTTTACGTTTCTACTCCTGTGGGAGATTCTCTTATTGTGGATCGTATTTATCAGTTGTGTTTGGTTACTCTTAGTAGTTTTGAGACCATAGATGATTTATTGTTGCTCAGCATGGTAGATTTTGACATTATCTTGGGCATGGACTGGTTGTTGCCCCATTATGCGATTCATGATTGTCACGCCAAAACCGTGATGCTGGCAATGCCAAGTATACCGAGTGTTGAGTGGAGGGCTACTTTAGATCACACTCCCAGTAGAGTTATTTCTTTTCTTAAAGCTCAGCGTATGGTTGAGAAGGGGTGTGACGCGTATTTAGCTTATGTCAGATATGTCAGTATTGATACCCCTTCAGTTGATTCAGTCCCAGTAGTATAGGATTTTCCCTATGTGTTTCCAGCTGATCTTCCAGTCATGCCGCCTGATAGAGATATTGATTTTGGCATTGATCTATTGTAGGGCACTCCGCCCATTTCTATTCCTCCATATCGTATGGCTTCTCCTGAGTTGAAAGAGTTAAATGATCAGTTACAGGAATTGCTTGATAAGGGTTTTATTAGGCCTAGTGTATCATCTTGGGTGCTCCTGTCTTGTTTGTGAAGAAAAAGGATGGTTCTATGCGTATGTGTATTGATTATCGCCAGTTAAACAAGGTTACAGTGAAGAACCATTATCCTTTGCCTCGTATTATTGATCTGTTTGACCAGCTTCAGGATGCACGAGTGTTTTCTAAGATTGATTTGCGCTCAGGTTACCATCAATTGAAGATTCGGGAGCCAAATATTCCAAAGACTGCTTTCAGGACTCGGTATGGTCATTACGAGTTCCTTGTCATGTCATTTGGGCTAACCAATTCTCTATCAGCTTTTATGCACTTGATGCACAGTGTGTTCCGGCCGTATCTTAACTCGTTCATCATCGTCTTTATTGATGATATTTTGGTGTATTCCCGGAGTCGGGAAGATCATGAGCAACACCTGAGAACTGTGCTTCAGACTCTGAGAGAGAAGTTATATACTAAGTTCATGAAATGTGAGTTTTGGTTGGATTCAGTGGCATTATTAGGCCACATGGTATCGAGTGAGGGTATTCAGGTGGATCCGAAAAAGATAGAGGCCGTGCAGAGTTGGCCCAGACCATCCTTAGCTACAAATATCCACAGTTTCCTTGGCTTGGTGGGTTACTACCGTCGTTTTGTCGAGGGGTTTTCATCGATTGCAGCCCCTATGACCAGGTTGACCTAGAAGGGTGCTCCGTTCCAATGTACGGAGGAGTGTGAGGCGAGCTTTCAGAAGCTCAAGATAGCTTTGACTATAGCACCAATTTTGATACTGCCTACAGGTTCGGGGTCTTATACGGTTTATTGTGATGCCTCGAGGATTGGCCTCAGAGCGGTGTTGATGCGGGACGGTAGGGTGATTGCCTATGCATCCAGACAGTTGAAGGTACATGAGAAGAATTATCCGGTCCATGACTAAGAGTTAGCTGCCATTGTCCACGCCCTGAAGATCTGGCACCATTATTTATACGACATGCCCTATGAGATTTTTAATGACCATCGGAGCTTGCAGCACCTGTTCAAGCAAAAGGATCTAGATTTGCACTAGAAAAGGTGGTTAGAGTTGCTGAAGAATTATATTATCACTATTTTGTATCACCCGGGCAAGGCCAATGTGGTGGCCGATGCCTTGAGTCGCCGGGCAGAGAGTCTGGGGAGTTTGGCTTATTTACCAGCATCAGAGAGGCCTATGGCGATGGATGTTCAAGCCTTATACAGCCAGTTTGTGAGATTGGATCTTTTGGAGCCTAGTCGGGTTTTAGCTTGCATGGTCTCTTGGTCTTCCTTATTTAATCGTGTATCAGGGAGCGGCAGTATGATGACCCTTATTTGCTTGTCCTCAAGGACAAGGTCCAGCACGGTGATGCCAGAGATGCGACTATAGGTGATGATGGAGTATTGAGGATACAGGGTCGAATTTGTGTCCCCAATGTTGATGGGCTTCGGGAGTTGATTCTATAGAAGGCCCATAGTTCACGGTATTCCATCCATGCGGGTGCCGCGAAGATGTATCAGGATTTGAGGCAACAATACTAGTGGAGGCGGATAAAGAAAGATATAGTTGGATTTGTAGATCGGTGCCTCAACTGTCAGCAGGTGAAGTTTGAGCACCAGAGACCGGGTGGGTTGCTTCAGCAGATAGTAATTCCGTAGTGGAAGTGGGAGCGGATTACCATGGACTTTGTAGTTGGGCTCCCACGGACTTTTAGAAAATTCGATGCTATTTGGGTGATTGTGGATCGGCTGACCAAGTCCGACATTTCATTCCTTTGTGTACTACTTATGCATCAAAGCGGTTGGCAGAGATTCACATCTGGGAGATTGTTCGTCTGCATGGTATTCCAGTGTCCATCATTTCAGATAGAGGTACACAGTTCACATCATGGTTCTGGAGGGCCGTTCAACATGAGTTGGGTACTCGGGTGGAGTTGAGTACAATATTTCACCCTTAGACTGATAGACAGTCGCAACGCACTATTCAAATTCTTGAGGATATGATCCGTGCATGTGTGATCAAGTTTAGAGGGTCTTGGTATCAGTTCTTGCCATTGGCAGATTTTGCCTACAACAACAGTTACCATTCCAGCATTCAGATGGCACCGTATGAGGCTTTATATGGTAGGCGGTGTAGATTCCCTGTGGGTTGGTTTGAGCCGGGTGAGGCTAGATTATTGGGCACAGACTTAGTTCAGGATGCTTTGGAGAAGGTTAAGGTGATTCAGGATAGACTCCGTACAGCCCAGTCCAGACAGAAGAGTTACGCAGATCGGAAGGTTTGTGATGTTTCCTATATGGTTGGAGAGCGGGTTCTGTTTCGAGGTTCGCCTATGAAGGGCGTTATGAGATTTGGGAAGAAAGGGAAGTTGAGTCCCAGGTTTATTGGCCCTTTTGAGATATTTAGGCGTATTGGGGAGGTTGCTTATGAGCTTGCCTTACCTCCCAGCTTGGCAGGAGTTCATCCGGTATTTCATGTTTCGATGCTCCGGAGGTATCACGATGATTCGTCCCTCGTGTTGGATTTCAGTTCAATCTAGTTGGACAAGGATCTATCTTATGTTGAGGAGCCAGTGGCAATATTGGACAGGCAGGTTAGAAAGCTGAGGTCAAAGAACATTGCTTCAGTAAAGGTTCAGTGGCGGGGTCAGCCGGTCGAGGAGGCGACCTGGGAGACGTAGCAGCATATGTGCAGCCATTACCCTTATCTTCTCACTACTTCAGGTATGTCTCTATGCTCGTTCGAGGACGAATGAATGTTTAAGTGTAGGAGGATGTGATGACCCGGCCGGTCATCTTAAGAATTAATGCACCGATCCCCTATTAACTGCTTTTCTCGAGTTTATTTCTACTATTTTAATCTGCCGGGACGTTCGATTTTGAGTTTCGGAGAGTTTTGGGACACTTAGTCCCTAAATGAGAGCTTAAGTGTTGGAAAGTTGACCGTAGTTGGAATAGTGTGCAAATTGCCTCGGAATGGAAATCCAATGGTTCTGTTAGCTCCGTTGGGTAATTTTGGGCTTAGGGGCATGTTCGGATTGTGTTTTGGATGTCTGTAGCTAATTTAGGCTTGAAATGTCGAAAGTTGAATTTTTGAAGTTTCCAGTTCGATAGTGAGATTTTGATCTGAGGGTTGGGATGGAATTTCGGAAGTTGGAATAGCTCCGTAGAGTTTAATGTAATTTGTGTGCAAAATTTCAAGTCATTCGGATGAGGTTTGATAGACTTTTTGATCAAAAGCGTATTTTTAAAGTTTTGAAATTTTTAGGCTTGAATCCGATGAATAATAGGTGTTTTGATGTTGTTTTGAGCGTTCTGAAGGTTGGAACAAGTTTGAATGATATTTTAGGATTGGTTGGGAGGTTTGGTTGATGTCCCGGGGGCCTTGGGTGTGTTTCAGATGCTCAACGGGTCATTTTTGGACTTAGAAGATTGCAGAAAATGCAGCAGGTCTCCAGTTCTGGTTTCCTTCTTTGCGTTCGCGAGTGGGGTCTCGCATTCACGAAGAGGAGCTGGGGCTGGTGGAAGCTTAACACTTCGCATTCGCGATGATGGTCCCGTGTTCGTGAAGCTGAGAGGTCGTATGCCTACGCGTTCGTGAAGAGGGTCCCGCGTTCGCGTAGGAGGGGGAAGTTTGCTACCACGTTTGCGTAGGCGGGGCATCACATTCGCGATGAAGGACATCTGGGCCAAGAGAAGTTGATTTGCGAATGCAAGTGTCCTTCCGCATTCGCGAAGAAGGATTTACCTGGGCAAAAATAAAATTTCAAGGTCGAGGGTTTAGCCAATTTTGTGAAAACTAAAGCTTGGGAGCTCGGATTTGAGTGAGGTTTTGAGGGATTTTCAGAGATATCGATTGGGTAATGATTCTTAACTCCTTTTTGCTTGTAACCCATTAATCCAAATATGAATTCATCATTTAATTTCGGATTGGAGATGAAAATTGGGGAAAATTTGGAAGAAAGTTCTTAGACCTAGAATTCGACTTTTGATTGGGAATTTTACCTTAGATTTGGAAAATTTTGGTATGCATGAACTCGTGAGAGTGTGAGGATTTTGAAAATATAAATTTTACCCGATTCCGAGGCGTGGGCCCAAGGGGCATTTTGGTCATTTATCTAATTGCGCGTATTAACTCAGAATTTAATTGTAGAATCAGTTACTTGAAGTGTTATTTACATTATGAAATTGAATTGAATTGAATAGATTTGGGCCATTTGGAGTCGATTACTCGTGGCAAGAGCGTGGTTCCGGGTTGAATTGAGCTGGTTCGAGGTAAGTGGCTTGCCTAACCTTGTGTGGGGGACCTTCCCCTTAGGATTTGGTATTATTGTTAATTGAAATGCCTTGTACGTGAGGTGACGAGTGCGTACTTGTGCTAATTGTTGAAAATTCAGTTTTTCATTAAGTAATTACTAGTATGTTTTCTTTCCTATTCTTATTACTTGCACTATTTAGCTTGTTGTTAGATTAGGAAAGCATGCCTAAGTGATTTAATTACCTTATTTGCTCAAACTTCTTTACCTTAATTCTGTGTAGCATGCTAGGTTAGACTTACTTGTTTGCCTTAATATGAAATTTGACATTTTTGAATACTTTCCTGTTGCTGCTGTGCATTTACATTGGGAATACGGATGTGGGATTCCGGTAGCTCCCCCTTGTCTTTTTATATTTGGGACTACGGATGTGGGATTTCGGTAGATCCCCCTGCACAATTATATGGAACTATGGGACTGTACCCGGTAGATTCTCCAGTACTGGGTATTTACATTTGGGACTACGGAACAGGATTCAGGTAGATCCCCGCACACTATGAGTTGGACTACGGGACGGGATCCCGGGAGATCCATTGGATATGTATATTTGGGACTACAGGACGGTATCCTGGGAGATCCCCGATTGTTATTTTGGTACTACGTCGTATTTCTTCCTGTGTTTACCTTGTCTCTATAATAGTTGTTATTGCCCATTTATATCCTGTGTTACTTTTATTGCTATATTTATTTAAACTGTTCTATTCTACGCTGTCGAATTTTATTTTTATTTAACCTCAGTAGGGACCTGACCTTGCTCGTCACTACCCGACCGAGATTAGGCTTGGCACATACTGAGTACCGCTATGGTGTACTCATGCCCTTTTTGCGCATGTTTCTCATGTGCAGATCCAGCTACGTCGACTCAGTCCTACCACCCGTAAGGTGATGCGACTTCTCTAGAGACTTCGAGGTACATCATCCGCGTCCACAGACCAAGGAGTCCCTTTCTATTCTAGCTTTTAAACATTTGCCCTTTTGTATTTCTTTTCCTTGTTAGACATTCTGGAGTTAGACGCTATTAGACATTCAAAGGCTTGTGGTTCCGTGAGTTTCCGGGTTTTGGGATAGTGTATTAGATTCTGAGAAGTTGTGTTGTATATGCCGAGCAACATTTTAAATACTTTTTCATTCGGTTATTTTTGGCTTTGATTATTTCTTCCGCAATTTTCGTTTATTTTCCGCAATTGTTAAGCTTACCTAGTCGTAGAGACTAGGTGCCGTCACGACAGTTCACGGAGGGCGAACTAGGGTCGTGACAAGTTGGTATCAAAGCTCAAGGTTCATAGGATTCATGGATCACAAGCCGGTTTTTTAGAGTTTCGCTGATCGGTACGGAGACGTCTGTACTTATCTACGAGAGGCTATGTAATTGTTAGGAAAATTTCAACTTCATTTGATTTCCTTGTCGTGCGATATTTTGACATCACAATTCTAAACTTCTGTCTTCTATTCTCTCATAGATGGTGAGGACACGTGCTACCCGAGATGATCAGGCACCCGTGCCCCCTACTATAGCAGTCTGAGGCCGGGGCTGGGGTAGAGGTCGACGACGCGTATGTGGTGCAGCCAGACCACATGCACGAGTTGCCGCCGAGGTACCACCAATAGTTTCAGCCAGAGTCCAGGCACCTGATACGCCTGCTGCTACTACTACTCTTGCTCTGCAGGAGACTCTGGCACAATTTATAAGCATGTACACCATTTTGGCTTAGGCAGGGTTGCTTACCCTTGGTACAGCTACGTCTCAGGCTGGGAGAGGAGCAGAGACTCATACTGCCCACACTCCTGAGAAGTGAGTGCATGTTTACCAGGTCCCTGAGATTATTCCTGTACCGCCTGCAGTGCCAATTCAGCCCGAGGGCAGGGCAGTGTCTTCCGAGGAGGAGCAGCTGAGGCTTGAGAGGTTCAAGAGGTACAAGCCTGCTGTATTCGGTGGTCTAGCATCGGATGATGCTCCGGGATTTCTAGATGAGTGTTACCGCATTCTCTGTACCATGGGTATATCAGGATCAAGCGGGTTTTCCTTCACTACTTTCCAGCTTTGAGGAGCCGCCTATGAGTGGTGGCGCACCTATGAGTTAGACAGTCTGAATGAGGCTGCTTCCCTGACTTGGACTCAGTTTTCAGATCTGTTCTTGAGATAGTATGTTCCCCAGAGCCTCAGGGACGCATGGTGCGCAGAGTTTGAGCATTTGCACCAGGGTTCTATGACTGTTTCAGAGTGTGTTGTCTTTTACACTAGTTTGGCTAGGCATGCACCAGCCTTGGTTTCTACTATTCGCGAGAGGTTTTACCGGTTTATTGAGGGCCTTATTCCCAGCATCAGGTCTAGCATGGCTCATGAGTTGGAGATGGACATTTATTATGCAGAAGGTAGCAAACTTCAAAGATGGCAATCATGGTTTTCCATATGGGTTTCTACTTACACAAGTGTTTAAGTTTTTCAAGGTGGCACTAGGTCAAGGCAAGGTAGGAACTAAGAAGCAGACCTTCTCTCAAACAAATTTGGAAGAATATGAGTGCATCGAGAAGAATGGGGGGTTAGGCAGTACATCAACAATCTGAGGAGATTCGAATGTTGAAGGCTAGGAACGCTATCCTGGAAGGTCAGCAGATCCAAGGGGTCCCAGAGTCGAATGAGGAGGTGATTTGTTTGACAAAGGAAAATGCTGATTTCAGGGAACAAGTGGAGAACCTGAAAGCAGAACTACTCAATGAGCAAAAGTCGGCGAATTCCCGAATAAACCTAGTTCTCCAAACCCTTGCTGCAACTTCCAAGCCCTCTGCTCCTAGTGCCCCCTAAGCAACCCTTTCAGTGACCAGATTCTGGATTGTCTATTTTTGTTTTTATAACTTGGCATATGCTTTTGTTTCTTTTGTTTTGATGTGGATGGGATGTACCAGTACTGCTCCCGATTCAAGATTCCAATTTTGCCTTTGATTTATAATCAATGGCATATGTTTTACATATATAAAAACTATCCTATTTTGTTATCTACATGTTTGAATTCTCTATTTCTCTTTTCTATCCTATTGTGTGCACATATGTGGCATGAGTTAGCTAGGCTAGACTTTTTAAGGTTGTTTTCCTGCTTGTGTATTTTTAATAATGCCAAAAGGGGAAAGTCTAATTGAAACAGGGATCTGATTAAGGGGGAAGCATAAAGTCAAGGGGAACTTGTGAAGTTCCTGTTGCTTCATCTGGTTATTTCTGCTCTAAATATATGTTATCAATGTCTAAGTTTGTCATCATTAAAAATGGGGAAATTGATGGGTTTTCAATGTCTTTGCCTTATGTTGTTTTGATGATCTAACAAACTTACTAGCAAGAACCAATTAGGGAACCTGACACACTTGGTACACATTGCTAATGAATGAATTCCAGCCAGAACTCCAGCTAATGTGAATTGGTACAAGTGTAGAAAATAAAGAAACAAGACAAGGACCTGATCCCTTGTGTATCCTTGACAGCAGTACAAAAGTCAATTGTTCATAGTTGGAAAGTGACTGCCACAAAAATAGTGCACACAGTGCAGCAATTTTGCAGTCACTTGTCCTTTGACCAATCAAGTGCTTACATCATTCAAGTGATGTCATCAAAGGTGGATTAAAAAGAGCATTATAACAAAACATCACTTGAACACTTAAGAATTCACTTCAAGCATTCAAGCCTTCTGCAAACAGTGAACTTAATTCTCAAGAGCCTGAAGAACAAAGTTAAACGCTACTATGGACCAATTCCTAAATCCAGTATGTTGTTTTCCTTAGTTGAGTTATAACTTTGTAATTGTTCTTATTGTAATTCCTAAATTGCTTAGCTAGAAGCGTTACTTAGGAACCCCTTTGTAAAACTATAAACCCTTTGTGTTTGTGTCGTGACTAGAGTTAGTCATGAGTTGAAGTCTTTGTAATAGGTGTATTGCAAAGTAGCTTGTAATAGGTGTATTACGAGTTAGTGAGGGATTAAGAGTTTAATTCCTAGATTGCATAGGTTGTAATCTAAAGGTTGCTCATAGTGAAGTTGAAATCCTACCAGTGTAGGTCATGGTTTTTTATCCCCTTGAGCTGAGATTTTTCCATGTAAAACTCCCTGTCTTATTTACTTACTGTTTTATTTGTATTCCCAATGGAAACTCATAGAGGACCTAGTACTCTATAGTTTGGTGGACTCATATAAACTATCAGGTGCCATCACGACCTTTAGTGGGATTAGTGTCGTGACACAACCACTCATAGAAAAAATAGTTGCTAGAATCACTTCTTGGATACCAAGAAAATTATCTTATGCTGGGAGGGTACAATTAGTAAAAATTGCATTGTTTGGTATTCAAGCATTGAGGCTCAACTATTTTTAACACCTGCTAAAGTGATGAAGACTATTGACGCACACTACATAATTTATATATGGTCTAAGACTAATGTTATCACTAAAAGGGCCCAAGTAGCATGGGGATAGAATATTGTGACGACCCGACCAATTGTCTTAAAAATTAATGCCCCGATCCCCTATTAACTGCTTTCTCCAAGTTTATTTCTGCTATTTTGATTTGTCGGGATGTTCGGTTTTGAGTTTCGGAGAGTTTTGGGACACTTAGTCCCTAAATGAGAGCTTAAGTGTTGGAAAGTGGACTGTAGTCAGAACAGTGTGAAGACGACCTCAGAATGGAAATTCGATGGTTCGGTTAGCTCTGTTTGGTGATTTTGGACTTAGGGGTATGATCGGATGCTGTTTTGGAGGTCCGTAGCTAATTTAGGCTTGAAATGCCGAAAGTTGAATTTTGGAAATTTCCGGTTCGATAATGAGATTTTTATCCAAGGGTCGGAATAGAATTCCGAGAGTTGCAGTAGTTTTGTTAAGTCATTTGGGATGTGTGTGCAAAATTTTAGCTCATTCGGATGTGTTTTGGTTGGATTTTTGATCGAAAATGGAATTCAGAAGATTTTAGAAACTTAGGCTTGAATCCGATGTGTTTTGATTGTTTTGATGTTTTTTGAAGTATTTTGAAGATTTGTACAAGTTTGAATAAGGTTTTAGGATATGTTGATGCCTTTGGTTGAGGTCCCGGGGGCGTCGAGATGAATTCAGATGGTTAACGGAAAATATTTTGGAGTTGAAGTTGTGCAGCAGCTGGTCTTCTGATATTTTCGCATCTGCGGTTTGGGGACCGCAGATGCGGAGCCGAAAAATCGGCTATTACATCGCAGAAGCGGATTTTTGGTCTCTTCAGCAGGTACTGCAGATGCGAGGAATTTTTCGCAAAAGCAGAACCGCATCTGCGAGTTGGGAGTCACAGATGCGAAAATTGGCCATTTAAGTGAAAAGTTGCAGATGAGACATTAGTTCCTCAGAAGCGGGACGACAGATGCGGAAATCACTGGCCAGAACATATAAATAGTTGCCTTCGCGAAATTGAGGGATTCTTTCGCCATTTCATCAGGGTTTGAAGCTTTTGAGAGAGATTTTTGAGGAAAACAAAGGGGAATCACTTGGAGGTAACGTCCTTGACTTCATAACTCATTTTTATATGATTAAAGACCTTATTAGTGTGGAGAAATTTAGAAAAACTATTAATTAGGGCTTAAGTTTAAGAGGCCTTTAAATGAGGATTTGAGGGGTCATTTGGACTCCTATTTCAGTGGTCTTGTTATGTATAGACTCGTGAGAGTACGAGGTTTCTGAAAATGTAAATTTTACCCAATTTCAAGACGTGGGCCCGAGGGAAATTTTGGTCATTTTACATAATTTCGCGTATTATCTTAGAATTTAATTGTAGAATCAGTTTCTTGAAGTGTTATTTACTATATGAAATTGAATTGAATAGATTTGGGCTATTTGGAGTCTAGTACTCGTGGCAAAAGCGTGGTTTCGGGTTGACTTTGAGCCAGTTCGAGGTAAGTGGCTTGTCTAACCTTGTATGGGGGACCTTCCCCTTAGGATTCATATATTTGGTAATTGAAATGCCTTGTACGTGAAGTGATGAGTGCGTACTTGTACAAATTGTTGGAAATCCGATTTTCTTTAAGTAACTACTAGCATGTTTCCTTTCCTTTTTCTATTACCTGCAATATTAAGCCTGTTGTTAGCTTAGGAAAGCATGTCTAAGTGACTTAATTGCTTTATTTTTTCAACCTGCCTTACTTGAATTCTGTGCAACATGCTAGACTAGAATCACTTGTTGCCTTAATATGAAATATTGCCATTTCTGTATATCTTCCTGCTATTGCTGCTGTGTATTTATTTTGGGACTACGGATGTGGGATTACGGTAGCTTCCCCCTGTCTGTTTACTTTGGGATTGTGGGTTAGATGCCCGATAGACCCCCCTGCACATGTACTTTGGGACTGCGGGTTAGATTCCCGATAGACCCCCCTGCACAGTTATATGGAACTACGGGAATGCACCCGGTAGATTCCCCCAGTACTGGGTATTTACATTTGGAACTGTGGGGTAGATTCCCGATAGATCCCCGCGCACTGATAGTTGAACTACGGGACGAGATCGCAGGAGATCCTTCTGATATATATGATGGACTACGGGACGGTATCCCAGAAGATCCAGGGGACAGTTGTAATTGGGACTATGGGACGGTATCCTAGAAGATGCTCGATTTTTATCTCTGTGTTGAGCTGTATTTCCTTTCCGGGATTTGTTCTGACTCTGTTCTAGTTGTTGTTGTTCTATCAATCATATGTTATTTCTTGTTTTTGCACTTATTTATACTGCTTTATTCCACACTGTTAACCCTTATATCTTATTTAATCTCAGTAGGGCCTTGACCTTCCTCGTCACTACCCAACCAAGGTTAAGCTTGGCACTTACTGAGTACCGATATGGTGTACGCATGCCCCTTCTGCACATGTTTTTCATGTACAGATCCAGGTATCGCTGATCAGGCCTACTATCGTTGAGGGAGGCGACTGCTTTAGAGACTCCGAGGTACATCTACTGTGTCCGCAAACTAAGGAGTCCCTTTCTATTCCTGCCTTTCGTATTTAGCCCTTCTGTACTTTTCTGTTCTTATTTAGACCTTCCGGAGTTAGAGCTATGTATTATTTGTCTTAGCTTGTGATTCATGGGTTTTCGGGACTTGGATTTATATTAGATATTGAGAGTTAAACATGGTGTATTCCGAGCGGCACATTTAAACACTATTACTGCTTTAATTCTACTTTAAATTGTTTACTACCGCAAATTTTTGTTTTCTTCCGCAAATTAGGCTTTCCTAGTCGTAGAGACTAGGTGCCGTCACGATGGTTCATGGAGGGCGAACCGGGGTCGTGACAAGTTGGTATCAATTCTCTAGGTTCATAGGAGTCATGGATCACAAGCCGATTTATTAGAGTTTCGCTGATCGGTAAGGAGACGTCTGTACTTATCTACGAGAGGCTACGTAACTATTAGGAAAATTCCACTTCATTTGATTTCCTTGTCCTGTGATATTTTTGACATCACAATTTTAAACCTCTGTTTTCTATTCTCTCACAGATGGTGAGGACACGTGCTACCCGAGATGATCAGGCACTCGCGCCCCCTACTGTAGCTGTCAGAGACCGGGGCCAGGGTAGAGGCTGAGGACGTGCATGTGGTGCAGCAAGAGCACCTGCGCGAGCTGCCGCCGAGGTACCACCAACAGTTCCAGCCGGAGTCCAGGCACCTGACACACCTACTGCTACTAATACTCCAGCTTTTCAAGAGACTTTGGCACAGTTTATGAGCATGTACACTACTCTGACTCAGGCAGAGTTGCTTCCCCTTGCTGCAACTACATATCAGGCCGGGGGAGGAGCATAGACTCCCACCGCCCGCACTCTTGAGCAGTGAGTTCATGTTGAGCAGGTCCCAGAGATTATTCCTGTACCGCCTGCAGTGCCAGTTCAGCCCGAGGATAGGGCAGCGGCTTCCGAGGGGGAGCAGCTGAGGCTTGAGAGGTTCAAGAGGTACAAGCCTCCTGTATTCAACGGTCTAGCATTGGAGGATGCTCTAGGATTTCTAGATGAGAGTTACCACATTCTCCGTACCATGGGTATATTTGGATCGAGCAGGGTTTCCTTCACTACCTTCCAGTTTCGAGGAGCCGCCTATGAGTGGTGGCACACCTATGAGTTAGACAGTCCGGATGAGGCTGCTTCACTGACTTGGACTCAGTTTTCAGATTTGTTCCTGAGAGAGTATGTTCCTCAGAGCCTCAGGTACACATGGCACACCGAGTTTGAGCATTTCCACAAGGGTGCTATGACTGTCTCAGAGTATGCTGTCCGTTACACCAGTTTGACTAGGCATGCACCACCCTTGGTTTCTATTGTCCGCGAGAGGGTTCGCCGGTTCATTGAGGGGCTTATTCCCAACATCAAGTCTAACATGGCTTGTGAGTTGGAGATGGATATTTCTTATCAGAAGGTGGTGAGCATTTCTAGGAGGATTGAGGGTATGCATGCTAGGGAGAGAGAAGAGAGGGAGGCCAAGAGGTCTCGGGAGTCAGGCCATTATTCTGGTGCCCGTACCCCAGCTGCAGGTCGCCATGGTAGGTGTTATATTAGTTGCCCTGTTCATTCAGCTCTTCCAGCATCCAGTAGTGCTCTAGCTCCTCCTAGGCCTCAGGAGCCTTATTATGCACCACCGGTATCTAACGCGCCTCCTACATGGGTGCTTTCAGAGGTCAGTCCAACAGACCTGGCGTGATCTAGTCACAACCACCATGTCCTCCCAGAGCTTGTTTTGAGTGTGGCGACACACGTCATATGGTAAGGGATTGGCCCAGACTTGGGAGGGGTGCACCTCTACAGACTTCTCAGCTACAACGTGCCTCGTAGAGTTCTCAGGCTATGGTTACAACTCTAGTTGCTACCCCTCCTGCTCAACTATCTAGAGGTAGAGGTCGGAGAGGTAGAGGTCACCCTAGAGGGTGAGGCTAGGCCAGATACTATGCCCTTCCTGCTCGTACAGAGGTTGTTGCCTCAGATTCTACCATCACAGGTATTATATTGGTTTGCCACAGAGATGCATCGGTTTTATTAGATCCAGGCTCTACTTACTCTTATGTGTCTTCTTATTTTGCTCCGCATTTGGGTGTACCATGGAATTCTTTGAGTTCCCCTATTTATGTTTCTACTCCTGTGGGAGATTCTCTAGTTATTGACCGTATTTATCGGTCGTGTTTGGTTGCTCTTAGTGGTTTTGAGACTAGAGCCGATTACTGTTACTCAGTATGGTTGACTTCGATATTATCTTGGGCATGGACTGGTTGTCACCTCATTATGCTATTTTTGATTGTCACGCCAAAACAGTGATACTAGCTATGCCAGATGTACCGCGTATTGAGTGGAGGGGTACTTTAGATCACACTTCCAGTAGAGTTATTTCTTTTCTTAAAGCTCAGCATATGGTTGAGAAGGGGTGTGATGCGTATTTAGCTTATGTGAGAGATGTCAGTATTGATACCCCTTCAGTTGATTCAGTCCCAGTAGTATAGGATTTTCCTGATGTGTTTCCAGCTGATCTTCCTGGCATGCCGCCTGATAGAGATATTGATTTTGGCATTGATCTGTTGACGGACACTCAGCCCATTTCTATTCCTCCGTATCATATGACTCCTCCTGAGTTGAAGGATCAGTTACATGAATTGCTTGATAAGTGTTTCATTAGGCCTGGTGTATCACCTTGGGGTGCTCCTGTCTTGTTTGTGAAGAAAAAGGATTGTCCTATGCATATGTGTATTGATTATCACCAGCTGAACAAGGCTACAGTGAAGAACTATTATCCTTTGCCTCGTATTGATGATCTGTTTGACTAGCTTCAGGGTGCACATGTGTTTTCTAAGATTGATTTGCGCTCAGGTTACCATCAGTTGAAGATTCGGGAGCCAAATATCCTGAAAAATACTTTCAGGACTCGGTATGGTCATTACGAGTTCCTTGTTATGTCATTTGGGCTGATCAATGCCCCATCAGCCTTTATGGATTTGATGCACAGTGTGTTCCGGCCGTATCTTGACTCGTTCATCATTGTCTTATTGATGATATTCTGGTGTATTCCCGGAGTCGAGAAGATCATGAGCATCACTTGAGGACTGTGCTTCAGACTCTTAGAGAGAAGAAGTTATATGCTAAACTCTCGAAATGTGAGTTTTGGTTGGATTCAGTGGCATTCTTAGGCCACGTGGTATCAAGTAAGGGTATTCAGGTGGATCCGAAGAAGATAGAGGCCGTGTAGAGTTGGCCCAGACCATCCTCAGCTACCGAGTTCCACAGTTTCCTTGGTTTGGCTAGCTACTACCATCGTTTTGTTGAGGGGTTTTCATCGATTGCAGCCCCTATGACCAGGTTGACCTAGAAGGGTGCTCTATTTCAGTGGACGGAGCACTGTGAGGCAAGCTTTCAGAAGCTTAAGACAGCTTTGACCACAACCCCAATTTTGATACTACCTACAAGTTCGGGGTCTTATACGGTCTATTGTGATGCCTCGAGGGTTGTCCTCGGAGCGGTTTTGATGCAGGACTATAGGGTGATTGCCTACACATCCAGACAGTTGAAGATACATGAGAAGAACTACCCTGTTCACGACCTTGAGTTAGCTGCCATTGTTCACGCCCTGAAGATTTGGTTCCATTACTTATACGAGGTTCCCTGTGAGATTTATACTGACCATCGGAGCTTGCAACATTTGTTCAAGCAAAAGGATCTAAATTTGCGCCAAAACAGGTGGTTAGAGTTGCTAAAGGATTATGACATCACAATTTTGTATCACCCGGGCAAGGCCAATGTAGTGGCTGATGCCTTGAGTCGTTGGGTGGAGAGTTTGGGGAGTTTGGCATATTTACCAGCATTAGAGAGGCCTATGGGGATAGATGTTCAGGTCTTAGCTAGCCACTTTGTGAGATTGGATCTTTCGGAGCCCAGTCGGATTCTAGCTTGCGTGGTTTCTCGGTCTTCCTTATTTGATCGTATTAGGGAGCGGTAGTATGATGACCCTCATTTGCTTGTCCTCAAGGACAAGGCTCAGCACGAGGATGCCAGAGATGTGACTATTGGTAACGATGGGGGTATTGAGGATGCAGGGTTGGATTTGTGTACCCAATGTTGATGGGCTATGAGAGTTGATTCTAGAGGAGACTCATAGTTCGCGGTATTCCATCCATCCGAGTGCTGCGAAGATGTATTAGGATTTGAGGCAGCACTATTGGTGGAGGCGAATGAAGAAAGATATAGTTAGATTTGTAGCTTTGGGCCTCAACTGTCAGCAGGTGAAGTATGAGCATTAGAGGTCGGGTGGGTGCTTTAGCAGATAGAGATTCCCAAGTGGAAGTGGGAGCGGATCACCATGTACTTTGTAGTTGGACTCCCACGGACTTTGAAGAAGTTTGATGCTATTTGGGTGATTGTGGATCGGCTGACCAAGTCCGCTCATTTCATTCCTATGTGTACTACTTATTCTTCGAAGTGGTTAGCGGAGATTTATATCCGAGAGATTGTTCGTCTGCATGGTATTCCAGTCTCTATTATTTCAGATAGAGGTACTCAATTTACATCACAGTTTTGGAGGGCCATTCAGCGTGAGTTGGGTACTCGGGTAGAGTTGAGTACAACATTTCACACTCAGACAAACGGACAGTCCAAGCGCACTATTCAGATTCTTGAGATATGCTTCGTGCGTGTATGATTGAGTTTGGAGGGTCTTGGGATAAGTTCTTGCTATTGGCGGAGTTTGCTTACAACAACAGCTATCAGTCCAACATTCAGATGGAACTGTATGATGATTTATATGAGAGACGGTGTAGATCCCCAGTGGGTTGGTTTGAGCCGGGTGAGGCTTGATTGTTGGGCACAGACCTGGTTCAGGATGCTTTGGAGAAGGTTAAGGTGATTCAGGATAGACTCCGTACAACCCAGTCTAGACAGAAGAGTTAGGCGGACCGGAAAGTTCGTGAAGTTTCCTATATGGTTGGAGAGCGGGTTATGCTTCGGGTTTCGCCTATGAAGGGCATTATGAGATTCGGGAAGAAAGGAAAGTTAAGCCCGAGATTTATTGGCCCTTTTGAGATATTGAGGCGTGTTGGGGAGGTTGCTTATGAGCTTGCCTTACCTCCTAGCTTGGCCGGATTTCATCCGGTATTCCATGTTTCGATGCTTCGGAGGTATCACGGAGATCCGTCGCACGTGTTGGATTTCAGTTCAGTTCAGTCCAGTTGGACAAGGATCTATCCTATGTTGAGGAGCCAGTGGCAATATTGGACAGGCAGGTTAGAAAGCTGAGGTTAAAGAACATTGCTTCGGTAAAGGTTCAGTGGCGGGGCCAGCCAGTCGAGGAGGCGACTTGGGAGACCGAGCAGGATATGCATAGACGTTACCCTCATCTTTTCACTACGTCAGGTATGTCTCTATGCTCGTTCGAGGACGAACAAATGTTTAAGTGTAGGAGGATGTGATGACCCAGCCGGTCGTCATAAGAATTAATGCCCCGATTCCCTATTAACTACTTTCCCCAAGTTTATTTCTGCTATTTTGATTTGCCAGGATGTCCAGTTTTGAGTTTCAGAGAGTTTTGGGACACTTAGTCCCTAAATGAGAGCTTTAGTGTTGGAAAGTGGATCGTAGTCGGAACAGTGTGAAGACAACCTCGGAATAGAAATCTGATGATTCTGTTAGCTTCGTTAGGTGATTTTGGGCTTAGGGGTATGATAGGATGGTGTTTTGGAGGTCCATAGCTAATTTAGGCCTGAAATGCCGAAAGTTGAATTTTGGAAGTTTCCGGTTCGATAGTGAGATTTTCATCCGAGGGTCGGAATGGAATTTTGAGAGTTGCAGTAGTTTCGTTAAGTCATTTGGGATGTGTGTGCAAAATTTCAGGTCATTCGGCTGTTTTTTGGTTGGATTTTTGATCGAAAATGAAATTCGGAAGATTTTAGAAACTTAGGCTTTAATCCGATGTGTTTTGGTTGTTTTGATGTTGTTTGAAGTATTTTGAAGATTTGCTCAAGTTTGAATAAGGTTTTAGGATATGTTGATGCCTTTGGTTGAGGTCCAGGGGGCCTCGGGATGAATTTGAATAGTTAACGGAGAAAATTTTGGAGTTGAAGTTGTACAACAGCTTGTCTTCTGATATTTTCGCATCTACGATTTGGAGACCGCAGATGCGGAGCCGTAAAAGCGGCTATTACATCGCAGAAATGGATTTTTGGTCTCTTCAGCAGGTTCCGCAGATGCGAGGAATTTTCCGTAGAAGCAGAACCGCATCTGCGAGTTGGGACTCACAGATACAGAAATTGGCCATTTAAGTGAAAAGTCGTAGATGCGGTCCTAGGGCCGCAGATGCGGTCCTAGGGCCGCAGATACGGAAATCACTGGCCATAACATATAAATAGCTGTCTTCGCGAAATTGAGGGATTCTTTCACCATTTTCATACTGGTTTGAAGCTTTTGAGAGAGATTTTTGAGGAAAACAAAGGGGAATCACTTGGAGGTAACGTCCTTGACTTCATAACTCATTTTTATGTGATTAAAGACCTAATTAGTGTGGAGAAATTTAGGAAAAATGGTTAATAAGTGCTTTAGTTTAAGAGGACTTTAAATGAGGATTTGAGGGGTCATTTGGACTCTGATTTCAGTATTCTTGTTATGTATAGACTTGCGATAGTACGAGGTTTCTGAAAATGTAAATTTTACCCGATTCCAAGATGTGGGCCCGAGGGGTATTTTGGTCATTTTACATAATTTCGCGTATTAGCTTAGAATTTAATTGTAGAATCAGTTTCTTGAAGTGTTATTTACATTATGAAATTGAATTGAATAGATTTGGGTCATTTGGAGTCGAGTCCTCGTGGCAAAAGCGTGGTTTCGGGTTGACTTTGAGCCGGTTCGAGGTAAGTGGCTTGTCTAACCTTGTGTGGGGGACCTTTCCCTTAGGATTCATATATTTGGTAATTGAAATGCCTTATACATGAGATGACGAGTGCGTACTTGTGCAAATTGTTGGAAATTCGATTTTCTTTAAGTAATTACTAGCATGTTTCCTTTCCTGTTTCTATTACTTGCAATATTAAGCCTGTTGTTAGCTTAGGAAAGCATGTCTAAGTGACTTAATTACTTTATTTGTTCAACCTGCCTTACTGAATTCTATGCAGCATACTAGGCTAGAATCACTTGTTGCCTTAATATGAAATATTGCCATTTCTGTATATCTTCCTGCTGCTGCTGTGTATTTATTTTGGGACTACGGATGTGGGATTCCGGTAGCTCCCCCTTGTCTGTTTACTTTGGGATTGCAGGTTAGATTCTCGATAGATCTCCCTGCACATTTACTTTGGGACTACGGGTTAGATTCCCGATAGAACCCCCTACACAGTTATATGGAACTACGGGAATGCACCCGGTAGATTCCCCCAGTACTGGGTATTTACATTTGGGATTGCGGGTTAGATTCCCGATAGATCCCCGCACACTGATAGTTGGACTACGAGATGGGATCCCGGGAGATCCTTCTAATATATATGATCGACTACGGGACGGTATCCCGGAAGATCCACGGTACAGTTGTAATTGGGACTACAGGACGGTATCCTGGAAGATGCTCGATTGTTATCTCTGTGTTGAGCTGTATTTCCCTTCCGTGATTTATTCTGACTCTGTTCTAGTTGTTGTTGTTCTTTCAATCCTATGTTATTTCTTGTTGTTGCAGTTATTTATATTGCTTTATTCCACATTGTTAACCCTTATATCTTATTTAATCTCAGTAGGGCCCTAATCGTCACTACCCAATCGAGGTTAGGCTTGACACTTATTGAGTACCGTTGTGGTGTACTCATGCTCCTTCTGCGCATATTTTCATGTGCAAATCCAGGTACCACTGATCAGGCCTACTATCGTTGAGGGAGACGACTGCTTTAGAGACTCCGAGATACATCTGCCGCGTCCGCAGACTAAAGAGTCCCTTTCTATTCTTGCCTTTCGTATTTAGGCCTACTGTACTTTTCTGTTCTTATTTAGACATTTCGAAGTTAGAGCTGTGTATTATTTGTCTTAGCTTGTGATTCATGGGTTTCCGGGTCTTGGATTTATGTTTGGTATTGAGAGTTAAACATGGTGTATGTCGAGCGACACATTTAAACACTGTTACTGCTTTAATTCTGCTTTAAATTGTTTACTTCCGCAAATTTTGGTTTTCTTCCGCAAATTAGGCTTACCTAGTCATAAAGACTAGGTGCCATCACGATGGTTCACAAAGGGCGAACCGGGCTCGTGACAAATATGTACTCCCTGTGTTGGGGGGTTTTAATCTCATCAACTTTCACTTGTGGAATAAGCCTACAATTGCTAAATATACCGTGACTTGACTTACTAATGTGACAAAATGTAGATTAAATGAGTACATATGTACACTATAGAAGGGCAACGTGCAGAGCATATGGCCATACCAACACAATCATGCTGTATGATAAGGAAAATTAATAGAGCAATGGATATCTGGATACAAAATCAGTTTGTTGTGAAGGAAGACAAGAGTGTGATAAGACAAATATATTTACAACTACTTGATAATTCAAACAGGACAACTTGGAAAGCCTTAATATACAGAAACGATGCTAGGCACAAAGATGTGTTTACTATGTGGCTTCACCTTCAAGCTAGACGCCTTACTAAAGACAGACTGATCCACTAGGGATGATTGTTTAGTCAAAATGTGTCTTTTTCCATACTCACCTGGAAAATAGAGATCATCTCTTTTTGGATAGTATGTTTGCAAGAGCCTTATGAAATAGATTGCTACACTGGTTGCATGGACAAGCTTATATAACAGCTAATTGGGAACAAAATCATGTTTGGGCCATCAAAAATGCTTAAGGAAGATCTCAGGCAGCACATATCTTTAGAATGCTCTATGCAGAAAGTATCTATGATATTTGGATGGAAATAAATCAAAGGGTATGTTAAAAGTGATGGGAAATGACACGAGGAAATTACGATAATACCGCAATAATATTATTTGTAAGCAAATATACGAATTGGCTTGAGTTGTGCTGAGCATTGCCCTAAGAAACCATTTCAGTAGTGTGAAATATTTTCCCAGGATTAAACAAGCCTACCTCTATTTATTTAGAGGATACATGAATCAGCAAAATATTAAGGGTATGTTTGGTATGAAGGACAATATTTTCCATGAAAAATATTTTCCTAGAAAATATTTTCATGGAAAATGAGTGGTTTTATCACTTATTTTCCCTTGTTTGGTCGGTGAGTAGAAAATATTTTTCGAAAAATATTTTCTAATATTTGGTTAGAGAGTACAATTTTTTTTTAGGAAAATATTTTTTTAATTATTCTTCTAAAAATTTACTCGAATCCAAAGGAACTAATGTGCTGCTTCACTTTTTTACGCAAAATAACATTGAAATTTATTTTATTGAAATAAAAGAAAATACATTTCCTACATTATGAAAAGAAAATACTCATTTTGCTGAAATGAAAGAAAATACTTTTTCTACATCATGAAAATAGAGTACTGTTTTTGTTAAATGAAAAAAATAATTTTTATATCATGAAAAGAATATACTCATTTGTTGAAATGAAATATATATATATATATATATATATATATATATATTTATGACAAGAAAAGAAAGTGTTATTAATAATATTTTTATTTAGGGTGGAGGTGGGGAGCGAGAGTGGGGGCAGTAGGTGGGGGTATGGGGGTAGGGTAGAGTGGTGGGTTAGTGGGGATGGGGAATAGAGTAGGGAAAGTTGAAAAATAATTTTGGAAAATGTTTTCCATTTTCTTGGTAAGGAAAATATTTTTCTTCAATTGGAGAAAAATGAGTTCTTGATGAAAATAGTTTTCAAAATATTTTAAGCCAATCAAACATGACAAAATTGAAAAATATTTTCCTTCATACCAAACACACCCTAAATTACAAATCCAGCTAATAAGAGCAACTAATATGGAAAGAAAGATAAAAGGAAAGAAAGAAGAGAGACGTAAGGGAGATAAGAAGTAGAAATAAAAAGTATTTGTGATGCTTCATCAACAGTGAATGGGTGCCTATTTATAGGCTTATAAAAGTAGCTTTAAATATTGACAAGTGTCCTTAATTCCCTTTTCAAATTACTACTTCAAGGTTTCTTTCCATACATATTGACACTTGGTTTAAGGCATAACACTTGGGCTGATTTATTTTGAAAATATCACAACAGTCCCCCACATATTTTTAAAATAATAAAAAAGTAGAATAATAAGACTTGCTGAATTTGTATGGTCCAAATGCATTAGGTTTGGTGTCTGCTGGATTGTGAACCAAACTTAGACTAATAAAACTTAGCTCATAGAATTACTGGTGAAATATAATATTTCTATAAACCAATAATTCTTATTGTAAGTTAGAGATTTTATTTTGACACTCGCAATTTTGCTGTTCAACGCGATTTTGCGCCCAATAGACCCTGTGTGTGCCTGGTTATTCATGAGAGCTCTAGCTAGGCCAAAAACTCTTAGGAGCGGCCCCACTCCACTCTCATATAGGTGAATTTATCAAGTGTATACTGCTTTTAAATACACTATCCATAAGGAATATGAATTCATTAAGATTATAACTCAACCTCTCAATTAGTAGCAGTCAAGCACTCTCATTTAGTGCTTCAGTGTTAATATCAACTTGTTATTACCCATATGGACTGTTGCGTCCAAACGCACATGCAAGTATACGCGGTCGTCAAGTAATAAAATGACTAAAAGTCGGATGTCAAACCTACGAGGACTTGTGATTAACTATTAAACTAAATTAGACTAACCTAATTATCTAAACAAGAATTAAACGTAGAAATATTCGATTCTAAACTACTCAAAATAAAGGAAAATAAATGGTGAACTCTGAACAAGGGAAAGACAAATTTTTATGATATCAATGTAATGAAAACGATCTAGGGTCATGTGCTATCTAACATTCCTATTGTATTCTTCAATTGAATTGACTAACTAATTTATCTACTTTATTGGTTAACAGGGTTAATATTACTCATAAGAATCTATCAAGTTCTTACTCGCCTATTCAAACTAGCCTAATGCCTATATGTCTATGGAATTAGAACTAACAAGAACACATTTATAATTCCTGTAATTCAACCAAGCAAGGCAATTAGGTATATGTCAATCCTAAACGCGAATCTGTTCCCCGATGCCCAGGTAAAAGAACTTGCTCTACTCAATCCTATATGCAATCTAGAATTCACACTTTCGAGTCCAATTCTAGATTCGTAGATAATATTCAATTGGTGATCAAGCAATTAAATAATTAAGCGCAAGATTGAATAAATAAACTAATATGATAAATCCAGAAAGCAAAATCAATATCCGAATTACAATAGTCATGAAAGAACCACAACCCTAGAACGTGAAGTTTAGCTCCACATAGACATGGTAGCAAAACAACAAATCATACAAAGAAATATAAAAATTACTAAGTTTGGTGGAAGAAAAGATGAAACTCGGCCTCCACGACGGCTTTGTGCTCTCCCTTGGTCAAAAGTTCCTCTCCAAAAGGTTCTCCCTTCCTCCAAAATAGATTTAGAACTCCTTTTATACGAGTTGGGACCGTGTAGGGCCGAAATAACTAAGTCTCGGACGAAATAGAACAAGTCCCATTTCGAGCGTCCAGTGCAGCGCCTAGCGCTGGCCCTGGCACTAAAGTCAGTAAGCTTTTGCCGTCAATTTGCCCTAAGCACCAGATGTCTTCTCTCTTTGTTGCTTATTTCCATTTTTCTTGTCCTTCACTTGGGGGGACAAACACCAAAGGGTGTCCCCCCTCTTTGTCTTATTATTATTATTTTTTAAAATTTTCTCTTTTTTCTTTCGCGTTTTATTCAATTCTGCTCCAAATCTCTTCATCTTCACACTGCTTTATTCCTGCACAGTTAAAATATAATATTTAGCACAAAATAATATAGCATATTCAATCATATACACTTCCCTTTTTCTTATGCCAAACTTCAAAAGTATTCAAACAAAAACAATATGCTCATAACAATCCTAGCCTCAAAATTGACTCAATGTCACAATGCACTCATAGCTTGAATACTCAATATCATAGAGAAGTCTAATAATGTTACTTATCCCTCGTGAAACCATGTGCCCTTACAACAAAAGTAAAGAGAGTAAGTTGGGTCCACACATTCGAATCTCATGATCAAATATAGATTAATGACTCACATATATCAAAGAAAATCTTTCACTCTCACGAAAGAAGTCACATGCATGCAATTGGTACCATAAGCTTGCCCATAATGTAAATCTCCACTAATGTAGGCTCACTCGGTCTAAAATCAATTATGACTTTTTTGTGACCGTAATGTGGGCTAAGGGATGGGTAGGATATATATTTAGGAATAGTGACTCAACCTCCTAAGCACTTTAACATATCACATGATAACTTAAACGCAAATTCCTCAATCCACTTTAATTTCACAACTACAATCACCCCCAACAATCTTCCCTCTTTCTTTAAGCACTACTTTAATTTACCCCACTAGCAAAAACAAGACAACAATTTATTCACCTTTATTTTTCCTTCTCTTTTTTCAAATTTTTCTTTTTCTTGTATTTTTTAAATTTCGATAATGGTGTATTATTTTACAAAATAAGTGCACCCTTCTTTCTTTTATCGGTTCCACTCAAAAGTCACCCCACACTTAGTCCCTTCTTACTTCTTTTAGCGTTCATTTCACAATTAAAGTGCTTTAAGAGGTAAAAGGATAAAAACATTGTCAATTAAGACAAAATGGGTATAAGCTTGTAATGTGGGTGCCAAATAAAAGTCTATAGGCTAAAATAGATTAACTAGGGATAAATTTTATTCATGGTAAGTAATAAGCTCAAAAAGATCAAAGAACGCCTAAAATCATTTTTCAAATCGAGCATCATACAAAATTTCGCTTCAACTTACATACTGGGCAAGTTTTAGACACAAGTCCAATACATAGCTAGACTATACAAAAATATCACCACACGTGGCACATGACTCACTAAGGACGGTCACATTCCGACTCTCAAACTAATGCAAGTCTTCATGGAGCCATGAGATATTGAGAATTAAGCACAAAGTGAACATAAGTCAAGTAAATGATACATAGGCGTCACAAGAAATGTTATCCAACTAAACAAGGCATCATCAATAATTTCAAATCATAGGGAAGATACTACACATACCAAGCCTAAATATTCTATTATCAAACAAGTCAAGGTCGCCTAGGAATCTCATCTTTCTTCCATTTATTTCCTAAAGTCTAACCTATTCTAAAAATAAAAACTACTACCCTGTTCAAACTGCGTCACATGGAAAAGAATCGAGGCACGAAGAAAAATCACAGGGGATTATTACTACCTAAAGAAAGCTAAAAGACATGTTTTTGTGTTTTTCAAATTTTTTTTTTTGTATTTTTTATTAGACTTTAATCCCTAAAGGAAATTGACTAGGAGATCCATCGTCGGGAAAAGTCCATATTTTTTGCTTTTCTTTTTCTTCCAATTTTCGTTTTTTTTTTAAATATTATATTTTTTCTTGACATAAAAACTACTACACTAAAAAAGAATACTACAACTAACCTAGGATAGCACGGAAAATCATCCAAACAATCTCTTCACCCCACACTTAAAATTTTGCAATTATCTCAATGCACACTATAAATAACAAGAGGGTAAAAGAGGCTCCCTGGTAGGCCAAAGGCCAAAATATTAGCAGCTTACGGGATACTCAGACTTCTCCCAGGTATGATCCTTTGTGCAGGCACCCTACACATAGTTCCAATCACATGGATCACTTTTGCACACTTTCTATGGCTTTGCTCCCTATGCTCAAAATCCTATAAAATAAAACAACACTAAAAAAATAATAAAATAAGAAAAAAATCGAAAATAAAAGAAAGAAGTAAAACTGGATTGCCTCCCAACAAGCACCTAATTTAACGTCGCGGCACAACATGAACCACTTTTTGCCTCCATCTTGATCTTGTGAATTGTACCCCTAACAGGGCATCCAGTATGTGGCTATGCTCCTTTGGTGGGGATACAAAAATAAATAGGCCAAGGAATAAATTTTTCACTCTATACTTCTCGGCCTTTATATGAGAATGTAATTTATTCTCTTTGGCACGACAAATCCAAGAATGTAAGCAGCTTGTTCCTCTTCCATTGACTCCTCCAAAGGCTCAGATGACTCAATTTCCATATCATCATTCAAACACAATGCCAAAAAATGTTTAGAATGAGGACCAACACGCCCCAACTTTGAAATTGTATTACTATTTATATCCTCATATTTACATGCACTAGAGTCTTCAAATATAACATTATCTACTCCCTCATATGACTCTAGAACACTCTTCTCAACATTGACATCCTCAAGAAAAATAGGGTCTAATGATTGTTATTCTCGTTTTAGCTCCTCAATTTGGTCTAAAAGATTTTTTTCAGCTTCACAAAACTCATCATTAAATTGTTGGGAATTACACGCATCAATCTTTACACTCAAATCTGCATCTAAGTTATGCACAGCCAAGCCAAACCTATTAATTTGTTGTGCAAGTTCAACTCTCTCCTTAGACCAGTCATTCACCGATGTTGTTAATAAACAACATCGTTTCGCATATTCCCTTGATCGATAATATTCGTCACAATACCAACTCTTACTCTCGTATTCAATTTCAGACTTCCAAGAGGTTGGGTCATGACAAGCCTAAAAATACGGGCCATAAAAGTCTTCCATCAACTAAGCGTCTTCGTCTATAACCTTACCTCCGTATATTTCATCCCCAGATGTCATACTGCAAGAACTAGAAACACACTAAGAGAAAAATCAAATAGTTATAAAAATAAAATATTTACAAAAATAGAAGGGAAAAAACTTGTAAATATAAAAGTAAAAGTCTAATTTAGAAAAATAATTAATTTCTAAGCCCCCGACAACAGCGCCAAAAACTTGTTGCGGCCAAACGTACACGCAAGTGTACGCGGTCGTCAAGTAATAAAGTGACTAAAAGTCAGATGTCGAACGTACGAGGACTTATGATTAACTATTAACTAAATTAGACTATCCTAATTATCTAAATTAGACTATCCTAATTAACTAAATTAGACTATCCTAACATTCCTATTATATACTTCAATTGAATTGACTAACTAATTTATCTAGTTTATTGGTTAACATGGTTAATATTACTCATAAGAATCTGTCAAGTTCTTACTCGCCTATTCAAGCTAGCCTAACGGCTATATGTCTATGGAATTAGAACTAACAAGAATGCATTTATAATTCATGTAATTCAACCAAGCAAGACAATTAGATATATGTCTATCCTAATCGTGAATTTGTTCCCCGATGCCCAGGTTCAAGAACTTGCTCTACTTAATCTTATATACAATCTAGAATTCTCACTTTCGAGTTCAATTCTAGATTTGTAGATAATATTCAATTGGTGATCAAGCAATTAAATAATTAAGCGCAAGATTGAATAAATAAACCAATATGGTAAATCCAGAAAACAAAATCAATATCCGAATTACAATAGTCAGGAAAGAACCACAACCCTAGAATGTGAAGTTTAGCTCCACATAGACATGGTAGAAAAACAACAAATCATACAAAAAAATATAAAAATTACTAAGTTTGGTGGAAGAAAGATGAAACCCGACCTCCACGACGGTTCTGTGCTCTCCTTTGGTCAAACGTTCCCCTCCAAAACATTCTCCCCTCCTCCAAAATAGGTTTAGGACCCCTTTTATACGAATTGGGACTGTGTAGGGCCAAAATAACTAAGTCCCGGACGAAATAGGACAAGTCCTGTTTCGAGCGTCCAGGGCTGCGCCTAGCGCTGGCCCTGGCGCTAAAGTCAGTACGCTTTTGCCTTCAATTTGCTCTAAGCGCCAGATGCCTTCTCTCTTTGTTGTTTATTTCCATTTTTCTTGTCCTTCACTGGGGGGGGGGGACAAACACCAAAGGGTGTCCCCCCCATGTCTTATTATTTTTTTTTTTTAATTTGCTTTCTTTTTTATTCCGCGTTTTATTCAATTTCGCTCCAAATCTCTTCATCTTTAAACGGCTTTATTCCTACACAGTTAAAATATAATATTTAGCACAAAGTAATATAATTAATACTCAAAAGTCGATTAAAAGTACTAGAACATGAGGCAACAATAGGTAACTATATGCATTCTTTACGCCGAATATCATGAATTTACTTCATGGGATCTCCAATCACATAGGTTGGGTTACCATCTCTATTGACAACATATCGGCCTTAACCCCATCTCTTTTGAGGTTCGAAGAATTGTTTTCTTCCCACGAGTTTAGTTAGAGGATCGACCAAATTTATCTGTGACTTCACATAGTCAATGGAAATTATTCCATCTATCAACAGTTGTTTTTGACATCACGTCTCAATTTCATGTGTATACTTTTACAGGTATAAGATTTATTCCTTGCAATAGCTATTGCCACTTGACAATCACAGTGCATAGACACGAGAGGCAATACATCCTTTATTAAAGGAATATCAGCTAAGAAGTTTCTTAGCCACTCACACTCAAAACCAGCTAATTCTATAGCTACAAACTCTGATTCCATAGTCGATCTAGCTATGATCGTCTGTTTAGCTAATTTTCACGATATTGCACCACCACCGATTGTGAACACATAACCACTAGTGGATTTTATCTCATCTGAATCAGAGATCCAGTTTGCATCACTGTGCCCTTCTAAAATAGAAGGAAATCCACTATATAGGATACCATAATTCATGGTTCCTCTCAAATATTTCATTAGTCTAGCTAATTCAGACCAATGCTCGGTATTGGAATTATGAGTATATCTACTCAGTCTACACACAACATAGGCTATATCAAGACTTGTTAAATTCGTTAAATGCATTAGACTCCCAATAATCTGAGAAAATTTAAACCGAGCAATTGGGTCACCATTATTATTTTTCAACTGGGAATTAGCATCAAAAGGAGTGCTCATAGATGCGACATTAAAATATTCAAACTTCTTAAGAAGTCTCTCAACATAATGTTCTTGTGATAATGTTATTCCATCTTCACTCCTTATAAATTTAACTCCCAATATTGTATTTACATCACCCAGATCTTTCATATCAAAATTAGCAGACATAAATAATTTAGTACTTTGCACAATATTTAAACGTGTACCAAATATAAGCATATCATCAACATACAGGCATATTATCACATAATCATTGTCTACCACTTTAGTATAAACATATTTATTCACCTCAACTGAAGAAAAATCGTCTCTTAGTAAGGCTTGATCAAATTTCCTATACCACTGCTTAAGAGCTTATTTAAGGCCATACATAGATTTAATTAATTTACAGACTTTATTTTCTTGCCCAGGAATGACACAACATTCAGGTGGAACCATATAAATTTCTTCTTTCAATCACCATTTAAAAAAACTGTTTTGACATCCATTTGATGGATAAAAAGCTTATGAATTGAAGCTAAGGCGATTAAAATTCTTATAGAAGATATTCTACACTGATGCAAATGTATCAAAATAATCTATATTTTATTTTTGAGAAAATCCTTTTGCTACTAACCGAGCTTTATATTTATCTAAAGATCCATCATGATTAAAGTTCTTTTTGAAAATCCATTTACAACCAATATGCTTTACACCAGGAGATAAATCTGCTAAAATTCATATTTTATTTTTCAAAAAATAGATCGATTCAACTTTTTATTGCCTCTTTCCAATACTCAGTATCAGAAGAAGATATAGCTTCAAAATAATTTGATGGTTCATTATCGACAAGAAAAGTTTGAAAATCATTTCCATAAGAAAAATATTCTTTTTTAGGCCTTTTGCCCCTTCTCAGTTCTTCATTAGAGAAACTTTCATTATTTGTTTTAACAAGTGTATGAGAAATTTTATCAGACAATGGATAAATATATTTAAAGAACTCAGTATTCTTTGTCTCAATTATAGTATTGCTATCAAGCGCATCACTTTTTAAAACACGAAATCTATATGCAGTACTATGTTCAGTATATCCAATAAACATGCAATCAACAGTTTTAGAACATATTTTGCTCTTTTTAGGTTCAGGCAAAAGAACTTTAGCAAGGCGCCCCCACACTTTTAAATATTTTAAGCTAGATTTATAACCCTTCCACAATTCATAAGGAGTTTTGCCAGTTCTTCTATGTGGTATTCTATTTTGTAAGTGACATGCAGATAATATAACTCCACCCCACAAATTATCAGGTGCATTAGAGCTAACTAACATGGAGTTCATCATCTCTTTCAATGCTCTATTTTTCCTTTCAGCAACTCCATTAGACTCAGGTGAATAAGGCGGGAGTTACTTCATGAATTATTCCTTCTTTTTCACAAAAATCATTAAAAGATAAATATTCTTCACCTCTATCAGATCTAATTCTCTTGATTTTCCTACTAAGTTGATTTTCAACCTCAGTTTTATAAGAAATAAAGCATTAAAGGCATCATTTTTATTTCTAAGCAAATACAATTTAGTATATCTGGAAAAATCATCAACAAAAGTCACATAATACCTTTTAACACTTCTGGTCATGGTTTGTTTTAAATCGCCTAAATCAGTGTGAATCAAGGATAATAATTCAGCTTCTCTATTTACAGAAAAACAAGTCTTTTTAGTACTTTTAGCTTTAATACATATTTTACACTTGTCTATATTGTTTGAGCTAAACCAGATATTAAGCCTAATGACAACATTTTTCTTATATATGCGATATTAATATGTCCTAGTCTAACATGCCATAAAGAAATAGACTCAGTCATATAAGCAGAAGCAGATGCATTTCCATTGATAACATCAGAAATATTACGTACAAAGAGTCCCTGGTTACAATAGCCCTTTCCCACAAAAACATTATTTTTTATCATTATAATCTTATCAGATTCTAATGACACTTTTATTCAGGCTCTTCCCAACAAGGATACAGAGATCAAGTTTGCCCTCATAGTAGGGACATGCAGTACATCAACAAGGGCTAAAAATTTTCCCGAAGTGAGACCTCTTCTCTATCATCCTCAACATGAGTCTACAAAATAGGTTGTAGACTTTGGTAGTACTTGAGTTTCCAAGGTAGACCTCTTCTCTATCATCCTCTACATGAGTATAAGAAGAAAATGCTTCTCGATTTGCATAAATGTGCCGAGTATCCCCAGAGTCTACCACCTATTTTTTTTGCATGTGCTACAATGTTAATGACAACTGCAATAATATCACCTTCTTCAGCTAAGTTTGCCTTAGGAGTATTAGTTTTTCCTATGTCATTTCCTGCTCTGTACCTGCACTATAAGGCATGATGTCCTAGTTTCCCACAAATAAAAGAATAGCCTTTTTTTCTTTTAGGTTAGAATTTTTAGGCTTGCAACCTTGAGACTTATTCTCGTACCTTTTGTGGTTGTTGTTGCTGCTTTGCACTAAGTTTGCTTTAAGAGCTGTCATCCTAGCTTTGGCAGATTCTTTTCTGCTGGAATCTTCAATTAAGAGGTGGGTCACAATTTTCTCAGTGGTAAAATGATGTGATTCTTTGAGTTGACAAAGAAACAACCGATCAAGATCAAGATCTTGAAACAAAAATATGGTTTGTGGGTCGATTTCAAGAAACAATGTATCTCAAGTTTAAAGACTCGGAATCTGATGATTCATAAACGAGGTGAAAGATGACGATCTGAACTATAAGAAAGACTATTTACTCATTCAAAACAAGTAAATATTGAGGCTATACTAGTTCAACGAAAGTTCTGATTCTAGGATATTAATTGAACAAATTTAGATCAAGAAACGTATTCTTGAATGATCAAGAACTAAAATGTTCCTAAAGTCACCACTTGGAATCAATTAACGTGATCAAGAAACACCACACGCAATTGAAATCAAGATAAATACTATCACCATATTTCTTGGAATCAAACACAAGGATAAAGAAGACAAAATAGAGAAGACACTCTATTGCAAATTAGGGCAAACCTCTAAAAACGTGATTTTCTTTTTCTACATCATTCTCCCCAAGGCGATCCATGCACATCCTCATCGATCCATCCTTCTTCTTTACAAATAACACGAGCGTACCGTAAGGTGAGACACTGGTTCTGATAAAGCCCTTATCAAGAAAATCTTGCAACTGCTCCTTCAACGCTTTTAACTCTAGCGGGGCCATATGATATGGCAGAATAAAAATGGGCTGAGTGCCCAGAACCAAATCAATACAGAAGTCAATATCCCAGTCGGGTGGCATCCCTGGCAGGTCTGCAGGGAATACCTTTGGAAACTCTCGAACAATTGATACCGAATCCATGGAAGGAACCTCCGCACTAGTGTTACGACCAGGATTTCCCACCCTCGGGAGTCGTAATGGCGGCTACTCGTGAAATCTAGGCAAGCCGAGTATTATAGATTCACTAACTCTTTTATTTAGCCCCTTTTAATAGTTTAAATCAACATGCGATCAACAGTGAAATATTAAACAATAATTAAATACATGCGGAAGACATAATTTAATAACTTAGCCAAAAACAAGTACGACAATATCAAGTACATCTCTACCCGGAACCAGTGTCACAATATCACAAACCATCTACGAATACTACAAACAATTATCTAGAAAGAAAGATACAATCTGTCTCTGAAGTAAATGAAAAAAGAATATAAAGATAAAAGAGAACGTCGGGGCCGGCGGACACCTGCAGGACTACCTCGAGATCTCTGACTGGACTGAAGGCAGCCACCCAAAACTATGGTCCAAAAGTTGCCACTCTAAGATCTGCACACAGTGTAGAGTGTAGTATCAGCACAACCGACCCCATGTGCTGGTAAGTGCCTAGCCTAACCCCGGCAAAGTAGTAACGATGCTAGGACCAGACTACCAAATAAACATGTGCAGTTATATAATATACGGCAGATAATAAAACAGAAGTAAGCAAGTAAAGATGGGAGGGGGACATGTTGCAGGGGAATATCATTTTCCAACAGTAATTTAAGAGAAAACATAAAGAACAATTTAGAATTCACAACAAAAGAATAAGGAACTCGTAACCAATCAATAAGCACTTTTATTATCTATTGTTGCGGTACGCAACCCGATCCAAATCATAAAATACTGTTGCGGCATGCAACCCGATCCATATCATTTATTACTATTGCGGCGTGCAACCCGATCCATATCATTTATTACTGTTGCGGCGTGCAACCCGATCCAATCATATTATTGTTGCGGCATGCAACCCGATCCAAACATAATATTGTTGGGGCGTGCAACCCGATCCAAATTTAATATTGCTGCGGCGTGCAACCCGATCCACATATACAGTTCAACACCAATCACAAAAGGAGTCCTGGCAAGGGATCAATAAAGAAACAACATTATCCCGGCAAGGAAAATTGACAATATAAGTAAATACGTCCCGACAAGGGAAAATCAACTATAAGCAAACTTGTTCCAACATCTAACTTCCTCAACTAGCACCAATACTCAATCATAAGTAATTTCCACGAGAATAATCATAATCCATGCTCAACACAGAGAATCAACAACTTAGGCATTCGTAGTATTTATTAAGAACACAACAATTTCAATTTAAGACTCACGGTCATGCTTGACACCAACGTATAGATACTCGTCACCATGCCTAAATGTCATACTCAACAAGTAACACATAGAAAATAGGACATAACTCCTAATCCCTCAAGCTAAGGTTAGATCGAACACTTACTTCGAACTTCCACGACCGACTCAAGCCTCAAACACCGCTTTTCGTTTTGAATTTGGCTCCAAATCAATTATATCTATACATAATCGACTTAATAACATCAATAAACGCTAAGCAATTCAATTCTAATGCTTAATTATAGATTTCCTATCATTCTTCCCAAAACGTCAAAAATTGACCCCGAACCTGCTTGGTCAAAACACGAGGTTTGGACCAAAACCCGATGACCCATTCACCTACGAGCCCGAATATGTAATTAGTGTTGAAATTCGACCCCAAAACAAGGTCTAAATTCCATTTATACAAAAAGCCCTAACTCTACCCAAATCCCTAATTTTCTACCCTTAAGAACATGATTTAGGCCTAGAAATCTAATGGGTGTTAATGGAAATTGAAGAAAATGAATCTAAGATTACATACCTATGAATTTTTGGTGACGTTCTCTTTCAAAAATCGCCCAATTTGGAGTTTGGAAGAAGAAGTTATGAATTTTGGGTTAAATCTCGTTTCTGTCACTGTTTAAATGACTAGGCGACAGTGTTCATCACGTTCGCGTGAACACATTCGCGATCGCGAAGACCTGCCAAACATGGACTTATGCGATCGCAAGTCCTCTTACGCGTTCGCGAAGGGTTGGCCCCCCTGACCTTCGCGTTCGCGGGCCTATGCACGCATTCGCGCAGAAGAACGATCATTTCCCAGACCACCCCCCATTTACACTATGCGTTCGCGGGATTGGGTCGCGTTCGCGTAGAGAAACCCCCTAGTTCTCCGCGTTCGAGTCCCTTACCTCACGTTTGCATAGAACAATTTCATCCAGGCCCAACTTTCCCTTTCGCGATCGCGAAGCACAGATGGCCTGTGCATCAAAAACAGTAGTTCTGCAATTTTTCTTAAGTTTAAAAACCTTCCGAAACTCACCCAAGCCCTCGGGGCTCCAAACCAAACATGTACACTACCTCAAAAATACCCTACGGACTTGCTCGTGCGATCAAATTGCCAAAATAACATCAACAACTATGAATTTAGCACCAAAATCATGAAATCACCTAAGAATTTCAAAATTTTCCAATTTTCTCAAATATGCTCTGATTCACGTCGTTTTAAGTCCGTTTCTTACCAAATTTCACAGACTCATCTTAAATCATATATAAGACCTGTACCAGGCTCCGAAACCAAAATATGAGCCCGATACCATCAAATTTTAAATACATTTCATTTCTAAAAACTCATAAAAATTTTAGAAAAGAATTTTCTTCAAAAATTTATTTCTCGGGCTTGGGATCTCGGAATTCGATTTCGGGCATAAGCTCAAGTCCCATATTTTCCTACGAATCCTTCGGGACCATCAAATCATGGGTCCGGGTCCGTTTACCCAAAATGTTGACTGAAGTCAACTTAAATTCATTTTAAAGTTAAAATTCATCATTTTTCACATAATGGCTTTCCGGCTACGCGCCCGGATTGCGCACACAATTCGAGGTGATGCTGAAAGAGGTTTTTAAGGCCTCGAAATGTAGAATTTATTTCTAAGACAAGTGATGACTTTTTGGGTCATTACAACTAGAGTTGCAGACATAAGCCAAATAAGTTAGACACCTCTTCTCGACTATACACCGAGCCTTCATATAAGAGATAATCATGCTGGTAGAATGACCAGGAATCCCCCCCCCCCACTCTAATCGAGGAAACCCAAACAAGGCTAAGGTCACTATCTTAGCGTGATAGTATAATATGGCATGATAAAGTGACAACCAATCCATACCCAAAATGACATCAAAATCGACCATATCGAGAATTAGGAGTTCTACACTAGTCTCAAAATCCCCAATAATAACCACACACAAACAATAAACACAATCTACAATAATAGAATCCTCCACAGGTGTGGACACATATACAAGGGCACTCAAGGAATCACGGGGCACAACCAAATATGAAGCAAAGTAAGATGACACATAGGAGTATGTAGACCCTAGATCAAATAGAACTGAAGCATCTCTACTGCAAACTGAAACAGTACCTGTGATAACAACATCGGATAACTTAGCCTCAGGCCTGGATGGGATAGCATAACATCGAGGCTGGGCCCCACCACTCTGAACCATATCTCTAGGACGACCTCCTGCTAGCTGGCCTCCACCTCTAGTGGCCTGGCCTCTACCTCTAACGGCCTGACCTCTACTTTTAGCAGCCTAACCTCTACCTTTGGCTCCCTAACACCTACCTCTGGCTGGATGAGCGGGTGGTGACGCACCCGGTGATAGAATCATGGCACAAGAAGTCTGCTGCTATGGTGGAATGCCCAATAATCTCGGACAGGTCCTCCTGATATACCCATAGCCACCACACTCAAAACATCCATCCTGATAATGTAGCCGTGTAAATTGAGACTAACCCTGACGGGCCGGCTAGTAAGGGTAATAACTCTGAATAGGAGGTGCACTGATAGGAGCTGGTGATGCACTGTAGGTTAGCTGATCCGAATAATGTATGTGAGGACCACGACCACCTAAAGCACCATGGGATGCCTGAAGTGCTGAATGAAACGGCTTGGGAGGATGGCCTCTACCAAAAGTACCTCGACCTCCATATGAGGCCCTACTGAATCTACCGGAGTAACGCGGCCTCTTGCCAGACCCCTGACCACTCCCCTGAGCGAAAACCATCTCAACTCGCCTGACAACATTGGCTGCATCCTGGAAAGAAATATCACTCCCAGTATCCTTAGCAATATGCAATCTAATAGGCTGAGCAAGTCCATCAATAAACCCCATCACCCTCTCTCTCTCTCTCTCTCTGTAGGAAGCATGAGAATAGCATGACGGTCTAGATCCACAAATCAAGTCTCGTACTGAGTGATAATCATAGAACCCTGCCGCAGATGCTGGAACTGCATTCGATGGTCCTCTCTCTGAGTGATAGGAAGATACTTGTCAAGAAATAGATGAGAGAACTAGTCCCAAGTAAGAGACAATGATCCATCTGGTCTTGACAATACATAATCCCTCCACCATTTCTTGGCGGACCCCGACAGATGAAATGTAGCAAAGTCGACCCTATTGGTCTTCGATATCCCCATGTTCTGTAACACCTCGTGACAGATGTCCAGATAGTCCTAGGGATCCTTTGAAGATGCACTGTTATAGTGAACTGGAAAAATCTAGGTAAACCTATCCAATCTCCACAAAGCCTCAAAAGACATAGCCGATCCATCACCTGTCTGTGCTACAACACCCGGCGAAACTACCCCAACGGGCTGAGCTGCTGGAGTCTGAAATTGAGGAGCCATCTGCTCTAGAGTGTGGGTAGCGGGAGTCTATACTCCTCCTCTAGCCTGAGAGATGGTTGGTGCTACAGGAAATATGTCAGCCTGTGCCACACTCTCCATGAGGCCTATTAGACGGACCAAAGCATCCTAAAGTATAGGGGTAGCGATGAACCCCTCTAGAACCTGAGCTAGCCCTGCTGGAACGGTATGGGATGGAGCCTCCTCATCGAACTCTACCTGAGGCTCATCCGCTAGTGCTGTTGGTCGAGGTCTAGGCTGAGCCCTGCCCCTGTCCAACGTAGGAGCTGCCACTAGGGGCTCTAGCTGCTGCTCAGCTGAAGAAGCGGTACGTGTGTCGCGCCCCCTTTTTCCCTCCCCTTTTTGAGACGGTAAGAAATCCGGGTTTCGACATTCACGGGGTGTAATGACTCATTTCCTTTTGGGAATTGGATATTTGAAGAGTTGCCACCTAACGGATTATGGTGCGTTAGGGCATCTAGAGCGATTAACTCTTTGGTTGGTTTGCATTACCAGAGATTAGGGTAAGGGCTCGAAGTAACCTCGAGGGGAAGGTGTTAGGCACCCCTCTTGGTCCATAACTGTGGGTCCCAGCCGAACTTAGATTCACAAATTAGTCCATATAAACAGTTGAATTAAACAAGTTGCAAGTAAAGCACATGGGATAATTCAAGTAGTAAGATAAAGGTTTGAACAAGTTGTAAAACAAAGATTTCAATAAAAAAAAGGATTTAGTAAATAGGGGTCCTAGGTTAGTTATCCTATAGGGTCACTCCACGCAATATCCGGTAAACACTCCTCAATGAGGGGTTACATGTGACATTAACGCGTAGTCATCATATCCCATGTCTACCTTTCCCATCCCTTTATTGGTCATGCAAAGCGAGTGTTTGGTCAATAATTCCTATTACGTGCTGCTACCCGTCCCTTCTTAATGGTCCTGAAGGGAGTTATGACCTCTACCTATAGGTGATTCTAGACGTAACCCTAATGTTTTAAAAGACGAAAATTCTAAGGCGACAATCAAAAGCATTTAGGACTTTCACACATAATGAGAGCAATTAAGAGGCTCAAAGTTTCCTCCTCAAACAAACACACAAGCAGCACGACTCAAGCACAGTTAAGGTTTTTTATAAAACAATGTCCTAAAGCAGGATATCTAAGTGAATATGCAGAAACAGACAACCCCTTTTTAGATTCAGAAGTTACACCCTAGTGGTTGCCTAGGGACTCTTTTAAAAGCTTGTTAGGATCAGAAACGTTAAGCGATAGGGACAGTTTTAGAGAAATGCAATTTTGAAAACGCCTTAAAGGTTTGTCTATATGCAGAATACTGGTGTCTATGCAGAAACAAACAGATTTTGAAATAGACTCCTTCAATACCTATAGGCATGATATCTAATGAGATTGAGGCAGTTTTGAAAGAACTTGTTTCATGAAATGCTTAATGCTTAATATGACCAATTTAAAAATGAACTAGGCATAATGAAGTTGATTTATTAGACTAAGTTAAATTAACAGACAGAATTGTGAGTAGGGCTTCCTATAGACATGATATCTAGGAGGATTACTAAATTTTATCGATTTGCAAGTATAGCAACATACAGAAATACTCGTTATAACTGAATTCCTATAGGCATGACATCTATTATTGAACTGATTTATGACACGATTGTTTAGGACCATATATGCATGATTTCTAAACATGACAGAATGTAAAACCATATAGGCATGGTTTCTACTTGATGAGTAAACAAACTTTAAAAGTAAAGCCCTATGGACATGATTTCTATTAGGCAAAACAAACAGATTAAAGGGTAAAGTCCTATGAGTATGTTTTCTACTTAGGCAAACAATCAGACTTTAAAATTAAGGTCCTAAGAGCAGGATTTCTACCCTTATTACCCCAGAAAGTATGCATCTACCCACTCTTTTTACTAAATACTCCAATATTTGTTTACAAATTATTACAGCCCAATGAATAGATTACATATGTAAAAATAAAAATCAAGAAGCTATTCTATAGGGAGCCTTCGTTTAGGCCCAAGTTTCAAAGCCTCTAATGGTCTCACAAGCCTCAATTCCATAGACAAATCAAAGTCTAGGTGCATCAAAGTTCCCTAAAGATCTCAAGGATCCCGGGCAGTGCTTACACCTAGACTTAGTAACCAAAGATTGAACAAGTGCAGTATGGAAAGGCCAGCCTCAGTATTCCAGAGTTCAGAGGGTTCTCAAAAGGATCCCAAGGCAATACGTATACTGGAGGGGGCAGAACCTATTTACGAAGAGTAGAGTAAGAAGTGATGGACACAAGTTGAAAAGGTTTTAGAAGAAACTACATTTAACCAAAGTCTTTTCCTTTGAAAATAATGTAGTAAAACAATCAGAGACTTGTTTGAAGAAATGAACAGAAGTTAAAACACCTTAGGACAGGTTTACACATAGCTGGTTGACAGAACCAAGTAAATTTAGTAATCACACACAGGGATTATAGAGTTTGGGACACATAGAGCATTTGACTGCAAACACATAACCCAGCAAGGGTCTAGGACTAGTTTAGTCATGCTCAGAAACAGCTGACACTGGCATAGTCATAAAATAAGTCCTAAAAGACACAACCACATAGAGAGGTGATAGGGATTTGGGAATTCATGGGATATATGATTGTAAGTACACAACAAGTAGGAGATAATACATGCTCAGAAACATACATAAAGGGGGAATACACTGACCTAAAGGAAGGGGAAGACATAATATCATGCTGATAATGTACTCTTAACTACAAATTTCACAACAGAACCATAAATAGAAGCAAACTAGAAACAAGATAAACTAAAACAATAAAAGAAGCATGTTGTTGTTGGAACTTTGAATTGAAACTAAGAAATACCAGTGAAGAGTAGAGTAAACAGAATGAAAAGAACAGGAGAGAGCACAAATGTTTAGCCTTGGTTTGTAGCTGGCTAACAGTAGCAAATAGCACAATAGAGAGCAGAGATTTTTAGTATGAGAGATAGTTTTTTGGGCCCAAGTGTCTGTGTCCTGTGTTAATGGAAGACTGGAGTTTTTATAGTTGAAAACAGGTAGTAAAATAAGGTAAGAATCGTAGTAGCATGGTAATTAAGGAACTCGGAATCAGTTAGTCAGCAAATCAAGGCTAGTACTCCCTTAAGTTAAGGGAATTAATTCAAACGGTAAGAACTAGTAGCATATAAGGCAAGAGAAAATCATTACATGACTAGTAAGGAAAGAGTCAAGGTTCAGTAAGCATAGGGTGGCCAATTAGGACTAGGTTCAGCAAACTCCAATTAAGGAAAGGATTAGTCAGGATAAAATACCACAACAAATAAGGTAGGGAATCAGTCAATTTAAATAGACGAGGTAAAATTTTAGGGTTTCAAAAGAAATCTTTCAATCAAACCATCAGTTAAGGGAATCAGAATCAATCAAGAGGGAGTCATGATTCTAAACCTCAACGTATAAATAGAGAAGGACAAACAGACGTAGTAAACAGGCAAGGTCAGCAATATTGACAGAAAGAGGCAAGAGATGAACAAATCAAGATGAATATAATCACACAGAGGTGATACAAGTAGACTAAGGACTCAGTAAAACCCATTCGAAGCATGGTAACTAACAAAAACTTAACAAGAGTCGAGTAGTCATGCTAATACAAAATCAAAACAAAGAAGATCTTAAAGTTAGGGCTTTCAACATGAGCGAGTTAAAAAGAAGTAAGAACATAGAATCAGTCAAGATATGCGAGGAAAAAGGTTTAAACATAAAGAGAAATCCGTTTAAACAAGTGTAGAAGAAACTCTGAAAAACCCTAACTTTAAAGAAAGTAAAAACGGCTTAAAGTTGATGATTTTTCAAAAGAAGTTTGAGAATTGTGTAAAACATAGAAAGAAACACACTTAAATTGTTAAAAGGAACACAGATTTGAGAGATACAAATGAAAGTTAGGATTTCAAAGGAAACCCAAATAGAAACGGAAGAACCTGCTATAAACTTCAAAGATCGTATTATATAGGGTGTGATTTTGCCCAAAATCACACCAGTGAAGCCATGAACAACCAAACCAGAAATCGTAGATACTAATCGGCATGACCCAGGGCCCTTTAAGGTCTCAGAGATGATGAGCAAGGCGATGGAGAAACCATAGGAGGCTTGGGGTTGAAAGGTGGTCGCCGGAGATGACCGGAGAAGGGGGCGGCGATTGAAGGGGATTAGGGTTAGGTTGGGAGAAGAGAGGAGATAAGAGAGTTTGAGGGCAGCGGAATCTCAGAAATGAGATAGGGTTAGTGGTCTTTAGGATTAAAAAGGAAAGGGCTCGTTTGGACCGTTGATCTGGGAGATCAACGGTTAGGATTTGTCTGGGTATATGGATTTCGGGTTTGGCTAGGAGTTTATAAGGTCTGGTTCGGGTTAATTGGGTAGGAAATTGGGCTGGGGTTGGGTTAAAATTTGGCTAGAATTGAAAGCTAAATCTGGCTATGATTTAAATAGCCACTTTTCCCTATTTTAATTTATAATAAATAATAAATAGTTTTCTAAAAATAATTTTTCTATACCAAAATGATTTAAAATATATAATTATCATTTTAAAAATATAGGGACCAATTTCACGCCTATAATATAATTATACATTAAAATGGGGCTAACATTGCAATTATATGCAATTTAGCTTAACAAATATTAAATGTAATTATAAAAATGCATGAAAAACATATTAGCCATATTTTCGTATAAGTATAGAAATTAAATAAATAAATTATCCAAACAATAATTTTGGATATAATTATTGGGAATTTTATGAATAAAAAGGGAGAAAATAAATCAATTTAAACCCTTAAATTTATGGAAAAATTATAAAAACTTTGTGCATGCTTATATATTTATATATATGCTATTTCAAAGGTATTTATGCATATAAAAATATATTGGGAAAAATTGGGTATCAACAGCTCCCCCTCTTTACCCGGGAAGGATGAAAGAGTTTTCGGGTAAAGAAATTTTGGCCAATTTTGACCGGATGGGATGTTTTGAAAGACAGAGTCCAGACTCCGATTTTTAAGTGTCCTACATATCCCTGGTTTTACAGGAATCAGGCCATGTGTAGTTCTTGATTCACCCGCGGAGTAGGCCGATGAAATCATTGTGAGAGCGGACACGAGATGTGGAAGCGGCTACGATTAGCGGTTAAGGCTCGGGACGGTTGGGGGAACGGGAGCGAGATTGATCCTGCTAGGATAGCGGTTGCTTATTGGTTACCTACAGATAAGGATGCTACAAACGCACTTGCGAGAATTTAAACACGATGTAGATTCCCTTTGGACCATGAAGGTTGTCTTCGGACGGTTAAAGATGGCGTCCTTGGACCATGACGTCCTGGGCCATAAATTTTTTAGTGAGGGATTCGCAAGCCATGAAATGGTGTTCTCGGGCCATGAAAATGGTGCCTCCGAACCATGACGCCTTTGAATAATGATATGCAAATTTGAGAGATCCTCAGGCCATGGCATGGTGTCTTCCTGCTATGAGGATGGAGCCTTTAGAGTATGACGCCTTTGGACAGATTGGCGATGTTTCAGCCCATGATATGCAATAATATGATGTAACAAGACAAGGCTTAGTCTTGCGAAGTGGAGGGCAGAGCTTAGCCCGATTGAAAAACAAGTAGATAGTAGTAGATATTGAGCGATATCTGTGCAAAGAAGGGACAGTGTTTAGAACCCGTGTAAATGGTGAGGCAAGGATTAGCCTTATGCAAATATGGAGACCGAGATTAGACTCATGCAACTATAGAGTCAAGGATTAGACTCATGCAAACGTGGAGTCAGGGATTAGACTCATGCAAAAGGGGGATAAAGCTTAGTCTCATGCAAAGAGAAGGCAGTGCTTAGCCTTATGCAAATATGGAGGTAGAGCTTAACCTCATGTAAGATTCGGGACAGGGCTTAGTCCTATGCAAATGGAAGGAAATGCTTAGCCTTATGCAGATATGGAGTCAGGGATTAGACTCATGCAAGATTGGAGATAGAGCTTAGTCTCATGTAGAGAGAAGGGAGTGCTTAGCCTTATGCAAATAGGGAGGTAGAGCTTAACCTCATGCAAAGAGAAGGCAATGCTTAGCCTTATGCAAATATGGAGTTCGATATTAGAATCATGCACGATTGGAGACAAAACTTAGTCTCATGCAAACATGGAGTCAGAGATTAGACTCGTGCAAATGTGGAGTCAAGGATTAGACTCATGCAAATGTGGAGTCAAGAATTAGACTCATGCAAATGTGGAGTCAAGGATTAGACTCATGCAAATGTGGAGTCAAGGATTAGACTCATGCAAATGTGGAGTCAAGGATTAGACTCATGCAAAGAGAGAATAGCAAATAAGGGTAGAGTATGCCTTAGTTGGAGGTATATTCAATGTCTGGTGGCTTGATTGTTAGGACTTTGGTATGTGTATGCTTGCGAATACTTCTGTTATGTTCACCATGCCTGCATCCAAAGAAAAATTGTAAGTTTTGTAAGGGGAGGTTGGTTCGTATCTACTCTGCCGGCCTTTCTCTGCTTCGCTCTGGAAGCCCCCCTTTGAGTTCCCCTAGGTAGCACTTGACCGTTATGAAAATAGAATTTTCGAAAAAACATGCATCCATTGATAAAATAGAATTGTTTTGAAGCATATTGATATATCAAGTAGTTTTTGATGAACTTAGCGACTATGACACATTTCAAAGGCACTGCAGCTCTCTTATGTTGGAATTTTGAGGGTCCTCCTCAAAATTCTGCCCCAGTTTGGTAGATGATTTTTTTAACTGTTTGCGGTCGGCCGACCCTGCTGAATCTTCTTCGGAATTTTGAGAATCCTTCTCAAAATTCTGCCCCAGTTCTTGACTGATTACTGACTTCTGGGCACATGTTGGCGTTGGCTGGACTTGCTCCGAAAATTTGAGGACCCTCCTCAAAATTCTGCCCCAGTTTCTGCTCTTGGGGGAAAATGAAGATTTTATTATCATATGACCGAACCCATAAGGCTGCCTACGTATCCCCACTTTAATGGGAATTAGGTCAAGCGTAGTTCAATTATATCAGAAAAGAAATATGATATAATTTAAGCATAGTATCTCTTGACTGCGTCTGAATTGATTGGTTTTGGCCAAATTTCTCCATCCATTTCTGGAAGTATGAGTGCTCCTCCTATCAGGACCCTGTGAACCATGTACGAACCTTGCCAGTTGGGAGAGAATTTCCATTTGGCTTTATCTTGATGTGGGAAGATTTTCTTCAATACCAACTGCCCTAGTGCGAACTGACTTGGTTTGACTCTTTTGTTGAAAGCTCTAGACATTCTGTTATGATAAAGTTGGCCGTGACATACTGTGTTCATCCTCTTTCCATCGATAAAGGCCAATTGCTCATAGCGACTCCTTATCCACTCTGCATCGTTGAGTTCAGCTTCCTGTATGATTCTTAAAGAAGAGATTTCCACCTCGGCTGGGATGACAGCCTCTGTACCATAGACCATCATGTAGGGGGTTTCCCTGGTTGACGTACAAACTGTGGTGTGGTACCCTAACAGAGCAAAGGGCAACTTATCATGCCACTGCTTGTGATTCTCTACCATTTTCCTTAGTATCTTCTTAATATTTTTGTTGGCGGCTTATACGGCTCCATTCATCTGAGGTCTGTAGGTGGTGGAATTCTTGTGTTTGATTTTGAAAGTTTCACAGATAGCTTTCATCATATCACTGCTGAGGTTGGCGGCATTATCAGTAATGATGAACTCAGGAACTCCGAATCGGTAGACAATACGATCCTTGACAAAATCTGCGACACCTTTCCTGGTTATAACTTTATAAGATGCGGCTTCTACCCATATTTTGAAGTAATCAATGGCTATAGAATAAACCAGTGTTCGTTCGAAGCAGTGGGCTCAATCGGACCAATAACATCCATTCCCCAGGCGATGAATGGCCAAGGTGAGCTTGTTGCATTGAGCTCGTTCGGCGACCCTTTTATCATATCGGCATGCAGTTGACATTGAAAGCATTTGCGGACATAATGAATGTAATCCGTCTCCATGGTCATCCAGAAGTAACCGGCCCTAAGTATCTTTTTATCCAAAATGAAACCATTCATGTGCGAACCACAGGTCCCAGCATGTACCTCTTCAAGTAATTTAGATGCCTTTTTTGCGTCGACGCATCTCAATAAACCCAAATCAGGAGTTCTTCTGTACAAGTTCCCTCCGGTGTGGAAGAAGTGATTTGACAATCTCCGGAGCGTGCGTTTTTTAGTGTGATTTGCATGCTCTAGGTATTGTCCTTTTGATAAGTACTCATTGATGTCATGGAACCAAGGCTTTCCATCTACTTCTTCCTCGATATGAGCACAATATGCCGGCTGATTATGGATCCTCACTGGAATGGGATTAATATAGTTCTTACCTTGATGTTATATCATGGATGACAAAGTGGCTAATGTTTCGGCAAACTCATTCTGAATTCTAGGCACATGTCAGAATTCTATCCTTGTGAACCTCCTTTTCAATTGCTGCACACAGTGCAGATAAGGCAATATCTTGGAATTCTTGGTGGCCCACTCTCCTTGTACCAAGTGCACAAGCAAATCCGAGTCACTGATTACCACCAATTCCTGAATGTTCATGTCGACTGCCACGCTGAGCTCTAGTATGCAGGCTTCATATTTCGCCATATTGTTGGTGCAGGAAAATCTGAGTTTAGCAGATACCGGATAATGCTGACCCGTTTCTGACACCAAAACTGCTTCAATGCCTACTCCTTTGAAATTTGCGGATCCATAAAAGAACATTCTCCAACCGTCATATGCTTCAGTAATGTCTTCTCCTACGAATGATACTTCTTCATCAGGAATGTATGTTTTCAAGGGTTCGTATTCTCCTCCTACTAGATTTTTAGCGAGGTGATCTGCCAATGCTTGTCCCTTGACTGCCTTTTGAGTTACATAGACGATGTCGAACTCACTTAGTAGTATCTGCCATTTAGCCAACTTCTCAGTAGGCATGGGCTTCTGAAATATGTACTTCAGGGGATCGATCCGGAATATGAGGTATGTAGTGTAGGCATAGAAATAATGCCTCAATTTTTGGGCTGTCCAAGTCAAAGCACAGCAAGTGCGTTCGAGCAGAGAATACCGTGCTTCATAAGGTATGAATTTCTTACTAAGGTAATATATGGCTTGCTCCTTTCTTCCTGTCTCATCATGTTGTCCAAAAACACATCTGAACGCTCCATCTAATACAGATAGATAGAGTAGCAAAGGTCGTCCCGATTCTGGTGGGACCAGAACTGGCGGTATGGATAGGTATTCCTTGATCTTGTCAAAAGCTTTTTGACAATCCTCGGTCCAACTTGTCTCAACATCCTTCTTCAGAATCTTGAAGATGGGTTCACATATTACTGTGGATTGTGCTATGAATCGACTGATGTAGTTGAGCCGTCCTAGGAAGCTCATCACGTCTTTTTTGCTTTTAGATGGTAGTAACTCCTGATTAGCTTTGCCTTTAGTCGGATCTAACTCGATCCCTCGGCGGCTGATAATGAATCCCAATAACTTTCCTGCGGGAAACCCGAATGCACACTTTGCGCCGTTCAACTTCAAATTGTACCTCCTGAGCCTATCGAAAAATTTCCTCAAGTCTGCTATGTGATCTGCGACCCTCTTGGATTTGATAATGACGTCGTCCACATACACTTCTATTTATTTGTGTATCATACCATGGAAGATGGTTGTCATGGCCCTCATGTTAGTAGCCCTAGCATTCTTTAGACCGAATGGCATTATCTTGTAACAGTATACACCCAAAGGCGTAATAAAAGCTGTCTTCTCGGCATCCTCTTCATCCATCAAGATCTGGTGATAACCTGCGAAGCAATCTACAAAGGATTGGAGTTCATGCTTGGCGCAATTATCGATCAGGATGTGTATATTCGGTAGTGGAATATCGTCCTTGGGACTTGCTCTGTTTAAATCCTGATAATTAACACATACCCTGACCTTCCCGTCTTTCTTCGGAACTGGAACAATGTTAGCTAACCATGTTGGATATTTAATCACCCTGAGAACCTTGGCTTTGATCTTCTTGGTAACTTCCTCCTTGATTTTCAAACTCATGTCTGGTTTGAATTTTCTGAGTTTCTGCTTGACTGGCGGCCACATGGGATTGGTAGGCAACTTGTGAGTTACTATAAATGTGCTCAAACCGGTCATATCGTCATACGACCATGCGAAGATATCCTCATATTCCTTTAGAAAACTGATGTATTCTTCCTTCTCTGTTGGCGACACGTGAATGCTGATAAGGGTCTCTTTGACGGTCTCGGCGTCTCCCAAATTTACTGCTTCTGTTTCGTCCAAGTTGGATTTAGTCTTGTTCTCAAAATTCTCAACTTCTTTGACAATTTCCTCGGGTATCTCATCTTCTTCCTATGAGTCACTATTCTCATGTTGTGTTGCCTCATTACATGTCCCAGTCACTGGTTCATCAGGAAAAGTAATAATAACACTGTAGAAGGAAAAAGTATAAAAATAGTAATGAATAATGATAAAGGATAAATGCATTTGATTAAAACTGAGAAAATTGTTCAAATAAAACTTGGCTCGGTGGATCGAACATTTATTTTGAAACAAGAAATCTTAAAACAAAATTGCTAGAAATTTAAAATACCTAGAACAACTATGAATTCTGCCAAGCTTCTGAATGGTGAGGCCTTCTTCATCCTCCTCCTCAATTATGGCACTACAGTCCATATCCTCATCTTCCAAGAACCGATCCTTCAGCCCAGCTAGTGCTTCTTCTTATGTGGTTCCCCATATTGTGTCAGCCTGGTGGAAAACTTGTTCCAAACGTGGTACCGGTTGCTCAAGATGGTAATATGGTCCACGCCATGGAGGCGACCACTCCCTGTACTTTTGCCATGTATACTGGTATTCGAGCCGAAAGGTGGTACTATGATTTTTCAGCCATATCGCCTTGGTAATACCTTGGAGGTTCTTTCCCAACCCTTTGTCGGGTTCATATCCGGATCATGATAGTATGCTTTCTATTTTGTTACTCCACCACTTATCCTTCTCGATGGCATTGACCCGTTCAATGTGGTGATAGGTTTCTCCTCCTAGCCTTCCTCCATGTCCAATGGCTGGGATGGTTTGACTAGTGTAGATGGGGTTACTTCCATCTCCATAAATGATTACCTCCTGATGGTTCCATTCAAATTTATGACTTGATGCAGTGTGGAGGGCACGGCTCCGGCAGCATGGATCCATGGGTGGCCCAACAAAAGATTATATGAGGCTGGTATGTCAAGCATTTGAAATTCAACGTCAAACCAAGTTGGTCCCATCTGCAAGCAAAGGTTGATTTCCCCGATCATGGCCCTATAGGACCCATCGAAAGCCTTCACATTCATGCTTCCAGTCCGTATTTTGTGGAAACCTTTGTCCGACCTTTTTAGGGTTTCCAACGGACAAATATTTAGACTCGAACCTCCATCAACCAGGACCCTGGCAATGAACTTGTCTTCAAATTGTATTGTGATATGCAATGCCCAATTGTGATTTAAACCTTCGGGTGGTAGCTCATCTTCGTGGAAGATAATCTTATGGCTCTCTAGCACCTGACCGAGCATGTTGGCCATTTCTCCACCAGTGATATTATTGGGTACATAAGCCTCGCTCAGTACTTTCATCAAGGCGTTCTTGTGTGCTTCTGAATTCTGTAATAGTGATAGGATAGATATTTGAGCAGGGATATTGTTCAGATGATCAATAACAGAATACTCTTTTGCTTGTACTTTCCTCCACAGGTCATCTGGTCCAGTCTCAATGACAGGCTGCCTAGCAGTGGCATCCTTACTTGAACCTCCCAGGTGTTCAGGTGTGTAGGCTCTTCCATATCTAGTCATTCCCTGTGCAGCGTCAGATTCCTCTATCTTAGTCTTCCCTTTTCGCCGATCCTCGGCGATATAATCCCAGGGTATTGCTTTTGCGTTGAATGGGAGTGTAGTTGACACTGTCACAGTAAAAGGTGTGACCACTTCTACTTCAAATGGAGCGGAGGTGGCTACGGGCGGAGCTACTTCCACCTTGAATGGAACTGATGCAGTTACCTCAACATCAATAGGTTCCTGAGTCTGAACCACAATAGGAGTAAGTGTAACTGCAACCTTAAAGTCATCGCCTTCTCGGATAAGCCCAATTGACCCCTCAGGGTTCCATTCTTCATTTGTTGCTATAACATGTATACCGTCACCTCTATGATCAGGGAGGGGATTGTTGCGGACATTAGGTGCGACTTCCTTCGCTTGTATGACCTTGTTGTCGATGAGTTTCTGGATCTTATCCTTCAATGTTCGGCACTCAACAGTGGTGTGCCCTTTCATACCGGAGTGGTATGCACAGGTTTTGTTCGGATTGACCCATTGGGATGGATTTTCTAGTGCCACAGCGGGAACATGGATGACATAACCTGCGGCCTTTAACCTTTTATACAATTGGTTGATGGGCTCAGCAATGGCACTGTATTGTCTGGGCGGCTTGCAGTCAAAGTTAGGTCTTGGTCTTGGATAATTTTGGCAAGTTGGTGGTGATTGGAAGTGGATGGTTGGGAATTATAGGTGTGATGAATAGTGACTGGTTGGGAATATCTGGGAGATGAAGGTTGATATGTAGGTGGTGATTCTTGGTATATGGGTGGAGGTGTTTGATTTGTGGATGGAGGTGTTTGATAGGTGGGTGGAGGTATTTGATAGGTGGGTGGAGGTGTTTGATATGTGAGTGGAGTTTTTGGGCCTTGGGCCACCATTACTGCCCCGACATCTCTCTTCTTTGATATGCCGCCTGATTATAGTGCCTTATTTGTGGCTTGCAGTGCCTCAAAATTCGTTACCATTCCACTTTTGATTCCTTCCTCGATCCTTTCCCCAAGCTTGATGATATCAGAGAATTTGTGATTTTCGATGACCATCAACCTCTTATAATATTGTGGATCATGTACTCTAACAAAGAATTTATTCATCTGTTCTTCGTCCAAAGCAGGCCTGACCTTGGCAGCTTCCGGTATCCAACTAGTAGCATATTCGCGAAAAGTCTCAATAGGTTTCTTTTTGAGGTTCTGAATGCAGAAGACATCCGGTGCATTCTCCGTGTTGAACCTGAATCGGTCCACGAAATCCGACGTCATGCTTACCCAATTGGACCATTTCTTGGGATTCTAGCTGATATACCAAGACAAAGCATCCCATGTAAAGCTCCTCATAAAGAGCTTCATTCGAATCTTTTCATCTTTTCCAACCTTGACAAGCTTGTCACAGTAGGTCCTTAGGTGAACCCTAGGAACACCTGTACCATCGAACATTTCAAACTTGGGAGGTTTGTACCCTTCTGGCAATTCCACATCGGGCTGTATGCACAAATCTTCATAGTTCAAACCTTCTATTCCTCTATCGTCTTCAACACCTTGAACTCGGCTTATTAACTTCTTGAGTTCTTCGGCCATGTTCTTAATGAGCAGGTCCTTTTCGGAGGGTTCCGCTGCACGGGATATGGGTTGGGTAGAATGTGGTATAGTTTCCACGTATATGGGATTACTTCGATGGGTGCCAGGAACTTGGGTATAGTGATGGTCATTGGTAGAGTTTTGTGGATCAAGAATGAGTGGCGGTGTATTTTGGGGAGTGTGGTAAGTGGTAGTTGGTGGGTACTGAATCGGTTGATGATGATGTTATGGTGGAGTTGGTATTGGCAATGGATTGATATTTTGAGGTAGAGTTGCGTATTGATTTGGTACGGTAGGATTTGGTGGTGTTGGTTTTGTGTGTTCTGAGGAGGTGTCGGGTTCTTTGCGTTTTGTTGGTGGATATCAGGGCCATTGAGGGTGAGTGACAAATTTGCCAAATTGCGGACCTGATCAAGTTCTCCTTGCAGTTCTAGTATCTTCTGTTCCAGTCTCAAAACTAGGTCATTCGAGGCCGGAGTACTGTGGCCGTCAGAAGTCTCTACGTTCTCAACATTTTCCTTTCGGATTCCACTTAAGTCATCCATCTTTGCTTTCCCTCTGCTTTTTATGTTGCTTGGAGGAGGAGGAGGTGGAGGGACTCTAGATCTGGTATGATATGTTGATGAGGCCAGTATGGATGAACCTACCTAAGGGGATGAGAATAATAATAAAAATAAACAAAAACAAAAGGTAACAAGTTAGCGAGGATCTTGAGATGCTTGCAGTATTTAAACACATATTGCGAAATATAAACTCGTGTCCTAATTTGGGAGCCTCGTTGTTCCCGAGGTAGGCCTAGCGACAAATAAATTTGGAGAACATCAAATTCCAATAAATGCATCATTTCATTATATAAAAGTAGACAAATCTAAAAACGATACTAACATAATAAATAAAACAAGTTGCTACTAGTACTTAACCTTATTACATTTTAAGAAAAGCAAGTAAATCTAATCTATTTGGTCCCAGAAGGACCATCCCCATATTCGATCTCTCGGACTCCATCAAACAGATCTCCAAGCTCGCGCAGTCCCAACAGCAAGTAAGATCGGGCCAGATGTCCTCCCTTAGCTCCTTCAGCATTCTGGCAGTTTTCAATCCTCTTTATGACTTTGCCCTCTAGCTCCACTATTCCTCGCTCCAGATATTCTATTTTCTTGTTGGAAGTGACTTCCATCTCTTTCCATTCCTCAATCAACCTCACGTTCCGCTCATGTATTTCCCGATGCTCATTCTCAGAGTCGTGGACCCTCTTGCGCAGCCTGTTGTATTTGACCTAGGTTTCAGCTTCCTCGTCTATGATTTTATTCCCTCAACCAGTCCCTGGTGTTACCGTTCTTTTTAGATTGTCCTCCAACCATGCCGGGTAGAGAGGCTCGCACCCCGCGTGATATCTGTCTGGCTCAACAGTACTTTTCTCCCCAATGATTTTGTAGTGCCACATGTGCTGAACTTGACACTTGTAAGGTATGTCATCATCTTGAAAATTTGCCCTAAAATGACTCATCTTGACGACCCTTGGTACAACCTGTTTTCTACCCGCTTGCCTCATAACCTGCATAGGGACATATGGATATATCCCTCTCAACCCGATCAACACCAAGTGCGGAGCATCTCTGGACTTGATAATAAACTTGTCTGTTGGGAACCATTCAATCATCCACTGCACCTGTCCCTCGGCCAGATTGTCGAAGAACTCTACCCATTCGTTGGAACTTTCTGGCTGAGCGAATTTGTCTGGAATGTAGGTCATCTGCTTCGGGTGATGGAAGGCAATGTGGTCATTCCAAGCCCTTCGCGGAAATTCTTGACGATAGCAACCCTTTTGGAGATGCTCCAACAACCATAACTGCAGCAATAAATTACCCTCGAAATGCTGGGTCCCTCATTGATAGTGCTCTAGGGCCCTGTAGATGTCAGCTATGATCATGGGGACTATGGTATATGTTTTCCTATTAATCCCTTCCATCAGAGTTTTGGCGACCATGGTCAACCTAGTGTGGATTCTTCCCTTTTTCATTGGGAACACTATCAGCCCTAGAAAGCACACAATGAACACGAACACTCTGCGGTGGATGTGACCCAGTGAAGTGAGGGAGATCTCATCATGGTAAGTGCTAAACGACTTGCTATGGCCATACCTCTTGTACAGATATTCGAAAGGTATGTAGGAGTCCTTTAAGCACACTAGGTCGACATTCTTTTTCAGCCCCATCATCTTCAAAAATCCTCTGCCCATACGGTTTTCTGGCACCAAAAGCCCAGGACTGTCCCAAGTCAACCCTGCAAGTCCTCCTATTTCCTCTAGAAGCGGTGTCATCTCTATGTCACCGAAACGAAACACAACTCTTTCACTATCCCAGAATAAGGTAGCAATCTCGATCAATTTGTTGTTTGGTTTAATATCCAACAAGGAAGGTAGGTTACCTAGGTACTTTTTGACGTGCTTCTTGTCGCTTAAGGAAAGGTCTTCCCACCAATCTAGCAGCAATGGTGGGATGTTGCTAACTATACCGAATCTGGGGACCTCGTGCCTCATTTTCTGCAAAACAAAAGGGTTAGACCTTACGCCCATTGGACTCGACTATTTATACATTCATGATCAACATATCGGCATTTAGCTCTCTAAATTAATGCACAAAACGTGGTTGCATCCGTTGGGATTATGGAAAACCCAATGGACTTTGGATAAGTCTTATCTTAAAGGATCGTTATGTGGACAACATAACTAATCCGACTAGGTTTCACCATGATGCATGCACAATTTAAACAGAGTAAAGTTTCTATGGGGTTTTAGACTGGTACCCTCAAGCGGACAACTTGAGGGGGAAGGCACGAAACCGTCGACTGCACCGCTGATCGACTGGTTTTACCGTAAACAAGCCTTTCCGAATTTAAGGGTAGTAAATATGAAGAGCGCAACCACTCATTAAAGCGTTGCAATAGTATTTGAGACGCATGAGTGGAATATGATGTGGAGCATGATTTATGCATCAATTAATAACATGTAGTCAAGTATTTTCACGTAGGGAAAAATAAATACAGTATTTAAATAATTGAAGGACAGTTAAAGGAAAAAAGAAAACAAAGAGACAAGTCAGTTTCAGGGTAATAAAGAAATCATAAATGCTTGAAAAATAGACAGTTAAATCCAAATAAAGGGGCAGGGTACTGTATAAGCATGCTTGGACTAATTTGTAAAAGACAAGTTCGTTATGGTAAAAGCCTAAAAATATCCCCAACAGAGTCGCCATGCTGTCACGCCCCCTTTTTTCTCCCCCTTTTGAGACGGGAAGAAGTCCGGGTTTCGACATTCACAAGGTGTAATGACTCATTTCCTTTTGGGAATTGGGTATTTGAAGAGTCGCCACCTAACGGATTATGGTGCGTTAGGGCACCTAGAGCGACTAACTCTTGGGTTGGTTTGCATTACTAGAGCTTAGGGTAAGGGCTCGAAGTAACCTCGAGGGGAAGGTGTTAGGTACCCCTCTTGGTCCACAACTGTGGATCCCGGCCGAACTTATATTCACAAATTAGTCCATATAAACAGTTGAATCAAACAAGTTGCAAGTAAAGCACGTGAGATAATTCAAGTAGTAAGATAAAGGTTTGAACAAGTTGTAAAACAAAGATTTCAATAAAGAAAGGATTTAGTAAATAGGGGTCCTAGGTTGGTTATCCTATAGGGTCACCCCACGCAATGTCCGGTAAACACTACTCAATGAGGGGCTACACGTGACATTAACGCGTAGTCATCATATCTCATGCCTACCCTTCCCATCCCCTTATTGGTCATGCAAAGTGAGTGTTTGGTCAATAATTCCTATTACGTGCTGGTACCCGTCCCTTCTTAATGGTCATGGAGGGAGTTAGGACCTCTACCTATAGGTGGTTCTAGACGTACCCCTAAGGTTTTAAAAGGACAAAATTCTAAGGCGACAGTCAAAAGCATTTAGGACTTTCACACATAATGAGAGCAATTAAGAGGCTCAAAGTTTCCTCCTCAAACAAACACACAAGCAACACGACTCAAGCAAAGTTAAGGTTTTTTATTAAACAATGTCCTAAAGCAGGATATCTAAGTGAATATGCAGAAACAGACAACCCCTTTTTTAGACTCAAAAGTTACACCCTAGTGGTTGCCTAGGGACTCTTTTAAAAGCCTGTTAGGATCAGAAACGTTAAGCGAGAGGGACAGTTTCAGAGAAATGCAATTTTTAAAATGCCCTAAAGGCTTGCCTATGAATACTGGTGTCTATGCAGAAACAAACAGATTTTGAAATAGACTCCTTGAATACCTATAGGCATGATATCTAATGAGATTGAGGCAGTTTTGAAAGAATTTGTTTCAAGAAATGCTTAATGCTTAATAAGACCAATTTAAAAATGAACTAGGCGTAATGAAGTTGATTTATTAGACTAAGTTAAATTAACAGACAGAATTGTGAGTAGGGCTTCTTATAGGCATGATATCTAGGAGGATTACTGATTTTAATCGATTTGCAGGTATAGGAACATCCAGAAATACTCGTTATAACTAAATTCCTATACACGGCATCTATTATTGAACTGATTTAGGACACGATTGTTTAGGACCCTATGTGCATGATTTCTAAACATGACAGAATGTAAAACCTTATAGGCATGGTTTCTACTTGATAAGTAAACAAGCTTTAAAAGTAAAGCCCTATGGACATGATTTCTATTAGGCAAAGCAAACAAATTAAAGAGTAAAGTCCTATGAGCATGTTTTCTACTTAGGCAAAAAATCAGACTTTAAAAGTAAGGTCCTAAGAGCAGGATTTCTACCCGTATTACCCAAGAAAGTATGCATCTATCCACCTTTTTTACTAAATACCTCAATATCTGTTTACAAGTTAGTACAGGCCAAAGAATAAATTACATAAGTAAAAATAGAAAATCAAGAAGCTATTCTATAGGGATCCTTCGATTAGGACCAAGTTCCAAAGCCTCCAATTGTCTCACAAGCCACAATTCCATAGACAAATCAGAGTCTAGGTGCATCAAAGTTCCCTAAGGATCTCGGGCAGTGCTTACACCTAGACTTAGTAACCAAAGATTGAACAAGTGCAGTGTGGAAAGGCCAGCCTCATTATGCTAGAGTTCAGAGGGTTCTCAAAAGGATCCCAAGGTAGTACACATACTAGAGGGGGCAGAACTTATTGACTAAGAGTAGAGTGTGAAGTGATGGATACAAGTTGAAAAGGCTTTAAAAGAAACTGCATATAACCAAAGTCTTTTCCTTTGAAAATAATGTAGTAAAACAAATAGAGACTTGTTTGAAGAGATGAACGGAAGTTAAAACACCTTAGGATAGGTTTACACATAGCTGGTTGATAGAACCAAGTAAATTCAGTAATCACAAACAGGGGTCAAGGGGTTTGGGACACATAGAGAATTTGACTGCAAACATATAACCCATCAAGGGTCTAGGACTAGTTTAGCCATGCTCAGAAACTGCTGACACTGGCATAGTCACAAAACAAGTCCTGAAAGACACAACCACATAGAGTGGTGATAGGGATTTTGGAATTCATAGGATATAGGATAGTAAGTACACAATAAGTAGGAGATAAGACATACTCAGAAACACACATAAAGGGGGAATACACTGACCTAAAGGAAAGGGAAGACATAATATCATGCTGATAATGTACTCTTAACTACAAATTTCACAACATAAGGACAAATAGAAGCAAACTAGAAACAAGAGAAATTGAAACAATAAGAGAAACATGTTGTTGTTGGAACTTTGAATTGAAACTAGGACATACCAGTGAAGAGGAGAGTAAGTAGAATGAAAAGAACAAGAGAGAGCACAAATGGTTAGCCTTAGCTTGCAGCCGGCTAACAGTAGTAAATAGCACAATAGAGAGCAGAGAGTTTTAGTATGAGAGATAGTTTTTTGGACCCAAGTGTTCGTGTCCTGTGTTAATGGAAGACTGGAGTTTTTATAGTTGAAAACAGGTAGTAAAATAAGGTAAGAATCATAGTAGCATGGTAATTAAGGAACTCAGAATCAGTTAGTCAGAAAATCAAGGCCAGTACTCTCTTAAGTTAAGGGAATTAATTCAAACGGTAAGAACCAGTAGCGTATAAGGCAAGAGAAAATCAGTACATGAGTAGTAGGGATAGAGTCAAGGTTCAGTAAGCATAGGGTGGCCGATTAGGACTAGGTTCAGCAAACTCCAATTAAGGAAAGGATTCAGTCAGGATAAAATCCACAACAAATAAGGTAGGAATCAATCAATTTAAACAGACGAGGTAAAATTTTAGAGTTTCAAAAGTAATCTTTCAATCAAACCATCAGTTAAGGGAATCAGAATTTATCAAGAGGGAGTCACGATTCTATACCTCAACATATAAATAGAGAAGGACAAATAGACGTAGCAAACAAGCAAGGTCAGCAATATTGATAGAAAGAGGCAAGAGATGAACAAATCAAGATGAATATAATCACATAGAGGTGCTACAAGTAGACTAAGGACTCAGTAAAACCCATTCGAAGCATGGTAACCAACAGAAACTTAACAAGAGTCGAGTAGTCATGCTAACACACAAAATCAAAACAAAGAAGATCTAAAAATTAGGGCTTTTAACATAGGTGAGTTAGAAAGCAGTAAGAACATAGAATCAGTCAAGATATGCGAGGAAAGAGGTTTAAACATAAAGAGAAATCAATTTAAACAAGTGTAGAAGAAACTCTGAGAAACCCTAACTTTAAAGAAAGTAAAATGGCTTAAAGTTGATGACTTTTTAAAAGAAGTTTGAGAATAGTGTAAAACATAAAAAGAAAAAGACTTAAATCGTTAAAAGAAGCACATAAATGAGAGATACAAACGAAAGTTAGGGTTTCAAAGGAAACCCAAACGAAATGGAAGAACTTGTTTTTGAAATGAATTATACATTCTGAGGCCTTAAAAACCTCTTTTAGCATTACCTCGACTTGCGTACGCAGTCCCGGCGCCTAGCCGGAAAGCTATTATGTGAAAATCTGTGAAAAATAATAAATTTTGACTATAAAATTAATTAATTTGACTTATGTCAACATGTTAGGTAAACGGACCTAGACCTGTGATTTGACGGTCCTGGAGGATCCGTAGGAAAATATGGGACTTGGGCGTATGCCTGGAATCAAATTCCGAGGTCCCAAGCCCAAGAAATGAATTTTTAAACAAAATTGTTTTCTGAAATTATTTATGAGGTTTGGAAATGAATTTTGATTAAAATTTGATAGTATCGGGCTCATATTTTGGTTCCGGCACCCGGTACAGGTTCAATATGATTTATATGTGTTGTCGGTAAAGTTTGGTAAGAAATAGAGTCCATTTGACGTGATTCGGACCTTAAATGCAAAGTTTGATGTTAAAAGAAGTTTTAAGAAATTCCATTGATTTTGAGGTTTAATTCAATGTTCCTGATGTTATTTTTGTGATTTGATTACACTAATAAGTCCGTAGGATGTTTTTGAGGTTGTGTGTATGTTTGGTTTGGAGTCCCGAGGGCTCGGGTGAGTTTTGGATAGGCCACGGGCTGTATTTTAGACTTAGAAACGTTGCAGATTTTCAGTTGTGCATAACAGGTCTGCGGGCTTTGCATTTGCGAAGCCTGGCTCGCAAATGCGAGTGGCTTGTTGTAATTGCGAAGGAAGCCCAGGCCAGCTACATCTCGCAAATGCAAGGAAATCCATCGCAAATGCGATGCCCCTTCTCCCAGCCTGTAGTCACAAATGCCACCCCCTCTCGCAATTCCCAACTCGCAAATGCGAGAGTCTTTCCGCAATTCCCAAGCTAGCAGAGGTCGGGGTTCGCAATTGCAAACCCCTGTTCGCATTTCCCACATCTGCAACGTTTATACTTAGACGAATTTTTAACCCATTTTCACATCTTTTCAAAACACAAACTCCCTAAGGCGATTTTTCAAGAACAACTCTTCCTCCAAATCGATTGTAAGTTAATTTTAACTCATTTACTTCAATAATTAACATCTTTTAACATGATTTCAACTCAAAAATCAATGATTTTCATGGGGAAAATTGTGTGTTTTGGGTAGAACCTAGGTTTTTAAAAAATTGGGGATTTGGACCTCGATTTGAGGTCCGATTTCAAAACAAATTATATATTTGGGTTCCTGGGGGAATGGGTAATCGGGTTTTGGTTCAAACCTCGGGTTTTGAACATGTGGGCCTGGGGCGATTTTTGACTTTTTAGGTAAAACTTTGGGAAATTCATTTTCATTCATTCGAATTGATTATAGCGTTTATTGATGTAATTAAGTAACTTGTGACTAGATACGAGCGAATTGGTGGTGGAATCAAGGGGTAAAGCTATAATTGAAACGTGAATTGTGTTCGTGGCATCGAGGTAAGTGTTTGGTCTAACCTTAGCTTGAGGGATTAGGAGTCGAGTCCTATTTGCTATGTGGTAATTGTTGAGTACGACGTATAGGCATGGTAACGAGTATCTATACATTGGTGTCTAGCATGCCTGTTAGTCTTTATATTGTGATTATCATGACTTCGTTGTATCTTTCATGCCTTGGTGGTGGTTTCTATTTTTTGTGTAAAGTTTGTGAAGGGAATTGTGACCTATGAACATTGAGGAGCATTGGCTCAAGTTGTAATACGAATTGCGGAAGTATGAGTGATAATTGAACCTTTAGAGCATTGACTCGAGTTGTGAAGTGAATTGTGAAGTAAAAGTGAGAAAGAGAAGAGATCATTATGTTGCCTCCCTTGCCGGGAAATTTGTTGCTTTATTTGTTATCTCCCTTGCCGGGATGTTGATATTATTGAAGTTGTTCCCTTGCCGGGACTTAATTGTTGGATTGTTGTTCCTTTGCCAGGATTCTTATGATAATCTCATTTATTCCCTTGCCCTATTGTTTGTGATTGTTGCTTGGGTGAGGAAGAGAGTTAAAGCATGAAGGGTGATGTCGTGCATTGTTTTTGTAAGGAAAGAGTGTAAAGCGCGAAGGGTGATGCCGTGTAT